>NC_138782.1:111674748-112422251 GCF_965178545.1 Coloeus monedula | reverse complement strand
CTTTGTTTTGTCTCTTATTGCATTACAATTCAGGTTATGGCCATTTATTACTGTATAAAACACTATTTTTGAGTATAAATAGCTCCTTTATCTCCCATATTTGTACTCTGCTTTACATACAGGCACCAATCACATCCCTTTGGATTGCAAGGTGAATTCTTTTGTCTGATTAGCTCCTGGTGCCACTCAATGGATAATGACAGTGATCCTTCTCTATCCCTATTCCACTTCATATCTTCCTTGAAAATAAATGACCAGAATTGTACACACTCTTACAAATTAAGTCTCATTGGGACTTAGTATAGTAAAATTTATTCTTCTCTATCTGAGCTGGAAACACCTTGACTAATGTATTGTAGGATGGCATTTGAGTTCTTCCATGCTTGCCATCCCTTGATAGTTTATAGCTGTCCTGTGATCAGCTTGTACACCTGGGTCTCCCTCTTCCCAACCACTTATAACTGACGAGTTCCTAGTGAATAGCAGAAATTCTTATTCATAGTCCCCAATGACCTTACTCTTTTTATATTAAACTTAATTTAACTTATGCTCACTCTCATCCTCAGGGCCATGCAGTTCTTTCTGTGAAATACCCTAATCCTCTTCAGTATTGACAGTGCCTTTTAGCTTTTCATCTAAAGAATACTTTTTATTTTTTAATCTACAGTTATTTACACAAAAAAAAAATCAACAAAATTGATCCAAGGCCAACCATTTTCTACCTCCCTTTCTTTTTTCTTTACTTTCTATACTTCAGATACTTCTCTACTAGCCAATTCTTTGCTCACTTCACAGTTACAGTATTAATTCCCATCTTCCTAACCATAGAATCACATAATATACTGAGTTGGAAGGCACCCACAGGGATCATCAAAGTTCAGCTCCTGGACCTTGATGACTGCATCATTAATGCTTCTTCATATGACATTTTATTTACTGTATTTATCACATTTACATATGACATCAGTATTTTGCTGAACTCCCAACAGATTAAAACTAATGCCTCTTCTGCGTTTAGGTGACTTAGATAAAGCAGCATGGGTGATCTAGCCTAGCTGGATCTTTCTTGAACACAAGTTGGATACCTTGTGCTCCAAACTTTGTCATCTTAAATGTCATGTTATATATTCAATAAATATCTTTATTACAGTACTTAAGCATCATATGTCAGTGCTCTCAGACCTTTTGTGGGCCCAAAGTAATTCAGCACAACCCCCCGGTTTCTTCAGCACCTCTTTTGAAGTACAAAAGTTAAGCAAGTCCTTGAAAAGGAGCATTTAGACTGAAATAGTTCTTGAAGTAAAGGACAAACTTAAAACTTTGAAAAATGTTTTTTGTGCTACAACAGCGGCAGGTAATTTCTCAGAGCACTGGTAATGAGGATTGTACCTAAATGTTTATCCTTTGGAAGCAATCTGTGCATGCTTTTTGAGAAGCGATGAGCATCGTTCATTACCAAACATTGAACAGGACTGCACCAATAGCGAATAAAGTATAATTTCACCAAAGGTAATTGTTCTGTCAGGCTCCTTAACCATTGCTTAAACTCAACATTTTTCTTGCATGGAAATTGTTTTCACAGTGGAAAATATCCAGAAAGGTGATATTATAAAGGAAAGCAGTGAATTTCAGCATGATAAAACTAGCTTAAAATTCTGTCTTTAATGTGTTTAATTTCAGACAGTTTTCCAAATTAAAGGTGAGCATACATTCCCAAAGTGTTATTATTCCTTACTGTCTTGGAATATACAGTGTCTCTTTGACAGTGGTACAGCTGAAATTCATTTTTATTGGCTCTATTTTTTAATTTGCAAAAGCAATTTTAAAACCCTTGAAAAATGATACAGCAAATTTCAATACCTGAAAAAACAATAGGATTTTCAATGGCAAATGCTTTGCAATAAATCAGACTGAATAGACAGAAGAAAACAATACTCTCATCAGCATTAACTTGTCTTTCTCTTTTCTCTTTCTTTTATTTAAATTTTTTTACTTTTTCAAAAATGTCCTCAATTGCAATATAAACTGAATAAGGATGTAAAAGGTTGGTTCAGAAGCTGGATTATCAATTTATTACAGAGAACAATAGTAAAAGCTAATAGATGATGTGTATACGACCTTCACATCGGATTAGTGACCAGTGTAGTATATTAGCAAAATATTGTGCATTGTGTTCAGTAACACAATAAGATATTTTTCTTATTATAATAAAAAAAAAAAGTAATACAAATATTCATTCTGCCTGCCTTATCCTTATCACAGATTTCCATATTGTATTTCTAGCCTGGTCTTCTGCTGAGTGGTCTGGTTTACATAATGGTATAAGTGTAAATTTGACTTCACTTTTGAAATGAGAAGGACTAAGGTAATGAAGGAGGAATAGGGAATGTAAACAAAACAGACTAAAGGGAAATTGGGAAAATTAGAGAAAGGGAGAAGAAAGTGAGACAGGCTGTGTCCAAGTAGGAAAGTAAATAGGAACACATTAAAAGTAAGAAGCATAGAAGGAGAATTATTAATGGCAAAAGGTAAGCTTATTAGTACTTATATCCAAATTTGAAGATAAGATCCAATATTCAGCTCTGTTGGAACTGATTTCAGATCAGGAATTGGTATACATGCATTAAGATGTCCTTTTCTCATCGTTTCAGCACTTGCTTCTTGTAAGTCTTTACAGATGGAAATTAAAGCTGGTATATCATTTAATATTGGAATTCAGATTCAAGTGCTGACAAGTCAGATTTGTTAACATAAAGTTTAGGACTTAATGGAAACCATGCCATGTTCTGCTTATGCTTTTGGCTGTTCACATAAGAGAGCATTTATGCATTGATAACACATTTATATTAATGCAAGCTGACTTCAGTGATGATTTGGAATTACTTTATTCTCACTGAGTAGTACTTTCAACAGTTTTGTGGCCATCTAAAACTAACCAAATACTTATAGGAGTTGGCACCACTTTTTCTGAGGGTGTAGTTGGATTGATAGTTTGTAGTCTACGTGTGCTAACTGAAAGAGAGAAACAAAATCTTTGTATATATTTTATTTATGTTTAGATGGAATGAAAACTGCTTCTGATTAATTTATCTTCTGCATTAATTCCTCATCCCCCTGGTGCTCATGGACCTGGAGTTAATAGATGTTAGGTCTTCCTTCTCCCGAGGACCAGATCTTTGAGTCACAGCATTATCATAAAATCATAGGATGCATATAAAATCATAGGATGCATATAAAAAATGGCCAAATGGGTTAATAAATGGGCCACCATCAGTATACTAATCTGTCAATCTACACAAAATCAAAAGCCTTCTCATGCACATGCATGAGTTTGGCAAGGGAAATGTAGACATCATATTTGGAGCCTCTGGCAAGTGTGTTCTTCCAGAATTTCTGCTATATGTGAGACAGAGATTGACTGGCTTATAAATGTGTTTGTGATGTGGAGGAAAATTATTGCTAGCTAATTAAAAAGGGAAAAAAAAAAACCAACAGTTGTTGTTGAAATGTTAAAACTCAGCTGTTCACTTATTTTCACAATTGTTTCTCCCTATCTTGCTTGCAAGTTGTCTCCCCTTCACAAATGGAAAACACAGGTCCTCAGTGGTGGATCCAAGACCTGTGTTACCAACACCTCTTCAAAAACTCATGGAGGTTTTCCAGTTGTTTCATAGAAAAGAACTCCTTACATAAGTGTTGGAAAAGGAGCTTCATTAAAAAGGTGCAATGGCATTTCACTGTCTGTGACAACTACAGAATAACCCACTACACAGAACCTTTTAGACAATTATTTATGTTAAGCTGGTCAGGACTTGGAGCCAGCAATTTTTCTGTTGATTCAGGGAAATCAGTGCTTCATTCCTCCTGTTCAAAAACATTCTGTTCAATATCAGATAGTATGTGTATTGCCTTGTTAGACTATTCCAGCCCAGCACCAAGCCATCTGCTCTTTAATCGGCCCTGATGGATGTTTATTTAGTTTGTTCCAGTGATGGTGAGTTGAGAGCTGCCTTCAGTAATCTGTTAAACTGTTAACTATTCTTTCAGTTTGAGAGTTCTTCCTAATATCTTATGCTCCTTGCTTCTATTTAGGTCAGTTAATTCTTGTCCTATTTCTAGTGGATGTAGAAATCATCTGATTAATTTCTTTTTTGAACCATCTGTTTACACAGTTTAAAACTTACAATGTCTACCTTCAGCAGTTTCTGCTTTGTATTAATTCAGTAAAATAATTTCTGACTGGCTTCAATAATTTTGCTTTCCAGCTTTTTCTCTTTTTCTTCTTCTTTCCCTTAGACCTTTGTGAAACTGAGTGCAGGATTGAAGCCTTTGTCTATGGAAATTGAATATAATGAAAGCAGCACATAATACATCTTATGTATGACACATCTGTTTACCCACCTCAATCATACTACTTTCTTTCAGCAGGATATGTGGAGAAACCAAGTGAGGTTAGAATATCTTACTTCCAACAGCAGAGCTGTACAAAGACATTAATGGCATTATCACAGTGCTCTGCGTGCACTAATTAACCCTGCACTAGCACAGCAAAACTGCTGCTCTTTATTTCACAGTTCACATGAGTATCTCCACATGACACTGCTTGAAATGGTATAGAAATAGTTGCTTGTAAGGCACCATGCACACTTCAGGAGGAATGGGTAGGCAAGAAGTATCCCAAAAAGTGTAGCTATTTATTTTTGTAACTTGAAGTATAAATAAAACTTTATGTATTTAGAATAATGAATAGTCCCTTATTACTCACTAAATGCACTGTCCTCCCCTACCACTTTCTTAATGAATATGTTGCCAGAGGGTAGATTGCTTAGCAGTTTGAAAAATCCCTATTTGCTTAATGAATTTCACTTATTTCACAGTAGTTCTAAAATTGGGCAGATACTGGTTTTTGTCATTGTATTTGTTGATTATCCTGGCTAAAACTTTCAAAAGAACTTGCATGCTGTCTGAGAGTCAATAGAAAACAGATACCTAAAACTTTTAAGAATACTTGAGAATTTTACTCAGATTGTAATTTATTCAGAGGCCAGTTACATCAAGGTCATAGTTTTAATTTCTGTAAATGAAGTAGTTTCAATGAAAAAAAATCATCCCTGAACTTTATTCTATTGCTCATAGACCCTGTTTTAGAAATAACTTTTTCTCCTGAATAATGAACTCTGAAGTAGGGTTCACAGACTTACTGATACTCCTCCACAAAAGTCTATTTCCATATTGAATATTTCTTTTGTTTCTATTTTTAAATCCTGGGTTTCTGCAGAATATTTTGCTTTAATTTTGGCCAATTACCAGTTACTTATGTAGCAAAGGATGTCAATCTTCTGGGTGTCCCTATTCTGCAGGGAAGCATCTCTGGGTGTAGACAGAGCTTGGTGTTTCCTAATGAGGGAAATGTTATTCATTTGAGTATTCACAATTCTGCATTTCATCCTGCAGTACGAACAAGCCTCATGATGACAAACTGAACCAGGAACTCCCTGAAGTGTCTGTGATTTTCAATTTTAGGAATTAAAACATAAATAAGAAAGAGAGGGAAACGTCTATTTAAAGGTAATTGTTGTATATATGTCCTTTACAGTAACAGCATTTTTTTCATGTGGTGTTTGACAAAGGATCTGCCAATGCTTAGCAAGGGCTGCAAAAGTAATTTCCTGCTGCCTGAAGCAGCCTGTACTTCTGGTGAAGTGTGAGCAGAGTTCAGAGTCATCTGTTACACGAATGAGAAGATGCACATGGTTCAGGAGAAAAGCAGATGAAGAGGGTTTTCTTTCCACTCCAGTAGCTCACAGCAGGTAGTGTAGATTTATTTCCCCTTCTCATGTTACTTTCATTTTGCTGGACTGTGTCAAGGCATTGCAGATACTGCAAATAGGGATGTTCTATCTAACTTTGGGAGTAGGAAAAAGACCAGTGGTGTTTACTTCATTCAGAGCAGTATTTTCCATTGCAGTATTCACTTCCAGTTAGAGGAAACTTTAGAGATGCTACATCACTGCATAGCAAGTAATTTGAAAGTAGCCTCTTGTAACTGTAAAGTTTGTTAGTAGATCTTAAGAAAACCTGCAAGGCTCCACTTAAATCCTTCTGGCTGAACATACAAAACTTCTTCCAGGGGTCTAACACTTATCCACCACCATTTTTTCTTCCATTCTTTCAATTCCATCTGTGTTTCTTGTCCCAGCATATAAGGTCAATTGTACCTGGTCGTATCTGCAAAATCCCTTCACTGCTGACTTTCAGGCACCCCCTTAAAACTAAGACTGGTCAAATGAAGAATTTTCCCTTTCTGCTTCCCTTTCCAGTCCCCTTCCCCCTCTGTCATCTCTTAGTCTGCCTCCCACCATACCCTAATACCACTTTGTCTCTGTAGCAGGTTCAGTTTGAAAACCGGGCGGAAACAACAGTTTAGTGTAGTGGTTTGGTCCAAAATACTCATTACTATGTACCTTTTGTGAGATAAGAATTAGGAGAAAGCAATGCAGGCACAAGACTTGAAAGAATATAAAGAAGTTTAATAACAGACCTAAAAGAAGGAAAAAAAAAACCTCATACCACACCTTCAGAACACTTCTCCTCCCCCCACCTTTCCCCCTTCTCCCACTGTAAAAAGACAACCCTTGAGATTTTTCAGTCTGTTTACCACTTCCATAATAACCTTGTTGGGTTCATTATTGAGAGGAGTCTCTCTTGCTCATGCTATGGAGACATCTCCACAAGAAATTCTCTCATGGCTTCAATATCACGAGACAGCCGCCCGGGTTGGTTCTCTGCTCACATGTGAGAGTCCCTTCCCCTGACTTACAGCTTTTCCCACAACTGCTTTTGAGGGTCCAATCTTGAGCTACTGGGGTACCATTTTAAGGTTGAGCTGTTCAGAAACAAAAGTTCTCTTCACCCATCTCTGGGAGCATTTCATCTCTAAGAATAGAGGCCCTCCCCTTTTCCTGGGAGAAAAAGGTCCTCATCGTCTTCATCTCTAGGACTATCTCTGGGAGTATCTCTAGGAACTGAGGTCTTCTTCTTCCAATTTGGAGCAAGAGTCCTCATTGCTTCCATCTCTCCCTGTTCAAACTTCTCATCAAATTACAGCTGCTTCAGCATTTGCTTATTCCAGCACAGGTGCTTTTGCTCACAAGTACAGTTTGAACACTCCACCCCCCCATGCTTTCATGAAATTACAACGGGTACTCTGATATATCATAGTCCATCACCACCATAGCTTTACAACAGAATTTCAGCTTTAAACATCCCCTCTTTCTCCTCCCTCAGGTTTCAGCTCTTCACAGCACTAAAAGGGTTAATCTCACCTGGGCCTTGCAGCTGGAATTTCGCTTATTGCTGTTGGTCACATGCTCTTTGTCGGACAGCGGGGCAGCTTCAGCTGAATCTTGGGCTGCACTGGAGAGGGGGAGCCGAGCTGCTCCATCTGCACGTAGCAGGGCTGTGGGGGGCCGTGGGTGGAACAGGGCTGCACGGCTCCAGGATGGCCCAGACCCGGCCCGGGCCCACTGGGCCCTATATGGGCCCAGCCCAGTTACCTGTCCCCCAGCCAGAAGCAAGAGAGAGAGCTTCCTGGGGTTTGTTCATTTTTAAATGTGGACCACAGAGGCGGTCAAAATTCTAAGTGGCTTAAAAAATTGTCAGTATTCAAGCTAGCCAGTCGAAAAGTTCTGTCAGGTCATAGAGGAAGCTGTAAGCACCTCTTTGCAAGAAAATCACTTCTGGAACTATGCTTGCTAACCCATGACAGTCTCTTAATCCTCCAGAAAGAGGATTGGTGTGAGCTGAGGAAACAGAATGAGAGTCCAGAGGCAGAAAATGATTGTGAACTTAGGAAAGGAGATAAAACAGGGAAGAAACTTGAAAGTAGAGGAGCAAGATGCACAGGAAATTTGTGGTAAATATTTGCTGAATCAGTTAGACAAAAATTTCTCAGGTAATGGACTATTGGCAAACTCATCAACTCTTCATTGGTTTTTATTCACTATTTTTGTGCTATGGTGACAAGTATTTTCCTGCTCTTTGGCTGGATGCCTCATGGTTTTTTTAAGCATGGATATAAAAAAGAATAAGTTTCAAACATCATCCTGTGCACTGGCAGGTTATGAGTTGCCTCCTGCTTTAGCAGCTAGATCAGTGGGAAAATCTATCTGAAGCTGCTTCTATTCCAGCAGGTGCATGTGGGTCTGTTCCCTCACTGGAAGGCCAGCTGGCTTGCTTTGGTAGAGTTTGTGTCATTACATCCTCTTAGCCTCCAAAACAGGGTGGTGACATCCACCTTATCTGTTGGAAATGATTCCTGATCTCAGCACACTTCCAGTTCACATCTGGGAGTTTGTTAGAGCTTGGCTGGTTGTCCATGAGTCACAATGTCCCAGGGACTGTTCTAGCAATTTAACAGTCTGAGAAACTCCAGGAGTGCTCCATGCCACTGATCAATTTACTAGTATAGATTTAGTTCAAGACTATTTTTCCTCTAGAAAAAATGAGGAATTCTCTGCTATGAAAGGCCTGGGATTTTAAACTCTACAGATGGCACGTCATGCCATAATCCTGCGTTAAGTTTTTCAAAAGAGAGTACTTTATGACTGTTCAGCTAGGACTTGGCATTTTCCAGTTTTCACAAGTAATCATGAAAGTTGGACATACCTGGAATTCTCAGCTGGGCTATATTGGCTCCTGTTTCATTTCTCAGATGCCAGAATTCTCTGAAAATTAAAAAAAAATGAGAAATTGTCTAACGTTTGTATGTACAGCATGAGCTACCTGTAACTGGACTATTTACACTCATTGATTCTATAGAGCTGGAGCAATAATTTGAGCAGTGAGCTGCTTAGAAGAGGTCTAAATGTGTGGGTATGGGTACTGAATGTGACCAGGCTGAGCTAGCCCACTGCCCTGCTCCAGTATTTCAGATTGTGTATGCTAACATGTCCAAACTGCTTCCCAAATCCCATTCAATGCATGAAATTCTACTGCAGAAATCTCTGCAAGGCACTTGCGTTCTGTCTGGAGCAGGTCACATCTTGAATAAAATTTTCTTTTCTCTGTACCAGTTCTTTAGATTTTTTTGGTGTTCCTAATAGCAACAAGTGGAAAGAAAACCACACATTTGTAGAACTCATTGGTGGTCATATTCAGAAAAACCCACTCAGATTTACAGCTTGGTCAAGAATGAGCCTAGCAAGTAGTAGAGAAAGAAAGACACCCTTGGAAGTATAGTGGATTTTGCTCCATCATTTAAAAAGATGGATACCTGGGAGTTATCTGTCTCCTACATAGAGCTTATTTTGGGACAGTAGAGCTCAAACCTCAAAATAAAAGGCAACTATGGAATATTTTGGGATGGGATGGATGGGGTTTAACATATATTTTTCTGTTCCATTTCAGTCAGTTCTACAGCTAATAACAGAGTGGCCGTCCTAATTTCTTGAACTTCAGCTTTCTTAAAGATTTAGCTGAAAACTGTGACACCTTTCCATATGCAGTACAATTTAATTAGAAATCATCTACCTATGGCTGGGTCAGCATTACAGTGGCCTCAGCCCTCATTACTGTATGACAGCAGATGTGAGATGCTGACATTAGAAAGAGACAACTATTTTAACTAAAAGTATTTTGTTACCTCCCTTGGATACCCTCCTTTCTCATTGCCAGCTCTATTATTTTTACTCTCTATTTTTCTGTGCTTAAATTTCCCTTTTGTGTGTTTTTAATCTTTCCTGTATTACCTTGTTTTCCATTTGGCGTAGGTATCCTCTGCTTATTTCTTTCACATTCTTTATATACCTCTGGAGAAATTACAATAGTGTAATTAATTAAAATAATTGCATTTTAAGTACATGAGAAACAAACCATATGATCCTTCTCGTTCTTGCCATACGTATTGGAACAACTTGCAGTCATGTGTTAGCAACCAGCCTCCTGCAAAAATTCTGCACAGAAATATGTACGGTGGCCTTTTAGACATTATTTCCTATATGTCTGTGTAGTTTTGAGCAAATTTATGTAAGGTTACACAGATAATTTGGTATGTATGACCTGCTTGTTGGCTTGTTTCTTCAACTCCACATACAATGCACAGTACTGTGCAACAAAATTATATTTATATTCATTTTAGCCTCTTTTTGTTGAGGACTCCTGTCCAGCCATATGTCAGACTATTGAGACTGCAGCAAGCTGGTGAGAGAGGATTCAGACTCAGATGTTTGTGGATGCCAAAGCATTTAAAAATATTAACAGATGCATAGCCTAGTTTGTATGAGGACTGTGGAAAATGAATGAAGGAGAGAAAATACTTGTTTCTAGGACTCTCAAAAGAAGGTCAGTACAAACAGTTTGAAAGCTGCAGGACTGAGATTTCAGTGGTGTGCCAGTACAAAAAGGACAGAAATTGGAGGGAAGAGCTTACTGCCTTTTTTTTTACACTTTTGTCCCTCTTCTGTTTTCTGTTTCATCTTCCATCACCTGTTTCTGTCCCTTTATACCTTTCACTCCTTTGTACTCTCCTCATCCTGAAACACCCCAGTCAGAATACGGCTGATGTCAGCACATCATACTCTGCTCCCGGTTAAGCTTTTACCTTCTACAAGGGAACTCATACAAATGAAGAAGAATGTCTGATACCTCAAAGTCTTGGAAGCTCACCTTTATGTAGAGAAAACAAAGAAGAGAGTACTTAGTGACTCTCTTTTGGGATGAGTAGCAGAATCCAGCTGCTGTTGGGCTCTGATGCTTCTGGAAGCAAGCTGTGTGCCAGAATGAAACCTGAGATTTGAGCCTGTAACTCACTTGTCTTATGCACAGTAATTAGTATTGATGGGGTACTTTAACACCCCATGGATGAGTCAATATAGGAACAGAAAAAGACAAAGACTTATTCAAATTTATTGGTGACAACAGTTGATACTAATAGCAGAGAAAGCAGAAGGAGGAAGACTCTTGTAGATTGGATCATGATTGATGAAAAAGAACTACTTGGGGAAAGGAAAGTGGAAGGCAACCTGGGAGACCAAAAGTGTTAAACACTAAATCCTTGATTCACAGAAGTACAAGCTGGGAGAGTGATAAAGTTTCCAAGAAAGAAGTCCTCAGCTGACTGTTCAGAATGGTCTGCTGGAAAACAAGTATAATAAAAAGTCATCTGGATATATTTTAATGAAATAATTATGCCACCACTAACAGCATCACTGAAGGGTAAGGATAGTGACTTAGAAAAATTATATCCATATCCTTTAAAACATGAACATTTAGCAGTCATGATACACAAGAAAAATATACTCAGTTGTTAAGAGCAAATGCAAAAGCAATGTAAGTAGGGACAAAATCAGAAAGATTAGTAACAGGCAGGAAAAAATAACTAACTGAGAAAATAGCCAAGAAGAAATATTTATTTGTTGTAAATAAAATGGTCGTGTAAAATAATTTGGTGGGGAAAATTTAACTTCCTACAGTAAAGCAACTATTACTCTGAGCACTGTAAATGGGAATATTGTGTCCAAGCTGTAATCTTCTCCTCAGGGCCGATAAGCTTCCGACGGGACACCACTCCTCAGGCAAGATGGGAATCTATTAAAGAATATCCAGAAGAAAGAAATGAAAATTTTAAAATAAGCCTGCAAGCTTGGAAAAATGGGTTTGCCTTATCTTGAAAAGACTGATAGGGTCTAAAGAGATGATCTGAAAACAGCCTTCCCACACATAAACGGTAGCTGTAAGGATGAAATTATATAAACTGTTCTGTGTGTCCACAGTTGTTAGAATGAGAACTAATGGATGTAAATTGCAGAGACGGTCCTTAGGAGGAAATGTCTTATCTGCAAAGGAGAACATTATCCAGGAAGCTGGTGGACTGTCCACACCACTGGAGGATTTAGAATGATACATTCCTATTTTCAGACTCATGGCAACCAGTTTTTTCTTGAGAAGCAAAGAACTGAAGAGTTAAGAAGCGGAAAATTGCAGGTGTTTAGGCAAAACTTCTCTCCAGTGTGGCTTTCATATTCATGGAAATTCATTCACAGAAATGTTGGAGTAAATTTGAAGCAGATGAATTTTGTACTAACTGCTGTAAAGATGCCAAAATTAAGAATCTTTTTTGATATTTAAAGGTATTGCTTAGTGCTCTGGCATTCTGGTGCATACTTATATCAGTACTTACAGTGTCTGTGCTTCTCCCCTTAGAAGGAGACTGTTCTACTGGATAGTTTATTTGTCTCAATGGCTGTAATGACTATGCTAAAGAAAACACAATGGAATTGTGACTTGCAGACCTATTGCCTTGGTCTGGCTCATGTTCACACTGAGAAAAATCTCATCAGAAAAAGTAACGTGGCTATGCCTTATCTGTCTGTTAGGAGTCATTCCTGGTCTGTGCTATTCCCCAGACTATGGCTTGGAAAAGTCTGAGAGTGTTCAGTTGTCATGGGCAAAGCCATGGCAAAGTGTGAAATACCTGTCAAGTATCATGGAAGGAGAGGTTTAGAACCACATTTGACTCAAATTCTGAATATCCCTCAATTACTTGTATTGAAGTAGCCAAAAGAATTACTTGAGAAAGCTGTTTAAATTGGTATATCCGTCAGGAATCAGGGCTTATCTGCTTCATTCAAATATTAAATTTTGAAGCAGTGAGTGCTGCTTGAAATATACTCTCCCCAAAAATGCATGTGAACAGTCTGGGAAATAGAACAGAGCAGGGCTAATCCTGACAGGCAGTAGAACATGATGATTGTGGTTTTTTGAGAGTAAAATGAGATTTTGCTGATTATTAAAATGCTTTTCATATAGACTGAGGAACCAGAAGGTTGTATGAGACACTCAGATGTAATTTTAAAATACAGTGTATTTATAATGCTGCTCCTTGTAAAGGAACTGGTGAGGAAGGGAAGAGAACTATGTTTACTGAGTTGCAAAAGCTAGAGAACTTAATTTTAAAGCCAGTCTCAGAGTTTTCATTGCTTGACTCATGATTTAGAGAGCTTATGGTTGGAAACATTTCAAGATTTGTGAAACCTTTTCAGCTAAATATTATTATATCTTTAATATATAAAGCGAAATCCTTACCCAACAAACACGCTTCTTGCTGAATCTAACAGAAGCTCCTGGCTGCAATCCCCTCGGGAATTTGGCTCTGGCTTCTGATAGAAAATATGGACTTTGTCGTGATTCAGGAATCTTAAAATGCTATTACTTAGTAGGATGTCTGAGTGGGACTGAACTACTTAACGTTTCTGTGATGACACTGATCTCATATAAGACACCTCACGTGCATATTTTGATCTCACTGCTACATCTAGGGAAGTTAGGCAGAAATCTCTTTCCAAAAATACCAAGGGCTGTATGAAATGCATAGACTGACTGAGCTCCACCAGACCTCAGACTGCAGAATTGTGATAATATACGATGTTCAGTGGAATTGGGCCCTATTGCAGGGGCTGAATTTTGCATCCATATGTGTTATCTTACTATATATGTGTAATTTTTTTATATATAAACTATCTTAACATTCACCTAAAGAGGTCTTCACCCATTACAAAGTGCACAGCAGACTGCAGCCCACTTGCCACTGGCATTTGGATGCTATTTGGATGGTAGTGATGCTGATTTTCATGGTTATTAATATTCATAGAGTTACTAGTGGTCATATGAATTAATAGTTTCAGTAATCGTGACACTCCAACATCATCTATGCCAACAACTGAGTCAGGACTCTTCAAGTAGTACGGAAATGCTAAAATAAATGTAACTTTTGGAAAAATGAAGGCCTACAGAAATCAAACTGGTGTTTGATAGGTATAGCAAAGTCACATTCTGGATTGAAATTCCCATTTTTACTGATATAATATATTGCTCTAGAGATATGATTCATGTAGTGCCTCAAAAGTTTAATAGTGTCACTTCTGTAACTATAACCAGAGTTCACGTTTGAAAAGCAGAGTTGGCACTTTTACCACATACCTGCAAACATCATTAAACTTAATACAACCTCCACTAGATTTTTGTCCCCTACCTGACTGTTCCTATCCTCTGCCTTCTAAAGGTACAGTATATAATCAGGTAGCTTGTTAAGGGGCTTAACAAGGTGAAAAATATCACTCCCCTTGTTTACAATGTCTTCACCATCCTGTAAAATAACAACACAGTCCCTGTCCTCATCTGCTGCACTGATTAGATCTATTAGAGCTTAGGTGAGGACAATTCCGCTAAAAAAATGCTGCTCTGAATTCATTTTTCTGCCCAAAATTATTTTATTTTAATCAGAAGAGTTTGTGTTTCCACTATGGGTCTTTCCTGACTGTGTTTTCTAGTTAGCTGAGTATGATATATAATCACCTTCTCCAATTGGATTATGACTTGCCTTGTTCACGATAATTTACTTAATTGATTCATCCTCCTCGCTCGTTCTAATGATTTTTCACATGCTTCCTGTTCTGCACTGACAAACGATACAATGATAAAAGAGTGTGGTGAGCCCTATTTAAACACATCTCCAGAACCCCAAGTCCTTTTTATCTTCAGATGCCCAATACCATTCTGGTGGTTGCACAGCCCTGACACTAAGTAATGTTTTTGAAGCAAATTCAGGCAAGTCTGACAACCACCATCTTATCTGACAAGAGTGGAGCAGACACTACTCAGCATTGTTTATACAGATAAATTAAACATGCTTGGGACTGTTCTTGGGTACAGAGGCCCAATGGGTTGAAACGCTGTTGAGCTTGGTCTCCCTCTGGAACAGAGGGTTTGCATCTGGCCTGCAGATCAGGAGCGGTTCCTCCTGTTTCTATCAGGCTCTGTTCTGGAAGATGTTTGCTGTCCTCAGCCAAAACCACCACCACTGACCTGCCTGGTGATTTCACTGCCTGGTCAGTTGAATTTCAGTGTCTTGGGAGACTCCCTGGCACTTTCAGAGTATTAGGTCAGACAGAGCCCGAGGATACTTCTCTCTGAGACCTACTCTAAACATAGCCACAAACAATTCTTGTGAGTCAAAACAATCCAATACAGCAGTTTTTGCTAAAACTCCATAAACATTCACAAATATTTGCCAACCAGGCCACTGTAACCACAAGTTTTAATTAGGTTGCAGCTCCCTTGGTTGGGCATTATTGAATGATTCTGTCAGCAGTGCCGAACCATTAAGGTGACTTGAAAATAACAGGAAGGCTTTTGTTTATGCTGAAACACAAACATCACTTTCCTGAGTATATTGTGCCTGAACCTTTTTGTGTTTGTTTATTTGTGTTAAAATCACCAAAATGTTGAGCCAGTGTATTATTAGATCAGCAGATGAGAGAGGAGCCCTGATAAGAACACATTTTTGTGACGTGTATTAGAGAACAGTAATAGCAACACAGGTTTAATGACAGTGCGATAAATAAGATCGAGAGGAAAGTTGAGCACATACCGGGTGTTCATGCATAATAGAGTAGGATTGCATTGTCTGCTGTACTTTTTCTATGCCAGTAAATTGCCTTTGGATAAAAATACCATTCTTATCTACTCTAGAGAAATACTGATGGAAAAGTAATGCTAGTGGAAGGATGCTTGCATGTAAACAGCACCAGCTAGGCTTTTCCAAGTCTTTGCTGATCTTTCTGCTCATTATTATTAAAAGTAGCTGAGAAGCAAATGGTTGGGAAATGAAGGAAAAAGGAAACCAGATTTCTTCCTCACAATTCCTATTGGCCTATGAGTGAGGCTGCAGCATTTCAGGGCTGGGACAAGTCGGGAAACACACTGATTCCTTTTCCATAATTCAAAGCTACTCCTTAATGAGGAAAAACTGGGGGAGGGATGCAGCATTTATCTTTGCTAGGCTGCATCCATTTGTCTAGCACAAAGATGCAGGCTGGAGCAGTGAATCTCGTTCCATGTTTGACGTAAAACTGGATGCAATCTCCCCAGTGTTCAGCTGGTAGATGTTACTGTGAAACACAGGTAACAGGAGATTAGGATTTGTGGACAGTGTGTTTAATATACAAATTGCTATGGAGTAATTTGCTTTCCAATCAGTGTTTATTGAAAAGATAAAGAAAGTTTAATTTGGATGGGAACCTTTACTTTTGTCTTCTATTCACCTCCAAAGTGTGTTGCAGAAAGGAGTTTGCTGGGAATAGAAGAACCTGAAAATTTGAATGGAAGTAGAATACATTGGATAATGTCCATCCATGTTTCTTACATTATATGGCACTTCATTTCTTCATGCACCCTGTCTGGTTTTAGTGAGGCATGGAAACGATACAAACTGGACCACGAATAAATATGAAAAAATGACATAGGGTTCATAACCATGAAAAGGGTAAGAGTCCACACGGTGTCCCAGTAGGACTGCTGGGTTCAAGAACTGTCACATAAAGCTTACTGAAAGGGGCTCATTGGTACAGCTGGCCCACATTCCTAGGTTTTGATTTAATGTACACATACTTTCATGGGACTTTTATAGGTGCTTTTTCTTCTCTTCCATTTCCTTATCACCACAACTTTTATTAGTGTAACTTCTCAAGCACATTTCCATCAAAAGAAGAGCATTTCTAGGAGCGGGTAAGTTCTTCTGGGTGCAGTACCATCTATTGATCCTGATGGAGCTGTGAAGAAAAGAATGACTGTTCTTTTAGGATGCTGGAGAGCTAGGGGAAAATACATCCTGCCTTTGTTTGCTTGGAAATCAAAATGCATTATTTTCTTGGAAAATCATAAATAATGCCATAGAATGGAAATGGCACTTTCTTATCCACATGGGCCTCTATGAGAGATAAATGCACTGAAGTATTTAAATCACTCAGGCAAAGCATAATGGTGCACAAGTCGTTTGTGTCTGAATGTTTGTCTACAAGTGAGGGAAGACCAGTGAAGGAAAGAGATGGTGTCAGGGAACGTCAGGGGCTCAGTGGTGCCTAATTATTTTGTTGTTGCTGTTGGACTTATGCTGTGGGACAATGCTTCAGCAAGTTGCCACTTTTATTTCTGCCTTCCCCCAGAGCCTTTCTTGTACAAGGTGGCTTACCTTTCCCTCCCTCTCTGACTACCTCTGGTGCTTGTTCCACAGCATCTGAATATCATCTGTATGCACTTAATGACCAGATGTTCTCTGTTGCACTTCTTCCAAAACTAGGCTGGAGAGTGAAAAAAAAAGGACTCAAACTAAATCATCCAGGGATTACACTAACAGAAAATGATGCTCTTGGTATGGAAACTATTAAGGAAAACTTGATTTTGTCTTTATATACTAGGGTTCATTAACTTCCTCTCTGGTAGGGCTAATGACCTGAACAGAAGCTGTAGTTCATTAGTGATCTTTCTCTCTCTGCCTGGCAGTTGAACAGAAAAAAGAAAGAGCTGGAAGGAGACACAGAAACTTTAAGTGAGACAGAACAGCATCATGTGTTTTCAGGTCAGGAAGCAAATTATTTTTCTCTTCCTGTCCTTGTAACAGGAATGATTTGATACTAACAGATAAAAATATCCTTTATGCCAGAGTTAGTTTAGTCACCTAAAGAGGAGTTAATTTACCCTCTCTTTACCAATCTCTTGTTCTGGAGCTGCCAGGATCTGTTTCCATCTCTGGAGCTTGTGTCACCTTAAGGTCTGTCCTGTCTAATGTGTGACAGCTCCAGGGGTCACTGGCAGCAAGGAGGAGATGCAGGGAGGTTCAGGAATACCCTGGCCTGATCTTGTCTGCTGTCATCCAGGCTCCTGCAGTGCCTTGGCACTTTGCACAGGTGCAGGATAAGGAAAGGGTGGACAGTACTTCTGCCTGTGTATCCAGCTCAGGTGTGGTGCTGATGCAAACTAAAGCAAGTTCAGGGAGACATTAAATGTGTTTCTTCTTTCCCTGTATGGAAAAATTTCCACTTTTTCAGTGTTCCTTGTGAAAGCCTCCTTTGTGGAGCTGTGATTGTCAAGGAAATCTGTTCCTCTTCAGCTTGCTGTTCTTACAGCCCTAGAAAAGTTGTTTAAATTGTATTGAATTGTTATTTCATTTGGAGGGGAGAGAGAGGAGTGGGATGAAGAAAAGAAAGAAACACTGCACCAACATTGCAATGTTACATAACTTACAAAATAATGTACTGAAATATTCAGCTACTCATATTTTCAAGGCTGTTTATTTTTTCCTAAACATCATTGTTGTCATTTATTAATGTCACAATAAAAATTATTATCTCTCATCTCTAAACTCAGCTTTCTGAGGAAAAGATGTGCAGTTTACTGTGACTTTAAAATGAACATTATGAAATGTAGCATGTGAATTCTAGGCAAGTAGCCAATGAATTGCCTGTCACTGAAGGTAATTTTCTCTCTCCCTACCTTTTTTTTTTAATATAGTGCTACACTAAAATATAGATATTAAATATTTTTAAGGACATTGTTCTTACTTGTAATCAAATGAAGAGAAGCAGTATGTGAAATAACTAATATTTGCAGATAGTTATTGAAATAGTAGACCTGCAAATGCAAACTGTGTGCTTTGATTTGGGTAGCTAATGCTTTCAGAAAGCTTGAGGTGAACACAAGGAAATGAGTAAGTGGACCAAGAATCAGTGACAGACATTTTCAACCTGAAAAGGGATCCTGAGTCATACCCAACAAAATTAGACATGGAAAAGACATGTCAGACAAAGAAGTCTGTTCCTTTTTTAGTGCAGGACTATTCCCTGAATGATACTGCTTTGTCCAATCTAGTTTTAAGTATTGGAAGCAGTAGATCATCCCCGTGGGAGACTGTGACACACTCTAATAGTTCTCACTATCGAATTTTCTGTGATGTTTATCCTAATTTTCCTTTTGTTTAATTTCCTGCTGTTGTTCCTACTTATATCTATATTCTCAAGTCTTTCTTTCTTTCTTTATTTTTAATTAATTTTAACCCCACTCTGTCCATGTCCTTCCCCAAATGTGCCAAATAAAAGCTTTGGTATCATTTGTCTTACAAGCCTTTTGGGATTCAGAGTGCCCATGAGGTTGCCCACAAAGGAAGCATTATGGTACCTAAGGATGAGGTGATTTACTTCAGATTTCTAGATGAGTTAGGTCCCTGGCACACATCTGTACCTGAGGTAGGGATTAGCCCTTGAAGGGCCATGCCCAAGTGATGAGGGATGAGTTATTCCTTATAGCTAACCACAAGGAGAAACTATCCCCTAAGAGATGCTCAAGTTTATGCAGCTCATCTTGTCCCTGTTCTTGTCCCTGACAATGCTATCATCTGCTGTTTATAATTTAGAGGTTATGCAGACCAGATGGAAAATAAGATTAAGAATCCTGGCAAAAGTCCTTGATGCACTTCAAATTATTTGTCGGTTTCTGATTATATTTCCTATCTAGAACATCAATTCCTGTTGTGGACTGCTCATTTTTTAGGTCACAGATTGCAGGAATGGCTCAAAGACCTGCAAAAACTGATGTTCCATGCACTGGACTTTTTAAAGGCAATGTTTATAGTCTGGATGGCTGGACAAGGACCTTCCTGGAAATCAAAGACATGAGACACTGACCTTTCTGTTAGGATCTCATGGTGGTGGATAAGGGAAATGCAGGAAAATGTTTCCATGATAAACTTTTACAACTGGTCTTTAGTACTGAAGTATGATTTAGGTTGCAAAGGATCACTATAAATCCTGTGGTTTCACCTACATGCTCAAATCAGGGCCAGCTTAGAGCACTTTTCTCAGGGCTCTGTCCATCTCAGTTTTGACTGCCTACAAAGATGAGGCTCTTGCAGCCTCTCTGGGGGAACCAGTTCCAGCATTTGACTATCTCATAGTGAAAGAATTAATGTATAATCAGAATTTACTTTGCTGCAACTTGTGCCTTTGCATATCTTTGTTGTACTTCATGTTCTCCTGTTTATCCAGGTGTCATAAAAATAAAGCCCTTTTATGGTGTCACTTAAGGGGATTTTTATGTTCACTACATTGCTTTCTTAAATAGAGTGTTGTCTTGGTGTCATAGTTTAGCCCCAGACAGCAAACAAATACCAGACAGTTGTTCTCTCACTCCCCCACCAGCAGGAGCAGGGAGAGAACTGAAAGGGTAAAAGCTGGAAAAACTCATGGGTTGATACAAAAACAGCTTAATAGGAAAAGCAAAGGCCATGCAAGCAAGTAAAATAAAACAAGGAATTCATTCCCCACTTCCCATGGGCAAGCAGGTGTTCATCCATCCCTGGGAGAGCAGGGTCTCATCACATATAACAGTGACTTGGGAAGACAAATATCATCACTGCAAATGATGCCCCATTCCTCCTTCTGCCCCCTGCTTTATACACTGAGCATGATGTTATGGTGTGGAATATCCTTTTGGCCAGCTGGGAACAGCTGTCTTGGCTGTGTCTCACCCACAGTCTCCTCACCAGCGTGGCAGCACAAAAAGCAGAAAAGGCCTTAGCTCTGTGTATTCCCTGCTGTGCTGGTTTGGGCAAATTTGGAAATATATCCTCTGAGAGAAGGCAGGTTACAACCATCCCTCCCCCACCAGGGTTTGGGATGCTCAGCAATGAGAAAAGAACATCTCTGTATTATCAACTCTGTTCTCAGCACAAATCCAAAACACAGCCCCACACCAGCCACTGTGAAGAAATTTAACTCAATGTCAACCAAAACCAGCACACTTAAGTCAGTGGCAATAGTGTCATAATCTTTTATGCAAGTGGAAATTTGGGAACCCTGGTGTTGAGGTTCTGAAGTCCTTATCACCCTGTTTCCCATCTGTAGAAGGTGTCAATGTGCTCTCGAAGTGCTGACCTGGCATACCCAGGTACTCCCTCCCACCCTCAACTTTGATTGCATTATTATAGAAATGCTTCAAGCACTGGGGCTTCCCCATGTGTGTATTAAAAATAGCAGTACTGGTCTTGTTTGTCACTGACCAAGGACCCACGAAAGTACAAGGAGAAAAAAAGTCAGCAACGAGAAGGTGCAGAAATGCTTCTGCTTTGAAGGTGAATCTCAATGTGCAGCTTACTGGCAGCACAGCGATCCTTGCCATTGTCCACAGCTCCTTGAAGGCCCATCAATCTGAGAACAGGGTGTCCTACTTTCACTGACCTTTCTCCTGTATCGTGTGACCTGCACATACTGCCTATGTCTGAGTTGCTTCAAAGAGCTGTTGGACTGCAGCTCTCCTTCTGGTGCCTCAGAGCATCAAGTTCATTATAAACCTTAGCAGCAATTCCTGGTTCCAGGAGCGAGTTACACAAATGCCTTTCTTATTGGCGAAAGTGACACGCATTCATAATTGAAAAGCAGAAATAGTTAGAATATTGTCCTGTGTCTCTGCTACTGCAGAATAATTCATAAATAATAATAATAGGGACTGGGCTGGAGGATGGAAGGTGAGCAGCAGTCTTTTGGAAACAGCTCTAATAAGAAGGATAAAAATGAAATGTTGTGGTGTTGTATGACGTTATAATTGGCCAGTGCAATTACATTTTGTTTACCTTATGGTAATGGAATTTATTTTCACAGGTACACTTTGAGAATTGTAAGTGTCAAATGTACTGCAGAAGAGACCCTGACTGCACTGATGTATTTCCCTTGGACCTCTGTGGGCTCAGGAAGAGTAGGATTACATGCAAATGACTCTTGACAGGTTATGTGGCATTGATTTGCAAAAGGGGCTGCTCTTTGATTTTCTGAGTATAATTACAGAATCTCACTGTTTTCTTTCTCTGTTATTGATGGCTGAAGGGCTTTCATAGCCATGAATTTCATCTCAGGAGAACTGTGATCTCTACCTTTCTAAATTGTGATGACATGTTGCCATTGTCATTTGTACTAACGGCTTATACAGGTGGCAAGGAATCACTGCATGAATAAGAAAAGAAATACATCTTCATTTTATTAATGAAAGCAGAAAAGGAGTTCATCTGGCTCCAGATTTATAGCTCTGAAGACTTAGGAATTTCAGGGTTTTTTAACTCAAGTGGTGGAAATTAAAGCTACTTTATACCGTCCTAGCAAACATATTCCCCACAGGAAGGCTCATGTTAGTCTGTTGGTCGTTAGCACAAACTAATAATAGTACAATGCAGACAATTATCCCTAGCACCTGGAGCTGTATTTGATCTGGAAAGGCTGAGTCCAAACTTGAAGGAAGTTAAGAACTGAGGTGTGAATGTAAATTTTTTATTGCACGCTCTCTGCAGTTTGAAAAGAATGTGTTTTTTTGTGGATGACAGAGAACAAATTTTTAGTTTGGGATTTTCAAAAATTTCAGATAAGAGCTCTGTTTTCTTTCTAGCAGGATCTGAGTACCAATAACTCAGGTATTCCTGTTTTCCTTGGACTACTTCAGCCCAAAGACCTGCCAGACTTTGGGGAGGCTGAGTGAGTTGACACCTGAACTCCTTTCTCCACCAGGCACTGACAGGAGCTGACATGGAAAAGGTGACATGGGTACTTCAGGTTCTTGTTGCAACATCCTTCTGCAAGGCGAGAGGATAGGCTCTTTGATAAAAGCTGCATCCCCTTTGGTAGGTGAGCACAGTGAATGTGGTAAGATAAATAAAAATAAATCAATGTACATCAAGTCAGCACATTGCCACTGCTGGCCAAGCCCTCCTGCAGAGCTGCAGCAGCCCTTCTCCTGCTGGTTTGTCTTGTTTGCACACAGGTCACCTCACACTGTGATGTGGTACAAAGTCATCTGCGTGCCTGGGGTTGCAGTTGGCAAACCCAGCCTGGACCTGGCTGGAGGCCAGCATGGGACTGGGCTGAAGTCAGACATCTGCTTGGTTACATTTCAGGAGATGCTTGTGTTGATTCTGGGCTGACAAAAATTGCACGATCCCCTCTGCACCTTTTCCATTCTGATCCCTTGTGAGCTGAGCAAGAGGTTCCCAGACAGGCTTCAGAGTGAGAAAAAAATAGCAATGTTTTGAAGATCTCTTAAAGAGTTTTACTTTTTACATTCCTTGCAAGCTACTGCTGTGCTTATTTGCCTATCAATTCATTTTCTCCTTGCTGGTACATTTACTCTATATTTAGCACATTTTTAAGAGGACAACTAGATTGTACAGACAGAAAATCACACAGTAGGGTCTTATTTACTATACTCTAATAACTGTGTTCATAAATCCAACCTCTCTCCAGAAAACTCATATACCTGTCTTTTCTTTCTCCCCTTTGATTCCTGTCCTTGCCTCTCTCTCCTCTGACAGGAGGCAGTAGGAGCTGCACTCAGTACCTCTGAGTATTATGGTCCATTTACTTAAATGTGGATGCTGATATTAAACTAAAGGCATCTAAGTTCGACTCTTTTGTCTTACTTACATTTTTGTGGTGGTCTGTTGTTTATACATTTATAGTGAAAGACATTTCTGGAATATTAAGATTTATGCCAGGCAGGAAAGCTGAGAGTGGATGTTTATCTGAAATGCAGTTTCCTCGGTATCTGGGTTTTGAAGGGGTCTTTAAATGTTAAAATGCACTTAGACTAGCAGGTGGTGATGTATTGAAAGCCTTTGCTGGAAAAATATTTCATAGGATATTTTTAAGGACATACACTTAATTTTAACTTTTATAATTTATAGCACTCAGTTTTATAATAATGGTAATAAAATCTACATTGTATAATTAAATATTAAATGCTACAATATAAAAATATGCAATTTATTATAATATTTATTAGATCTATTTTAAAAAAAGCACTACATGGATCACCTGACATAAAGTAAATTTAAAAATTGTGAAAATCAAACATTTTTGTTGGACTCAAACTTCTTGTAACTAGAGTAAATGGAGAGGCAGAGGGAACTCATAGAATGGTTTGAGTTGGAAGAGGTCTTAAAGTTCATCCAATTCCAACTCCCTGACATGTACAGTGTCACCTTTCACTAGACCAGGCTGCTCAGAGCCCATCCAACCTTGAACACTTCCAGGGATGGGGCAGCCAAAACTTCTCTGGGCAATGTGTTCCAGTGTCTCACCACCCTCACCATAAAGAATTTCTTCTAAACTAAATCCAGTCTAAACCTACCCTTATTTATTCAGTTTAAAGCCATTTCTGCTGTGTCCTGCCACTACAGGCCCTTGCAAAAAGTCCCTCTCCAGCTCCCTTACAGCCCCTTTAGGTACAGAAAGGTGTTATAAGGTCTCTTGGAGCCTCGTCTTCTCCAGGCTGATCAAGCCAACTCTCTCAGCATGTCCTCACAGAAGAGGTGCTCCAGCCCTCTGAGCATCTTAGTAGCCTTCTGTAGGCTTGTTCAGCTCCAGATGGGCCAGACTGAAGGAACCTGAAACCAGGATTTCCTAATAAAGTTCTGTCACTGGTCTTGAATGAGAAATCCTACACTATTTTGTGAACCATATTGGTAGTCTGTGGGGCTGTAGGCCCACAGCTGCTCTAAAAACTTCCTATAATTTCTATTGCATATGTAGTAAAAAGCTTGAACAATGATGGGTACCATTATTCGTGGTAAATGTTGAATATCGCCTTATTTCTCAAGATTTTTGTGAAAATGTTCCTATGTATCGAAGATCAAACAGCCATGGCTCTGCTTTCTGCTTGAGTAGCTTCATCTTTGTTATCCTATTCATTAAAAAAACATGGGAAAAACAGAGTATATCAGCACGATGATGTGGGGAGAAGCTGGTGAAGGAGCTGGGAACTGCTCTGTACTATCCTTTGAGAAAGCCAAAGCCCGTTTGCCTTTGCCATGGAGTGCTAAATGTGTAGCTGCTTTGGGGTAACTATTACATGTGAGACGCAGCTATTCCTGAGATTCAAGAGGGATAAAGTAACTAAACCCACTAAACTAATTTGAAAATACCAGTCTAAAAAATTGCACATTGTTTCACTATTAATGCTACCAAGAGAGGTATTTCTCCTAGGTTTTTCCTGGAATAGCAATGGTTGTTAAGCGGTTACTGATTTTTGCATGCTGCAGTGAGAGAAAACCATACCCTTTCAATAATATTCTGTGTATGTAAATGTGCTCACTGCCATGGGAATATTTTGATCATTTTATTAACCAAGCAATAAATGCACAAAAAAGACGTGGGGAACTGAGGTTGCAGTTTTTTCTTATCAACCTCTAAGATAATCTGTTTCATAGGGATGTGTATAAAAAAGTAGGCATAACTTTCAGTATCTTTCAGGTCCATCATCACTATTTTCCTTTGGTGGTCTCACCACACTTAGGGAGATAGATGGGTATATCAGAAAATTATCTACACATAATTTGTCATATTTGTGCTCCAGTGACAACAGATTCTCTGCTTTGGAAGAGCCTGGGGTTAGCATGGTAAGGAAAAGAAATAACTCCTTACCCTGAGGGCTTAGTTCTTCCCATGCAGCACAGAGGGCAGCTGAAAGCTGTGTGGGGAAACTAAACTGCTGAAGCATTTTGTGTTTAACGTGGCATGAGAATATGCACGAGATGAGTTGCTCTTCCCCACTGCCAACCCTTGAACTTAAGATTGAAAGAAATCCTGATGGGATTATTTCAAAAAGTTCCCTTGAAGAAAGTGGAGAGGTTACGGAAACAAAATCTATTATCCGTCATCCCGTCATTAACAAAGTGGAAGGACTGCCAGAAGAATTGTTGGCCTAAACTTGAGATGTCAAAAAATAGGTAAGAAAAATAGACTGGGGAAATATTTCCTGGGAAGGGGAAGGGATTGGATGGTACTGCTAGCCCTCTTCATCTCTCATTTTTAGGAGTCCATCATGTTATTTTGTAGAGTGAAGAGTGGTTGAAATGATTAATGGACCGTAGGGCCTGACGTGCGAGCAGGCGGCCAATGAGTGAATGTGTGCAGCAAGCTCAGTCACAGGAAGGATTCCTGAGTGCTGCTGGCTGGGCAGGCAGGGGTGCTGCACCCTGCAATTTAAGGAGGTGTAATTAGCTGAAACAAAACAACAATTAGCCAAGAAAATCTTTCAACACAGTGTTTTATTGTGCCTACCTGCGAGCTCTGCCAGGAGTGACACCTCACTCTGTGCCCCACAGCTGCAGTGCTGGCATCCATGGCTCGCTCACTCTCTCCCAATCCATGCCATTCCTCACCAGAGTGTAGGGCATGTGCTCTGCTCCCCAGTATGGCTCTGCAGCCCCCCTTTACCCCAGAGCCATCATGGGCTGTCTCCCAGTAACCCCCAGAAATGCCAGAAGGTGCGCTGCATTCCTGTCCTATGTTACAATGTAAGATGTAACCAAAAGTATGTATTCTACCACCAGCTGTTAAAACCAGGTGGGGGTAGGGTTATTTATCTCTTCCATGACACATCCCTGGTAACTCCCTCCGGAGGGATATCTTCTGCTAATGGGCCACCAAGACGCACTGCATGGCCCACAAAATTACATCATCCCATTGTGAGATGCTCCGCTCAGAGGGAGGAACCGAGCATTCCTACCTGGATATTATCTGAGGTTTGGAACACCACACTCAGCCCTTACCTACTGGTTACCAGAGGACAAGAGCTACATAACCACCACTGGACCTTCAGAGGAGGACCAGACCCTTCTACAGGATCACTGCCTCAACAGAACCACATCCATCACCTCAAGAGAAGTGCAGCCACCCCTTAATCAGACTGCTGCCACCACCCTGCCCGGCAGGGTGTCAGGTCATATCCTGACTTTGTCAGTGTTTTTGTACTATTGCATTTATTTTTAATTTTCCTATTAAATTGTAGTTCTGATTTTGAGTCTCTCACTAGTTTTTCAAACTAGTACAATCCCATACTGTGTTTAAATAACAAGGGACCATAGGTCAAAGGGGAAAAAGTTCCCAGGTGAAAAGAATAGGCTGGATTAGACAGAGAAGGTGCATAATACCAATTTCAGAAAGATCTCTGCAGGTATGAGGGCTCTGCTGACACCACCCCTGGAGGAACCAGCTGGGGTAGAAGGACTTCTCCTTCATGACCATTCCCTTCTACCTGCCAAGCCAGACCAGCTGCCAATTCAGCTGCAGACTTGGAGCAGGAATCGAGGGCAGCAGATGTTGCAGCCTGCTGAAAGCTTGCTGGTGGCTGAATGTTTGAACTCCTAGAGAAGAGCTCTTGTGGAGAAGGCCACTGGCTGACTGCAGGATTGCAGCACACCATACTTTTGGATGATTTCAGTGTTTTACTGTGAAACTTCATTATGGAGGAAAACATCAGGATCTTCCTAGCACTCTGTACAACCACTCAATCCAAGTTGGTCTTGCCTCTCCACTGCCTTGCTAGAGTCTTGCTGAAATGCTGCAGTGTTGTTGGTAGTGTCTCTGTCCTGTGCCATTTTGGAAAAGTGATGGGATTTTTAAATGCGTAGTTAGATTTGAGCCTATTTGATCCCAAAGCAAAAGAGAGAGGAAATGATATTGTGTGAGCATCTTCTGTCCAGGGAGAGTGGGGGAACATATTTTTTTAAAAAATGAAAGAGAACATTATCTGGCTTTTTCACCTGTATCCTGACACAATCATGTTCCATAAACCCTTAGATATGAAACAGAACACATGCAGTTTACTCTTGCTTTGGGCCCACATTCTGTCCAAACAAATCTCACAGAATGTGAAACCACAAAAGCAGCTCCACTGTGTCAGACTGGAGGCTCGGCTGTTCTGGTACTGCCCTTTAACACTGCCCCATTATGGCTTATGGAAAGGTTTCTTATCCACACAGGGGGTTTCCACAATGGCAGAATGCTGTGCTTCATTTTACCCTCTGCCTTAAGCTGCTAATTTTTAATAGTGTGTTTGTCATTTTGGCCACTGCTGAACATTGAGGTGAAGTTTTCAGAAAACAATCTAGTATGAGGCACTGCTGGTTACGTAGAGTTGTTCCTCACTCACAATGTGTTCATTGCTTGGCACTTGTTAACTCCTAATTTTGTGTGTGCTCCCTGTGGCTGGCTTTGGTTGATTGCAGGTTCTGTGAGATGGGCACGAAGCAGGGCACTGGACCTGCCTGTGATGCAGCATGATGGCAACTAAATTGGCTTTTTCTTTTACTGTATTTGCTGATGAGACTAATTAACTTCATAGAAAACATGATAAAATAATATATTAATGTCATTGCAAATCTGTTTTATTCTTCTTTCTAAAAGTTGTGATGTTCATCTCTGAGGTAAATTAATATGGTGTTTTATTCTGCATAGCAAAAGATGTGATGGATATTGCAACTGTTATGTAATATTAATATAAATAGGGTCAGCTGTGCATAGTCTGGTTGATGCTCCTATTTTACTTCTTTGTCTTTTTTATTTTACCTCTTTAGACCTCATAGTTATTCAGTGATTTTTTTTATTAAATTATTTATTGTAGCCAGATGATTGATGTTGCTTCACTTTGGTTCTTTGTAGCTTCCCGATTCTTTAGTTGTCAAAATGACAAGTACTCAGTGATTAATTAAAACCTTGATTTTGCTCTGTTATTGTTCATCTTCAGTCAAATATAAATTCTTATGTATTCCAGAAAATAATAAATATTCCCCAAATGCAGGTTTCTAAAATTTAGATCAAGGAATACCTTCATTTATTTTTCATTATTAATTTTTTATTATATTTAATTTTTTATATATGCACACATGAATATATAAAAAAAAATAATGTGAAAGATTTTAAATTGAAAACTCTTATAAGAAACCTGCCAGCATGGCCTGATGTTGGATGGTAACCTCTGTAAACTTCCTCACAGAGCTCTCTTTTTCCTGAGAAAGGTGAGACAAATTAAGAGTAGTTCCTTGTCAGAACTGACAAACTCCCTCTCTCTCTCTGGTATTAATTGTAGTGCTTTTTTTTTTTGGTGTTGTGGACATATAGCATGGTTTCCTCTCAGCTATGTTGAAGGTTTTGGTGTTGAAAGATACATCTGAATTATTTACATTAAGATCTCTTTATAGCTGATAGAAAGAAATAAGCACTCTTGAAGGTGCAATTTGTCTCATATTGAAGGAGGCATCTTGTTACAGTGCAGATACTGCAACACGCGTATCAAACAAGGAGGGCCATGGAAAAGAAATATATATGGACTGATTCCTGATAGATGTTTCAGAGAGATGTTTATTTCTGCAGCCGCATGGCCGGGGCTCTGCCGAGGAACTGCTCAATCCTGGGACCCGAGGGTCCTTGCCCGTGCAGGGGAACACAAAACAACCAATGGGGAATGAGGCTGAGCAGGGGCAGGGAAACGCCGTGCCTCCCCTCAGGGCCCCTCTGCCAGGAACACATGGCAGGGGGAGGGCCCCAACAGCATCTGGCACGGGGTGCTGAAGTGCATCCTATTCCCTGGTACGAATAAGACAAGCCTTGACATTTGGTCAGATAATTCCCACTCAGAGATACTGGGACTCGGGCTGAGGTGACTGATCTATTTTGTGTATCTGGACACAGAAAAAGCAGCATCTCCCAGTTCCTGTGCTGGGCCTGGGAAAGGCCTCTCCAGTCCTATACTGTGTAAAAGCTTAGTGGCAGTGAGAGCTGCTGGGAATGGCAGAACAGGTTCCTTTGAATGAAATGAAACCATTCAAAGTGCAGAAGTGCACCAGCCCAAGCTGGTCCAGCCTTTGCAGTGTTGGTGTGGGACTCAGCACAGAGCTTTCTGTGGGTGTTGGAGGGAAGATATTGCGATGGCAAAGAGACCACAGGCACTGAGTGTTCTCTACGGGTGGGCTACTTGACCAGCATGCCAATCAGCCTTTACCCTTGGAACAGCCACTCCTAATTCCTCTCGGGAAGAGCTGATGGGTTGGCTGGAAATGCTTTCAGGTATGTTTGGCTTTCTGGAATTGCTTTCGCAGACCAATTTCTTTTTCATGGGGTCTCATGTGAGAATAAACTCATTAGCTTTCTGATATGATTCCCGGGATGGCTGACTCATGAATTCTTCTAAACTTTCAAATTTTCATGAACGTAGTACATCAGATTTTGCTGGTAAACTGAATTTAGCCTTCTTTTCAGCCTTTGTTTAGGTTTTTTATCTAATTTATGCTGGTGCTTCTCTTTTCTTGCTTCCTCTGCTTAATGTTCCCAAAGATGTGATTGACTGCACCTGAAGTTACAGCTTCTTGGCCTGTTAGAAAAAGAAATGAATTGGCCCAAGTAAATTACTAAGCTAAAATTCATATGATAATACTTTTGCTGATTGGTTATAGTCTTCCATTATGGAAAACTCAATAAAATCTTAATTAGGAAAAAAAAGAAAAAGATAAGGAAAAAGCAAGTAAAACCATTTTTTAAAACGTCCTGAAGTTCCCTATTCTTTATCAGTTCCTTTGATGGTATTGAATAGATACTAACTCTGCTTTGGAACTCTACAAATGTCATTGCTGAGCTACTGATTCTGATGAAAGGATGAGGATCAGATGAGGAAAATTCAAGGTATGAAAGAGTGTGTCCACTGCCAAAGTGAGTACCTGTGCATATTCCATAAAATATTTCTGCATATGTGATTTTTAAATTTTTGCCAGCCACTCTCGTCTTCCTGATGTATTGTTATACATGGAATGACCTTTTCATGTAGTTTCAGTTGTAGAGTGTAAAGAAACCTCCCCACCATTCTGCATCGTGAATGTGCACAACAAAAAGGGATGAAGAGATTTCTTCCTGTTATAAAATCTGTTTGACTGTATTGAACCCAAAAGAATGAGAGACAGCAAGAAAGCAAATTTGAAAAGTTCCTTCCACCCCCTTTTTTGCAAGAAGAATTAATTGCATGTTTCCTATGAAGCAAAGCACAAGAGGGTTTTATGGTACATTTCTTGTGGTTTTGTTACACTACCACAGAAAATACAGGATTTTCTGCAGGTATGTGTATATGATGTTAAGCATTTCTTCAAAGAAATCTGAACAAATGCTTAGGGCGCAGGTGAAGAAGTGGTTTAGACATCATGACATTCAGAATGGCAATGTCCCCCCAGGCTTTACTAGAGACCAGGTTAGGGGCCATCCTCTGTTCATGATGCCATGGAACAGATTATTTTGCTTAGATAAACACAGTTTAACACTCATGTTACTTTCCAGTCCATATAACAAGATTTCTACTTTCAAACTACTTATTTGGACCATCTGTGGGCTGAGAGAACTCCTGGGTGATGGCCAGGTATTGTCAGGGGGATAATGAGTTGGTAAAGGCCATATCAAGGACAGCAGTGACACTTGACATGTCTGGATGGTCACATGATGGTGCTTGAACCTGTTCACTCTATTTTCTTTCTTTTTTCTTTTATCTCTTCTTTCCCCCTGTAAGGCAGACACTGCATCATATGGACTAAATGGGAACTAAATGGCCTAAAGTGGGGAACACCTAAGCCAAATAATGAAATCCAGCAAAGAGGGTGGTAGGGTCAATACTATGTCCTGTATTGTTTCATTAATTCCTCAATGACTTGGATGAAGGGGTAGAGTCCCTCCACAGGAAGTTCCCTGATGATAGAAAACTGGCTGCTGTGCTGCCATTCGGAATGATCTCTGAACTCCTCCTTTAATTGTGCAAAACATCTGCCCAGACATGGAATGTAAAGTTGGAAAGAAATCTTGTTTGTAAATACTCTAGGCAACTCAAAGAGTTATAAAATGATAAAGTGTTTTAATTGTTTTCTGAATGTAGGAAGCTGAATTCTATAATTAATATACCTTGATTTAAAATAGTTCAGTATAATTATTTATTTAATGAGGCGTCCATGTACATTAATCCCTTAAACTTCTTTGTTCAGTTAGAGTTATACTTTTTTTCCCCCAGATGTGTCTCAGGCCATTCTTCACAAAATCTACAGTTTATTTGTCTGCCTTCCACAGGACTTCATTCACAGTCATAGAATTTCAATTTGACTTTAGGCTGGCCTGTACAGTGATGTTAGTGAGTCCTTTGTCTCAGTGAGTAGTGATGTAAAGGATTTAAACTCACTCCATCTGCTGTCTTTATGAACATTTGAAGCTGGATATAGCTGAAAACCACTTTTGTGCCTTCCCACCTGCTGCTGTGCCTTTTCGCAAAAAATGGGGTTGCCTTGTCTTTTAAAACATTCGTGCTTTACCTTTATTAAAGATAATGGGAATTTTCCCCATATGCCAATGGAGTATATCTGTCAAACTTGAATGCAAAGAACATGTAATTCTTCCCTGTAGGTGGGATCAGAATATTGTCACTGTACTTTCAATAATATGTTACAAAATATTTAGATCAAAATAGTTAAATACTATAAGATTTAGCATGGTGTTTGGAGGTATTGTTTGTCTCTTCCACAATCAATAAGGCTGAGATCTTAAAAAAAATTGTTACATTCAAAAAATAATCATCTTTATGCACAAACAATAATTGCATGAAATTCCCTAAGTCTAATAGTCCCAATGTTTGGGACATTTGATTTTTAAAAATACATTTTAGCTTTTAAATTGATCATTTAATATGTAATTTTTGGATATTTTCAAAGATTGAAAAACATTGTTGCATGGAAACTGAACAAGCTTTTTATCAAAAAAGTTTGAGTTATGAGCCTTCAGCACTGCCTAATTTTTACACCTGAGCTAAAAAGTTAGCTCAGCTTGTTTGTTATTTCACATTCTATGGTGGGTGCCCCATCCCTGGAAGTGTCCAAGGCCAGGTTGGATGGGGTCTGAGCAACCTGGTCTAGTGGAAGGTGTCGCTGCCCATGGCAGGGGGGTTGGACCTGGATGGGCTTTATGGTCCCTTTGAACCCAAACCATTCTGTGGTTCTGTGACTCTGAGAGGAAGCAAAAATGCAGGGAAAACATGATTTCCACATCTTGAAATAACTTTTTTGAGTAGAAGATTATTGTTGGAGTCTGGTTTGGCTCAATCTTGGTACCCTGGATACTGAAAGGGCTGAGGCAGATTTTCTGTGACTTCAGGAGCTTTGTGGGCAGCTTGGCCATCACTTGCCTCTCCCAGGAGAAGGCTGCAAGGACTGAATCATGACTCTTCTGTGCTGCATGTTATGAAGGCAATGGTGTTCAGACTGTTGTCACAATTAACATCAATGACTTGCTTTGAGTACACTTCGAAATTTACGATTCTCCAGCCTTCATGAAATCCTGCTCAGGTTTGTGAAAACCCTAGCTAAAGCAACCCCAGCAGTCTCTCAGTATATTTTGAGAATGGGTGGAGGTGGCTCAAGTTTTGGAAGACTGGAAAAGGGCAAACATAAGAAAAATAAAAAAAAAATAGATCGAGGGAAGGTTATAGAATGATGAGCCAATTCTTTTTGTTGGAACATACTAGATAAAGAAATCAGTACTTTTGTAGGGCACCTAAAACCACCAAATGAGTAAGTAGTAAATTTGTTGGCAGTATGCAGTGAATGTTAACTCATTTGTCAGGATTCAACCATATCAGATCAATCCAAAATCTTTTTATCTGAAGTAAGATGCCTTAAGGGTATAGACATGATATAGCTAGGCTTTATTCAGGGTCTCACATAACAAGAGCAAGATGGGGTTAGTGTAAAGTGGGGACAAAAGTGTCTGGGGATGCTACAGAGCAGTTGCCAGTGCTTCCCTGTCAAACTGCTGTGATGAATTGAGGATCTATCCTAGGCTTAGTATGTTCAATGTTTTCATTATAATCCCATACCAGGTTGTTAAAATATGCTTATTAAACCTGCAAGTGAAATGTATCTGAAAGAGGCAGCAAACAGATTGAAAGATAAGAATTAATGCAAAACTATCACAACAATTTAGGGAAATAGTGTTGAAAACAACACAGAATTTAATTAAAATAAATGCATGGTTCTGCACTTAGGTGGGAATAAACAGCTGAGAAAATACAATAAGAAAAACAGAGATAAGACAGGTAACAGTCTTGCAAAGAAGTATTTGGACATTACAGTGGGTCACGAAATAAATGTAGGTTAATTTTGTATTGTTTTTGCCTTGCAAGGTTTAGGTAGCTGACAGCAGGGGGGCTACAGGGGTGACTTTTGTGAGAAGCTGCCAGAAGGTAGCACCTTTGGGACAAGGTATTTAAGAAGGGTGAAAAAACCTGTGGAACTGCAGCTGGAGGGAGGAATGAGAATAGGTGAGAGCAACAGCTCTGCAGGCACCCAGGTCAGTAAAGGAGAGGCAGGGGTGCTCCAGGTGCTGCAGCAGGGATTCCCCTGCAGCTCCTGGTGCAGCCTATGGTGAGGCAGCTATGCTCCTGCAGCCCATGACGGTCCATGGGGATGCAGAGATCCACCTGCAGCCCAAAGGAGGCTGTGACCCTGTGGGAAGCCCATGCTGGAAGAGGCTCCTGGCAGGACATGTGGCTCCATGGAGAAAGAAGCTCATGCTGCAGCTGACCTGCTGGCAGGACTTGTGATCCTGTGGGGTACCCATGCTGGAGCAGCCTGTGCTTGAAGGAACTGCAGCCTGTGGAGGGAGCCATGCCAGAGCAGTTTGTGCAGAACTGTAGCCCTGGAAAGGACTCAGCTGGAGGAGTTCATCGAGGACTGACTTCCTTGGGAGGGACCCCACACTGGAGCAGGGGAAGACTGTGAGGAGTCCTCCCCCTGAGGAGGAAGGAGCAGCAGAGACAACGTGCGATAAACCAACCACAGCCCCCATTCCCCATCCCCCTGTGATGCTGGGAGGAAGAGGTAGAGGAATGGGGAGTGAAGCTGAGCCTGACCTGAGAAGAAGGGAGTGGTGTTTTAAGATTTGGTTTTATTTCGCATTACCATATTCTGATTTGATCAGTAATAAATTAATCTGATTTCCCCAAATGGGGTCTGTCTTGTCCATGACAGTTACTGGATCTCTCTCTGCCCTTATCTAAACCTATGAGACTTTTGTTGTATTTTCCTTCCCCTGCCCAGCTGAGGAGAGCAGTGACAGAGTGGTTTTGGTGGGCACCTGGCATGCAGCCAGGGTCAGCCCACTACACTGCTGCACAGAGGTCAAACATCACACTGGGATTTATAAACAGCAGCATAGTCCATAAAATTTGCAATGCAAGTCTTCTTCACAACATTGTTATGGTTTCTTAGAAGTGAACCAGCTGGAGGGAGTACAGAGGGAAGCTATGAGGAAAGCTTGGGAATCTACAAAGAATGGGGTGTTTGGTGTTCTTAGAAGACACAAGATAGAAAGGAGAGGTTATATCAGTGTGTGGATACATAAAAAAACTACAAAAAGAATGTTTCCTATGGCCATGAAGAGTAAGGCAAGAAATAAATCTCAAGCTGCAGACAGAGAAGTTTGCTTAGAATTTTAGGAATGTTTTTTCTCATAGTAGGAATTGGTAAGCATTGTGGTTCCTTAAGAACCTTTCACAATGTTCATTACTAGAAGTATTAAAGAACAGGCTCAGCAAGCAGGGATAAGATAGTTTGGGAATATGACAGCTAGAGTAGTTACTTTATAGGAAGAAAAATGAACTAGATAATCAGTTCAAGTGCCTTCTAACCAGTCTATGTTTATGCAATTTTGTCTATCTAGACCTGATACAGGGAAAAAAGGTAGAACAGCAAACTGTCTCCCTTTGTTCTTATCTGCACCATCCCCTCTTCCCTGAAGGTCTCTGGCAGGTCCAGAGAGCATGAGGTCCAGAGAGTGGCAGTGCCTCCTCTATCATAATGATGAATAATATTTCTAAGTGATAACAGTAATTATAAATATATGTATAATATATGTATAGAAAGCACCAATCTGGGCTTGAGTGTTGATCTGCTGGAGGGTCAGAAGGCCAAACAGAGGGATCTGGACAGGCTGGATTGACGGGTCAAGGCTGATGGTGTGAGGTTCAACCAGGCCAAGTGTGGGTCCTTCTCTTGGGTCACAACAACCCCTGCACTGCCTCAGGCTGGGGGCAGAGTGGCTGGAAAACTGCCTGGTGGAAAAGGACCTGGGGGTGCTGGTGACAGCGGCTGAACTTGAGCCAGGTGTGCCCAGGTGGCCAAGAAGGCCAATGACACCTGGGCTGTGTCAGCAATAGTGTGGCAGTGACTGTCCCCCTGTGCTGGGCACAGCTGAGGTTGCAGCTCGAATCCTGCAGTCAGTTTTGGACCCCTCTCTGCAATAAAGATACTGAGATGCTGGAGCATGTCCAGAGAAGGGAAACAGAGCTGGTGAAGGTTCTGGAGCACGTCTGATGAGGAGCAACTGAGGGAATTGGAGGTGTTTAGCCTGGAGAAAAGGAGGCTCAGGGGAGACCGTGTTGCTCTCTACAACTCTGTGAAAGGAGGTTATAACCAGGCTGGTGTTGGTCTCTTCTCTCAGGTGACAAGGTATAGGATGAGAGAAAATAGCCTCAAGTTGTGTCAGGGGAGGTTTAAACTAGATATTAAGAAACATTTCTTTACTGAAAGTGTTGTCAAGTGCTGGAACAGGCTGCTCAGGGAAGTGTTAGAGTCACCATCCCTGGAGGTGTTAAAGGATGTGTTGATGTGGCACTTACAGACATGGTTCAGTGATGGGCTTGTCAGTGCTAGGTTAATGGTTGAATGTCATGATCTTAAAGGCCTTTTCTAACCTAAACAATTCTAAGGTTCTATATTTTGCTGTTCGTCAATGGTCAATGAAGCAAACTGTTTATTCAGACACCTATATAAATGTTCTGACTCTCAAAGGTTTAGCAACTGTGACTTCTACTGAAATTACTGTGAACTTCAAACTCTTGAGAATCTGCAGTTTAGATTCTTCTGCAGAAATATTGAATGGCCTTTAAAAGGACAAATTATTTTTATTTAAGCTGTTGCTTATGTTCAAATCAGAGCTGATATTTTGAAAAGTCAATGTACAATGAAATGCCAGAAAAATATTTGTTAGACTTGTTATTTGTGGTCATGCTACCCCTCCTGTTTTTGTAAAACCAGGAAGATATTAACCTCCTGTATGTCTGCAGTCAGTGTAAGAACTCCTGTTCCCTAGTGATCTTCAAAGAAAAAATACCTGGAATAAACATGGGGGCTGTGCTATATTATAAAGAGTCATGATTCTTCCTTTAGCACAGACTTTAAGGAAAACAAGCAAACTGCAAACAAAAACCATGACAGCCTTTCTTCCTGATGTCTGTACAGGCTATTGGTGGATCTTTCTTTTGATGCTGCAATAGTAAATAACAGATTTTTCTGTATGCTTGGAAGACTTCAAAGCTTCCTGATGCTTTCAATTTTATTAAAATGTTCCACAGCTAGGTTTGTTCAATATGTTTTTTGAATTTCATTGGCAATATCACTCACTATCTGTGCTTTGAAATGTTAGTGGGTTTTTTGTTTGTTTGCTTGCTTCTTTGTTTTTGTTGTTGATTGCTTGTTTTCATTTTGTTATTTGACCATAGCACTAACATTAACAGCCAAATAAACTATGAGAGAGAAAACAGTAAACCCTGCAAGGTGTTGCTATTGATCTGAAATAATTACTGCAGGTCCAGTGCAGGAACACTGGTGGCCACAAGGATCCTTCGAAGGTGAGTGGTTGGCAGCTGGATAATAAACTCTGTTCTGAATTAGTCCCTGTTTAGATCTCTGACGGAGAGGGTGAAATGGGCTTGTTATTTCCCTTTGATGGTGTATATTAGGGCCAGATATAGCTGAATTCTTTGCACATAGCAGATTGCAGACTGCTGCCTAGCTATGGGTGGGATCTGCAGTTATGATCTGGCATTTCTTTTCCCCAGTGGATAGTGGAGTACAGTGAATATAAATATCTATTTCACCATGTGGAGCCACGAAGTGTTCCCAGCAGTGGCTGGGGAATGAATGCAGAGACGGGAGGATCCGTCGTGGGACTGCGGCTAAAGGACTATTATGTTCCTCAGAAATCTTCTGCTGCTGTCTGCCCTTTCCTTCACTGTGGATGCCTCAGTTTTCTGGGTAGACATCATCTGACATAATTCTGAAGTAATTTCATAGTAGTGGTTCCCATATGTTGGTAAGCAAGAGTGAATTCTCAGAACTGTTTTAGGTACTACACTTTTTTTTTTTTGCAATTACTGCTTACTAATTCAAGCAGGCTGAGGGGTCAGAGACAGTTTTACAAGTGCTTATGCTTTACATGGAATGTCTTTCCTTTTCCAGCTGTTGCTGAAAGCTTAAAATTATGGGAATATTTTTTTAGGGCAGGCCTAAACTACAAAGGTTTTGTGAGGCTTTGGACTAGCAGTTTGTTGTTTTGGAAATTCTTTTAAGGATGAGCCTGAATTCCCAGGTTTATAATTATTCTTTTGTTTCAGACTCATCCCTAAATTTCATTCCTCCTTCTGTTTTTATTCTCTCATGAAAGGACAGAATATCTGAAAAAAATGGCATGTTCAGGAAAAAATCATGAAAAAACTAGGCTGATGTTCTCTTCTTCCACACTTCCTTTTATGAGGGAGGTATGTCTTCACAGGTTTTTGTGAACAAAAGAGCTATTAGGACTCTAGCTCCAGTGTTCAACTCTTTCTACAAAACTATTGTTATGGTGATGTTCAGGCTGTCCTTCTGCTGTGTATATCATACATAAGTTCTTCAAACAAAAGCATCTCATGCAATCCACAGATGTGTTACTGGTACGTGCTTTGATGTGATTCTTCAATCTGCTTGTTGTTCCTCATATCTCAGGAATGAAGATATTCGTTGAAATGTAAAGGTGATTATTTCAAAATGGGTAAAAAAAGGGAACAGACAAGCAACCCAGCATTTGAGGGTGGAACTCCTAGGATTTTAAGAGATAGATAACAAGGACCTCTAGAATACAAGCTCTTACCAACATTTCTGGAACGAAAAATAAAAGCTCCTGCTTAAAGATTTAAGGCTGACTTTAACTCCAAGGCATTAGGCTGAAATCTTTATGGAAGCAGATTATTTTTATCTTTTCTTAAAGCTTTCTCTGAAGCATCTTGTGATGGTCATGAATAGGGATAGGATGTTGTAATAGATCAACATGAGCTGAGGTGACTTTTACTAGGTAATGTAGTCCTTCCTAAGTAAGGAACAAAATGTTCTGGTTTTCTCTCTCTTTTTTCTGACAATTACATCTTCTATCTATAATTTATCTCTGAAATACCCCAAATTGTTGATATTCAACATGAAGACGATGAGTAGGCACTGTTTTACAACTGCAGAAGAAAACTGATTTGGAGTGAAATGGACTTTTTCAGACACCATCTTTTATATTTAACAGGTGATGTGAGCACTGATTGTTGCTGCTGACTGTGATGTGAAAGCATGGAAGATGTAGCATTGTCCCCTGTCTGCTGCTTAAAAAGTACTGGGAGCAGAACCTGGTCCTTAGGGAGCTCCAAGGGCAAAGAGACAAGAAGGTTCTGATACCCAAATTCCTCGGCTATCTTGTAAGTTTTTAAAAAGTTCACAGTGAGGAGTGTAAGGGAGAGGAGCCTATAGACTCACAGGGGGAAAAGCACCAACCAGAGTGGGCATAGAAAACTAGCAGGGCAAGTCCCTGTTTTGTGCAAGCCCTTGCCCCACCTCCTCAGAGGTTTCTCTATCCACTACCATCAGTACCTTGTTATCAGCAAAAGCATTGCTTTGTCCTCCTCACAAGCTGCTTATCATCAGAGGTGGGAGCTGCACATACATATTCCAGTCCTTCCCCCACAGATACTTGTCATTAAATATGACAGGCTTCTGAAGAAGTATTGTTACTTGTAAATAAAATATGGTTGCTAAGAAACACTATGATTAACATGCTGACAATACAACCTTCTTTGATTGTTTGGGCACCAATTGTCTGCTTCTGTAATCAGCGAGGAAATAATATTTTAGAGGAGAGTTGTCAGGCTGAGTAAACTAGGGTTTTTTCAGTTTCTTTTAAAATTAAATTAGAGTCTAGTATTTCCATACAAAGAAAGGGTCTCCAAGCCATAACTCTTCTATTTTTTTTTTTTTTTTTGGCACATCGTAAGTTTGTGTTTCTGTTTATGTTAATTTTTCAGCTAGGAAAATAAGGTTACTGTTAATAATGTATCTGTCAAAATATTCAAATAAAGAAAACTGGAAGCTCGGGCTCATTAAAATTTTATTTTTAATTCTATATATTAATTTTCTTTTTGCTGGTTCCCGTCTCATTTTGAATTTCTCCTGCTCTCAAATTCTTCCAATTATTTGTTACTTTTGAAATTAACTTTTTTGATCTACATCTAGAAACCACCTGCTCCATTATTCGTGTATAGAGCAAGGCATTTGAGTCTTCTTTTCCATTAGGGGGAGACAGAAAATGGTGGTGATTCTTCTTTTTATGGTAGATTGACTCTGGTGCTAATGGGTGAGGTGTGGTGAAAGGAGATGAGCATGCAGAACTCATCCTTCTCAGGCTGAAAATTACCCTCCTCACCTCCTGTAACTGGATGTGTAACTGCACTTGCATATGTTGTAACAGATGGTGTTTCACTGAAGAATGGCTGAAAACGGCACCTTCCTACCCAATGTTTCTGCCTGCTGTGTGTATTTAGATCATGTCTTCTTACTACAGTGTTTAAAAAGAAGTTGTATTGCCTATTAGTCTTGCAGAGACAACTGAGAGATGATGGGTGGCATCTCTTTTCTGCTAATGTTAATGGTATTCCAAACACAAAGCACCTGTGCTAGCACATGGAAAACAATGGTTCTGCACAGGTACCTGTGTAGACACAGCCTGCAGGCAGTGAAGATGCCTGCTGGAGCTCAGTTCAGCCTGGATGTCCTCTGTAGTGGTGACAGATACAAAGATAAAAATCCCTCTTCTGAGACCTAAAAGTAAATGTTCATTTCCAGAATTCCAGAAAAATAAACTGACTATACTTTTATTTCTACTTGGGGATGGACTAAACCATAAGTTTTGCAACACAACACCTGTGTGTTCACTGTTCTTGTGTAATAAACACAGATGATTATGCCACATGTGAGAGAAGGATGCCTTGGAGAAACTATACTGGTTAAAAATAAACTGAAATGCATAGATGTTTACCTACTGATTGAAAAGCACTATGACTTTCAGAAAGAGCTGAATGCCCTAAAGGATAAGTAGAAGAGTAAAGAAAATAGGTGATTTGTAGTCTGTCGAGCCATACAAAGAAAGGCAACGGTTTTGCTGTTAAACACACAGACGCAAAATCAAATTTCCCCTTCCACCAAGTGCAAACAGATTACATCTAACCAGTGTACTGTTACTTAAATAAACATTCCTGGGTTCCATTGGACAGTTGACTGAAACCCTGAGGTATGATATTTGAATACAGTCATTGGTGATGTGCATATCTACCCATGTAGTGATTATGCTGAGTAACATAGGTAATCCTGGTTATCCTACGGCACATAAATATTGGTGGTAGAGAAGATGGTATTCTTGGTTTGACAGATTTCAAGGCCAGAAGGGTGGCCTATGGCTGTCTAATCTAAATCCTTCCTCATGCCAGAGATGTAACTTCTCTGAAAAGCTGAATTATACCACCCATATCAGAAAGCCAGTTAAACTGTTCTTAACAACTCAGATAAATTGTGAGCTGGCACCTCTCCTCATAAAATTTCATTTTCTATTGTGTCTTATTTCAAGGTTAAATTTTCTAACTCCAGCTTCCAGTCATTATGTCTAATTATGATTTTGTCAGCAAGTTTGAAATCCATACTACTGGATGGTGTTTTCATGTGCAAGGATCTGTACTAACACCGCAGTCAGATTTTAAGCTTCTCTGTTAACTTAAGTTGAGCTCTTTAAGACTCACATCCTTATATTTGTTTTCCAGTCTCTGGTCTAAGTTTTTTTCTTTTTAATTTCTCTACGATTTCACATTTTATATAACTAAGGATCATATTAACCATTTTGTCAAAGCATTACTTTGAGAGCCTATTTTGAGATGGTTATCTACAATGACTCACAAGTCCTTTTCTGAGCTACTACTTTCCAGAAGAGAGTCTCACTGTGCCTATAATTTGTATTCCTGTTCCCCAGATGCATTGTTCTGCATTTGAGTGTCCTTAAATTTTGTTGAATTTAACTGTTTTAACAGACATTTCAGGTAGTTCTGCACCAGAGCCTCATCTTTGCTACCTACTACCCTGCTCTGTTTTGTTCATATACTCTTTGTAGTCCATTGCTCCTTCTATGAATGGAGCAATGGCTATTTGAGGGGAACCTTGTAGAAGCACCTGTGCTCACTGATTTCTTTATTGCCAGTTTTGGAATACTGTGAGATATTTTAATTTTATCTAATATACAGCCTGTTAATTCTGCACAATTCAAGTTTGTTTTCAAACCCAAAGAGTTTTGTGGTACTAAGTCAAATGCCTTAAAACATTTGCCAACACATTCACCTTTATCAACACGGCCTATAATCCTGTCATAAAAGACAATATATTTGACAAGATTTAATTTCTACAAAACCACGTTGAGTGGCATAAATTATATGTTTAGCCACTGTTTGTTGATAAAATCGTCATTTAACTATTCCATGCACATCAAAGAAATTTTTCAATGGTCGCTAGGTTATCTCTTTTACCCCTTATTAAACCCTAGAATTATTTTGGTAGACATGTCAGTATCCCAGCTTTCTAAGATCTGTTAAAATTTAAAATTAAACTAAAAGCATTCTTCAGCTCTTTAAAAAAATGTTTGGATCTAAGTTATGTGTTAATTTTTTTTTATTTTTATAAGATGTAATCTTATAAAAATACTTTGATAGAGATGAAGTTGACATAGAACAGGTATATAGCACTTCTTTGTTTTAGATATCAAGGTGTATTTATGACAAATGTTTCGCTTTCCTATATCGCTCTTGAGAATTCTTCCATCTACATTTCCTGAAACAAAACTTAACAGCTGACCTAATATCACCCTCCTCCTAATACCTGTGAACACTAATCCTCATTTCCTGAAGTTCTAGCTATGCCTAACATTTAAGTAATTCAACTAACTTTCTGAGAAGTCACCTATATTTTAAGTTGTTGACCACTCATTTATTTCCTATTTACCTATGTTAGATATAATTTATTGATATTTCAAATCTCATTTTAAAACACTGGCTTTCTTGTTGTAAGAAAGAAACTTGTTGAATCGCCTTAACCAGGAATGGGGGTCCTCTTTCCTTTTAGATTCATCAAAATTAAACACCTAAATTTCAGCAAACCACTCTGAAATTTTTAACCAAGAAAAATAAGCACTTCTAGGGGGCAATTTAATTGATTTATCTTAGAGATCTTTTAGGTTGGGATGAACTGCCTAATGGAACTGCTGGTTTCTCTCCCTAGGTGCCTGGGTTAGACTTAATGCTTCTGAGTTTTAGATATCTGTGTTATGGTGCACAACTCCCACTTTTTGTTTTTAGTAACAAACTGAACCAGTTGTCCAGAAAACATCCCTGAAAATAAGGTCACCCATCATAATCAGGCTTTCTTTCTACATCCTCCAGAGAGGAATTTAGGGATGCTGAGTGGAAATGCATGCCCATCAGTAATTTTTCTCTGCTAATCTATAATCATTCAAGGTTCTGTGACTGAATCATAACAATGAATGACAGCCACCTCCACTGCTTCCCTGGCTGTTACTGAGCCTCTCAAAACGGGCATAGAAATAGTTTTTTGACTATGAAACATTGATCCTTTATAAACACAGTTCTATGACACTGGTTGGAATACATCAGTGTTTTTACCATGTTTGCAGATGCAACCTGTCTGTGCTGTCCATCTAGTTTAAGCAGAGCAGCAAATGATGCTGGCATGTAACACTGGATGGACATTTGAGAGGGATATGAAGTGACCAGTTCTGGCACTGTCCTATAGGGAATGGTACCCCTATCATTCCTCTCTGCCTCTCTGTCAAACCCACACAAGCACTTTTTGGCCAGAATCAGAAATCATTTGTAGGTCTTAATGCTATTCCAGCTGGCCAAACTTCTTCCTCCAGCAATGCCACATTTAGTTTCCTACTGATTCTTATATTCTGGCACAAAGGTCTCAGTACATGCATCCATGAGAATGCTACAGGAGAACACGGATGGTCTCCACTTGTGCTTGGATGCAGTGGTGCAGCCATGGCAGAGGCTGGGGTGTGCTCAAGCTGATAAGGCCTGCAGGGAGGCAGAATTCATTCTCTCGGGCTCAATTCCGTGGTAAATATGACTTCTGGCTCCCAAATCAGAGCTGGCTCAGGGGGTGAGTACACTGAGATGGCTTCTGCCAGAAAAACACTGTGTAGACACAGCCTGTGCCTGACTAATGAAGGAAGTGATGAATCTTTGGTATTTGATTCCCTCATAGAAAGTGGCAATTTGCTGTTATTTCTGCTCAATCCAACAAACAGTCAGTAAAGGCAGCAATAGTCATGACCATGGGTAAGGATGTAGAACACCTCTGTTTAACAAGTTTTTCTTTTGAAAGCTGCTCAATTTTGATTTCTTTTTGATCACTTAACCCAGGATCCTGCCAGCTCTACACCAGTTAGACAACTTTGGTGCTGATAGTTCAACAGGCTGCTGTGTTTATCTCCCAGTGCAATTCTGACTTTCTTAGATTTTCCTTACCTGTTGTTTCTGTAGCCAGCCCTCCTGGGAAACTTTGTTCTTCTACATATTTTATCAGTTCTACTTTCTGAGGCCTCTGGGATGACTTTTGAATCCCTGAATGTAGTCATTCAAGCATAATCATTTTCAGATCCATGATTCTCAGAAACCTTGGTCAATTTAAGGGCAAATGGTCTTGGAAGAAAATAGACACATGGATTTAATAAGGCTTAATAATGAAGTGTAATTTTTGAAATCACTGTTTATTTTGAATAATGTCCATTAATTTGTTGAAGTTGTTTTCCCCACACTCTACTTCTCAGGCATGTGGTGTGATTCTTGGAACTGTCCTGTGAAGGGCCAGGAGCTCGATTTGATGATCCTCATGTGTCCCTTCCAGCTTAGGATATTTATCATACTATGATACCTTTCTTATCATAGAACTCTTTTGAAGGTGGACCCAGGCATTGTTCAGAATCTGACAGGTGTGGATTTGTTCCATCAGAAAAGGTGTTTCTGCTCTATTGCATTTTTCTGTGTCCTGATGTCTCCTTAAACTCTGTTTGCCTTGTTCTTTTCTTGTTTTATGTATGATTTTTCTTTGGCTAAACTCTGGAAAGAGTATCAGTCCTGTGGTTTATTAGTGCATCCAATTATAATTTCTAGCAATGGACATGCTCTTTCCCAAATACGCTGATATTTAATAGTCAGGTAATAATTGCTACTCAGATCTGATGGCCAAAACAAACATAACTGGTCAATGTGTTGACTTTCCTGGAAAAATAACAGGATGCTTTTCTCTGCCTCTGCATTTCATTGATGCTGACCTGTTGCATGTCTTAAAAACACATCCATCACACGTCAGGTTTGCTTTTTTGTTCTTTTCTTGGCCATCCAAGGACATTGCCTAGGCATTTCACATTCCAACCTGGAACTCCACAGTCTCCCCAACTATAGTTTCCTAACTGTAGGATAGAAAGTATCCTGCCCTCTGTGTGCAGGAAAGTAAGATTTAACACTGAAAAATATTAACAGAATTCCAATGTGTTTCATTCCTATTCTTATCCATCTGATTCTTCAGAGTGACTTTCATATAATCTCCAATACACTCTATAGTTACATTTTGGCATGGAAGTTCTGCCTTATGCATTCAACAGCACCCTCTGATTTTTAGTAGCCTAGAAGATTTTCCTCTTCTTCAGTTAGAAAGTTGAAACCTGTAATTCTTCCAAATACAGTAAGTAATCCCTCAAAACCTGTTCTCACAATCAAAAGTAGAGGCTAGGCAATATGCAGAATAAACACAGTAGAATTCCTCTCCCCCCAAATCTGGAGGGATTTGTTTTCTGTGAATCATGAGCTACTAAATATCAAATAATTATTTGCTAATAATGAAAGAGAAGATTAAGATATCTCTTAAGATCTGATGAGTCTTGGAGCACAGTGCCTGACTATTAAATACCACAGAGTTGGTGTGATGATACTTAAAGTGACTTTGTGAATCTGTCCCCAGTGATGGCGCTGTTGCTGACGTCCCTCTGAACACTTATTTGTACTGTGTCCCTCCTATGGATAGAGAAATAGAAGCTGCAGAACGGTGGAATTGTGTAGACCCAGTAGAAGACAGGAAGGTCCACAGAAAAGAGTGAACTGCAGTTTGTGGATCCCTTAGCAAATTTGGGCTGCTTGCATCAGATGGGAAAGGTGAAGGTGAGGGTGTGAGAGCTCAGAAAGCTGATGTTGGAGTCCTGCTATAGACTGTGAATAAATGGCATGATTTACTCTCAGGACTGAGAGAAAATGCTAATGTGAGCCCTCTGAGGGAAAAGGAGTTCTTACATCATTGGAGTATGCCACTAAAAAGAAAGTTTTACTGCTTTCCTCTGTCTCTGTCATTGGGGCTGGATCGAAGGATGCTGTCACACTTGTAATCCCCCGGGACCCAGCCTGCTTACAGACATATTGGAAAACTATTACCATGTGGTATGAGCTTTCCTGCTCTGACTGAAGACTGTGTAGGGATAAGAACTTGAGTCCTGTGGGGAATAATCAGGTCTCATTCTCTTTTTTCTTGCCACTTTAGCTGGAAGGCCCTGAAATTTCTCTCATCTTAAACAGGAGGCTTCCCCCCACAATTGCTAAATGTGTCCCCATAGGCAAACATTTACACAGCAGTTCTCCAGTCACCCTTTGATCCTGTGGCTCAGGAATAGTCTGTCCCACCCCTTACTCCACACTCCCATGAGACATGGAGCATGGGTCAGATGAGGACTGAGAAATTTGCACATTGAAAATTAACCCTTCCAGTTAAGAGCTTAGTTTAATGTCTTTGATGTTGTATTTCCTTGTTCTGCCTATTGTTTCCTCTGCCACTGGAGGTCAATGCCATGCACTGTTTTGGATAGCTTATCACCTAATAGGGTTTGTGCTCACCTACACAGAATCATCTCTTCTTCTGCTGCAAGTGTGCCTACAGTGTGATTGGCACCGTGTTGTAAATAATTAGCGAAAGTAATGATATAACTCCCAGTGGTAATCTCATCCTATTTAGGATACAACTACAATCTGAACTTCAATAACACCTTTGACATAATCAAACATCCCAGAGCCCTTTACAAAGCCATAAATTACTCACCTGTAAAGTAATGACTGCAGGGAATTACAGCAGGCAATGAGTCCATTGATCGGTGCTGGTACAAAATGAAGGAGAGGACGTACAACGGAGGCCGCTCCAGAACTCTTTTCCTCTGGAAATTTCCATAGCGCCTTTAATTTCTGCATGTATCTCTTCTCTTTCCCACAGAGACACAATAGGAGGAAGACCACCTTGTTCTGACAGTCAAGGACACCTTCATCCATGCTGATCTGTAAATCCCATCTGAAAGTGATGGGATTTTAGGCAGGACACAAATGTATGGGTTTATAGCCTGCAGGGAAAACTGCTCTTTAGCCAGTGATGCAAATAAACAAGTAAGTCACTTCCTTAAATTTGCATGGGCCATTTCTGAAAGCAGGGTTTTACTGCTGCTTTTAAACAAAGAATAGCAGTGATTGCTTTGGACACCTCAGATGATATGCTGCACGCAAAATCAGGGCTGCCTCACCTCTTACCTCCTCCTAAGATACCCTCTCTATGGCTCATAGTTGTCCTCACATTATTAGGTTAGTAGCAATTTTCTCTTTTATCAATTTCATTTAAAATGGGCCCCAATTGTGGAAACCTTAAATTAAGAAATCCTTATATTCATAAGCATTCTGACTGGAAAAACTGGAATTATTTTGGTAGACAACTCCTTAGCTTGAGAAAGAATTGCTAAATCAAGAACTCTGTTATTTATAGGATAATAATAAAACATAAGGATTAAATAATTTTTGCAGTTAAGAATACTACTCTGATTATGAAATGTTTTGTATTACATGAAAAGTCTGGGAGATTTTTTTTAACCTGAAGGAAGACAATGGGATCAAGACTTATATTTGTAACATAAATACATATTTCTTAGCACCACCTGGAGCTCTTGGTTTTGTTCTGTTCTGGGGCTACATGTTTATTATAGTCCTATTCTGGATTCCCAGAGTATTACTGTACTTTTATGGTGCCAGCTTGACACCAGTGGGAATACCTTATGGATGCCATTGAGTGTGGATTTGAAAAGTGCTGCCTCTGAGATAACAAATATTTTGGCAAGATGGGAAAGTTACAATAGCAAATATTTTGCCTGGTTCTCCAAGGTATACTGCAGTTTTATAACTTGTGCCTTAGTTTTAAACTGTTTCGTGTTCTTAATTGCTTGTCTTGGGTATTGGACATGTTGATGGACTGAAAGCCATGGGGACTTCTCATAGAGAAAGACAGCAATGTTTGGTCCCAAAGGCTTAATTTTGAAATCCAGCAGAGTTTTTGTCCTTGCTCTTTGGATATGACAAGTTAAAAAGGGATTCATGCTGAATTTAGAAGTCATATTTGATGGGATAGGACTGCTTTGGAGAAACACACAAATATAATAATTTAAACTACCATAATTTAAAAAATAGGTTGAATTGGATTATTTCTTGTGGTCTGATCCAAGGAATATTGAAACCTGCAAGACCACTTCTATTGGATTCTGTGGGCTGTGTAGTGAACCCCTAAATGTTTTTGGAGGATAAGGAACCTTTCAGGGGCTCCCTGCTGAGCTGTGTACAGTGTCTCAAAGCAGGTGCAGAAGGGACAATTAAGCTTCCACAGGGCACGATGTCACCTGTGTCCTCTTTCTTGGGCTGTCCTCAGCATTGCAGCTTGTTTGAAGCAAAGGTGATCCCGGGAAAAAGCAAGGGAAAAAATGAAACAGCCGTCTGCCCACCAACTGATGTGTGTTTTTCTTCCTCATTTCCAGATTTTTAGTCTGTTATCTTACACTCAGTGTCAGATACATTACAAACATTGACAGAAGATATTGCAATTCCATGGCAGTTCGAGGATTTTTGCTGTGTTTTGCTAGCTATGAATTAGTCCCAGCACTTACAAATTTCCTCATTCACCAACTTTACCTTTATTTTTTTTTTTTAATATTGGTAACTTTCTTTTTCTCTGCAGTCTAACATCAACAGAACAGATGAAAAGGTAATTCTCTGAATATCAACTGATAAGCTTTGTGAGTCCTTGTCTCCTGAAATCATCCCAATGAGAGCTTTAAGTTCCAGCTACTGAAATGTGGTAATTCTCTTTGCAAACTGCTAGGTTACATGTTGATGCTGGTTTTGCATTCTGCAAGGAACCATGATGTTGCATTTATTAGCATCTTTCTAATTGTCCTGAGTTAGTATGCATTTGGTATCCTCCATGGGGACATCTAGCTAATTAGAATAGCACCAAAGAGTGATTATTACTATGTTTCATATTTAAACAAAGAAGCTCAACACCTTTTTATATTTCAGTGAGAGTGATTTAGAAATTATTAAATCCAATGAAATAAGATTGATAGAAACATTTTTATCTAACAGGAAAAGACATAGTTATTGAAACTAGAAAAAAAGACTGCTTTTGGTACATGGGAAAACATTTAAATTGCTGTGTAGTATAACAGTTCAAATTTTGTAAGATGAAAAATGATAGTTTCACTATTGCCTTGTCTACTTTTGTTTTTTTCCACCTGTTATATCCAACTCTATCTTTAGAAAGTAGTCTCTCTGGGGCAGGGAATTACACTTTTTTATTAAGTATATGGCAGGCATCCAGCACAGAAGGGCCCTGATTCCAGACCCTGCAGCTTTGCATTAGTGCAACACAAGTGATAAATATCAATACCATATCAATTAGCAATATGGTAAAAGTTATGATTTATTATCAAGTCTTATTTCTATTTTGTATTTAAGGTGGGGGATAATCAAATGCAAAATTATGATTTGGAGAACAGCTGTTTAGGCAAAATGATGTATTAAAAATAAGCAAATTAGTATACAAGGCCGTGAAAATACTGTATTGGAGCAATGAATACTTGTATCTGTTTCTAAACTCAAGGCAACTCTTTCACCACTTACCTAAATTAGTTGTGAGACAGGTGGGTGCCATGGTCATTTCCAAAGAACAAGCATTTCTGAACATGGATGGGTGAAAAAATTTCACTACCCAGGGCCTTCTAAGCCAAGCAGGGGAGATCTCTGGTGATTTTAGTTGCCCATGAATTGAAGTTCAGGAAATGAGTTGTACTTCATAGCTACCATGTTCTTGTATGACTTTTAGATAACTTGGATCTCATTCTTAGGGTATTGACCATAAATAACTAATGTGTCAGGAAAAAAAAAGGATCCTGTAAAGACAACAGGGAAGCAAGTAGTCAACACAAGCACTGAACAGAATTCTGTTGTCAAAAAGAGTGGTATGACCCTTTGAGCATAAATAATGAAACACTGATTGGAGAGGTGAGGGAGACTTGAACTGGAAAGAGCACCACATGCAGCAGACGTATCTGTTTTTAATGAATGTTGAAAAACGAAGACAACATAGAATAGACCCAGAAAAATGAGGTGAAAAAGCAGCTGGTCTACTTCATGAAGGGGACTGTACAGCACAAGTCCAGCAATGTAGAGAGATTGCCTGATATTACAGGTCTCTTAAAAAAAGGAAAAATAGAAAAGGTTGTACTTGTTCTTGACTGAAATAATTTTTTTTTCTGTGACCCATTCAATATTTTTGTACATATTGAGGCATACAATTTGACCAAACAAAGGTATTCAGTGAAAGGATAAAGAGGTATTTTTAATGTAAGTTCAGAATATTTGATCAAAAGGTATTTTTTTTGGTCTTGAAAGCTGTGGTTCTGATAAACCTTTCAGATTCCACCAACAAACTGGGTTTGAATTCACAAATTGTGGATACAAGGTTCTGTATCCTACTAAACATTGCCTTAGCTAATCAGCTCTTCCCACTCCTATTTTCAGTCTTTAAAAATGTTTATTGATCACCATTCTGATAATTTCCAAGCTAAAGATTTTTTTTTTTTTCCAGTGGATACATAGTGATTAAATGCTCAGGAGGAACAAAATGCAATCATGCAGGTTTTCATTCCTCCACACATGCTAATTAGAACAGATAAACCTTTTCCTACAGCATTTATAGTATTTGTGGGGATAATGTATCTGGGAGATAAGAAGGGACAATATTTCACAATAATTTAAACATGGAGAATTTTTCATAATGTATCCATGGGGAATGGTTCAGTTATCAGATGCTGAGGCAGCAGTGTACTTATAAAGCATTATTGTAAAACATATACAGCAATGGCAGACTGCAAATCACAGCAGGTCACCTGAGTAATGTTATAGCTCTTGGAGGAAAGCTATCAGTACATGGTGGGTCTGAATTGTGACACTACCTGGAGCTGCACAACCAGCACCTGCTAGGTCATTACAAAACTTGTCGGGAAATTTTATGCTAGGTCTAAGAGGAAGGAATAGCAGAGAAGTGACAGAAATTATGATCGTCTTTCAGAGTTTTGTCATCTGTGATAAATCTCTTTCCATACTTAGAGGATCTCCTTTATTGTAAGGATTAAAAAATGAGAAGAAGGAGAAAGAAAAATACCCTGAGAGCTGATGAAGCTTTATGAAACTTAACTTATGCTGTATTTTCTTTTCACTTCAAATCTACTTAAGTTCCTGGGATTACTGTAGTATCTTTTAATTTAGTCTGGCTGTGGAGAGATTGTATTTTAGACCGACAGTTCAACTCTTGAATAAAATGAGAGATGTTTCTTTTGGACATTTATCTCTAAATCAATGAGGCTAATTGAGCACTTGTTAGAAAAATGTGAGGGAAATCACTTTGCAGTATTTTGCTTTTATCCACGAAAACACTGAATGCATACATTGTCTTGTTGCTCATAAATCCTGAATTGGAGACATTCCATTGAATGGTTAATTTCTATTTTGAAGTATAACTCCTCCTTTTGTAATCCAAGATTGTTCTACTGGTTAAAAGAGAGAGAAAAATGCAATGAAGAATGAAAAAGGAACAGTAGAAATGTGACTTGGGAATACAGTGGGGAAAACGACTAAATGACAACATGGGAGATTCTGCTTAATACTCTTGAATTAAATTCATGATGTGTGGTAAAGACATGAAGAAAAAAAAGCATATTCCCCTTCAACATCTGTAAAAAAAAAAAAAAGAAAAAGTAGATTTTTGTTCTTTGTATTTCTTTATCTCAAACAGAAATTAGGACATTGAGTATACTCTTAGGCTGCCCTTGTTTGCCAGGTTCTGGTACACTGGTACTCTTCATAACTAACAGTCTATTGCAATGCTTTGAACATTCAGTTTGGGCACTCTGCACCATACAGAGCCTTTCAACTCTGTCCCCACAGCCTTTGCATGTGGAAACAACCCAAACTGGAGACCTAATAGAACCTAATTACTAGAACAGTACCTAAAGGGGTCCTACAAAAAAGCTGGAGAGGAACTTTTGATAAAGGCATGGGGTGACAGGATAAGGGGGAATGGGTTTAAACTGACAGAGGTTGGACTCAGATTAGATATTAGTGAGAAATTCTTTGCTTTGAGGGTGAGGCCTTGGCACAGGTTGCCCAGAGAAGCTGCGGCTGCCCCATTCCTGGAAGTGTTCAAGGCCAGGCTGGATGGGGCTGTGGTAAACCTCGTCTAGTGGAAGGTGTCCCTGCCCATGGCAGGGTATTGGAATGAGATGATCTTTAAGGTCCCTTCCAACCCAAACAATTCTGTGACTCCATGATGCTATGCAAATACTTCTATGCTGCATCACAGGCCACAAAAACACTGCTCTGTTCAGCTGCAGACTGCATGTCATTCCACACACTTTGAACTGAAAAAACCCAACAAACACACAAAATAATTCTTATACTTTTGATCTGCTGTGTCCTAATTCTTGGCACCACTGAGAGGAGCCTGCCTTCATTCTCTGGACACCCTCCCTTCAGATACTTGCACATATTGATGAGCTCCATTCTCAGTCATTTCTTCTTGAGGCTGAACAGGCCCAACTCCCTCAGCCTTTCTTTGTAAGGCAGACGTTCCAGTCTCTTAATCATCTTTACGGCCCTTTGCTGGACTTGCTCCTCCTTGTACTGCAGAGCCCAGAACAGGACAGAGCACTCCAGATGTGGCCTCACTAGGGCTGAGTAGAGGGGCAGGATCACCTCCCTCAAACTTCTGGAACTGCAGTTCCAATGTATCTTCAAATACTCAAGAGGAATGGATCTGGATTCCTGCTTCCTTTCCACCTTCTCAACCTGCACTCCACTATCATAAATTAATGTGCTTAGAGATGTTAGAGGTGTCAAGAAATAATTGCATTTCTTTCAGACTGTCTTTCTCACTAAGCATGATGGAAAAATATGTTTCCTGAAATAACTTTTGGAGTCGATAAAAGGAAGTGGTAGCAGTGGTTAAAGTTCTTGAAAGGTGCTGGGTGGTGACAAAATATCAAGACTGGATGACATGCTGAAGGAATTTAAAGAAAATGCTGTCAAAATAGACATAATCCCTCATTAAATTAATCAACTCCAGCTGAGGAGTTTAATGGAGAAGTATAATCACCTTTTTAAAAAGTGTTAGAAATTGTAGATTTCAGTTTTGTGTCAGTATTAAAAGAAAATTTGAATTATAAATGAAGATTTGTTTTGTTTACAGAACCCCTTGACTGGTATAAAAAGTTAAAGCAGAAGAAATATGGCTGCCATAAAAGAAAATCACGCATCTCTGACAAATATTTGAACTGAATTGAAGGCAGAAGAAGGCAGTTATTATAACTAATTTTGGATTTCAACAAGCCATTTATGAAACCCCTTGAAGAAGGCTTTCAAGGAAATGAAGTAGCCCTAATACATTAGAGGTGAATGGCACTTACGTGCCAGAAACTGCTTAAGTGACAGAAAACAAGGGGCAAATCATCTTATCCTAGATGAGATGACTCACCTTGTGGAAGTGCTTCATGGAGATCCACTCTCTCAAGGGAGCCTCGGTGACTAGTTTGGATTGCATATTCCACTTTTAGGCAGGCAAAACATTTGCTGAGTTAAACTTTACCCCTACCTTTGAATACAGAAACCCAAATGTTCTGCATAGTTTGATATATCAGTTATTAATGAGCTAGTGAAGAGATTAACTGTGTAAAATGATAACACTTGAATGTGATGCAATTATTTCACTGGAAAGAAATGAAGAATTCAACATTCAGGAGTGTTTGTTTAGGTATTACAAATGTAAATTAAATTTCAAATCCAGTTGAAAAAAAGAGAATAATTTGAAGTAATTATGAGTGAAAAATAAACTCTAACTCCCCAAACAAATAAATCTTCTGTCATTTCTGTAGCTCTGTGAGTCACATCCTGTCCTGGAACAAAAGTTACTGTGGTTTCCCCATGTGCTCATCACAAGACCCCCAGTGCGCTCTCCCGACACCTCTCACTGCTTCCTATTTCAAAGCCAGATGCTTTTTTCTGCCTCTCCCTGCTCAACACGCTGTTTTGCACTTCCTCACTGGTCACTGGAGCTGAGCTGCTGCAGGCAGCTCTGGGACAAACCCAGGGTGAGGCGAGTGGGTTGGTCAAGCCCCATGTAGGGCGGGGACAGCTGTATTTGAAGGCTGCTGCTTTTTTTTCCACCATCCTCGTTCTTCTCTCACTGTTCACTGAAGCTAAGGGGGACATAAGAGCAGCAAATGGCTGAGACTGCTGAAATGAGAGCAGGAGGGGAAATCTCTGCGAGGAAACTCCTGCAGAAAATGTGGGGAGATCTCCTGTTGAGAGGAGGGGTGTCCAAAGCCAAATATCACATCTTGTGCTATGGTGAGGACTTGGATGTAAAACAATCCTGAAGATAATTTCATGACATAGAATAAATCTTGATTTCCCTCATCTTGGGTACTGTGGTCTCCTGGTCATATTAATGAAAAATAAAATAGAGCAGTCAGAAAACAGGACTGAGAAAAGTCATGATAGAAGTCTATAAATCAATGTATGTTTTAAGAAAAATAGGTTAAGTCCCTCTGTTCTTTTGCCTTTCTTCATAATAGAACTAGAATGATCACTTTGCATATGATGGACATTTCTAAAGGCTCGTGGGTTTCTGCATATATGAAAACCCTTGTGATACCCTTTTGGAGTATTCAATATTTATTAATTTTATTAACACTATTGTTGTATTGTAAAACTTTAAATTGTAAATCAATAGAAAGAAGCAGCAAATTTAAATTACCACATCTCAGGTTAAATATTAGGAGTGCTGGTGTTAACATGCTTATATAATAGCTTGAAATACTTTGTGCTGATCTTCTCTGTTTATTAATTCTCCAACCAAACATGAAGAGAAGTAGATAATAATTTATGTCAGTTTGTGTATCTTCAAAGGGAAGATTTTTCCTGTTCTCTAACAAATGTTTCATATTTTTTAATTTAGTTTTCTGCCTTTCATTCTTCTTTCAGGAAAGAGGTCATTTTATGACATTTTATCCTCAGATATGGCCCTGGAAATGGAAACATGGGCCAATCATTGGTGAGTATTTGCAATGGTTTAATTATGTATTCACTTCTATTGGTAGAATATTTAGATTAAATTATACTGCCTTTGAAGGCTAAAATCCTTTAATACTAGTATTTTAATCTGAAGTCAGGGATGAGTAGCTATTCTAAAAACATAAAAAATTAAGCTTTGTGATTGTGATGTAAGCTTCTACACACATGCCATTTCTCCCCCAATTAATGTTGAAGGTTCTAATATTTCAGTGAAGACACAGTAAGAAGTAAGACACAGAGCAGCTCATTAGGTAATGCTGGGATGAAAAGCCTTTAGCTACTCATGTTAAAAGCAATATAAACAGCTAGAAATTTCCCAGGTCTAGTAAAGCAGTGGCATTTATATGAATAAAGGCATCTTTGCTAACAACATACCTGAAATATAAACTACATCTGAATGAACTCTTTGAAAAACAGAGACTCCTAGAAGGAAGTTTAAGTGATTTAAGTTTTCCACAGTCTACATGAAGGCATTAAAACAAAAAAGGAAAGTAAAAGAAGAACCTTTAACCTTCCTGCAATATGCCAAACTAGCACAAAGAAAGATTTTTGCATAGCTTGCTTAAAATATTCCTGAAATAGATGAGAAGCCAAAACCCAGACATTTTAACAGACATAGGCAAATACTGAAAAAGTTATTGGCAAACATGTTGGTGAATCTCAAACATTGGTGGATTTCCTTTTGTTGGTAACTTTTGTAGCTGAACTTTTTATTCTGTAACAATTATATGAATCGAAGCTCACAGATGTTTACAAAAAGCAAATTTTAGATCAAGAATCAAGATTTACTTAGGCTCTGGGACAGAAGACCATTTAAATATATGCTTAACTTGGAGTCTGTGGAAACATTTGCATACTTACAGTTAAATCTGTTCTCATGTATTTCGCTGTATTGGGTTTAGAATCGGAAAATCAAACTGGTTTATGATTAAATGAATCACATGGTGGGAAAAAGCAGGTTGTAAAGTTTAAGTCAGCAATCTTTCTGATAGATAACCAGTTATAGTCCAAATGCTGTATAGCACTATTAATTATTTCTATCTTAAGCAATTCAAATAATTAAAATCATTGACACATGTCACTCGTGTGGTGAGTGAAGTTTTTGAATATAAAATTGCTGCAAACCAAGCATTCCTCATTTCCAGGTGTTTACCCCAGCTTACATACTGTTAGGTAGAAAATTCTAGGACGGATATAAGACATTGCACCCAATTATAGACACACAATAGAGCTAAAATGATCAAGAATTAGGTTTATTTTGATCAAGTCTGATGAAACACCCATAAGCCATAAATTATTTAATAAAGCCTTTAAAGTTCCAGTGACTGAAGTGAAGAAGCCAAAATTGTCCTAAGGGTTGAATGAGCAATGGCAAGTTTCCTCATCAAATCAAACTGTGTTTTCCACAATGTACCTCATAGGCACAGAAGGAAATGCTTTCTGCATTCAGAACTAATAATCTTGGATATGACATTTATCTATTTTTTTAATGAACTTAAAGTCTAGTCTGCCTGAAGACAAACGAAATATTCAGATTTTTTTTTTTTAATATTTTATGTATACAGAAAATACCCATTGTTGTCACAATATTCAAATGCCTTGTACTAAAACTTTCTAAACTATTGTAATATAATGGTTTTTGTAGGTTTTTGCTTTGCCTTTTTTTCCATGTAGGTCTCAATAAAATAGTGAGAAAAAGTCCCAAGCATATAGCTTTATTTTTCCTAAAGGCCAGTATAATACATTCACAGGCAGTGCAGAGTAAAGAAAAAGAAGTCAGTGTTTTTCTCACCAACTTGTCAATGAAAAATGTTCCAATGCTAGTGAAATGACACCTCTTCAAACTTTAATATAAAATCTTGAGTAACTTCTTATCCCTTGGTGCTTTCTGTTGGAAGTATGTTTGGCATCTTTCAGAGCTTAATATCAAGGACTCAAATTCCTGTATTTCAGTCTTATCTTGGGAACTCACCTTGGTCGTTGGCTTTGCTATATTTATCCTATTCCTTCCCTGAATGCTTTCAATTAGATCATGAAGTACTGCTAGACAAGTCCTGTTTTTCTCACTTTGCTTCTCCTTTTGGAATATTACAGAGCAAACAAGAGAGCAACAAACCATAGTCACTGAATGTTTCTCTTTTCTTAGAATAAATCAACTGTAGGATCTCATATATGCATAAATCCTTTAGAGGATGAGGTTAAATTTTTCAGAGACTTTAGATAAGACATTCACCACCCTAACTTTACGCACGGACAAAGAATTGTCCGCCTAGACTCCCTCTATAGTCAATCTGTTGACTATACAATAGTTGCTTTCAGTAGCCACCATGAGCCTCATTTAATATATATTTAGGAAGTCCAAAAGGAATCTCTTAGAATAATGTGTATCTGCACCTCTTTGATAATGCAGGCAGTGGTGGTTCAATGTGGACCTCTGCACTGCAGTTACCTCTCTTGGGTCACACAGATTGCACCCAGGTGTTAAACTTGTGGGTGAATACTCAAACCCCCAGAGTATTATGCAGTTACACATAGCGAAACATAAAATGTGTTTTGGGAACTATTGTATTGCATCGCTGCAATTTATTTTGTTTCCAGTGTTCTCTTCTACTTTCAGCAGTGAACTTGCATCATTCAAACGACCGTCCTAAAAAGCACGCTCAAAGTTTAGCTTGGTTCCCAAATGTGTGTGTCTCGTGCCATTTGCAATGTTCTAGATTTAATGAGGTGTCTGAACAACATCAAGTACATCCAAGACCTACAGAAACAAAACTAGCAGCTGGAGGCCAGTTAGGATACCCTAGAAAACTTCAAATTATCTTAAATTTCAATGAATGGGCAATTGGAATTAATAAATGAGAAAAGTCAGGCTCAGAACATGAGTGTGTCAGGAGGTACTACCTCTGAGGGCTAAAACCAAATGGGAGATATAATAGGTGAATTTCAATTATTTAAAGTAAAAAACAGAGATGGCAATTTAAAACTGAGTTCTTCTGTTTGCCTTATGAGATCTGTCCAAACAACCCACAAAAGGGATTTTCTTTTCAGTGAATAAACTTTGGCTTCATCAGGATGTGCAAATGCAGCCATGAGTTGTTCACACTGTTGAGTGATGATAAGACCTCAGGCATTAAGATGGATCTGCCAACAGCAAGCATCCCAAAAAGGCTAAGAAGGTGTTAAGTCATGCTGCCTCCTCTGAAATTTTACACATCTGGTGGGCTGGACTTGGCTTGCAGCCCAGAATCACCACTGCTCTGGGCAACCTGTTCCTGAGTTCTACAACCCTTATTGTAAAAAACTCCTTCCTTGTATGTAATATAAACCTACCCTCTGCTGATTTTAAACCCCTTTTCCTGTCACAGCAAGTCCTGCTAAAAATTTATCTAATTTACCTTATAGTCCCCCTCTAAGTACTGAAAAGCTGCAATAAAATCTTCCTTAGTGAGATTTTGATGTACCTCAGTTACTTTTGTTGTCCCTCTGCTCCCTCAAATATTCTGCTAGCCTTCAGACTTTTCCAGTTTCAACTTTTTTCATCTTGGAAGGCTGGACTCTGTGAGAAGAGACCAAGGACTGCCCCATATTGGACAGAGCCAGTTCCAGACAACTCCAGAACAGACCCACTGCAGGCCAAAGCAGAGCTTCCTAAAATGTCACCCTGTAATTTTTATTCCTGTTCCTAGCCATAATATACCCATAAAATAAGTGAAGCTTCAGTAGTGTCAAAGTAGAATCAAACACATTTTTTCTGGTTTAAATTGTATTTCAAAATAAATAAGATCAGCAAGTACACAGCTATAAAAAGTTAATTTAAATTTCTTTCCTTAGGAAATTGCCATATCAGCTGAAAACTGGCAGAAAGCCCATTAAATGAGATAATTATAGACGGCATCATATATTCAGTTGGAAGGTGGAAGGTATTGGGATCCTCCTGAGCTATGAGTTTTAGGATGATAGTTCAGGCAGAGCTGATACTGCCAGTGTCATGGAGGATACAGAACACACTTCATAGAAATACAGAAAAAACAGAAATGTGGTAAGAAATTTCATAAGGAGATTCAAACAGAGACACAGCTGTGAATCCTGTTGGAGAAAACAATGCAAAATACAAAATCAAGGAAAAAGAAATGAGGCTGGTTTGCAGGCAATCTATGTGACAATGGAAACTATAAAAAATGGAAGAGTTCCCTACAGGGAGACATGGAAGCTCCTATGCAAGAAACTAGAACAAACTGGTAATTAATCTGAATTTGGCAGATAACTAGGCTGGATGAATTGATTTCTTTGCAATAGGCATGTTCAAGCCTACATACCCCCTACTAGGTAAAGGAACCTCCAAGTTAACAGGTTTTGGTCCCAAGAAGATGCTTCCTGGACTAGAATTAAAAAAGAAATAACATTATGGAACCCTTAAGGGAAAATAAATCTGGGGAAAATGCCAAACACAGATTTACACCATTCTTTTAGTCTTCTGGTTTTGGCATAATTTCTGTATAAAACAAGCTTATAAATAAATAAAAGAATGAGCTGATATATTAAGTCAGTGAAGTACAAGTATATCTAAAATCTATTACAGGTAAACCAAGGACACCCATATCAGGTTCCTCACCCAAGTAATAATATAAAGCCTATCTGAGTCCCTTTTGGGATTTCACACTTAGAAAATCCAATGTGCCGTTTATTCCTGATGAAGACAGTTTCCCTCATTATGAGCTCTCAAAATGCTGTGTTAATCAAAACACTAGAGTTATCATAGGCTGAACTCTGAAGCTGAATTACCCATACAGTTTATTCTTTCAAATTTGTTCATTCCACATGTGACCAGAGCATCTGAATCCCAGGCTCTCTTCCCCAAATCACCATCTAAGAATTTCTTTACAGCCTCACACTGTCACAAAGCTTTTTTTCCCTCTGGGGCTGGTGTTGACTGCCTTGTTGGCCGTATTGCTATCTTATAATATTGCAAGGTAACACAGCAATAATTTTTGTTTACCTTGCATCAGCTCTGAAGTTGTTTCAATGTATACAGGAGTGTCTATGTCAGAGAACTCCTTCCAATACAATGCCTTTTCTGCAAAATTGCCTGAGCCATGCAACTCTGTCTTGCACAAGAGTAGCAGGAGACGTGTTGATTGAGAAGTCCAGAACATCCCCTCTAGGTTTTCAAGAATGTCCTTTGGGTTTTGTTGTCCATATTAAGGAGACTAGGAATTCCTTTCAAATGCCCATATAAAATAAAATTTACAAATCAAAACTGGAATTGAAGTAATGTGCTTGCAGTGATCCTCCAGAGAATGAGAGGTTATTGCAGTTACTGAGGTTATTGAGGTTATTGTCTTCCTACCACCCATGTACACACTGCCTCCATCCAGCTGCCTGCATACACTGTCAGTGTGCAGTATAAGTGTGCTCCATTTGCAGCACAGTATTTGAATTTTTGGCCTGCTTAACATTTGCTATCAATATGCTTTGCCACAGCTGTCAGATTAGTCAGGGCTGGGATTTTTTTTCTGTTTTATCTGAGTTGGCTTTATTCCCAGATTCCAGATAAAAGTGATAGTATTTTGCTTGACCATCCCATTCCAAGCGTTAAACACTGTGACTTCAGGCTTGGATGTTTTAATGGTGTGTTAAAACTGTCCAATTTTTAGTGCCTGCCCTCCCCTCTGTCCACACATGCACACACATAGCAAGCCACAGGAATACATTGCTGGGGTAAAACCAATTTGTGGAGCTTCTGACTGGGAGTGTGTTTAGCTGTGGTTGGAAGTTACAGAGTAATCACTAGGGTTAAAATAACCAAAATCAAGAGTCCACAAAATGTGGCTACTGCTATAAATTGAAAGCAAGTGGTTTTTTAGGATTTTCCCTTTAGAAATGGTGGGGCACTGACCTTGCACATTTTTGTGATGAGAAATTACTGAACAAATTACTGACACTCGGATGAAAAAGAAACTCCATCTTCTGGGAAGTTTATCAGCAGGATGATTTTTGATAGACTGTTTGCATTATTTGGTATTTTATTTACCCCATTTAGGTCTCTGTTTGTTTAGCGCAGCAAACCTGGTGTGCAGGACTCTGTTAGAAACAAGAGCTATCTATAGATCACTTCATAGAACAGTGGAATTCTGTACCTCACATGCTGAACTGCAAAACTGCACCTCTGCGTCTGGATTGTTTTAACTTTCATTCTGTTGATGCCACCTATGGTCAGATATATAAATGGTCCAGTTTAGGCAATCTTTAATTTCTTTACATATAAATGGTCCAGTTTAGGCAATATTTAACTCCTTTACTCAATTTAGCTTCTAAAACTTAAATTACAGTGCTGTTCTACTCTCCTGGCTCAAAAATTACAGAATTTTTCACCATGCATAGCTTTGTTATGAACAGCTAAAACTGTGGTGCTGGAGAGCTGCTTCCTCTCACCTCAATAACAAGAACATATCTGAATTTGCAATTTTAGCTTTAGCTTGTTCTTGAATCAGGAGCTCTACATTTCTATACATCTGTTCCTCAGACAGAAGTCAAGGTGCCCAGTACAGGCACCATTATTTGGAAGATATTTCTTACGTTTCTGTCACCTTGCCACACGAAACATGGAAAGATTATGATAATTTTGGGCCCCCACTCAAAGAGATAACGATAAATGGTAAAGTATTTAGTGAAGGGTGATTAGGATAGTTAGGAAACTGTGGAATATGATGGGTGAACTGACGCTGATTAGGTTGGTTTGCTTAACCTGGGGAAGAGAAATCTGAAGGGGATCATGGGGATCTAATTGCTGTCTTCCACAACCTGCAGAGAAGATGGAGTCAGGCTCCTTTCAGGGGAGTGCAGTGAAAGGACAAGTAGCACAGGATGGAAGATGCAACCACAGATAATTTTTATTTATGGAGAATAACATTTACCTAAGTGCAGGCAAATATTGGTGTAGGATACCCAGAGATGCTGTGAAATCTCGGCCCTCAGAGAGGTTCAATACTCAGCTTGTGGAAGCGCTCTTCTACCTATTTTATACTTATATTTATTTATATATATTATATATATATATATATATATACACTTTATATATATTTCACCCTGCTTTATACTGGAGGTTGGATCAGAAGATTGCCAGACATCCTCTCTAACTCAAATTATTCTTTAAGTTTCTTTTAATTCTATCAAAATTATCTACAGTGCAATAGCAGTCAAAATATCTGTGGCAGATCCTCTAATCTGGAAAGGCAATGTAGAAGCACATTAGCATTTCTTGCTTGTTTTCCTTTTCTTTGGAATTCCCCAGAGCACTGTCATTTGCTACTTGTCGCATTAGAACAAAACAGTGCATCTTTTGGCACATGTAACATTTTATAAACAAAGGAACTAAGTTGTTTGGATTCAGTGGAAAGCCAGAGGGACACTAACACAACCACGCAAAGCAGTTACAGAGTCAAACTTCTGAAAGAGCATCTTAATTTCAGCTTAATCAGGTATTTCAGTGAATATTATGAAAACAAGTGTTGATTATAGAAAATCCAAAATGTAACTGGGGGATTTCTTTGTCTGCTTGTTTACAGATTCTGGCCACTGCTAATGTCGAAATGTTCTTCTCTGAAGATCCTGGCCTCCATTACAGCCTCAGTATCTGTCATTTTGATTTCTTTACATTTTAGATATAATCTGAAAACACTTTCTTGTCTCCCTCAAGCCAGTATCTCATTCTTTGCCCCCATGCAGTTACTAGGAATGAAAGATATGCGTGAAGAGTGAAAAAGGATCACATGATGAAAGCAAATTAAAATCCCCTTAGAACATATCATACTCAAATGCATAAATCCAGGGCTTCTTCAAAGATGGATTCTGGGCTGCAAGGCTTCAGTACAAGGTTAGGTTCTTGAATCAGTGTTTTTATTCGACTTTAAAAGAGGAATGATTTACAGAAAATGATGAAAGACAAATAAAGAGACCATATGCTAGTATATAAAAAGAGAGAGAGAGAAAATTGTTTTTTTATGAACTAGGAGCAACCTATTACTCTACATTTGAACCATGTCACTCTTAATAGATCATAAACTGTAACATCTCAGTTAATTTTTTCCTTACTGTTCAAAATTGATGACCAAGGTTGCAGTTCGGCTCTCCGGTCCCGATCCCCCAGTAAGTAGCATTTAGGCAGTGTGAATTCTGGTTTCTGTGCATGCATCTCTTTTGTCATAGTAAAGGTGCAGCAAAGCTGTGTCACAGTTGACATGGCACAAAGTTTCTCCTGGCACCAGCAGACCACAAATGCCTCACTCTCAACCATCTTTCTGAGTTCAGTACATTTTCTGTCTCTCTGGACCTTAGGCTGTTTTGTCCATTGTTTTGGGGGGGAAGGTTTTTACCTCGTCCTCAGGCTTAGCCTCAGCCTCTCTTGCTGGAAGACCTTTCTTTTCTTTTTCACTTGTCTTCTGGCTATGAGAGCCACCATTGTGCTTTCCCTTCTGAAACGTTTAAAACACCACAATTTCTTCCTTCTGACACTACCTGTGCCATCCTTCCCCAGTTTTGCCAGGCCAGTTAAGCAGGAGAGATGGGATAGGATATGGAGGATTGAACAATTTATGCCTTTTCTTTACTGACTGGCTTAAACTAACAGGGTTAGAATTTGAGGTTTTACAAATATGAGGTTTTAAAAATTCCCCCAGGAAATTTAAGAAAGCCCATAGCTGTTTAGCTGAATCTGAAGATTAATGACCTACATATTTTTTTAACTAAGATGTTTATTGTCTGGAACTTGACTTATTTTACTGGAAATACAGAGGGAAAAAGAGGAAAAAGGCAGGGGAAGAAAGGGATTTTTTGGTAGGTGAAAGTACTTTATATGTTTGTATGATTCTAAGCATACAAACATATTAGACCTCTGCCTTTCCAACACAAAGTTGGTCTGTATTTTAATATTTTAACACAGTATATAATGCTGATGTCACTGTATGGCTACCATAGCAGGAAGGACACTTTTACAGTTACATGCATTAAAATGCTCTTTGGAAGTTCATATTGTGTAATATTAGACGTCACACGTGGAATGTTCAGTACAAACCCCTATTTTTTGGTGTGTTGGGCAAAAATCAATTTTAATGCTAAATTTGCTTTTGATATGGTCCAATAACAATGGAAAATGAATGATGACTAATAAAATAACATAAAGTTAAATGCAAGTCTGAATTCTTGCCTTCACTATCATTTTACCTGGATTTGATAAATGACATTGCCTGCATTCTAGACAGTATGAGTTGTCATATTTTTCTAAGATCTTGTCTAGTGGAAAAGTTAATGCATTTTTTTTCTCTCTCTCTGAATTTCTCAGTGTGGTAATAGCTATGTATTTTTTAAATTTAATTTAATTTTTATTCTTTGAGATGAGAACTTTAAGTTGTTCTGTCAGGATGTCCTTTGATGCCAGGTGCAAATTTGTGGACACACACATGGCTTAGAGACTATTCATACTTTGCACATTAACAAATGAATCATGTAGGAACCATATTATCAAATTTTCTTTGACAGCCCCAAGTTCATTTACTTGACATTAGCAGTTTTTTTTTTCTAAAAGGCTTACATGAAATTTTCCTTTAATCTACCCATTTGCTATGAGAGAAGAATGTGAAGAATGTAAAGAATTCAAACTTGCTGACTTTTCATTAATTCTTCTTTCTTGTCTCTCACCTCTTTGTACCAGTTTTGCAAAAGGTGTTTTAACTCTATATTAACATTCAGAGTCTAAGATTTCTTTTTTTAAAATATTCCTAAAGATTAAATATACAAATTAAAATATATTAATAGAATCATCTCGTGTTATTTTTTTTCCTTTTCTACTATTTTGTAATTTTTTCTAAATAAAATTTCATTGAGGAAATAAATTTATCTATGTTTTCATTTTGAGGAAAAAATGTTGACTAACCTTGTTAAGAAAATGCAGAAGAGGAGCTAAGAGAAGTGTGGGTCACAGAAAGTGAAAGTATGAACAGGTTTTGGATGGGATATTAATTTTCTTCATAGTAGCTCTTATGGTTCTATGTTCTGCATTTTTTACTAAAACTGTGCTAACAATGCAACAATGTTTTAGTGATTGCTGAATTGTGCTTACGCAACATCAGGATCTTTGTGTCTAATGCTGCCCTGCTAAGGAGTTGTCAGGGGATGGACAAGAAGCTGGGAGAGGACACAGCCAGGACAGCTGACCCCAACTGACCCAAGGGATATCCCAGACCATGTGGCGCCATGCCCAGGGGATAAAGCTGAGGGGAAGAAGAGGGACATTCAAAGGGGTGTTTGTCTTTCCAAGTCACTCTTATGTGTGATGGAGCCCTGCTGGGGATTGCTAAACACCTGCCTGCCCATGGGAACCGGTGAATTAATTCCCTGTTTTGTTTTGCTTTGCTTGCATGTGCTGCTTTTGCTTTTCCTATCAAACTGTCGTTATCTCACGCCGCAAGTTGGGTTGCATTGTCTTCTTGGTGGAGGTTCATGTTCTCAGAGTCAAATTGATTACTAGACTTTTAAGAATTTTACATGAGAATTTTATGTCACATAAGACTGAAAACAGTAATTTCAAGATTTTTTTTTTTGCCTTCTTCTCTAATGAATCACGACATACTTCTTCAAACTTGCTGGAAGCACTTAATCTTGAGGATTTGGGCACTGCCCTCATCTCCCCTGTTCCCTACCTGTAGGTTTTCCAGTTCTTTGGGCTTGTGGTCTTTTGTGCTCAAGGTTCTCAATATGACTTCGAGTGCTTGGAACCATTTATTGCAAGTAACCTGATACGTTAAGACTCCACTTCCACCAATGCCCTGCAGAAGTACAAATAGCTAGGATAAGAGTAATTGTAACCTGCTGAGGGAAAACTGAGTTTGAGATATATGAGTGTCCCTTGGTAGCTGCAATTACATCTACACAATGATTCTGCTGTGGGCAGAGCCACCTGACACCACTATTTCTCCAGGGTATAAATTCTTTAATTGCATGCATGATTAGAAATGGGAATTAACCCATGTAAGTGTGAGACGGTTGGAGAGTGTAACAGGAAAACTTGCACAAATCACACATTTTTTGCTCAGAAACTGCATCTTGTTTCTTCATCAAACCAAGCCACCACACTCATCTCATGGAGGAATTCTCTTCTGAGTATGCTTGGGCTTAATTGCTGTTCTTTTATATTTCCATGTTTGGGTGTTGGGTTTAATTGCTGTTTCTTTAGATGTGTTTCTTTTGCACCAACACCTCTGCAAAGAAGTATTGTCTGCATTTGTGAAAGCCACTTCCCTTACACATGTTTAACAAAAACTTTAGTATTATAAAGAAATTAATTACTATTCTAATCAGTTTGCTGCTGTCTATCTGATCTCTTCAGAGTCATATATACTTCTAAGATAGCCTCTTTTTTTCTCCTATAAGCCAATCTTCCTTCATAACTTATGCACTCAGACCCTTAATCATTTTGCATGGCCTTTGCTGTGTGTTTTCATTATCAGCAATGTCCTTCCTATAATAGGTAGAGTTGATTCAGCTGATACTCATTAGATATGCTGTCTCCTCCAAATACCAAATGTTCCTGCAATATTCAGAGGGATTTCAGTGAACGTGGTGTGGGGAAATGAAAGTGAGGGAGACAGCCATCTAATCTTCCAAACTTAAGTGTCATTTGGTTTGAGATGACTTTGAATATCAATTTACGTAACTGTGAGTCAACTGTCATACTGTGCTGACTCCATGTATGCTCATGTCCCTTCCTAACACTTTCCCCTCAACATAATCATACAGAGGGAAGAAAATTCTGCATTTACTTGATACAGTGATGTGAACTGATGGAGCCCCTTTAGTCCCTCCAAACAGATCCCAGTTCACTGTGTTAGGAGATAAATGGGACACTGATATCAGCTTCTGCAGATGCTGACTTGTTTTGCTGCCCATGGGCTTGATCTATAACTACATGACATCTCGATTTGGCCCGAATTTCTTTAGCAGTAAGACCAACACTAACAATATCAGGTCAAATTATGGCCTCTGTAATTCTGATGGCTTTAATTGAGCTGCATTGACAGGTAAATTAATAGGAAATTTGGCTTAAGGAGACCAGAAATGCACAATATTCCTAATGTAGTCTCATTACTGCCCTATTTAACAGAAAAAGACAGTGATTATATATACAATGTAAATCCCAAGGCCTTTTCTGCTTCTGCCAAACACTGTAGAGAGGGATTTACTGTATTATCCATTATCATGTCCAAGTCTATTCTTGGTTTGCATTGTGCTTCATTTTAGGCTATAGTCTCTGTGGATAGTTTTGATCCTCCCTTCTCTCATTACTTTATGCTTCTCTATGCTGAACTGCATAAGCCAATTATCAGACCATAAACCTCATCTATCCAAAACACTTTGAATGCGTATGCTTTGTGCCTTTGTGGCTGCTGCCCTCCTACTATTTTGTGCCATTATCAAACAAAGGCATATTTTAAATATTGTCATACACGCCCCCCGGCCCCTTTCAAAGTAATTCTTAATTAGATAATGATTAATTAGATGCTTGTAAAGTACTCTGAAAAAACAAAGTGCTATAGAAGTGCAAACTATTATTATTAATATGCACCATCATCAGTGTTATTAATACAGACCTTTGCTGCGGCAGCCCTGTCACTACGTTTGTCCTCCTGAATTGTCCGCTCTTTTCCAGAACAAACCATTTCCTTTTTACAAGGCAGCTTTTAATCCAATTCAGTGCATTTACCCTTTGTAATGTGCTCTCTGACTTAGTAAAGAAATCACTCTGTAGTGTCATGTGGCACCAGGAGCAGTTGTGAAATGCAGACAGATTCTATGACCATCCTTTTCCCATGCATTAACAATCCAGCAACATGTTCAAAGAATTCAAGCCAAATTGGCACGCATGCTTTTCTTTTCAAGAATCCATGTAGTATCACCCTTACTGGGGGTGTTGCACTATATTGTGAGTACCCCTGTTGTGCAAAAAAAATACAGAGAACAAGACTGCTGACCTCGTCAGATGAAGCTCGGCAGGAATGCAGAAGATTGGCTTGGTTAGTTTCAGATGCTGAATTAAAAGAGAGAAAAGAGGGAAGGCACATTTAAAAGGGACAAGGCATTTTTCCATGATAATGCTCTGTTCCACCCCAAGACATCTCCCACCTAAAAGTTTACAGAGGTGCTTGCTCACATTTACCAAAAAATCTTCTAAAAGGCAATAAAATCGTTCTAAACCTAAAGCCATCTAAACTGTAAATAGCCTTTCCTGCTGAAAATTATTCTTTCAGTTAACACAATAGATGCAAATACTCACTTGGCAGTCTCTGCTCATCTACATCTGTTAGAACAGTGTGAGATCTGCTTGCCTGTTGGTCAGATCCTTGCTCCAACATACAGGTTCCAGGCAATTAAAAGTTTACATAGGCGGACTTGAAAACACTATGGAAAAATTCACTTTTCTTCAGGAAGTCCCTTCACTGTGCCAACTGAACAACATTGGAAACATATGCCAGCTAGAGTTAATTACACTAGCTTATACTAATATGACATGCAGAAGGAAAGGCAGGCAGAGAGTATATAGTTCCTACTAGCTGCCAAAAAGAAAAGCTGTATTGCCCTAGGTGCTGCAAAGCCCATAAAGACCACATTGGGGTGTAAGCACTAGAGCCAGGTGGAAGGAAGAAATATTGAAATGGCTAATAAAAGACATTTAAATTTGGAACTTGTCCCAAGAAATAGCCAACAATCTACCAGCCCAGCACTCTGTGGTAGTCAGCAGCAGCCTTACAGCACAGGGGAGTAGAAAACAAGATCTATATTCAATAACCTTTATCTCTAGGAAAAGATGCTGAATGGGACTGTGAATAGTGCAGTTATAGCTTTGCCTAGCAGGTCAGCCATCTGACTCCTAGTCCACAGTCTAAACTGAGACAAAAATCAATAGAAAAAAACCCCTATAGCTACATGATCCAAAGCCAATAATGCTGGAAACATTTTCTGGAATGAAAGTTGTTTTGCTTTTATGCTGCTGACCTTCCCAAGGCTAAATATGTAATCAGTGATTCTATTGTTTTCTATGTTCCCTTTGTTTGTTCTAGTATGTCAGTCTCTGCAGAACTGAGTCTTTGTTCCCTGTATTAATAGTCATATTAACACTAGATAGCCTTTTAAAAGACATTTTAAAAGACACCCATATGTTTGCAAAAATAGCCTAAAACCTCCTAGACAAATTATATATATATATATCAACATGTGATGATCAAAAAAAAAGCTTCTAATACAGATGTTCCAAGACAATGAAAATCTGTGTTAGGTAAAGTCAGCATATAGGATGCAGACCCAAAACATGTGGTCATAATTTCAATGGCTTCATATCATAACATCTAAGCAGGAAGTCTAGGCTTGGTTGCTGATTTTCTTTTTTGTTTTATTCTCATTACAAATTTAAAGAAAGTGACAATCCTGGACTTTGCCAATAAACAGAAAACATGTTTATTACAGAATAACTGGTTGTTCAGTGTTTCAAAAGGATGCACATCTCATACTTTATGGCAGATGACAAAGTTAGCTGTGCTTTCAACCGGTGAAAGCTTTCTGTTCTCTGCTCTACAAACACATCTTCCATATTTGCTTAAAAAAGTGCCACAGGAACGTAACACCTCGCTGTTGCTGATTGCAGTAGATTATATTACTTTCTTGTAGGAGCTCTACAGGAGCAAATATCACAGAAGGAGAAGTGCTCAAGTCAGCTGTTGTGTCGAGGATAGTCACAGGGACATAATTTGACTCTCTGCCTGGGATTTCCACTATAAAAAAAATGTAAAGGAAAAAACGGTGTTTAATAAAAAAACTTTCAAGCTGTAGAGACCTTCAGTAAATAATGGTTTTAGCTGAACTTCTCTATGGCACTAAAAGACAATGGATAAAATTTGCGCAAGTCCCGGTGTGTGCATTGGATTGAGTGGTACAGCCTAGTCAACTTGCGTATATGTGTATTGGAGCCCTAGATAAAAAAATACTCAACTGTTAGAAATATCTAGTTGTTTATAAAGAACATTGGTCTTGTAAAATGAAGAGTGAGGATGAGTCTTGCACTGCACTGCCAAGACAGTTGTGGGTGAGCTGTGCCTGGAGCAGTGTGAAGGGTCACACATGTAAATTTATCATGGGGTCTTTATAAATCAGACTTCTTATATCTTCACCTTTATTTCTTTCAATTTATAGCTTCTATCCTGCTCTTTATCTACACATGTAAAACTTCCTACTACCCCCTTCTGGCATTTTATTGTACCCTTTCCATTTGCTCAACCAATGATTCTCCAGTTTACTTTAACATGCCCAAATTAAAAATCCACATTTATCTGCTTGCATAATGAAAGCTTATGTGCCTGGATATGCACTTGTTTTTCTGAGCAAATCTTAAGGTCAGTGTAAATTAATTTAACTCATTTTTTAAAAAACAAAGTTTTTCCTTTATTTGAATAAAGTGAATTTCAGGTCATGATTAATTTTATTTTGTGTGCACCATATTCAACAGCTGCTATTCAATTATTTCTTTCAGACATTAAAAAAAATCCTTCAAAAAACAAGAATACATGAAAAAAATTAAACTCTGGGATCACAGCTGGTGGTTTGGACTTAGATAATATAACTGGGTTCATTAGATACGGAGTGTATAGTACAGATACGATGCAGTGTCTCTTGAAGGAAAAAGGTTTCCTGCTGCTTTTGTGCACTTTTGGGCTCAGCAGAGTGAAAAAATTTCCTTTACCAGTGACTAAGTTCATGCAAATGGATAGATCTTGTGGCATAGACAATGCATATCTTGGTTCTCACAGTGAATTGATTGTCAAAACTTTTAAATGGCCATAAAATGCAAACTATTTTTACTTGGTGCAATTTTAGTGTCTCTAATTTTCTAATTTCTAGTGTTTCTGTAGTGTCTACAGTGCATATTTTCCTCTAGGCTCTCTTTTGAAAGGTATGAGATCCCTTTCTCTGTGGCAAAAAAGAGAGATCTTTGTAAAGATATAGATTGAATGACAAAAATCTCAAAATAAATGTTAGTTGTTTGGTTTAAAAGAAAGTATTAAAAACAATTTGTCTGACACTTTTGAACCATACTGATTGTTACCCAAATGATAAAAAAAAAAAAATAAAACAAACAATAATACATGAACTTTGTGCATAAAATAGTAGTTTTGGTAATGGGTTCAAGCAAAGAAAACATTTCCCCATATTTTTCCAAAAAACAATTTTGTAATAGATATAATGGAAAAAATATGAGTAAATTTAAAATAACTTTAATAAAACACATTATAGTTTCCTAAATTTTAGTTGCCTATCCTAATATTATGAATATTTCCTTTGTTGAGATACCAATGGCTGGGATTTTACATGGTACTGATTAAGCAGGTTTACTATTTCTCTTTCTATAGCAAAATCACTTTCATAAACCGGTCTTATTGTACAGATAAGAACAACACATACTTTCATAGACAACAAGGACACAATCTGACTGCCCTGTCTGAATGGGATAAAAGAATTTCAGATAATAGGATTATCTCCATCTCACTTAACTTCATCCATCCAGAAATTAGATGTCTATCCAGAGGTAATTGTGTAGCCTCTCTCTGTTACCATTGTAGCCAGGGAGGAAGCAGAAGGAACCTGCAGGCAGTTAAAATTTGTTTCGATAAAAGCACTGCTTGAAAATTATTAGTTAACTGAACAATAGAGATCAGAGTAATTTCTGAGGCATTCAAATAAAATGGTATTAGGTTGTGTTGAAGGAGAACATAGTAGTCTCAGGACAAACTGCTGTTGACATTTATTGTGGGCTGGTTTTCAGATTCACTTTATTTAATATTTTAACTAATGTTGACTGTGAAAAGATGCAGAGATTGTTAAAAATGGGCTGATGACCTGTCCTGGTTATCCTTCCTTCCCTGGGCATACATTTTAGAGGTTCCTTCAAGGGGATTGGACATGTCATCTTCTCTTCCATCTTACCTGGAAGTTTGGCTACAGGCAACTGGAGCTGCTTCCTTTCTGGTGGAACTTCCTCTCTGAGTCTTGCGCTCCTTCCATTCACGCCCTTGTTGCATCAGACAACCAGTGGTGGGTTGTCCATCCCACCTCCTCATGTTTTCCCCACAATCACACAGGAAGAACCACATCTCAGCTCGTGGGGCATTCCCTCTCTCTCTAGCTGGGGAACATCTGCATCTGGTAACAGAACCCTTGGTCTGTACCGACATGATTCGGAGAAAGTTCTCTTTAACCTTCTTCTTGAGTTCCTGGTGATTCTCCTCCATCCTACTTCCATTTTCTGCATGTGCTGTGACAGACGTGTTTCCACAGCTGCGATTCTTGCATGTGTTGGGCCATGCCTGGCATCTGCATATGCCCGGAGCTTTTTCACCATATCATGCACGGTCTCATCCCTGTCATCCTGCTTCATTAATGCTAAAGCAGAAGCATATTCTTGTGGCCCAAGTCATACGAGTTTTTGCCACATCACTGGTATACATCTTACACTGTCTGGATTCCTAATTGTTGGGTCATCTGGGAAGACAATCTCTACCATCGCCAGTTTTCTCAACTGTTCCTTGTTCTATGGTCTTCTACGGGGTTTGCTGCATATAGAGATCATCTTGGCACAGGTATCTTTCCCCCACACTTCTCAAGAGCCACATCCAAAGACTGAGAGGTTCAGGCCCCCTTACTATCCCTTGGTTGATAGCTGGATCATGTGACAAGAATCCCAAATGCCTCGCTTCAGTACCATCCAGAATTGTGGTATCGCCTGCAGCATTGCAAATATGGACCATCCAACTTAATATAGATTCATCAGACCATCGGGTGTAATCCTTTCTTAGGCTGTGAAGGTCTTTCATGGGCAGGGACTCAATAACAAATTCTGGTTCTGAGTCAGTTGCTGGCTTTGAGGGTCCTTCCCCCGCATCGTCATCATCTTTCACTGAGTGATCGGTTTTGGTTTTGTGTTTTCTTCTTGTGACGTGAGCAACTGTCAATGACTTAGGCTCTCCGTCTGTTTTGGCTGCAGCCTGAGTGACTGGGGTGTCTGCTGATTTATCTTCCTGCCCCTCTGCCTTTATCTGCTGCCCTACAGCCATATGCAATAGGCATATGCCAAGGCCCAGCATATTGCAATGAGCTTTTTCTCATTAGAGTTGTCCTTGCACTTCTCTTTTAAGTATTTCCCCACCTCAGCTGGGTTCTGAATTTGTTCAGGGGGGAAATTCCAAGCTATTGGGTCAGAAAATTTCTTCAGGGTTTGGCCCATATCCTCCCATTCCCCACACCACTCAGGATTTCCCACACCTGGGTCACGTGTCTCATCAGCCCCTCTGTACATCTCAGCCCTGATTCTAGACAAGCTGCAAACCATATAGAGTAAACATACAAGATAAAGCACCAGGAAAATGGTCTCTCTAACATCCAGGGGAAACAGAACTTTCTCAACAGGTGACATACCAGATTTAAAGGGGAAGAAGGCAATGAAAGGCTGGGAAACTTCATGCCCTGCTTCTCTTCTAACAGATTGAGTGTAATTACTAATAAACCCCCAAATCAGGCTACCGAAACTAGGACGGAGAAACAACAGGCCATATACATTTTCGACAACTCCCGGTACCTGTGTTAACCTTCTATAAATCATTATCACCAAGCACATCAGTATAGCAAGCCTGATTCGTAACCCTGCTCTGTAAAAGTTACATGCCAGGGACAAATTGGTGCTATTTGTGGATAGGCAAACAGGCCTAGGGACCAGAGAGACATTATTACCTCAAATCACATGGTGACTACTGACTGCTTTACCCCAATACAAAGTAATTAAAAGCACAATGTAATTATCAGAGGTTTTTTTTCACTTTCCCCAGCCATGCGCTGGGCACCAAAAATTATTTGTCCCAGTTTGAGACAAATTAGGAGGAAATGTCCTCTGATAGAAGGCAGATTTCAGTAGTCCCTCCCCCATGAGGTTTGGAAGGAAATTCCTTGGAGGAAAGTGAAAAAAACCCTATTTATTTAACAAGCAGGGGGCATGCAGGCACCAAAAAAAGAATGAATTATGTTAAATAATAAAACCTCTCGCTGTGGAGAAAAACCTGGTAGATTCAGAGTCCTTTCTGTAGGTGATGTCTCTGCTCTCTCTGGAGCCATGGTGCGGGGTGGGCCCCTCAGGATGCAGTGTGGGGCCTCCTGGCGATGTTCTGGTGGTGCTGAACAGCTCCAGAAGAGAAGAAGAAGCCAAAGTCCCAGGAAAACTCTGTGCTTCAGCTAGCAAACAAGAAGCTACCGAAAAAGCAAGAGAATGCAACTCTCTTCCCTGCTGCAGAGAGCCGAGAGCTGGGGGAGAAGGGGGAGCAAGTTATCTGTGTTTTTGAACACAGCCGCCGAAGGAATTCCACCGCCTTCACCCCCCTCTCCCGGACCTAGCTTTAAAGGCACAGAACTCATAGGGGAGATGATAGGGAATACGGTATCATAGAGTCACCCCAGGATATGACCAAAGAGAGACATTGTAGAACTGAGGAAGATAAAAATCTCTCAGAAACAGCCGTCTGATCTTGAGACAATTTGGCCTGATGATAAATGCACAATGTATATTAAAGTTATAAGTCTACTGGAAATTGTATCAAGAATGTTTTTTGGCAAAATGAGGGGCCCATCAGCAAGAACCAGGAAACGACAGGAAGATCCTGAGAGCACAAAATTATTTTAGAATAACTGAATGACCATGAATGTGTGATAAATACATTAAAACATTAAATTTATTAATTCTATGGATAAGGAAAAACATTTCAAAATATTTCAGAGAAGTTTATTGACATCAGAAATTGTGATAAGGACTCTCCATCTGGAATTTTACTCAGTTCTATAGTTGATCAAAATAAAGGTTACATCTACACTTAAAAGAAACTGAAATTGAAGCCCAAATTTGCTTAAAAGACAAATAAGTTCTCATAGGGCCTAGATAAATTTAATCTAGATATTAACAGATAGATTTTAACCACCAGAGATGTGAAGTTCTGAAGTAGCCTTCCCAGAGGAGCAATGAGAAGAAAAATACAAAATAATTTCTTAATGGAATTTATTACATTCTTAATGAGATTCTATGACATGGTCACCTGAACAGGAAGATTTTTCAAAACTTGAGAGTTCTCTTCCACTTCTGTCTATTTGTGTCCCTAGACACTTGTTGTAGGCTGAGTTATGTTTCATTACATTAAGTGGCAATATTTTAAACGTTGTAGTCTACTTTTCCCGTGCAGGAAGGATACATCGGAGATTTCTCTCCTGGGTCTGTTTGATAAACATACTGAGCTCACTTAAAATGGTTAAAAATAGGTGTTTGTCAGATAGGTCACCTATGACTTCTGTGGAAAGAAGCACTCCAAGGAAAAAAAAGTGATTGGGAAGAAACATTTTGGTTTAGGAAAAAGACCTGAGAGGTCTGAGTTACATAGTGGATTAAGTTGAATTTCTCTTTTTTCCCACTCAAATTACATTCAATTTTTTGCATGTTTGGTATGATTTTTTTTTTAACTAAATTTTAAAAACCTGGAGTTTGAAAGAGGAGAGATTTTCCTCCACCTACTGTCTCCTCTTGGAAGGTGGAGCAGGAAGGTCAAAGGGAGTTAATCCAACTGCTGAAAGATTGGGAATTTATTCTCATACAAATCCTGGATAGATTTTGTATAAAATACAGATAAAAATTAATTGCTTGTAATCAAATATAAGAGACCAAGCCCTTATCCTCAGGTAACATCATTGTTGAGGGTTTTCTACATGTGGAAAGAAAGAGGAGGAAAACAGTATTTCTTGCAAATATTTTCATCTATGAGAGTTTCAACTAGTCAGATGTTCCACAAGGCAATTGCATAAATAAACAATTGCCTTTTAAACTAAGGCTTAAGTAATTCAATTGAGCCATGGGAAATCCAGTCCAAGTTTTGTACTAATGAGGAAGTATCATAAATGTTCACATTTTCTTGCCATTAGTCTCATAATTTACTACCTACAGGTATAGAGATAGATGAAGAATCTTACACTTAAATCTTCACTGCAGAATAATGAAGAAGGAAAGAAAGAAAATTAGCTTATCCAGCTACATTTTTACTGAGCAGCCACTAGCAACAATTGTGCAGGAACATCATTGATCTTGGGCAGACAGACCAAGAAAGTCAGAAATAGAGTGATGTAAAAAGTAGAGCAGTGGAAATATAGAGTGAATGGCTATGCTGGCAGGATATGGTGTTACTGTGAGAGGAACTCTGGGGGTGTCTATTTATTATTTGTATATGATATCATGGGGACAGAGTTCACAGAAATTAAATTTACCAAGACCAGAAAAATATTCTATTTCTGTGTCTGCACTGCTGAGGCCAGCAACTGAAATAATAATTTTGTCTTGACCCTGTGCAGTCTGCAAATGGTTTATGAATGGGAATTATACAGACGCACTGTTTTGCATGAGCATCCACTCCCTTTGTTTGTACACACAAAAAATGGTGATGGACTATCATTATCCAAATTGATAGCAGCTGTGCTTACTAAAAAAAATGTTTTCCCCAAATCTGTTGACATGTCAGTAGTAATAAAAAAAAAAATATGTCATATGGTACACTGAAACTCCTGGATTACTTGTCACAGCCCATTTAAATGTGTGTTGCACTCAATCCAAGAAATCTTCTGTTAAATTAATATATTTGCTAGGCCCTTTAGTACAGATTCTACCATTCTCTGGGGAAGTATTTTGAAGATATCCTTAAAAACCTAAATATTTAACTTCCTTTCACATTTGCATAATTTAATTGGAAGTTTTCTTTTAGCTTGTTTTTTTTTCTTTCCCAAATTCCAAGTTGTCCACCATTTTGTTTCTTGAAACTAATGTACTCTCATATTAACTCACCAGGGACCAGCCCATGAACTCCCTCTGTATTACCAGGGGACTGGAAATTTATTAACACTGTGTTTTGCAGGAGGAAGCACACAGGCCCTGCTTGCAGCCAGAACTGACTGGAACCCATGTGAATAAAAGTCCTGGCTAACAACCCGGCTCTATGAAGTGCTACAAGTTCCTGTGTCCTGCCAGGGTAATCACAGTTGTGGCTTCAATAGCTGCTATTAGCTCTCTCTCAGAGGCCACCTGCAAAATATCACACCCCCAAAAAAGCACTCAGTACTGCTTGTAGGTATTTGCAATGAGGAGTGCTTTTATTTCAGGTTAATATGAATTTTTGAGCTTATGCTTTTGAAGGTTGTATTCATGGTCTATTAGACTGGGTTCCTATCTGAGTTTCTCCATAAGCACAACCCTAAGTTTCTGGTGAGATGCAGACAAGGTCAAAGGAAAAAAGCAAATAGAGAAGAAGGTTTTCAGGGGCCATGTTGCAACCCTACAGAAAGCACAATATTCCTTGAAGTTCAAAAAGTGTGCTTTTTCTGAAGAAATAATTAGCTAACACATAGGAACATGTCTTTGGGTGTCATTTAATGGCATGTCTGATTTGATTGCATGGTGCCTACAGTCAGTAAGTGCAATTGAGACCTTTTTCCTACTGATGCTACAGACACAGGCAGCAGATGTGTGTCCCTGCTCTGTGCAGCTGACAGTCCCAGCTGAACAGACAAGGAGACCTCAGGGAGATGAAATAACTTACTGTTGTTCAGGACCTGAGCCAGAGTTAATGATAGTCTTTCAAACCTCAGTGCAGTGATTTGTCTAGTACATTGCCTTACCTCCTGTTCTCACCAAAAAGGCAAAATGAAATGTAGAAAACCAAGTGTTGTAGATAAGATAGACTCTAAAACGAGGAGATCAGAGAGAGGCAAAAAGCCATTGGAAATCTAAGTTCAAAACAGGGAGCACGATGGAAATACAGAAGGTCACAAGCAGCAACAGAAAGAAAAGGGAAAGATATTGTAAGACAGCAAACACGTGCGTGTTTCCCATCCTGAGAACAAAATACCTGTCTGCTCGCTGTGCCCTCTCAGAGGTTTAAAACTTCAAGTAACAGAAGGCACCATTAAGCCAGTTTTACTGGCTGCATTGTGATGGACTGGCCAAGTCCTCCCTTCACAGGCCTGAAAACTGTGGCTCCCTGCTCTGGGAGCAAAATCAGGAGATGAGGTCACTCGTTACCTGATTTCTATGGCAACAGGAGGCACTTCACTCTCTCATCTGCTCCTTCTGCTTCTCCCATATTTTCTGGGAACTGAAATTTCTGGCTGTGGATTTATTCTCCAGCTGATGCTGACATCACTTCCAATGCGTTCTGGTATTGGATGGGATAGAGTTAATTTTCTTCATAGTAGCTCATATGGGGCTGTATTTTGTATTTGCATGAAAAAAATCAGAAGTGACTCCCTTAGAAAGAGTGATATGAAAAATTCAGGAGAATGACATTTTCTTTCACTAAGTAATTGACAAAAAAAAGGAGATGGTTTTGAAGGAAAGGGGCTGAGGACAGAAGCTACCTATTTTTGTCAAGACAACGTAGAGCGCAAAGATATATGGAGAAAGTATAATTGTCAGTCACTTTCCCATGAAGGATATTTTATGCAGTAATAAATGAGATAAACAGGCACTGAATTGGGCTTTATGGGAAGCAGTTTTGGCTGTTGTACCTCTGCCTCTCAGGGTGTCTCCCATTAGTCACTCAGCTGATGAATTTGCTCAGCAGTGGTGGCAGTTTCAGGAAAAGAAGAAACAGCTCTCAGAAGAATCAGCAGTTTAGTTTAAGTACATTTCCCCTCCCATGCCTGCTCCATGCTGAGCTCGTGTCTCTGCAGTTGTTGCCTGTCTTGTGGGTACCCTCTCCTTCATGTTAATCACCCCCATCCATCCCTGGAGGCAGTGGAGCCAACCAGCATCATCTTTTCACAGCCTTGTCATAAGAAACCAAGGTTTTAGAGCCAGCAGAGTTTATTCTGAGCCCAGAAGAAACTCAGGTTTTTGTTCAGAATTCAGAAGCATTCAGTAATTTCTTGGGATTCAGAAGTTTTGGGTTCAGGTGTGATATCTCCCTTGAGGTTGTGGTTGCCCTCCAGTGCAGCTGGCATGGTTACCTGGTAGATGGAACCACCTGTGTGAGCTGGTTGTGCATAAGCCAACCAGAGTCTGCTACTGCTAAGGAAAACAGGGTAGAAAAACTCAAGCTGTCTTTGCCCAGAGCTTGGACCTGAAATCTGCATAGCTGCAGTGCGTGGTGCTTCAAGTAAGGCAACCCCAACATGAGTGCTTCTTTGGCTTGAGCTGTCAGCAGTTTGAGAAGCTCTGCTTTCTGCAATTTGTTATAGATGCTGTTTCCCCCTATTTAAAGTAGAGATAATGTTACTTGCAAAACATGCTGAGATGTGTGCTGGGATGTGAATTCAAGGGAATATTCCAATTCCTGTAATGGCTTCCTTTCAAACTCTGAAGAAGGGCCATGTGAATTGTTTCTTCAGCTGAATTGTGGGATTTAAGTCTGCTTTTGTAACTGACAAACCCTAATCCCTCACAATACAATATATTTTCCCATTCACCCTGACATGGCATTTGATAAAGTAACCTATTAAATAATAATTGTTGTAGTGAAGGGCAGTGTATTTGCCCACTCTTAGAGATTTTTGAGATATTAACACATGGAGCTATTGCTGCAGCTGTCTCAGATGTGCCTGCCCTGTTTATGGCATGTACTGGATGCTCTAATTAAACCCATTTTCATTTAGTCAGTGGGAAAAAAAATCAAAATTGCTTTTTGCACCAGGTTGGTTATTTAATTGGGATGGGGAAAATGAGGAAGCAGAGGAAGAACAAGTGAGTTATCCCCAGCAGGAGACTAAGAATAAGCACATTTAGTTTGGAAAAATCATTGATATCAGTCATTGTCTTGACATTACTGTTACTCACTGAATTTTGGTAACAAGATAGTAGTGGGATCTGAAGATGCTGTAGGAGTTACAGAGCTGAGGTAAGATGAAGTAATTTCTTCAAAGATAGTGGTTTCCACTGGGACTTGGATAGCTAATGGGATTGAAGTGTTTTCCCTCAGGGCCATCAGTTGCGACTGAACACATTAAAATGAGAGAACAGCTCAGTGGCTTATGTAAAATGAGATGGTGGCATGAGTCCAACTATTCAGTTCACAGGTATCTCCATCTACATGCTAATACTGAGGTTTGGGCTTAGTGTGCCATGAAAACAGTTGATGGAGCAGAGAGACCATCTCTTTTCATGGACTGCAAGACTACAGCTTTCTAATTCCAGTGACAGGGAAGACCATTTTTTTTACACAATTGTCCCTATGTACATAAAAATATTTATATGTTAATGAAGAATAGGCAGGAAACTATGCATATGTCCCAGAAAATGATTCCCATGTTGGGATGTAGAGTCACCTTCTCTTTATGTTGGTCTAGGGAATCCCACGTTCTACCATTCCACGTGAAACAGTTTCAAGAGGTGGTGCTGAGAGAATACTCCTGGCCCCCTATGTGATAGGAGATGATTACAGAAGCTCCTGAAAACCAGAATCACAAGTACCATCAAAACCATTTTGAATTCCAGGGGGAACTTTATCTGAAAAGTCAAACTCTACATTCTTTCAGTGGGAAAATCAGACCTTTATGTGTTGGAGTGAAAAGAAGATATTATTACAGCTCTTTCTAGAATTTTGTAGGAAGGATATAATTATCAATATATACTTTACAAAGTACCTAATGATAAGGGTCTTCATTAAATTTCTAGAGTTTTCTAGAAGGGCTTGGAAAGCCCTTCTAGAGCTCCTTCTATAGGAAGTTTGGAAATGCTAAATCACCTCACTTGTGAAATGCCTCCTTCACTGCACAGATGGATGCTTGGGGAAATATTTTCTACTGAGCCTGCTGTGCAGATCCATGGACCTCATTCATTTGCTTGCTTAAAAAAACAATGTCATTGTAGACATGATGATTTAAAGCTATAACCAAGTAACGTTTTGTAAGAAAGGTAATATTGTTTGTGAGGAGAAACCTTCAAGCACAGTACAAGCTCAGGAACCACTGTTCTGAATATACAGTGTTCAGTAGCTATTATTCTCCTTTTTCTGCTCTACAGTTATCAACTGTTTTTCTCTCAATGGTTTTAATTGGTTAATAAAATAAAGCAAAACTCAAAACATTTCTTCTCTACCTGTATTTAGCTGGAAGGCTGGTGTCTCAGGTTCAAAAGGAAAAGAGCACTTAAAAACATGATTTTTTCTCTCCAGCTAGTGCAGTTAGTTGATAAATTTAACACAACAATGAGAAAAACCTCTTCTTGGAAGCCAGACTTAAATTCTTTCTTTTTTTTTTTTTTTTAAATTATTCACATGTACCACTTTAAAAAAGAAGAATAAAAATGCATTTTAATGCCCTGAGATTAAGGTCAAATGCAGCTTCACACTTACTCCATTGACAGAATCATCTTTCTGACTCTGACCCTCTAGAGGCAAACCATTTCTGAAATGTATTGTGTTTACAGGGCTTTTGGAGAAGAGATGAGACCTACTGTGTAACTGCAATTTCGTTGGAACATGCAACTGTCATGTAATGCAGCAAACAAATTATGAAACATATTACAAGCAAGGATTGGAGATTTTTTTAAAGTCAAAATACAACTTTTTTTTGCTTTTGCTTTTTAAGTGGTTGTCAGTGGAGTAAAAGGGTTTAGAAAGCTGTAGAAACACTGAATTTTATACAACTTCAACAGAGAATCAGTCTCCTTATTATTAATGCTCTGTCTCCGTTCAAAATATTGATTAAAAACTCATCCATTCCATTTGACCTACCAGCTATAATATCACTATCTCACACCTGTTCTGAATCTGTATATATATACTTATATATATGTAAAACCTGTGGATTAATGACTTTTTGGGATGTGGTTCTAATTTTGAGGGGGATATATTATTCCCTTAAAGCACAGCTAGTGTTCTACAATGAAGCAAGCGCTGCATTTTAGTTCAGTGCTTAAACCAAACCAAAACAATACATTTGCATTGACCTGAATTGACTGTGTGGAAAAAGGAACAGTGAAAGAGAGAAAGGGAGAATTGCTCCATTCCTTGCTTTGTTAAATAAATACTTTACAGTAAATAGAATTGGAGAGATAGGGAAAATCTCTACCTCAGTTTTGACTTGCATTTAATCATGAAGGTGGTAAATGGGAAAGCTCATTGATTCAGCTTGGGAGGCAGCTTAAATCGTATAGGAGAGCCTCAATAGTATAGGAGAGCATATAAAAACTTCTTTATCCAGTTCTGACTGGCCTTGTGGAAACCATCTAAAGCCTATGGCTAATCTGGCCTGAGAAAGCAAAGCATTTAGAGAACATTGAAATGAATCATATTAACATTTTCAGAAAACAGTGCTGGTTTTCAGTTGAGTTGAAACCATTTGCTAAATTAATCTTTAGTTTCAGTATAGTCCAAAACTGCATTTTTTTATGATTAATTCATCCAAACTACTGCCCAGCCACTTTTCTGGTATAAGGGAGAAACATTTTCCCTTAACTCTATCTAGCTCTGATGATTGCTCACATCATTCACACACTCTTATTGACCAATGATCCAAATCAAGGATCTGGGGATGTGTAACTCTAGGCAGTGTGACATCTTCCCAAAGACCTTATGATTTTATTTGTGAGTTGAGGAACAAGATGGATAGAGCAGAGAGATAAGGGAGAAGAAGGCAACAAAATGTGATTAACATTAGTGTTGTAAGCAGTGATTAAAGCACAGGAGGTTTTTTCACGTCAGAACATATCCCAGCAGAGGTGACTTTTAAAGACCTCAGCACAATTAGGCTGTAGATGTCCCACAGCTCTGCTCAAAGACAAGGGTATGACTCTAATGTCCACATTCCCTGGCTGTGACTAAGCCAGATTTGTCATCTCTGTAGCTGCAGGGGTGGAGGAAGGAGAGGACCCTTTGTAGGGGGGTGGTGGATTGTGGCAGAACCATGGCTACTGCAGGAGTGGGGCTGCGCTGGGGGCTCCCCACAGTGCCTGGGGCTGCCAAGAGTACAGGTAGAAGATGGAGCAGGAGATCAGTGTGCTGCTCCCTGCTCCCCAGACCACTATTAAAGTGTGGCACCTCATCAATTATTGGCCTCGACAGAATAGAAAATAAGCCATTATGCACTTTTTATGGTCTTTATTAACTCCGAAGCACCACATAGGTGTAGGATGTGATTATAAAACCATAATATAAATGTACTTTCCTAGATGTTAGACTTTTTATTTTTTTTGCATAACTGTGCAAAACTATATTCCCCAACATAAAAGTTTTATTTGTTTTTAAATTACATCCATAGGAAACAGGCTTGTTTCCAGCTTCATGAAGGGAGAGGAACAGTATAGGAAAAGAGAAAATACTGGAGTGGAATATGATTCTAGTTGTGCTTGCTGCTGAACTATTACTTTGTGGGTTTGGTCACTGTAGTACAAGAATTTTTTAATACTTCAAAACAAGGCTACAGAAACTAATTCTAATTCTAATACTACTAACAAATGAACTAAGATATAAATTCAAGATAAAATAAACCCATAAACCTACAGCAGTCTAGAATTAGGGAGAGTGAGAAGGAAGTTAAAAGTCTAAATGGAACAGACCGTGTCAAGCCAAATTAATATTTTCAGTCATGCACAGATAACAAAGCAAAAGAAGTAAAAATGGAAATTAAAAAGGAAAAAAACCCCAACATTTGGAGGAGATATAAGGAAACACTTTTTTATTCAAAAGAACATAAACTTGTGAAGTGGCCTACCAGGCAACGCTGTTGAACTTAAACACTGGGGCTATTCAAGACACTAAAAGGTAGTGTCTCAAAGGGATCATGGTATTGAAAATGTAATGAGACGTTACTTATCCCCGGTGATCTCTGATCTTACATTGTATATGAAAGCTATTCTTGCAAAACAGTAGCTGAGCCCGCATGCAGCCTTTCAGGAGCACACAAAGGCAAATCCACACTCTCTTTGTTTGTGTTGGTTTTTTTAACTCTGCTTATTTGTATCCTGAGACTTTCCCTGCCAGCTTTGCAGGGAAATTGTATGCAGATTTTGTCTCTGGTTCAGCTTCATGTACAGTTTTGGCAGGAGGTCCAACAGGTTAAGAAGAATAGATGAAATCTTAAAAGGGAAGGTTCAGCCAATGCACATCTACATCTTTCTGATCATGCTGCTGCTGGGGTTGGAGACAGGATTTTGTGCAAAGAAAAATTCTGATCTGTTTAAATGTAAAGAGTCAGAGATATGATGATAAAACTCTGTTCTTGTTAATGTGGCCTCCTGTGATTTTGATGCTGATTCTTCTCATGCTCCAACATTGTGAAAAAGGTATAGCCTGTTTAGCTTTCTCTCTCTTTTTATGATGATGATTATGATTTATTTTGTTTTGTTTTGTTCAAGTTGGCTTTTTTCGCTCTCTTAAGATCTGGAGGGTGAGGAGTTGGCTGAACTAGTATAGGAGGGCACAATTTTCCCTATATTGAGGAAGGTTAAGTTGGAAGCAGGGAGTTGGATGGGGCAGAAGTAGGGCAGGGAGGCAAGGTGAGAAGGGGTCTGGAAACACAACATAATTGTGTTCAGATCCAGGAAAAACTGCCTCCTGACAGACCTCTGCTCTGCTGTTAAAGAAAAGGGCAGGGAGATGCATGTTGTTCTGTCGGCTGAGTTACATGTAGGATAACAGCCTTCTTCTGATGCCTGGGTTAAATCAAAAGAAGGCGGCCTCTGCTCTGGTGTGTTTCATTTATCCATGTATTGCACTGTCCCCAAAAATGAAAGGTAAAATCCAGATACCCTGCTGGTAGAGATAGTATCCAAACCCCAGGTAGCAATGTGGAATTTCTTTTCTTCAGCAGTTTCTACTCTTCTAAGACTCAGTGGGTTCCTTGTAAACATCCTTTATGGACAGTGGACGAAAGGCACCACTTTACTATATGTTTAGTTGTTAGGCCCAGATTTAGGAATGTCATTAACCTCCACTTCTCCACAAGGGAGGCCAAACAGTGCTCAGTCCTTTGGATGTCCCTGCTGGCACAGAGGGATGTGTTCGCTCCTGTACCTGGGGACCTGCTGTCTGGACCTTTCTCTCCTTCATGGGTTCTCAGCTCACAATTTCTAATTTCCAGCACAGTGTTTTAACCACCACATTGCAGACCAGTCTTGGGGGAAGCATTTTCTGTCTCCTCTAATGTAAGAGTTACTCAGACACAGATCAATGGTCCATTAAGCTGTTTTTCCTATTTGCACCACTACTCCGTAGTGACTGCTCAGGGATGACCATAGGAACTCAACACCTTTGTGAAGCAGAGTTCATTCTCTAATATATCACCCAGCTGCACAGCAAATGTGCAAGGGGATTTCCAAAGTGAAGTTTTCTTTCAGACCATGGGACTTAATTTTTCAAATCTATATAAAAATATAGATATATATTTATATCACTTGCTTCTCAACCTCATCTTGTGACAAAGAGGCCAATATTTATTTCCATGCCATGTAGAAAAAAGCAATTTTTTTGCTTAAACTTGTTGCTTAATCGTTTCACTGGTACCTCTGTCATTTGCATGTAACCCTGTTCATTCACTAGATAACTGTCTCATTTCGTACCCACATCTGAGTCAGCTCAGTCTGTTCTATGGAAAAGACAGACCATACTTGTAATTGCCTTTTTTTGCCTTTTTCTCCATCTTTTCAAGCCCTGATGTAATCTTTTTTAGTTGGGTGGCTGAAACTGTGCACAGCATTCTAGATGCAAGCACAGCATGCATTTACATAAAAACATAAAAATGATTTCTGTTTTGTTCTCTTTTCTTTTCCCAATAATTCCTACCATTCTATTGCATTTTTGACTGCTGCTGAGAACTCAGTTGATGTTTTCAGAGAACTATCCACAGTAACTCTAAGATCTCTTTCCTGTGTGGTAATGGCTTATTTACAGCCCATCATTGTGTATGTATAGTTAGGGGTATTTTTTCATATGCGCCCTTATGAACATCGAATTTCATCTTCCATTTTATTGCCTATTCACTCAGTGGCATGAGTTCCTTCTGCAAGTCCTCACAGTCAGCATTAGATTTAAGTATCCTGCATAATTTTGTATGTCCCCAGCCTTTTTTACCTCTTTATTTACCTCCTTTTCCAGATCATTTTTTAACATGCTGAATAGCACAGGTTTTCTAGTAATCTTTCTCCATTGTGAGGACTAATTTATTCCTATCGTTTTGTTTCCTGTCTTACGTTTGATATTAACTCCTAAGAGGATCTCCCCTCTTACCCAGACAGCTCAGTTTCTCTAAGAGGCTTTTGTGCAGGATCATGCCACTGGTTTTTGGAAATCAAGGAGTGCTGCACAGATTGGGTCATTGTTTTCCACATTCTTTCAGGCATCCACAAAGAACTCCTGAAACACAGCTTTTCTACACAGGAATTATGTTGACATTTCCCAGGCATGACGTATTTATTGCTGTCATGATTTTTGTTTTTCTTTTTAGTTTTTCCAAAACTCCAGAATACTTGGTACTCACCAGTTGTTCACTTGACCACTCTGAAACCCTTGGTAAAGACTTCTATTAGACTTGCCACCTCCTGTTTCTCTGCTGTGGGAAAAAATTAGGGATAAGATAGAACTGCTATTAGTTGAGAAAGCTCACATTGAAGACCTTAGCAAACTTAATTTTCAATTTTTTTTTTTTTTCCCCTGAAATATCTGTCATTGTCCAGTCTGGGAGAGTGCTTTAGGCTTATTTCCCATACAATTTTTCTGACCTTCTGCTTCCTGAGTGGTATTTGATGCACATTGGTCACCCACTGGTGATCACTGGTAAACTTTCCACTTCTGACATGTCCTATGGTTAGCTTCCATGCCTTTAACAAGCTGTTCTTCAAAATCTTTTCTGTCTGTCTTATTACACTTCTATATTCAGCTTCCCAAGGCTTATATACTTTTCTATTTTTCTTAAGTAGATACAAATCCAATTTTCTGAAGGATTTTTATTTCTAATAAACTCCCTACTGTTTATCTTTGCAGATTTTTTTTTCCTGATCCTTTTGGAGTTAGATTTTTTGTTTGTTTGTTTATCTTGGACTTCTACTATATTGTTTTTAAATACTCCATAGTGCCACTGTCAAACAATTTATGTTGTTACACACTGCTGATGTTTTTACAATGAACTCCCCTTTTTTGTATTTCCTCTTTAAAAGTAACTATGACTGTTGCAGATTTTCTCCTTTTTTTTCCCCCTTTACTTTGTTTGATTTATTTTTATTACTTATTGATTTTTTTTTTGTATAGTCTTATTTTGAAGCAGGTCCTGAAAGCACATGGGAATGCTTACTGTCATCTGGGTTTCTGGCTCCATAAAGCTGTTGTTTATGATTACTGCAAATGTAGTTTTCCAGTAACATGGGAGTTTTGGCTTGTTGTTTTGTGGGGTTGTTTGTTTTGTTAATGTGTTTGGGGTTGGGTACATTTTTTTTGGTTTGATTTGGTTGTGGTTTTTTTTTTTTTTTTTTTTGTGTCTTTTGGAATCTCTTGGCTTTTGCTATCAAACCAATGCAGTCAGTAGCACAGCTCTGGCAATCTGCTTATCTGAGTGGGGAAATTCTGTCCTGTGATTGCTGGAGTATGGTTTGATCTTGCTAACTTATTTTGCTTTTGATCTTGTTAATTTATTTACTTTTTGACTGTACACCTTCGTCATTCATGTCCCTCAAGCCATGAGCTGCCTTTACCATCCACACACACAACTGGTTTTCTGACACCCATAGAGAATACCTTCAGTGTGACCACTTGGGCATCCACCACTGTCTTGTGGCTTTTGGCAGTTTTAGTTTTACCTGCAGGCTTTTCTTCTCTGTCCCTTGCTTTCTATGTATCAATTTATTGTACTTTCATCCTTAATATGCAAAGAGTTTCTTTAGTTGACCTCTCCCAGTATGTCCAAAACCCTTCTGGTCTTGATGACTATCATTTCTTGAGCAGTCAAGAACGTAAGAGTGAGGATAAAGGACATCAACTAAAGGAGACTTGGAGCTTTGTTCAGGGTTTCTTGGATGCTCATTTCACATTAGACCATTCTCAGGAAAACGGAACCCCAAATCCTTTCTTCTGAGGTTCCTGACTCACTCTCTTCCCAGATATTATAAAAAGGTGACAGCTGGTGACAAGAGGCAAAAGATTTAAGTATTGCATTGCCTACTGCCTGCTTTAAAAATTATACAGATAGTGTCACTACCAGCAACAGCTCCCTGAAATTTATTTTAAATTTCCCTTTTTTAACTTTGACCCACTATTTCTTGAAATTTTTTTCTGGCAACATAGGAAGTAATTTTTTTCATGCCTAAGGGGAATGCAAACACCTTTCAAACATTTGCAGATGGTTTCATGCCCCCTAGTCATCCCTCTGCATGCTACATACTATATCTTTTTAATCCTAAGGCACAGGTTGCTCTATAAAGCTGAAATCTCGCAAGAGAACTAGGCTATGTCTCTGTCTGTCTATTTTTTTTCCTTCTTTTTTTTTTCCTGCACAACTTCATCTATTTTCATTGACATTGGCATATATGGACCCACAGGCAGAACCTGTCCCTGTGAATATGAAGGAAGTTTGGGCCAAGTGAAGCTTTTAGTCACACCAGTGGGACCCTGTTGACTTCAGTTTTACCTTCGGGTGGTGGCCTTTTGTGTGTGCTGGATGAAAAGACAGCTCAGACAGCTCTTAGAAATATTCTGCTCTGTTCAGGGCAAAGTGCCACAAAAGCTAAATCCCAAAAATACCCTGTAACTTGTCCATCTGGAACAGGTGTTTATAGTCATATAAAGAAAATAAAGTTGGTTTTTTGCAGACCTCTACTAAAACGTCTGGCACTTACTTGAAAACCAAGCAAACAGCAAACAACAATCTGAACAAATGAGGGGGCTGGAGGTAAGGGAAGAAGAGTGGTAGTGCTGAAATGAGCTAAAAAGCCCTTAAGGATTCAAAGAGAGAAAAATATCCTGAACAACAAAATGTAAAAATTCCTGTTAATAGCACTTCAATTTTTAACTTTCTTGCAAACTTTTTCCTCATGGCAGTATGTACAATTTGTAAAGTGAAAGTGAAGTCATCTCACACAAAAAAATCTTAGCTTTTTAAGCCATTGAAGAAGGATATCCCCATTTTGTGGAGGCAAAGGATTAGAATAAAGAGTGACATCAGAAGGAATTCTCTTTGCCCACTTTTACCCAACTTGTCATCCTCTAATCTTTGGGAAGACGCAGGTTCTATTGCCTTCACTGGATCAAGCTCTTTAAGTTGAGTTCTTTAAGCTAAGTTAAACACTATTTTCTCTATCATACCTCTTGCCAGTTGCTAAAAGACTACATGCTACTTGATGCCATAAACCATAAAACCCTAGCAAGGGAAAAATAATATTATGTTCCATATATAGAAGGTTTTAATACCCTGTAACAAAGGTACAATAGATTTGAATGTTCAAAGTTCTGAGTTTTTATGACTCGTCCATGGTTACAGATTTGGTCTGGTATTAAATCTAGGTTTTCAAGGATGAAGGGAAAACTGGAAGTGGAAAAGGAAAAGGAAAGAGTTGAGAGACAATGTGCTAAAGGCTGAAGAGAAAGAGAAGACAGTTTCCTGAAGAAGTGTGGACACAGTTGCAGCCTACAGATAATGACAGATTAGAGTTGGTAGAATTAAGATTGTGTCTCAATGCCTTATTTAAGTTCTGGAAACACAGTTCTTACGATTTTTGTTTTTCAAGTTTGCATCTGTAGTTATTAAAGGATTTAAGTAGGGTTGGATTTTTTTTAAGCTTCAAAGGATTCACCAAATTGAAAAGATTGGGGGCTGGTAGTTTAGGAACATGTCTACAGATACCACTGTTTTTATAGGCTCACCTCAGCTAGCTTTAAACTGGTTAATCCTGGCAGGGTAATGCAGTTGTAATATCAGTTGATTGTAGCAGGATCATGCTGAGGTATTTACCTGGATGTCAGTCAAGCTTTGCAGCCTGAGTCCAGCTTGGTGCTGCCTGACTGCACGGGGTACTTAGCTTAGCTAGTTTAGAGCTATTATGGTTTGATCCATCTACACGAGACTGCAATGTGGTTGTAACTACAGCAGCCAAGCTCTTCAAATATCTTTAACCACTAGGATGCATTACTGTGGCTCTCCCTTTTAGCTTTTATGTGTTTTTCTGTAATGTTGCACTTCTAAAGTAGATCTACTTTGGCAAACTTTAAGGCAATGTCCAGCTGAATCGAAAATGTTTACTCCCAACTTTTCATACCGCAGTTTATACAGGGTTTCTCTTCCCTTTTTCACCACCTTGACAGCTGTATCAATGAGATCAATCTATTCGCTGTGGTCTACAACTCCCATAACATGCTAAAGTGTCATGCAGATTTCTCATGAATTCCCGTTACCCGTATTAAATTATACATTAAAATTACTTCAACACGGTCCCTTAGCAATATTTCCAATATCTTTCTCTCAACTGAAATGAGACTTAGAGGACTTGTCCCCTGAATCTTCCCTTGATTCTTTGTTGAATCTGGGAATAGCTTTAGTACCCCTTAAGTCCTTGGGTATGACTGCACTCCTTAGTGGCCTGTCAAAAACCTTTGCTGAAGGCTTTCTTATTTCCTTTGTTACTTCCTTCAGGATTCTGGGACACAATTCATCTGAGCCTGGTGCTTTGTCAAATGTAACAGTCCTAATTGCCTTATTATCTTCTCCAGTGCAATAGCAAAGCCTTTTAACATTTTACTTTCCCCTCCAGGAGAATGTCTCTCAGTCACAGAGATGCTACATTCCTATTTTTTTAAATTTTCCTCCCCAGTTCCCCCCAATGAATAATGAGGTGAGGAATTCATTTAGGCCTGCAGCAGAATCAAACTCATCTGTCACTAACTTTCCACTTATGTTCTTCAATGTCTCTAGTACCTCACTGCCTCTTGTAGAATTCTGAATATATATTTAGAATCACAGAATCATAGATGTAACGAATGGAAAAGAGCTATTAGGTCATCCAATTCATTGCCCTGCAACTGGACGATTGTTCTAGGAAATACATTTCTCACTTTTTTGTTCAATCACTTTTTTAACATCCCAAATGTTTCCTTTGGAGTCACTTTAATGTGTCTCACAAGCAGGAAGTTTTCCCTGATGGTCAGCTGTTTTCTCTTTCTAAATATTAAGAATCTTGTCTAAATTAAATGATCCTGTTTCACTTCCACTTTTTCCTCTGTTCATCTTTTGTTTCATGTTTTTCAGCTTTTCAAATAGATATAGATGACCCTCCTCTTTTGGGGAGGCATTTTGACCTTATCTTCACACTAGCTTTGTGGAGCCTGAATTTCTCATAGACTTAGTATAAAGATGCTAATGGTTTAAAAGATCTTAGAATAGGGGGAAGTTGTCCCTTGAGTTGCATGCCATTTCCAGCCTGGGTGAAAGCACCACGAGTGCATTTAGAATGTCCTGCTCTGTAGATGTGCTCTGGTTCTCATGGTCAGCATGAACCACAGTGAGCGCAGTCTGCTGCAGCAGTCCTGAGCCAGGCAAAGTACTTTACAGCCCATTCCAATCCTTCTTCCAAAGCCCTGAACTGTAACGTTGTGTGGATGCCAGTTAGCACAGATTTTGTATTTATCTGTTCCAGTATTAGGGCTCTTGGTGTCCAGCCAAGGGCAGATACCCAAGGCAGTGCAATGCAGAGCTCACCCATGACCCAGAAGGAAATTGCTTTCTTTCTGCAAAAGGGCTGAACATGAACTTTCTATCCTAGATAATCACAGCTGGACTTGTGCCTGTGTTACAGCACTGTCTTCACAAATGGGGTGTCTGGCTCAGACTTCCCAGTATCTAAGGCTGCCAGGCACAGGCTCCTCACACAGAGACCACCAAGCAATACCTGACATAAACCATAATTTGTTACCTACATACCAGCTCTTCACTGCAAATGGAATAATGGACTGTCTAAACCACTCTCCTGAATTTGTATACTGCAACATAGAAATCTGTTGTAGGGATGAGACTGCACCCCCAAATCCCTCTGGCCTTTCTTGGAGAAGCTCATGCACAAGTTATTTAAAAGTGAATACAATATTCTAGATTCCAGTTATTAGAGCCCTATTGGCAGCTTCCTACAGGCCATGAAATTTTTCTAGTTATAGATTGTTTATCTTTACTTTCTATGTTATTACATATAATTTATTACTCTACTGAACCTTATTCCTTTTTACATTTCATAACTTTTTCAGGCTTTTCCCCATTTATCTTTTGTTCTTTGATATTTTCAGGTGTTCAGTGTGGTTCAGCAAGGTTTTAATTTTCCTCATCAAGCTGTGAACTTTTTCCTTTTTCTTTCCAGACAGCTTAATACGGTTTGACATTTCCTCACATTTCCAACAGTCTGTGTCTGCTTCTACATGTAGCCACTGTGATTGGAAATGACTGCATATGATTATTGTTAGACATAATATCATGATTGTACTGCTGCTGGGCATGGCTTTGAAAGAATGGGAACCCAAAAGAAAACATATTCTGCTCCCAAACAAATCAGTCCTAAAAACAAGGCCAAAGCATGAGCCAAGTAAGCTTACCAGGGTGCAACAGTGAAAAAATACTGAGCTGTTAAAAAGCAGACAGGCAGGATTACACATATCTTTAAAACCATTACAGAGTCAACCTAGTATACTCTTAAAGTAGGAAACAATGAAAAGCATGTACTCTCCATTATATTTTGGGTCTTTTCCAATGTTTCCATATCAACACTTTAATCATTCTCTTTAGGACATGTCCCAGCCCACACTGTATGTAAGGAAATTAATTACATCAAGCCTTATACGATTTGCATTGCCCCTTACATGAAAACCAAGAGTGTTACCTGCACCACACATTCTCATTTCTTCCTGTATTTCTTCTTTTTATATGGTAGAACAGACATTTGGATAAAGTATAACCCAGCATCAAATCTGCTTGCAATTTCCAAAATTATTTGCATATTTCCTTTTTCATATTTCAGATTGAATGTAATTTTTTTCTGAAAAAATTGTGAGAAAGTATTGCCTTGTTATGACAAAGAGTTTTACAACTTAACTATGTACTTAATATGGAAAAAACGGATTTGTTTAAAACCTGAAACTTCTGAGCCTCAGTTAGTATTCCGTAACTCATGTCAAGAACACATAATAAAATGCCTTTTCTTGCTCACCGTTTCTATATTTTTCATACATCTGTACACCTCTGCAATGTGTCTTCAATATCATGTGCTAATGTTACTGTAAACAAGTAATTTAAAGCATTTCTTATTAAGTCAGGGATCTTTCAGGCAGGAATGGGTTTAAGTGTTGTAACTGCTTGACTCTGCCTACCAGGCTGCAGCTCCCTGTGAGCACAGTGGGGTTTCCTAGGGCCATGCAACCAGTCACATCCTGGAGTCTGGCAACCAGCAGCATTACAACGCAGTGGTGATGAAGAAGGTAGAGAAGGGTCGCCCATGAGAGTGTAAGACGGCTTTATTCACATCTAGTCCCAGTGCCCTTGGAGGCAGAGAGACAGACCTCGTGGTCTGGGTGTGGGGTGGTTTTGTCAGGGGCCCAGGGGCGGTCCCTGGGCGGGGTTGGGGTACAGGAGCCAATAGGGAGAAACTGAGGGAGTGGCCAAGGCTAGGGCAGGGAACAGGGGGAACATGGCATCGCAGAATCAGGGGGTTAACAGGCTACCACTTTTAAGTATAACTGGCCTGTGTTGGAACTGAGGAACCTGGGACTTCTGGTTATTGGCCAGTTGAATATGAGCCAGCACTGCCCTGGCAGCCAGGAGGACATCCCTGTCCTGGGGGGCACCAGGCCCAGCACTGGCAGCCGGGCAAGGGAGGGGATTGTCCTGCTCTGCTCTGCACTGGGGCGGCCTCATCTCGAGTCCTGGGGGCAGTTTTGGGCACCATGATATAACAGAGAGCATCCAAAGGAGGGCAACAAAGATGGTGAAGGGTCTTGTGGGGAAGCTGTATGAGGAGCAGCTGAGATCACTTGGTCTGTTCAGCCTGGAGAGGAGGAGACTGATGGGAGGCCTCATTGCAGTTACAAATTCCTTGTGAGGGGAGAAGGAGGTGCAGGCACTGGTCTCTGTGGTGACCAGTGGCAGGACCCAAGGGAATGGCCTGAAGTTGTTGCAGGGAAGGTTTAAGTTGGATATTAGAAAAAGGTTCTTGACCCAAAGGGTGGTTTGGGCACTGGAACAGGGTCCCCAGGGCAGTGGTCACAGCACCAAGCCTGACAGTTCAAGTGTTTGGACAATGCTCTCAGGCATGTGGAGGGATGCTTGGGGATGTGCTGTACAGGGCCACAAGCTGGACTCAATGATCCTGTGGCTCCCTTCCAACTCAGCACATTCTACGATACTGTGATGTGCTGGATGGTCAGACTCCTTCCCTGCATAACAGCTGGGCTGCTCTGTATTGGGATAGGCTTTTACACTACCTGCACAGTGATATGAGTGCAGCTGGTGCTGTGAAGTCAGAGATTACAGTTACTTTGTGCCAATTGAATAGCAGAAAGAAGCTGAGTTAACCTACTTCTGACTGGAATCAGAGAAAATTTCCAAAACCTGCAAAAGTCAGTTCGCTTCGAGAATCTGTGAGTTTAATTTACACTGGTGGAATTTGTAAAGGAATTGATAGGAACATACAGGTGCAGATGCCTAGTGCTGAGAAAAGGTATTATCCTTGAAAGCCCTTGGCAGGGATTTGAGGGCAGAGAGAGTGTACCTGGTGTATGAGGAGCATAAAAGGGAAAAACAACATGAGGTTTGTCAAGAGGAGGAGTTAGCAAAAAGGGGTTCCCAGCTATAAGAAAATTTTTGTTTAACAAAGGCCCCGTCTTTATCATGATTTCAGAAGAATCTGCCTGAGAAGAAAGGGCACTTCATGAAGACAAACTGATGGGGCAAACCCAAACCATTCTTTTAGAAATTTAATATCCATTTTACTTGGTGGTTTCTGTTAAGAATGGAGATAAGCACACACAGCTGCAGAGCAAAAAGACTTTAAGCTAGACATGCTTATGACATGCTTACTCTGTGCTGTGCCAGACTCTACGGGAGAAGCTGCCAGTGCTGTGAGCAAAATACATCTACTTTGTACATACTAGTCAATTTAGGATCAAACCCATTTAACATCCTCTGCAACAGGGACTCAATGCACCTGCACAACATTTGGTTTCATCAGAACCATTTAGCCCATTTAAGCTAAGAAGGTGGAAAAAACTCTGAGCCCTTGTGTTCAGACCCATTGGTTTTTATTATGGATAGGCTGTCAATTAGCCTTGCCTGCATCAGCATCAAAATTAACCTGGTAGTGCTAAAATGATGGAGTTGAAAAAAAAATTACCTTTTACCTGCTATTTTCATGTCCGTGAAGCCAAAGACAAAAAAAAATCATCACAAATCTTTCAGTGTAACTTGGCAAAGATGTAGCTACTTTTTTTTTTCAAAAAGCACTTCCTCTATGAAAAAAAAAAAAAAACCCAAAACAAGAACCCACAACAAAACAAAAACCCCCAAAAAACAAAAACCCCAAACCAAATATGTCCCTGCAAACACAAGCAGAAGAAAAGTAATCCAAATATAGCTATTTAGCTCCATATTCCAACCAGTGAATCCAAAGCAATTCAAAATTCAAATTTAATCCAAGAGTGCATTTATGCCAAATTCAAATCCGTTCCTCCCCTCTACGTTTGATAATTTCTGTTCTAAATGTCTCTTAAGTGTTCTCTCACCACAAATTCTTGCCACAATGGCAGCTGTTTAGCAAATAAACTAAAAAATAAAAATGTTATCATTGTGAAATAAGATATATTTAATTAAATAAGATAGAGAAGTGCTATTACAAGAACATAAAACTGTAAGGCACAAGATAAAACTAAATTACTACATGGCTGCTCAATTCAATCTAATCCTTGAAGATAAAGATGGAGCCAGAAAATTGCATGTATTGTGAAATCAACATAAGCCCTAAGCAAATATTAACTAGGGATATATAAACTGATTTATTATAAATACAAGTGTGAATGCTAGGATTAGTTAAGGAAATGCAAACTGAGACACAATAAGGCATAAAATGCTGCAGTATTTCTCTAAAATACTGGTAAGTGTACACAAAAAATGTGCAATGCCCAGGACATAATATTTGTTCACCTGATTTGACACACTGTGTAGGGGAAATTATGTAATAGGCAGAAAAATGGTACATTTGTTTTCAGCAATTTTTGATAGCATTCAATTAATAGTTTCTTTATGTATTAAATAATATGGTAAATCAGTGAAAAAAAGAAAGTATTCTGCTTTGGTTTTAAGTGTTTGTTTTTTATCAAAGTTCTACTTGCTAAATTATTAGGAGTGCATATTAGACATTGAAGACTGCATGAGATGCTTCTCAGTATCAAAGGACCCATGTTTTTGTATGGTATGAACAGAAGACTATCTCAAGTAGTTTTACTTCCACATCTTTCCTGGGAAGTCTGTACAATATGCATAAACAAGAGAGAGATAAGAGTCATCAGTGCCCGTGATAATAATGGTTGCATACTGCAAATATCTATATGTGCTCACTTTAAGCTTAGTTATTATCATTTGGAGAGGTAAAGATGCAAAATCCTTCAGGTCAGACCTATCTCAGTCACAAAATGCTGTCAGTGAACTTTATTGCTCGCATTATACTGACCTGCAAGGCAGATTCATGCCTGTTAAACTGACCTTACTGTATCTACAGTGAGAAAGAATTTTATATAGTTTGCAGCAGATCTTTCCTGCCCTTGTTTATTTTTTGTGACAATCTTCTTGTGGAAGGATAAAAATGATAAATTGGGAGCTTTAATGGTGTATCTTGCTATCTTATTTCATATTACTGAAGAATATCCTGAACTCTTTAGAAAGACCACTCTTTGTGAAGCCGAGCCTCCAGAAGGCATTGCCACAGGTGCACGCTGTGCAATGACCAGAGATCAAATAGGCACGATGTGAGCACTGTCCATTCTTAGCCTTGAGCAAGGCAAATGTTCCACAGTTGATACCTGAGAGCAGGAGGGAACAAGGCAAGCAGGCATCATGCTGGGACATAACTGCTTTATAGAAGGGCTGGACCCTGCAGACTTTCCCTCCTTTCTAAGTGGAACCATTAACAAGACCAGCTTCTCGTTGTTTGTCCTCCCAAGCTCCATCTCTCCCTGTTTAACTCTGCTGTGTACACAACTCAATTGTGTACAGCACTGATCTGTTAACACATTCAGACTCTGAACTGCATTAAGGAACTATTTTTGCCCCTTTGGCAGAAGTTGGCAGTGGGCAATGGGTTACACTGAGAGTTGACCTGAGCCCGTGTTCAAGTTAGGTTTGTGATATGGACAGTCTGAATTGTGACTTTCAGGTGCTCAACAGCAACTACATGTCCCAGGCTAACCTACCTGTCTGACTGTTCCACAGCTTTTCTTAGAAATCCCAGTTCCTCTTTCAGTTTTTCATTTATTCTTTTTGTTGGTCCAATTATGCAGCTTTCAACATTGTTTTCTAGGCAAGGACTCTTAGGAGTCTTAGGCTTCAACCTCTCAGCTTTATGCACCAACTCTTAATCCAAAGGACTCTAATCCCTCCAGCCAAATTGATCCCAAGCTCATTTTTCCTTCATCAAATTCTGGCTTGTCTCTCTTTTCTGCAGTGATGTTTAATGCTGGTCTCCTTGCATGATCACTCTTGGCCAGCAATTGTCTTCTCTCCTCCTTATTTCAGCTTCCTTCCATGGCTGCTCCATTCTGTCCCCAAAACCCAGTAATCTCTTTCCTTCCCTCTACCATCCATCCTTTCGTTCCTGGTCTGAGAACAGATCCCTCAGCACTCACAGGAGTGCTTACTTGGGTGCCAGTTGAAAGCAGACTAAGGCAGTCACATTTTCTTTTCCTGGTTTCAGTTTTCAATCTTATTCAGCTTTATGCAGCCTCCAGAGGGAAAACCATGACTTCCTGGAGACTCGATCATATTTAGCCACTTCATGACATCAAGACTGTTATGATGTGAAAACTGGAAAAGGGCAAAAGCAGTCACCAAAGAGGAAACACAGTCTGTTGCTGTTATAATTGCAGAAATGCTTGATGATTATGTGAAAACTAAGTTATTTATTTTTTTATAATTTAGTTTTGACTTTTTCTTTGGGAAAATTCAGGCATATTTTCCACAGAAGTGTCAAGAAGCATGTCAGACACAAGAGATAGTCCTTCTCTGTTTAAATTATTTTTGTCCATCCCAAAGGATGATGAGAGTTTCAAAGAAGGGTTGCCATGAGGGTTTGTATGTTCATAAAATATATATGTGCTTGTGCTAGTCTCCTTCTCACTATTAATTTAAATTTGAATGAAAATTAATATGCATGTAGAATAGCGTAGATGATGTCAACATGATAGCTGATATTTATATACTTTTACAAACAGAATTTTAATGTGAAATTTTGGGCAACTTTACTTTTAATGGTGGTGTGATACAGGTTTTGTGTACTTATTTTTCTGAATTTATTGATGACGGGTGAATTCCACTTTCTACTCACAATACATGTTGTCATTCTCTGCTTAACATGTCCTGAATATTATCCACAAGGTTATTCTGAAAGTTCTCTCTGCAGCACAAAAACAGACGAAGCCCTTCAGCCTTTCCTCTGGAGATTTTGATTCACCCTGGTTTAACCTATGTACGATTCTTTGGTGCAGGGCAATAAAAAAGTGGGAAAAAAAAAAATTGAAGTAATGCCAGATGGAAAATGAGAACACTCAGTGAAGTTGAACAGGGCTGATCTCTTGTTTGACAAAATCTTCATGTCTTTTTACTGCTGCTCCCCAGTCCTGATATCCCCATGCAGTAAGGTCTTAATCTTTTCTGGATTCTCAAGTTCAAACGCACAGACACATCTTTCTTTTCTTTCTCTCTTTTTCTCTTTCCAGCTGTCTGTCTTCACATAACTTACACTTTCAGGATTTCTTACAAGGCCCCTAAACCTTTTTCCCAGTCAGTTCACAGCATGATTTTCTCATTTAGCCTTGCTCTGGAAGACATCCCTTTGCCATTACTATGCTTGTTATGATGAAGATAAGGCAAAATATTCTACTAACAGAAGTTAGAACTAATAGGCAATTTTTAGTTCAATTTTTTTAAACAAAAAAGAAATAACTGAAGAACAACAAATACCCAGGAAACTTCACAACTGGGAGAAAAAAAGATGCTTCTATTGTTTCATTCATCTAGGATCTGCAGCTTTGATGTTACATGAGGATTACCTGGGTTGTTTTGTCCCAATTACTGAGAGCAAAGTTGAAGAACTTCAGTATGCATTAAGTCTACCAACTTTGATGTTATGTTGAACATTCCTGACTCAAATTTGTGTTGTCAGAATTGGCTTAGAATAACTGGATGCACATCAAAATACTCAGAATATAAACAGTGCAACATCAAAGTATATATTTTGATGTTATTTTCAAGACCAAAGAAAACAACAGTTAGAAGTGTTGATCAACTGGTTACCACTGGATTTTGTGACAAATTGCAGAAGCCAGTCCTTTGCTTCTATCTCAGCTGGATTGGTACCACCATCAACCCTTTCCAAATACTACCAGGTAACAGGAATATTGTGCAGGCAGGATAAAGGAAGGGACTTGGGCATTGGGATACAGGTACTGGGATGTCTGGAATTTAGATTTTGAGTTGTGGGAATGGAAATTATAATGTTCAGTTGAGTTCAACACTCAGTTGAGTGGAGAAGCAAGGCCTCTAATTTGCATTCACAGCACAGGAACTGGCACAGAAAGAGGTGGAATTCAAATTCTTAATTTTTTCCTGCATTTACTAGGGTATGAAACCTGGATCCAGAACCTGGAAAGTGTTCCAGCACCTGTGTCATTATCACCTTGGAAAACATCAAGACTTCTCATGCTTGGTAGTGCCTGTAAGGTTGCATGTTATTTCTGTTAAATTATTATATGCTGTGAAGTATTCAATAACTTCTGATTTACCTTCTGATCTCAATTAACTTTAGAGTCCAAAACTACAACTGAGTAAAAAAGAAATAGCTCCTTGGTTTGGTTTTCTTTTTTTTGAGCAACCTGTTTTGCCAGAACAAATGTTCCAGCTTTCATACACACATTCTGCTTGATTTCAGCCTTCTGTGTGAATTTATTTTCTTTTTAACTGTAGATATTTACTGTGTATTGATTCAGTACATCTTGCACCAAGCAATATAAATCTTGAAAAATATTTAGAAAACTCAGACTTTAACTGGCCAGAGCCTGGTGTTTTTTGAAGTACAGTTTTGAAGATATGGTGCTTATGGGCTTGGTTTAGTGGTGGTTAATGGTTGTACATAAAGAATTTAAATGTCTTTTTCATTGTAAATGACTCTATGATTCTATGATCAACTTCTTAAGGAAGCTAAATGGTCCCATTTTAATCAAAAGCTGGAAAATGGTAGAATTAATGAAAAAAACGGTAAAAATTTAATGTCTTTTGCTCATAAAATTGTGCTTTGAATCAAAAAAAGTTTCACTTTTTGGAACCTTGCAATATGTACTTAAAGAAGGCTGAGTACAGCTAAGGAAGACTTGCATTCCTTGGTGGACCCCTAATTTCTGACTGTAAAGAAGAAAAAATCATTAGGACCCTAAAATTACATTATACTATGTCCTACGTAGGCATTTTCATTTTCATTCAAATTCTGTCTAATAACTAGCATTTTTCTGAGACTGGCTAGAATTACAAAGACTGGAATATGGGATTACAGTGGTTTATCTAGTATACCATTTCTGAAAGTGCACTATATCAGCTTCTTGAGAGAAGTACAGGAGGAATCTTCTACAAAATTATAGAAAATTTCTCTATATGCTTTTTTATTTAGCCTGCTTAATTAGAATTTAGTTTTTGAGCTAAAGCTTAAGGATTTTGAAAATCTTGAAAATGTTTTAAAAATAAGGAATTCTTATAAATAGGTCTAGATGCTTCACTTTCAAAGCTATCTGAAGTGCAGCTGAAGATGTTTTTCCTCTGCTTGTCTGGACTTTTCCTGTGCTTACCGCATCCAAAAGTAGTTAACACATATCTGATGGGTTTGTTGCTTCAAACCAATGCTGTTACTGGCTTTTTCTCCAGGTTTCTTTAGAAAAAAATAATAATCAGATAGTGAAAAAATTAGTTATGTCTAACGTTATAATTCTGTGTCTTAGTTTTAATAACCTTGTTCTATCCTACTGTAGTTTTACTCAGACTTCTGCACTCTGCTCCATTTATAATGCAGCCTCTAAAATAAGTTCTGAAGAGGAATTTAGTTTTTTAACCATAGAATCATAGAATGTCTTGGATTAAAAGATTAAGGATCACGTTGTTCTAGCCCCATGTCATGGACAGGGGCACCTCCCACTAGACCAGGCTGCTCAAAGCCTCATCCAGCCTGGCCTCGAACACTTCCAGGGATGGGGCATCCACAGCTTCTCTGGGTGACCTGTGCCAGTGCCTCATCACCCTCACAGCAAAGAACTTATTCCTAATATCCAATTTAAAGCTACTCTTTTCAAAGCCATTATCCCTTATCCTGTCACTATATGCCCTTATAAAAAGTCCCTCTCCAGCTCTTTTGTAGCCCCCTTCAGGTACTGAAAGACTTCATAAGGTCTCCCTGGAGCCTTCTCTTTTTCTCAGCCTTTCTTGAAGTGTTTTGAGGAAGTTGTCTAAGCCAACCTCCTGCTCAAAGCATGGCTCACTACAATGTTATATCTGGTTTTTCAGGACTGCATCCAGCTGAAGGTTGAACATCTCCAAGGATGGAGGTCCCACAACCAGTAACTGACCACTCTTGCTTCGGAAATTTAAAAATAAAAATTTATTATATTCACTCTTTGGCCAAACTCCCTCTCACTTATACACACGTCAGCTTTTTGATGGAAATTAATGTGGCCTAAATTCTATCTCTGTCCCCATTCATGGTATTTCCTATTGTCTGGCTGCAGACCTTCAGAGGCACATTGTCAATAGGGAACAGCAGGGGCCGGTCCTTGGTTGAAATGTAGGGCACCCGAATCTAGACTTTTGACTCTGTCATACACAGCTGCAACTTTCTACCTTCCTGCTAAATACCAAGCACTTTGTCCCCTGTCACATAAATCAGATAGAGCCAGATTTTTCTATTCTAGCTGGGTTTGTGTGCCTTCCTCCTCACTGGGTGCCTTCCAGTAGTACATTAATCAATACGACTCAAGGCTGTCTCAGGTGTTTTTGTTGTTTTCAGTCAGCTTCTCCTCAGAGGCTATGGCCTGGCCACCTTACAAGCAGCACAGCTTTCCTCAGCCTTTCCCAGCTGTAAGAAGGGGGGAGCATTAAGAGAGAGGATGAAGCTCTTTTCAGAGTTTTTTTACTTGAGTGAGAGGTTTTTAGTTGAGACATATCCTTCTTTTAATCTACTGCTGTCATTTTCAGTGTGAATTTCTGGGTTTGTGTTATCTCCTAGAATGTCAGATCATTGTGATGGAAGAAAGATAGATACACATATGCAGGAGTAAGGGCATTTAATTGAGACCAGCAGAAAACTAATATTGTGGTAATATTTAAAAATGGTAAATGGGACAACCCAAGTAATTATAGTCCTGTCAGGCTGACATCGATCCTTGGTGAAATAAGGGAACATCTGATATAGGACTCAGTTAGTAAAGAGCTGAAGGATGGAATTAATGCCAATCAACATAAGTTTATGGAAAATAGATCCTGTCAAACTAACCTGATATCTTTTTTTTTAGATTACAAGCTATTTTTTAAAGTAATAGTATTGATGTGCCATACTCTGCAAGCTATTTGACATGATAGTGCATAACACTTTCATTAAGAAACTAGAAAGATATAAAATGCACATGACACACATTAAATGGATTGTAACCTTTTCTTACTGATGGATGATATGATCTAATTGTAAATGCAATATCATCCTGTGGTAGAATTTTTCAGAACATTTGTTCCTCAGCCACATGCAATTTAACACTTTTTCAGCATCTAGGAAGAAGTACAAGATTATCACTGATGAAGTTTACAAATGATCAAAGCAAAATGTACTGGTGAGGAGCAGAGTTCACTTTTCCAGTGAATCTGTGAATGTTTGATGGGCTGAACACAAATCCTGTCTAAGACCAGCTGCGAAGTCCAACAGCTAAGAAGAAAGAGTTTACAGTAATACTATTTTTGTATGTTTAACAGTCAAAGGCTTTAGAGAAAGAATAAGGTAGAAGTAATATCCTTTAGTAGTCAAAAAATGCAGTTAAAAATGTGGCCTGTCTTCCTGGCTATGCGTGTGCCTTCACTTGTCCATCTAGACCATCCAGTTAAATAAAGAAATTTGCCTTTACTCTAGACATTTCCTTGCAAAGAATGCTAGCCATACAAAGTTGAAGATTGTCTCAGAGCACATCATCTTTGAAAAGGCCAGAAGGTTAATCAGTAGTTAATCTGTGGTTAATTAATCCATCACAGTCTGGTTAAGTGCATTAATGTAATTCTCAAGTATATAAGCAAAACTCCTGTGTTGCCATTCCAGCAGTTAGTTGTTATTGGTTTTAAAAATATGTTGCAAATTTAGGGTGAAATAAGGTACAGGAACACCTTTTTGTTGAAAAACGTCTGGGGCTTGGATGACAATTTCTTAGCCAGACTGGATGATTTTCTAAAGCAGATCCCTGAGAAACAGAAACACAGGGTATTTATGTACTTCATTTCTTACCACACACCTTCTTACAAACCTTTCTCAGCCTTCACAAAATCCCAATATCTCAAACTGTTTTCCATCCTTTCCCAGGAGGGAATGTTACAGGTAATACTGGTATAAGGTTCTCTTCCTTCTTTTTTTTACTGACTCTCCCAAATCTTCATACTGTTATTTCCATCAAAACCATCCCTGAGTAGCACTTTCTCCCTTTTCCTCCCCAAAAGTACATATTCTTTGGTAGCCTCCATTGGTATTTGGTAGCCACCATTGGTATTTTGGTTCCCCCTCAGTAAATCCCTTCATACTAACCAAGTTTTTACCTGTGGCACCTGAAACCTTCACAGACATCTTGTAACCTGCCATGCCATGACCCTTGAAGCACAAACTAGTGTTTATGCAGCATGGCAGTGAAGTAAATCAAAATATATTGCAATATCTGATCTTAACAGACACTTCCACATGTATGCCACAATATGGCAACTTTAAAGAAACCTTTAAAAAAAAAAATCTAGACCTGGATGAATCAATTGACTACAGGATAGTTCTATTACTTTGGCATTTCATCAATGTTTCTCTTAGGACCTATCTGCAGTTGCAAGTTAATTAGAGCAAAGGTGGGCAGTGAATTTAAAATGAAACAACTACTCCTGAGTAAATCAACATATTCTTCTGCTGGAAGAACAGTGATATACTCATATTTAGTAAATTCATCCAGAAAATTTCCTCTTTTCCATCTGAAAAAATTCAAGAAGGCATTTCAACAGCTGTGGTTTTTGGCAGCAATAGAATGATTTCTGTATAATTTCATAAGCAAAAAGCACTTTTTTTACCTCAAAGTCCAAATCTACATACTGGACCTACTGTGGGCCTATCTCTTCTCACTTCCACATTGCCAGTCCCATTGGAGGTTACTCCAGAGCCACTGGCCTTTTCTTCAAATGATTTTCTCTTACAGTAAACAGCAAGAGCTCCAGGAGATACCTTTTGACTATGCTCTAGCACATCCCTTTTTAGCTTCTCTAGCAGCATTTGCTATTAAGATCCAGGGAGCTTCTACTTTTCCATCTTTTTTTATGCCATCTATTATAAGCATGTTTCCCCTGGGATAATTTCCCAGTCCTCTGTTACACTGAGTTTTCAAGTGTTTTAAGACCTTTTGGGGGAACTTTCCACAGATTAGTGCATACTATTTTATTTTCCCTCATTTGCATATCTGAATTTCCTCTGACTTAATTTATTCTCATGCTCTTCATCTCCTGCCCTTTCCTGGGGCTAATTTCCTTTCAAAGTTTATGGACTGAAGTTAGCTCTCTTTTTCTGTATATGGACTAGTTTTGAACTTATACTATTTTTTTTATAATTGCCCCATGGAGAAATTTTTCAACATGAAGTACAGATCATCAGTGTGTATCAGATATCAGGCTTTCATAATTCAGAGTAAAATTGTATAAATTGTGTCTAAGTATTATAATTGTGCCCAAAGGCCAAGGAGATAAAAAACAGATTGGTGTTGTGTAAATGGATGGATAATAATTGCTTGTGTCCCAGAGGTCTTGCAATCCAAAAAATTTTTTTGTCTTTTAACTTAATTGGAAATAATTAATATTTATCACTTTTAACATCAAAACCCCGGACTGGGATCTGTTTTCTCCACCCCACTTCCCATTCTATATTCCTGTCTGCTTATTCAGTCCACTTGAGAAATAGTAGGTAGAAATAGTGCTTTAATCAGCCATTTTAGGGCACACTAAAGAGTACTCCTGACTGGGAATGGTAATGACTATCAGATTCAAATATCTATTACCTGCTACAGAGCAATGAGGCTGATGAAGTTTGTGCAGGTACTGCAGATGTATTTAAGATTATCCAAGTTCAATTGAGTGAAAGTAGCTATGGGTGATTTGCCCACTTAAGCAAAGAAGCAATTTTTGCTTTTCCTGTGTCTAAGTACTCTTTAGAACTAATTTAGCCCTTATATTTTGGTTTGAATTAAAAGTAATGTTTTTAGTAAAATGATTTCTTCAGTATCCATCCAGTATTATAGATGTTATAATGATGATAAGAACTTCTACCCAGTGAGCTGAACTTCCACATTTCTATAGGAGCTTTTTTTTTCTGTGTGTGTGTTCTTGAAATACAGTCTATCTAGAGAGAAAACATTGTAAAAGATCCCATACTACATCCCATACAAGGCAGCATCCATGATGTTGACTGGATCAGGCCAGAGGAAGGTTTTTTAGAAGTTAAATCAGAGTTATTAATACAAGGCAAAAATGAGGAGAGTGCTTATCTGACAGTGCTACAATTTCACGTTCCCTGTCTTCTGGGATTGTCCTGATAGAGCAGGTCACAGACCTATATTTCACTAATGAGGTTAATCAAGACCCTGGGAAATGGGTACAGACACTGCTTTCGGGCTCAGGCTATACACATGGGGTCTGGTACCAAACCTCTGCAGTGACACTTGCAAAACTCCTCTGGCAAATTGTAATTCACAGACTATTTATTTCTATCTCTTGTTATTAATCTATGAAGGACGTAGATTCTTTAAGAAATATTTTAGTGAAGAAAATGTTATATTTCTACTTCTATGACAAAAGGTTGCAGTTCCCAAACATGCTATTTGACTTTCCTGTTCTTGCTAACTCATCATCAAGTTATTTTAATAATGATAAAATTAATCAGCCTTTAAAGAAAGAGGAAAACAAACAGTCAATGATGAACCATGTTGTGTTCCTTTCTTCAGTAAAAAATTGCTTAAAATGAAAGACATATCCTCTTATTTCATCTTAATTTTAACAATTTTGACCTTTTTTTTTAGGAATCACTTGCTTTTCTATCATAAGGAATTGAAGAAAGAGATGCAGTTTTCAAGATGCTGCCTGTTTTCTGAGTTTTCAGTGAAGGCTAATGTAACTGTTATTTGTTAGATTAGGATTTTTGTTTTTATCCCACTCTATAAATGGCTGATACCCTAATGTGTAGCAATCTAGGTCCTTCAGGCTTCTAGAGGAACAAAATACTAAAAATCCCATGGATACTGGTTTGTGGTAGAAATTCTGTATCATTTAGGACTTTTTTTTTATGATTCTGTGGAGCACACAAAGTTCCTGTGGGATCAAGAACATTGAACTAAAGGTGGAAATTGTGAAATATATTTGTCCTTACACTGGAGCAGGAGTATTGCTAGAAAAATATTGCAGCCTGTGTCTTGGAAAGTGTGATTAATTGTCAAATGAGGACCATCAAAAAGTGGTATCATGTATGAGAAAATCCACCCTAAATATAAACGCAAGATGTAAAAATCTCGCTATGTAAAACCAATAGAGGAAGAGAAGAAATGGCCTGCTAGGGGGCTTCAAGAGGCCTTCACTATGTAGATGTGGAAGGATGAGAGATCAAGTGACATTAATGCAGTCTCTCTTGCTCTTGCTAAGGAACAGCCTGAATGGTCCAGTCCTCAGCTGGCAAACATTTCTGTTGGTTGTTGTGCAGATGATGTCAGCTCACCTGAATGCAGCCTGGTTCTGAAACACTGGCTGCCTCTACACTCTGAGTAAAACAGGTTAAAGATCACCAACTGCCAGCATAGCTTGCACATGCACAGATAAAATTCCCTAATCCTTAAAACAGAATGGCTGTGGCCAAGCTTTAGTTTGAGGATGTTCCTTGGACTGCACTGGCCCTTGGACAGTGCCTAGAAATTGTCCTGAGAAGGTCTGAAAAGCTCTTGGGGTTTGTGGCAGTGAATATTTCAGTAAGGCATTCACACAGTGAAGCTGATTTTGCATTAAGCATTTCCCAGCCCACTTTAAATGGCAGGCAAATTCAGAATAAGCAGAGTTTGTCAGTAGGTTAGTTATAAACTGAGAAAAGGACTACATTTGTTAAATTGGTGATTTTCTACTGGTTCCTCACTCAGCTCCAATTCTCGGCTATATCCCAGCTGTCCTGAGGGTCAATTAGTTAATATTTATGGAGCACTGTGAAAATGAAGACTGCTAGAAAGGTGCTAAATTTTTTATTTACATGGTTTATAAACAGCAGCCAGTCGGTCCCACATGGGGTTCAGCCCATCACGGTGTTTCCAAATTTCCACTGCAGGTTGAATCAGGATGGCTTTTATCATGATGTAATGTATTTTTATTGCTGTAGTAGAGCAAATGTATCCTTTAAATTATGTGATTAGTTTCAGTACAGCTCACTCTCTAGAACAGCTATCATAAAGCGTGAGACTTTGAAAGCATTGCCAAATTTAAATTTAGACTTCAGTGTATGATTTCATGTCAAAAATTTATGCACAACCTCATTTGTCAGGCAGCATTATTGATTTTATAATGTGTAATGTTTTTCTTATTGAAAAAGTGTTCCCAGGCCTGAGCTTATTAACACAGTGTTGATTACTCTTTGGGGGCAAGCAAACGGTTTTTCCATGTATTAAAGATGATAAGAAATGGGAAATCATGGTTTTTATATACACATTATTTGAATGAAAATTATGGTTACTGATTAAATAATATGAGACTTGAAAATTAAAGTATAACACAATGCTTCCCCTTTATAAAGTTGTGCAAGTTGAAAGAAAGTCTGCCTGTATTTAATAGACATATTAGGAGTGTTACCTTTTCCTCTTTTTTTACTGTGAACAAAGTTTGCATCAAAGCAAAATATTGTATATTTTTTTATCAGTGTCCGCATCAACTAAAGTGACAACACTGCCTGAGACATCATCGTGCCCATAGTGAGCATATTCAAACATGCCAGAGTATTACAGTTTTTCTAAGGAATAAACATCAGGAGTGCAGATGACTGCTAATCAACCTAAAACTGAAGGGTTTGGGGGAAGTAAGGAATGTTGCATTTGGTTTGGGTTTGTTTTTTTTTCTTTTTCTCAAAGACAGTCATGGGATTCAGGTGCCCAGTTTTTTAATTTTTTTTTTTTTTTTTCATTGGGATATGATGGCCTGTGAAAATCTCAGTTAAAGCTCTTACTAACTAAATAAAGAAACAAGGAGGCTTCTCTCTTTACCAGCACTTCCTGTAGGATTATAATGATAAAAACTTTATAGTGCTGCAGTAGTGTAACATGGCATATTAAATCAATGAGGTAAAGATTAAGCTTCTGGCTCTACTGGAGTCTTTCTAAACTCCACTGACTTCAGTATGGCCAAGACTTCATTAGTTATTTCCCATGACACTGCTCAGCAGGTACTCAGTCCTCGTACCCTGATGCGTGCTCAGCTCTCAGTTCCTCAAATAAAGGTTCAGATAGAAGAGATGCTCAGTTCATATTTTTCCCTAAAAGCTGTCTTATCTGCACATTCTGGTTTTCACTAGGGATATTGTTGGCAGGAGCTCCCCTTACGTTGTGTAAACACATAAATAAGCTTTGCAGCAATTAATATTGGTCCACTTGCAAGGCTATCCCCACATCTCCCCTCCTTTGGAATCCATTATCAACTTTTTCATTATTAACACACCACTCAATTTGGCTTTATAGATTGCCTATAAACTCCTTATGTTATGCCATGTTCATGTTTATATCCCAAGTCTTTCTCTTCCTCCCAGAGGAGCCTGGGGAAATACGTGTTATTTTCAAAACATGCAGCACTGGGCTGTTATGTTGCAGGGTTGATAGAGGCTGAATAGGCAGCTTAGAAGAAATTCTTCATGTCCTCTCCTCATTGATAGCTCAGAGTCTTGGTCTCCTCTGGAGACTCAGTGGCAGATGGTGGTAAAGTTGAAATTAGCTGAAATCTTGCACTCTTCCACTTATTATCTTCGTCCCTGGAATACAAAGCAAGAGTAGATATATTCCTTAAAGGAAACTGATATGGGTCTTGGGCAGGCACGGCAGGGAATTCATTGCAGTATCTTCTTGCGAGTTTTCAGCCTCCTCTCCTTCTTGAGTCCACTTGGATTTTTAATTATCTTTCAGATCCTCTTTTCATTTTGCTTGCTCAGAAATGCAGAATAAAGCCTACCCCCTGTTTTCCATCCAATTCACTCACAGTCTTCTGTCGCAATTATTGTACTATAATCCTCTTTCTCCATTTTAATCCTTTTCCATAGTCAGTTTATTTCAGAATTAGGGTTCTTATCCTTTGATCTATTAATTTAGAGTTTAACCTTATGCTCTCTTTCTGCTTTTTATTTGAGGCATTGCTGAGGATTGCTTAAGTGGGGAGAAGGCAGAGCAGGGCCTTCTTATTACACATTAAGGATCTCTGAAAGGAAGGCATTAGGGGAGTCCTCCTAAGGGATGGCTACTGAGAGGAAAATGCAATTTGGATTTGGATCTGAAAGCTAAGCAGGGTAGGGAAGCTAGAAATGAAAGAGCTGGGCAGTATTACTCTGATGTTCATTCACTGAATGAAACATCTTATGGCTTGATTTGCTGACTAACTTCAAATAAAGTGCAGCTGATATATTTTGAAAAGCAAAAATTCCCCCTCTTCAATACACACACACCACATCCTGTAAATTGTTTTGATTTTTTTCCAAAGTGAGTAGCCTGCCTTTGGTATCAAGTGCTTGAGAATAAAAAACCCTCTTTTTTTTTTTTTTTTTTTTATTTTCAAAAAAGTCAAGAAATACTTGAGAATGAAGTGAAACTTTAAATTGAATGAAACTTTTTCTTTCAAGTTGAAAAATCTATTTGTTGCAGGAGCCTGTTCATGTATTGGAGGTAGCAACCTTAACGGCAATATTGTTTAATAGAAAATAGGAGAACACACAAAAAGGGAAAGACAGAATGGTTGCCTGAGTGGACAAGACAGAGAGAGTACTGCACAGTTAAATAGGTGGACCCAGCACAAATACTGAGCCATTCCAGAAATTTGTAGCTATTTTTCCTCATTTTCTTTTAGGTGCTGCTCTATGTCTCATCTTTTGTGGGAGAAGGGGAGAGGAGAGAGGTTGGAATCAAGGAACTCATTCACATTTGGATGGGCAGAGATATCCATGGGGAAAGAGTTTCAGGAGCCCTGAGGTGAAATAGTACTTTAGCTTCATACTTCCTACATAACTGCAAGGAAGCAGTCCCATGATTCAATGCCTCTTCTACAAAATGGGAATAATACATCTCCTGCTCAGAGAGGTGCTACAAAAGGGTAAACCCAACAGTAGGAATAAGGCTTTGCAATGACAGAGGCCACTAAAACAATCTACTCAGGACTCTTAGCCCCACTTGGCCTCAGCCACAAGCTCTGCATGGTGTGGGATCTTCTCACAGCAGTGTACAGGTACAATGTTGAAGAACCACTTATGTTAATGAAGGTTTTTTAAGGTAAATAATATAATAGAAAAGAAAAAAAAAAAGGAAAGTTGTAAAGATTGCATCAAAATGAGAGCAACAGCTTCTTCGGAGTCTCTAAAATCTGTCATGTAAATAGAAAAGATTCAGACATCTGCAAAGAACTTCTTGTACATATGGGGACACATTTCAGATTGTCTCTCCTGCACCCAAAACATCGCACTGTGTTCTTTTGCATATTGGTGCGTTTGCAGCAAGGGAAAGTGAGAAAAGCTGCAGTCACCAGCCCCAATTTGTCTGCACAAATTAAGTGTACTTCAAGGTTTGCTCTTAATATCTTAATTTTTTGTCCACCTGACACACAGCACTCTGAAAGTGTGTGCCTAGAGGAGAGCAACATTCACACCCCTCTACAGGAGAAAACCCAGTTTGACAAAATATCACAGAGAAAAAAATCTGCCAGCAAAAATTCAAAACTAGGTCTTTTCAGGCTGTGACTTTTGCCAAGGGGAAAAATAAAAAATCATGCATTTGTTTATCCAGATAAAAATAGTGCCATTTCCAAGAATGTAAAATCATTAAAAATGAAAGTGTAAGAAGTGGATCAACTCCTTTTAAGTCACATCTTAAAATCTGAAAAATGTTTTGGCTTGATTTTAAAAAGCCTTGCCTGTAGTGAATTGTAAATATTTTAAATAACCACAGACAATTCTAGTGGCATGTCTTAATTTATCTGATGCAGTTTTACAAATCACTGTAATGTCTGAAAATCCTGATGCTATGGTGAATTCTGATACTACAACAAATGTTTATGTGAAAATTTATTTTCAGTTTGGAGCCTCGTGCTCTCTGGTGTGATATTCTGCTGTAGTGATGCTAATGGCCAAAACACAGTAAAAGTGACCTCTGTTTATCTGGGCACAAACTGCATATAGTTTTACATATTTTTGTCAAAGTTTCTGTAAAAATTAAAGCAAGTCCCGAGACTTCAACAACTTGAAAACTGATAGTAAAGGCAGAGGATTCTTCTAAGTCCGAAGCCAGCTGTGGCTTCTAGTTCTGGGCCAGGTGATCTTCATGGGCACAAGGAAGCATTTCTCTGAGTAGTACTTGTTTTTTCTACTCTGAAAAGGTTGGTGGTCTGCTGAGTTTTTGCATATTGTTCTGTGACTAAGGAAACAGTGGTGCATATACTTCTGCTTTATAGCATATAGACACTCAAGGAGATAGGAAAAGATGTCCTGTAGTCTAGCCCATTATTAATATGTCTGCTTCTTTAAAAGGTCAGCCTGTTTTAACAATCAATTTGGTGCAAGAAATGTTTTTTTGAAATCTTCTTATTTTGATTTTCTTAACTCCCCTGAAAAGTAATAGAGGTATAAATATTAAACATCCCATTTCCTTTACAGCTTGGATTGATTGGGGGTGGAATTCTGATGGCCAGTGTGATTCATTCCACAAAACCAAAGAAAATCACTCTGTGATAGAATAATAGAGTACATCAGGGCAGATTAGAAACACTTCATCACAGGTACCAGCCCAAAACCTAAATTGCTCTGGTGTTAGGATTCAGACACCTGTTCTGCCTGGGGAAGAGCTGTGGATTTGTGCTCACAGATCATGATTTCTTCTCCTTACTTTAACCTTTATCTATTAGACTTTCCATTGGTATCTTATACTTGGACCTTGGTTTTGCATTTGAGTTCCAAATAAACAAAATTCATCAGTGGAGACCTTTTAAGGTTCAAAAATGTGTTGTGTGGGTTTGATTGTGAACTAGGAGCTAATGCTGAAAAGAGTGTTTCCTAGAGTGATTGCAAACCTGAATGCTGAGTTGATTCATTCTTTGATAGAGGACGTATTTGGTCAAAAAGAGGGAATGGTGCATTTTTCAGCAAGTACAAATACTTTTTGTTCTTTTTTTGTGCTTGTTTGTTGCAGAAAAAATGGCTTTGATGGCTTAGAGGCTTTGAGTGGAGTGTAATTTAACAGTATTTGTCCTATCACTTATGAGAATCTCAGGATCAGGTTGCATGCCAGGGCAGCAGTGAAATTGCTCTAATGAATACACTTATTCATCTGTGGGCTTTATTGTACAACCAAATGGTAATTGTCTGACTTCCAGAAATTGTCTGACGGACTGAGTTGTTGGAAAATGTGCTCTTCCTTCTTTTATTCCTAAATTCCTGGTCATGAACATTTTTTATTTTCAGGTGCTTGTATTTCAAAGGCTGGGGAAAAGGCTGAGGTACTTAATGCCTTCTTTGCTTCAGTCTTTAACAGTAAGACCAGTTGTTCTTCAGGTACCCAGCCCCTGGGCTGGAAGACAGAGACAGGGAGCAGAATGAAGCTCCATAATTCAAGGGGAAATAGCCAGTGGCCACCACCTAGACACAAACAAGCCTATGCTGCCAGATGGGATTCACCCAGTGGTGCTGAGGGAGCTGGTGGAAGAGATCACCAGGCCTCTCTCCTTCTTTTACCATCAGTCCTTGTTAACTGGGAGCTGGAGTTTAGCCAGTGTGATGCCCATCTCTAAAAAAGGGATGCAAGCCTGTCAGCCTGACCTTGGTTCTGGGGAAGATCAAGGAGCAGATCATCTTGAGTGTCATCATGCTACATGTACAGGGCTACTGGGAGAACATGCCCAGACAGCCTGGGTTTCTGAAAGACAGGTCCTGCCGGGTCAACCTGATCTTCTGTGGCAAGGTGGCCGTCGTGGTGGGTGAGAGAAAGACTGTGGATCTTGTCTACCTGAACTTTACTGAAGGCTTTTACACCATTTCCCACAACATTTTCCTGGAGAAACTGTCTGTTCATGCACTGTTCACTGGGTAAAAAGCTGCCTGAACAGCTGGGCCCAGAGTGGTGGGAAGTGGAGTCACATCCAGCTGGTGGACAGTCACTAATGGGGTTCCTGAGGACTCAGTATTGGGGTCAGTCCTGTTTTATATCTTGAGGGGATCGAGGGCACGCTCAGTCAGTTTGCCAATGACACCAACCTGGCTGAGAATGTTGATCTGCTGGAGGCTAGGAAGGAATCTGGACAGTATGGATTGATGGGCTGAGGCTAACTGTAGGAGGTTCAGCAAGGTAAAGTGCCAGGTCCTGCACTTGGGTCACAGCAACCCCAGGCAGTGCCACAGGCTGGGACAGAGTGGTTGGAAAGTGCCTGGCAAGAAAGGACCTGGGGATGCAACTGAACATGAGCCAGTGTGTGCCCAGTTGGCCAAGAAAGCCAATGGCATCATGGTTTATATCAGCAATAGCATAGCCAATGGGGTTAGGGCAGTGATTGTCCTCTGTCAGGGGAGACCTTATCACTCTCTACAACTGCCTGAAGAGAGATTGTAGCAAGGTGGGGATGTTCTTTTTTCCCAGGAAACAAGCTATAGGATGACAGGAAATAGCCTCAAGTGGTGCCAGGGGAGGTTTAAATTGGATATTAGAAAAAGTTTCTTAATGGAAAAAGTTGTCAGGCATTGGAACATTCTGCCCAGGGTACTGGTTGTCACTATCACTTGGAGATATTAAAAAGATGTGTCGATGGTTTAGTGGTAGACTTGGCAGTGTTGGGTTAATTGTTGAGCTCAGTGATCTTAAAGGTCTTTTCCAAACGAAACAATTCTATGATTTATGTTCCTAAATCTCTGTGACCTAGAAACCTTTCCTTACTTTAGGTGAGTACATTTTGAGTATTTATTTACTTGAGACATCTGAAAGTAATGCACAGTGATAAACAGATATTCTTTGTACTGCAGTTTGTTATACCCAAGGAAAAAACAACCTTTGTAAATGCTGAATGGTTTCATATAATAGGGCTTATCTGTTAAAAAAAAAAAAAATCTGATTAATAGGCAGGGAAGAATTAAAAAACCAGTTACCACAGAGCATTTTTCACTATTGTTCATTATGTGTGTTAATGTGACAGGTTTAAAACAAGCAAAAGATGGTTCAAAGTGTTATTCTGCCAAGTTATACTCCTGTTAAAATGCATGAATGGTCGCCTTCATCTGAAATAATGGGAAAGAACATATGAAATCACTCCCAATTTGGAGTATCTCTAAGGTTTACATATGTCTATATATATGAATTAAAAAAAAGATTGTATCTCTGTCTCATATGCCTATAAAACACACACAAATACACACACTTATGTAGATATACATGTATACATAGCTTCATACAGAAGATAATTTATCTTCATGAAAATCTTTTCAGTGTAGCCAAATAAATTTTTCTACTAAGATATATGGCAAAACATAGTAATGGTGTGATAGAACATTGCAAGGTAGGTGGCCCTTGACAGTTTTTCACTCCAGTTGTGAGTAACTCCATGTCTGGAGAATAGTTTGTTCTTCTTAAAGACTTAGTGTCCCTGGCCAGCCTGTGAGGGAGGAAATTGCATGTTGATAATGTGGTTTGGGGGCTGTGATGATTTGCTTAAAAACTGGATTAAAGTCACCATTTTATTTGTGTTATTGCCCATCAGAAGGGTGATACAATAATACCTTTAAATCACATACAATAACTACTAAGATAGAAATGAAAGAATTCATATTTCAGTGTGTCTCTACCATTCTTTACCCTTCATTACACCGACACAGTATTTATAAGTATTTAAGGCTAATTAAAATGAGGATTGAACAGGATGATCTGAAAAAGAAAGAAAGAGTTTCAGTCACATTCTTTTTTGTGATTTCTCAGTGAATCTCTGTAAGGTCTGTCTTTCCTAGAAATACAATGGAGGGGTAGCTGGATTGCTCTGGGATTGCTAATATGATGTAGAGTTTTTTATTTCTGCATTGTCAGTACAACGCCAGTCTAAGTCTGTGACTAAAAGTTGTTACCATCTGATGGCTCTTCATAGGGCTATTGGAAATGAGTTTCATGGTTCCAGTTTCCAGCAGCGAGGCATCCACATCAGAAAAGCCATCATTGCACTTGGCAGTACTAATTGGCACCCTTGTCACCAGCCAAGGACTATAATGGGCTGATGGTAGTCCCTTCAGATCAGAGCTTAGGAACATTGCTGTTGAAGCTTTTATTCCTTCTCCCTGTGCAGTACATTTTTTGTGGACAGACAGAGACATTTCCAGAACTGTCAGTCTGATACTTTTTTCCACAAGTTACTATACTCTAATAAAAAACATTGTGTCAGAGAATTTTTGCAGAGATTTACAGTGTTTTTGTGTTTTATTTTAAAATACTGCTTTTCAACAAAGACGTTTAGAGCATATTAGGACTCCCTACATTGTACACTTACATGTTAATAGTTTTGGAGAGTATAATTAAAATCATGCACTATCTTGGGTACCCATGTTGCTTCCACAGTGTCACAGAATTTTATCTTCTTAATGTATTCTTGCTGTATCCTTTTGAGGCGAGAACACCTAGTCTTGTCATTTTAGAAAAGTGAAATAAGGGATGTGGACAGATATCTTCTTCCAATTCCAAATGTGCTGGTTTGTAGAAATCTGTCCTCAGCTGCCCTCCTAGAAGTTACTGACTCCATCATTGCTCTGGCAGAGCAGTTTATATGAATGTCCCCCATGCTGCTCCAGGGAAAATCAGACTAACTGTTTCAGACCACACAATTATCCTACTAGAAGTAGCCTTGCAAATTTTGCCTGGAGGCACTTGGAGAAATTTCATACAAGCTTTCACCAGTGTTTACATGCACTCAGTAAATTCTCTTTTGAGGCCTTAATTTCCTCTTCTTACAAAAATGCAACCAAAAGAAAAAAAAATTCCAGACTGGAGGCACAAGAAGCCTTACTAGATCTCTAGGGCAAAAAAGTAACTTAGGTAAGTGCTAGGCTAGCCAAATGACATTAGCACTTGGGATATTTGCTACCAGACCGATAGTTAAAAAAGATTAATTCTATTAACAGGACTCATTGCAGAGCCAAAATAAGGCTCAGTTCAGTAGGGCACATGTTTCTTTTAAGGATATTAATATTTCTTTAAAGTCAATGAGATCATTTACATATTGAATCTCAGGTACTTAACTTCCACACCTTGATGAACTGAGCTTTATGGTAATAGCAGCATTTAAAATACCTTGAAAAGGGTTAAAGGATCTTGGGGCATGGAGAGACAGAGAGAAAAAGAAAAAACAGGAAAGAAAGGGAAAGAGAAAGATGGAGATAAAAAAGAATAGAAAAAGAAAGACAAAGCCTTACATTTCTATTCTTTTGCTAGAGCCAAATATTATTTAAGATTCTGCAACCCGTTTCAAAAATTACTTTTAACTTTTAGTGTTTTGCCTGTGATCAGAGACGGGAGTGCCAAAATGCTATGAGAAAAGCTGTTTTAATGTTAATTTTGGCCATGGAGAGAAGCAGAAGTGTGGAAAATCTCACCATGAGCAATCTTTCTCATTACGTTTCCTTCCAGTTTGAAGTTTCAAGCAATTAGGATTAACAGTTGATTTTGAATCCTAATCACAATTGAACCCGAACCTTTTCAGGCACTGCCATCACTAATGAGAGTTGAGTCTGTGCTTACATAATAATAAACAGCTATTGAGAGCTGTGTCTGAGAGGATATGAGATCCAATGAACTTCCATTATATCACTCTTTCAGCAAAGTATGATAAATTAAAAGATGCAAGTCAATACCGTGAACTCTGATCAGGGTGAAATTTTTGTGGTTATAGTAAAGTCTTTTCAGTCTTGAGACTTCTACACTCAAACTGTTTAGGTCGTTTTACAGTGCTTGTAACTGTGATAGGTGAACAATACCATGATGTCTGCAAATCTTCTTTTCCAGTCCCTGACATTCATGAAGAATGAATCTGACAGTTTGTATTCTAATAATTATGATGCAATAAGCACTAATTATAGATTTTTCTTATTAAGCAGCCTATGTTATTAATGAGAGTAGTAGCTGTGACAAAATTTATGAATTATCTGCACATGTACTTGAATAAAGAAAGACAGAATGGCAAGTAACTTCTTGGAAGAGGAGGAGCTTTCTGGTATGCATGGTTTTACAAAATTGAAATGCTAGATATAGGCTTGAAAGTATTATTTGTAAAGAAAACAAAATCTGTAATAATCCAAAGTACCTTAGCAAATTGAGAAGTCCCCTCTTATACTTAACAAGGCTAAAAAGAAAAAAAATTAAAAAGAAACTCTCTTTTTCCAAAAGAGAATAATTAAGACTGTAATCTCTTTTTGCAACTAGAGATAATGTCTGAATGAGAAAATTATGGAAATTGGTGTCTCCCTTTTAATAAGCAATATACAGCACACATTGCATGCCAAAATAACTACCCATGTATCTAGACCTGTTTTTCCTCTAAGTTCATCAGCTGAAGGACAATCAATCATCTTTTGTCATTTCGAGTCAGGTTCACTGTTGTTCCTGGTCTGGGTGGGCAGATCTGTCTATATGTGTATATGTTTTGAATAAGTGGTTTTCTGGTGGATGTAACTAGTGGGAATACATTCTGAACTGTGGCACCGGTTTGACCTTGGGGTCAAACTTGAGCTGAGGCAACCAGATAAACAGCAGAGAAGAGAATGGCTTTTGTTAGAGAGGACCTTAAACACAGGCATAAGGAGAATGTGACTTGGAAATCTGCCTTTAGATTTTGATCATTATTGGTGTTGGTTATTCTGTTATGTTATTCAGACACTGACAGTAATGTGTGGGTTTTTATGTAAACTAGGGAGTCTGGTCTTAATTTTTGGTTATTTTCTCTAGCTGAGGAGAGTTACTGCAAGATGACTGAAATGCCACAGATGTGAGTAGGTAGACTTACAGGAAAATAATAAAGCCAGATATATAGACTTCCTGTTCTTTAAGGCATTTATTTTCTGAATGCTGTGTGCTTGCTTATTCTTTATGTCTTTATGGAACAGGTATTTTACTGTAGAATGCTCTGCCAAACTGTTGTGTATCTCTTATCACATGAAAATCCCTGAAAACCACAAGACTTGTGTTTTTGATAGGATTCTAGAGAGTGTGATGGGACTGGAGAATCTGGGTGGATGACACTCATTTCAGAGCCAGGGCACTGCCATATTACAGTCATAGGTGCTGCATGGTCTCTTACTCTGTGGCTAATGCAAGACAATTCAGGGCAGCTTATCTCTCAAGAAGATTATTTACCTTGAGTGCTTCATTTTCAAAGTATTGTAAGAACAGCTATTGTGAGAAGTGCATACTCCTGTGTAAGGTGGGTTTTTTTGTGTCAGAAGTCTCAGCAAATTTCTGGTGAGTATTCACCAAAAAGATTTGACAAGATCATCAGTAATGACACCCTTCAAGGCTATGTCTTGAAATGAAATCAGATATTGAAGGTCATGATCTAAATTTTTAATATGGATATGTGTCTCATACAATGACTCACACAGAATTTTCAAAGCTATCCATGTTTAAGGGAATCAAAGAAATTACATGATTAGCAGAAAATCTTGTAAGCAATGGCATGGAATGAATTCAACTCTCAAAGGTGGAAACTCCAGACATTTTCAGCCAAAAAAAATCCCCTTCCTTTGTATACTGCTCTGGTTGTATCAGAGGGCCAGATGCAGCACATTTTCAGCAAAAATGAGTTATTTTTTCCAGCAAAAGAACAAGTGTCATTTGGTGTGATTTCCTTTTGTCCCAGATGAGCAGAAGATATGAAGGCACTAAACAGCTCTTTTGAGTGTTGAACATCTGAAAATTGTAAAAGGAGAAATTCAGAGCAGTATCTTTTCCTCTTATTTCTGGAACTCATAAAATTGCCCTGAAAAAGAAAAATATACTTTTATAGTAGACTAGATAGTGATAAGCAGAAAGTTTTTGAAGAAAATAGCCTAGTGGGAAGAATGACTTAGATAACTCCAAGAGGTTTTTGTGGACCATCTTCTCTTTGCCAAGTAAACAGAATACTGTGTCAAGGATGAAATATAATTTCAGAATAAAACATAACCACTGCTAGAGAATGTACTTCCTATCTCTCCATTTACCAAGGATTGTCTTCCTCCTTTATTTTGCTTATAACTGCCTCACCTCTTTACTCCATGTATTTGAACAGAGACGTAAGCTGATAGAGTTCCTTGAACTGTGTTCTGCAAGTACATCCTCTGGGGACACTGCATGGACCTGTCACATGCTGATGAGGTGACCTGGGTAGAAGATGACTTCTTCTACTTTGTTAGCACATTTCTGGTGGGAGTAGTCACCTGTTCTGTCTTATCTGACACTGCAATGACACTGCAGCCCAAGTCATGAACTGATCATGCTTGCTATTGGACACTTGCCGTCTCTTAGGACATCTTTTATTATTAGAAGACACCACAAGTTTTCCACCCCATGTTCCAGGCTACATACACGTAAAATTATTTCCTAAGTCCTTTCTGAAGATAAGAGAACCTCTTATTCTCAAGCAGCTGACATTTATCAGTGTTTCTTAATGTGTGTTCTGCAGACTGCCGTCAGTTTGTAAGACCTGAGATGGAGTCTGAAAAATGGCATTAGAACCTTACATTTTTGTCCCATATAAAATATTTCTACACAAGTGAGTGAGCAAGCAAACAAAAACACAAACTAAATAATAATTTAAAAAAATCAAAAAAACCCAACAGAAAATACAAACAAGGATTTGGAAAATAGTCACCTAAAAATTAGACTAAGAGAAACTATAAAATATGATGTATAAGTATTTTTTTAATAATAAATGGTGGTTTAGTTTAGAAAAAAATAAGAAGAAGCACTGATCTAGATGATACTGAGCCATGTCATGTAGATTCATGCAAGAAAAAAGAATGATTTTCAACATGATTTGTAGGTTCATGTGTCTGTGGCTTTTCTCAGAGGTGTTAAAAGGTAGCCACTAAAAGCAAACGTTCAGTAAGTTACATTCCCTGGCCCAGGGTTTGGCCAGTGCTGGAATTTATTTAGAGATCTATACTCTGAGCTATACCTACTCATGTGATGGCTCCAAAGTCAGCAATTTGCTTTTCTTCTCTCTTTTTTTCTTTTAATCATCTCTTATTGAGCAAGATAGTGACCATGAACCAGGAAACACAAGAAAAGCAGAAATGCCAAACCATTGACCCCAGCTCTCATGTGTTGCTGAAAGATTATGATGAGTTGAAAAAAATTCTCCTGTTCTATCATCCTGTTTGTAGTTGTCTTTTATTGCAGTTTTTGTTTAAATCCATAGTGATTGCTGCTACCTGCCAAAACCCTGGCACAGCTACCTCACCATCAGTACAGAATATCTGCCATTGTGCTCCATCACCCACTAAAAATGAGCTTTTCCTGCAAGGATCTCAGGAGTTTTGTGTTTATTTCAATAACTATCTCACAAGTTTTCCTTCCACCAAGTGAGAACAGTTCTGCCCCGTGGGCTGTTCTCTCCTTTAAGCCGATAATGCCACGTGTGTGCTCCATCTGCAGTGCTGCTGCCACACACAACTGGCTTGACTAAGGACAGGGACAGGGGGGCCTCCCAGCAACAGAATTAAGACACAACATGTTTTTTTCCTCATTGCTCTGATTTTTATCTTCTCTTCCTGGTTGAACTATTTCTTTCCCTTCCTGTTAGCTACAGTTTCCCCTGCATTTCTCTAGTGATGCTCACCACCCCAGGCTCATGGAGGTCATTCAATCTGGAGAGCTAATTTTTTTCTTTGGGAGCTTGCTTGCCAAGCAAGTCTTCATAAGTTCTGAACTCTGCATGCAACTAAAGTAATTATAGGATTAAACTCATTAATAATATGCATAGAAAAATCACTCTTCTTACAGAGGGAGATCTGGAAAAGGGAGAAGTATTTAAATGTCTCTGATGTAAATTTCTGTGTATATCTCTCTGTGTATGTGGACATCACTAAAATAGGTTGTCCACTAAAACTGTGGATGCCCCATCCCTGGAAGTGTTCAAGGCCAGGCTGGATGAAGCTCTGAGCAACCTGATCTAGTGGAAGATGTCCCTGCCCATGGCAGAGGGCTTGGAATGAGTTGATCTTTAAGGTATCTTCCAACTCAAGCCATTTTATGACTCAATGATTCTATGATTTATAATATATGTGTGCACTTTTATCTGTGTATGTCTGATGTCTACATACCCTGTTGTAGCTGCTGTTACAGTGTTGTTTCAGATGGAGCACTGCTGATAACACCTCTAAACCTCACTTCATATACAGTAAATTCTTTTAACACCCTGTGCTTACATAGTACAGCAGATTGTACATTCATTACCTGATGACACTTGAAACAAGAGACAGATAATGAGACTCAATTCTCTGTACATTCACCTTGTTTTTATCTTTTTTTTACTTTTTTTTTTTTCTGTGGATTTACTGAGCTTGTTGCTGTGAGGTCTATATAAGATACATGATCCTTACTGTATTCAGCATAAACAGTGAGGAAATTCAAGTAATCTCAAGAGTAAGGAGGAGTGGGAAGCAAGACCTAATAGTTACACAGGGCTCTGCAGGCAGGGGCAAGGGGAGGACTTCACAATGTGTGTTGAAAATTGCATATAAATTTGGGCATGCATGGGTGCCCACACAGAGACAAAATTTTTTATTATTGATGAGGTCATAGTAATTATTACAAAGAATTTTAATAGTGAAGTAAAAATTAGACATTCGCTGCCATAATAATAGTCCTTAATGTAACAAAATCAAGCCAGCAAGATTGGATTTTAGTTATTCATCTGCTCTGTTGATAATATACCACTGCATAGAGTGATGCTTCAAAAAGGGTTTTGTGTCACAAGTCTATTTCGGTCTGTTCTCACCATGGTGTCTCATGATGCCTTCTTATTAAGTCAATTTTTTTCTTCTTTTTTTACTCTCAGACTAAATGTGATTTAAATATTCCTCACAGGTGTTATCCAAATTAAAAGGGATGACTACTGCTAGTAGCATGCTTATTCTTAATAGCATAATGCACACAGCATCTTCTGCTCTCCATCCTTATGCTGCATGCTGCTTAACTGTGGCTTTTAAGGTTTCATCAATTCCTACTGACACTTTACTGATAAATACGTCGTTCCGAAATTCAACTCCATCCTAGTTGGAAGGGTTATGAGGCTGAGAGGGTACTGAATCATTTCCTTGGTCTGTCTTTCACCTCCCCCAGCAGGCAAACCCCACCCAGTAAATTTTCGATGAATGGATTATAAATATTATGGAATTCACAGAAGTAGATTAAATTTCCCATGAATAGGGGAAAGAGGCACAGCTGGATGTTCTCCCTGTTTGAACTCAGACTCAGCAAAGGGATGGGGTAACTATCCACCATCCCTGAAAAACAAAGCATGAAGATCCTCACCTTCCTTAGCCATGTAGGCTACTGCTGAGCCAACACTTTCTGGGACTGCCCTGCAAACAGTGCAAGCCAACCAAACACCTGGGCAATGCATATCCTGAAACAGGCGTCTGACTTGAGCATGTGAGCTGAGGGAGAGATGATATTTCTCATAGTGTGGTCTGATGTCCAAGTGGGTGGGCAGAGAGGGAGAAGGAGGATTGCCACAGCCTTGGTGTGATGCCAGCCTCACATCTTACCCCTTTCTCTTATCTTCACTTTTGGAGTGGGAGTAATTATACACCTCTGGAAGCCTCTCCTACAACAACAAATGAGAGAGGATGCACAAGTTCACAGCGCCACAGTGCCAGTACCTCCTCCTTCTCAGAGAAGATGACAGTCCACAACTGGGTAAAAACACTACCAAGAGGACAGTTTACATTTGTTCAGATCATAGAATTGTTAAGGCTCGAAAAGACCTTTGAGATCATCAAGTTCAACTGTTAACCTAACACTGCCATCTTCGCCACTAACCCATCACCCCAGGTGCCCCATCTAGACATTTTTTGAATGCTTGCAGGGATGGTGATTCCACCACTTCCCTGGGCAGCCTGTTCCAAGGCCTGAACACTTTCTCAGTGAAGAAATTTTTCATGTAACCAATCTAACCCTCCACTGGTGCAACTTGAAGCCATTTCCTCTTGTCCTGTCACTTGTTACCTGGGAGAAGGTATCATCTACTGATAAAACTTGCATCAGAGTAGCAACACACAGAAATTAAGCTTAGCTCATATTGTCTCATTGGTTGAGAAAGTCCAATTTCCTTTGTTCTCTATTTCTTCCCATGGTGTTACAGGATGTTTCTTGCCACAACATAGTTCTTAGGGGATTATCTAGGCTATACAATGGCAGTGTGCAACATTTTTTTGCCAGCGTGGGTCATAAATTGTACTGAAACCTTCTAACTTCTGATTTTTAATGACCTTTAAAACTGGTTATTGGACTTCGGCTTTTTGGGGAATCTACAAGTATCTTTTGATGTGCAGACCTAAACTGATAAAAGCTCACATGGATAAACATATGTATAGTCCAGCATATTGTCACTTTTAATCAATTACATTGATTTATTGCCCTTATTGATTCACTGATGTACATCGAATGAACTGATTTCTTAGATTTCTTTATGGGGTGGGAGAGAAGGGAGGAAACAGAGGCTTTTTATTAGTATCAATTTTTCTGTGAAGCTATAAATGGTAAAATGCCAGGATGCAATATGTTCTGTTGATATATTGGACACAATTAAATTGAACAATGACTTGCTTATAAATCAAAGCAAAGGAGGAATCATAAACCATTCCTAACCAAGTGACCACAGAGATTTTGAGATGAAAGGAGGAGCACAGTTGTTTTTCCCACAACTGATACTCAATTTTTTGTGCTTTGTCATGCATGGATAACAAACAAATCTTTAAATTATTTCACATTAATGTGTTCTACCTTTAAGAGCTTTAGAATTGATTTTTTAAAGCTTTATTTTAATAAGTAGTGGTGTATATTTAGAAGGTAAATCATACATTTAAAAAACAATAGCAGCTTGAAAAATAAGCTTTTTTATTTAAATACCCTGACACAAAAACATAAAAAGTAAGGTGGGTTGTTTTTTCTTTTCTTTCAGTTCTCTGTCAAATAACAGGCAAAAGAAGAGAAAGTCACATTTATAACTTATTCAGCAGATTTGACTCCCAGGGACAATATGTTCTAATGCAGTTGTATAATCAGTTCTGTCCTTCCTCTCCTGTAAACAGGGCATTGTGCTGTGATATAGAACGATAAACTGGTAAGAAAAGCTAAAGGACTCTTTGCTAGAAGTAGCCTGTTTTAAAGGCAGGATATTATTGAATGGTGTCATGTGCTACTACAAAGACTTTGTAAACCTTAATGTGGATAATGTCAACAAAGTAATGCATCTGCTTGTTTTATCAATTCCCTGCTTTACTAATTCTAGACTTTTTAACATACTTGAAAAGAACAAGCACAGATTTGTGACAAAAGCATCAAAAACCATGTCAGTCAGAGGACCTGGGCTCTATTCCTGATCCTACAGAAGATTTATTGCAGAAATATTAGCTAAGCCACTATCTTCAAAGTTCACAGACATTAAGTTTCAATCACTTTTATGATCATCTCACCCAATCTTCTATATAACGTAGGCAAATAACTTTTTCAGGATTTCTACCTCAAGTCTTATTGTACTTGCGCTGGAGAAAATTAGACACTTAAATCTCAGGAAGAAGGGGCCAAGGATTTGAATCCTCTTTGCCAAAGTGATGAACATCTTCCATTTTCTTCTTGAAGTTAAAGACAGCTGTGCATGTTCAATACCTCTAAAAATAAGGCCATCTTGAACAACCTTTACCATCTTTCAGTAAGGTTATTTATATTTCTCTACCTCTCATTGGTGTTATGAATTCACTGATATTTGTAAGGCACTTGATGGGAGGTATTAGAGAAATTGAAAATATAGTAATATATCATTTGCATTGACTTGGAAGTGCTCTCAGGGAGAGAGACTGAGACAGAAAGAAAGAGAGAGAGATTGTTGTACATATGGAGACTGTGCATGTATAAGGCTGTTTTTCCTGTCTCCTGCTCCTGTACTTATCGGTATGCACAAAATATTTAGAGGTATCAATGTCAAATACAGATGAAACTAAAATTTTCTAGGGAGCAGAAAGAGAATAGGTTAATAAGAAATCAGAAAGGTAAAGTAAACTAAATGAACTTGAAAATAGGAGGGCAGTGCTGAAATGGCTTTACAGTGGGTGCCTTTTTTCTTTTGAGCAGAGGCAAAGCAGAAGAAAATACTTGGATGATTTAAAATGCAGTGTTGAAACAGCCTTGCTTCTTGCATAGGTCTTCTGAATGGGATTTGGTTCTGTGTGAAATTAAATGCATTGCATTTCTAACACCCGGGACATATTAGAAAGTGATCTGCATTGCCTTGGGATTTTTAGCCCATGCACATTTTGAGTATGTTACCACAACAATTAAAATGCAAGCATACTTTTTCAAATAAATACTTCACTTAATCTCCCATCAGGACAAAACCATTTGTATATATATAAACATACATGTATATATGTATATAAATATTTGGATTTTTGCTTTTGCTTTGTTTTGAGCAGAGGTCTTGAGCTGATCATATGAAAAATATCTTTCCTTAACGATGCAGTACAAGTAAATCCCCACAGAAAACATGCCAGAATTGTCAGGCATTGCTTGGAATATCTTTAGTACAGAGCAGGACACATAACAAGATTTACCCACTGCCTTGGAGACAGAGAAGGGGTTGTCACGAGGACAGTTCTTAAGAGTTTTTACAAAAATGCATGGCTCCATCTGTCTTCCCTCTTTTCCTTGGCTACGAGAACAGCCTAGCAATTTCAATAACCCAACAAGGGACCTCATGCACCAGGAGAAGTGAGGAACAGATTTTTCAATTTGGCACCATTCTGATTTATTTTTTTTTTAAATGGCAGTTGAAATAATTATCCGCAACTACAGGCAGCTGATGGATAGCGTGTTTAATCTATGGATCCAGCTTCACGCTCTGCACTGTGTACTGAGGATAAACAGGGATGTTATGAGTGAGAGAGTTGTATGAAATAGTTCAAATACAAATCAAAGGTAGAATGGTTTGTCTTTTTACTGACTTCACTGAACGGAAACTACTGGAGCTGTTATACAGGCATCACCTGATCTTCCCAGTGTCTAAAAGAATAAATAATAAGATGCTGATGCCCTGACCCTGAAATGCTCATGTTTAAAGCCATACCCACAGCCATACATAATATAGAAATATGTGTTTAAACATATACACACAATCAAAACATATGCATATAATCAAAGGCCAGCAATATTTTAGCACGAATGTATAGAAAAACTCTGCTTACTCACTGGCTAGGACACATCCGACTGTAAATTTCAAAACTCACTATGATTTTTTTTTTCTGATGGAGAAAAATGTGAATTTTCAGTAACACTCAGTAAGCCAGTTAATATTTTTAGTATGGTTTTGTAGCCCGGTGGATTGTTTTAAAATTAAATCTTTTAGAAGATTTAACATGTTTCAGGATCCATCGCTTTTAGATACTCAGATCTTGAAGGATTTTATAGACTGTTTGATGGGGTAGATGGTATGGGAAGCATCCCTAAGCTTCAAATCACAGGTGATTTGTTTGAGATTTGTTTATAAGACTAATTCAAGAAATCTTCTTTCTCTCTCCAACTGATCCCACTACTCAGTTTTTTGTTTTATTTCCTGCTTCACAGATGGTGTTTCGTAGTCATAGGCTTAAAGGACAGACTTCCCCAATGGCTACAATTTTCTGTCAGTGAGTTTCCTGGTAGTTTTGCAATTACTTTCCAGAAACTATGGCTTTTTCAAACAGTTCTTTGAGCACAGGGCAGAAGATGCGGTTGCAGAAATTTTGGCTAAATTTTGACCTCCAGGCAGATTTCCTTTATATTTTTCTGCTGCTCTTATTATGATTTCAGCTACAGCAATACCTGGAAGATCTAGACTTGGACCAGACAAAAACCTAGCAGTTATTGCACTATGAGCTGTAAAAACAGGAACAAAATTAAGTCCTTATCTCAAAGCTTACAGGCCATATATCAGATGAGAAGTGTAAAGGACAAGTGAGCAGAAAAGTATAGTAAAAAGTACTTTTTAACATCATAGGGTCTTGGTATACCAAAATCTTAATTCTTGCAACTGTTTTCATAGGGACCAGGGTAAAGGAGAATTGTAAGTGTAGATTTAAAGGAAAGTAATGAAACAGCTCTCTTCATAGGGAATTCCTCCTGTCATGGAAAGAATAGAAATCATGCTTAAAATCCAACCCCAGTGGATGATAGAGACTGGTTTTATGAACTGATCAAAATAGACATTTTGTCAATTTAAGATGATGGACAAGTTGGCTTTGAAAATGCAACTAATTAGCTGTTATTGGATGAAATATTGAAGGAGGAGAACAAAAAAAAGTGATGAAAAAGAAGGGAGTGAATAGTGCATGGATAAATCTGAAGGGCTGGGAAAAGGATCTTTACCTCAGCCATAACAATTGTTTGCTGTGGGACAAAGCTGTTTGCAGCAAGAGAAAAGAAGAACTTTGCAGGAGTCACATTTTAGAAGGGGAGGATCTCAGCCCCATGGACAGAGGGGAAACCTGAGGCTTGGCTGTGGTACTGAGAGACCACCTGGAAGACCCAGAGAGGTGCCTCACTAATCTCATGCCTGCACTGCAGGGCAAACACAGTTGTGCACAAGCAACTGGGTATGTCCATTGCTGCTGAGAAAAATGAGCTCTGACCTCTCCTTACAGCACAGCAGGGTTTGTATAGACAGAAAGCAGAGAGCCACCCCTGGGGATGGTGGGTACTTGCTGAGGGCACTGGCAGTCTGGCTGCATTCGCCTTTTTAAAGCCTTCACATCTGTGTCCCTGGCAGCACTGCTTTTAATTATCCTATTAAGCTCTGCCTCTACCCACTTTAGTCAGGAGAGCACAAGAAGAGATTTTCTCTCTATCTCTTCAGTGTCAAGATGGGTTGTTTTGCTTTTTCTTTCCCTTGAATATACTGATCTCTGAGACACTTCATAATCATCCCCTGTTCCAACCTTAGCTGATCCTTTTTTTCTCCTTTCTCTTTTGGTGACTAATTTTATTTGTTTGAATTTTATAAAGAGTGCTTTTTAATTATGTTTTTTGTTGCATTTTAATCATGGTTTTATTTCCCCTTGCTGCACCTTGAGCATCATATAAATATTATCACAGCCTTTTGATGTTTAGAGGATACCATGTCTGTTATGATAAAATATATCATTACTAAATGTGTCAAGAACAGTAATGGTTTTTTTTCTCAAATGGTCTTTGGTTGTTGTTCTGTAGCAAATATGCTTAACAGCCCTCAGCTTAGATTTGCTGTGTAAAGAACTAGGATATAACCAGTTTCTGTTGTTTTTAAGAAGAAAGAAAAATCACAGCCTCTGGCTCAGTTGCTCAGCTAATGTAAAATGGCACAGTATTATTAAAATCAATGAGACCTGGGCCAGGTTGGTCTAGCCAGGCTATTGAGTGATACTAACATATCATACAGTATATTACATTTCTAGAGTAATAATATTGCTAGAAATTTCCAGTGGCCTCCCAAATTTTAGGCTGATTCACTTACAAATTACAGTGGTATATGAAGGGCATCAGAAACAACAGTCCTAGCACTTCTTGCAGTGTAAGTGCATATTACTTTTCCCTGGGTGAAATTCAGGCAAATTTTAATCTTTTCTGGGTCCAGCAGTGCTTCAAACCATGTCTTTTAGGTGTGTGAAGGTTTTTTAGAAAAAACATGTTGATATACCATTCTTGGTGCCTTTTGCACTTCATGATAGTATTTCCAGGGTTATTCTTGCAATTCAAACATTGAAGAACCAATAACAGAGCTTTGATTTGATAGCTGAGAGCATCTGGACAGAGTGTGGTGTGTACATATATGTCATGTCATGAAAGGCTATGCTAAGTGTAACACAACTTTATGCAAGAGCAGGAAATTGGTAGGGGGTCTGTGTGGTCCCAACAACTTGACTGTACACACCTATACCACTGGAACAGGGTCTCACTAAATCCTGTGTGTGAAAATTTCCTCCAAGAAGATAAAGTAAAGGCCATCACAATGGAAGCATTTTAATCAACAGCACAAAAGGTAGCTGCGTGCACAGAGTCACATGAACACCTGAGACCACAGCATGGCAATGGCAACTCCCCGCTGCACAAAAGACAAATGACAAGCATGCTTTCTGGAAAACATGTCCCTGATGCTGTGCAGATTTTTTTGATGCTTGCATTTGGATTTTTGTTATTTTGAATTTCATTATCACAGGGAAAATATTGCAGATTTTAACAGACCAATTTTAAAGACAGATTCTTCTCAGTTACTTTCTTGGTGATGACTGGGGCTTTAAAATTATTGCATGGATTCAAATATCAAGCAGTTTGGAAGTCCTAAAGTCATTGTCCCTTACTGTAGGGCCGTGCAATATCAATGCCCAAGAAAGGACTCTGTATGGGTCAAGCTGAAGATACTTCAGGGCAACCCCATCTGTATGTAATCAGGTAGACACTGTATGAGATCCAAGAATTAAAGGAAGTGTTTAAAGGTTAGTGTTCCTAACAGTAGTAGCAGAGAATCATACTTATTAACCAGACTCCAGAGATCCTGGAAATATGGAATTTCTGTACTATTGGAAGATTCCTTTTTTTTAAGAAAAAGACTTTGAAGCCAACAGTCACAAAGTCCTTCATGAAGTGTGTCCTGGGGTGACTTTATGATGTGTATCCCCTATCACTGCTCCATGCCCAGAAATTAATTTTGTGCCTTTCTGTGCCTTTAAACCGAGCCTGAGAGGGGGGAGAGAAAAAACTGAGCAAACTTTTCAAAGCAGTTGTTCAAGGACACAGATACACACTCCTCTGCTTCTGCCGCAGCAAGAGCAGGGGAAACACCCTGCTTGCTTTTCAGCCAGCTTTCGGCTCCTCTTCGGGAGATGGAGAGTTGAACTTTGTTTTCCTGGGACTTTGGGGTTTTTTCCCTTCTTCTCTTTTGGACTGTTTCAACATCAGAACACAGCGGGAAAATTTTCCACTGAGGCCCCGGAGGTGGGCTCACACCGACCCAGCTCTGAGGAGGAGGAGAGAGACCACATCTACAGAAGGACTCTGTATTCTTCCCAGGTTTCTCTCCACAGTGAGAGGTTTTATTATTTAGCATTATTATTCTTTTCCTGTGTGTTTATTAAATAAATAGTTTTTATCTCTTTCACTTTCCTCCAAGGAAAGCTTTAGTTCCCCAAACCCGGTGGGGGAGGGATGGTTGTAACCTGCCTTCTATCAGAGGATATTTTCCTCCAAATTTGTCTAAACCAGCGCAAAGTGACATTTTGGGGAAATAAACAATTTTCCAGGTCAGTCAAGCCATTCTTTCCCCATCAAGGAGACTATGTTTTGCTCCTATTTTTGCAGAAGTTTCTGCATTATTTCAAAATAAATCACAGAATCATAGAAGCATAGAATATGTTGAGTTGGAAGGGACCCATCAGGATCATGGAGTCCAATTCTTGGCCCTGTCGGGGCACCCCAAGAATCCCACCACGTGCCTGAGAGCATTGCCCAAACTCTTTCTGAAGTCAGGCCAGCTTTGCTGGGGAGCCTGTTCCAATGCTCAACCACCCTCTGGGTGAAAAACTCATAAAATGCATATTAAGAACAGAAAAATAATTCTATTTAAAAGCTGAAAGCCAAAATATTGCATTTCAATAAAATATATTACAAATAAAATTATTGGAAAACACACTTTTTGTTTTGAAATTAAAAGCAAAAAATGAAAAAAAGCCTGATTCCAAAGAATAGACGTTTTCTTAAGAGTTGCAGCACTGAGATATTTTTCATCTGGTTTTAGTTGCCGAAGTTTGACTGGCTGTTGCATTGCAATGAAGAGTTATGAAAACTTTTGTATGTGACTTCTTGCCTTTCACCTGTTTTCTGAGAATTCACCATCAGCTGGGTCGGTGTACACACTGCACTCTGATGATGTTTGTTTTAATGAAAGAAAAGAGGAAATAACTCATGGGTGAATACACTTCTTCAGTAATGTCACTCGTAATGATAAATGTCATAATTTGCCTAAGTCCCTGTGTACCATTCTTCCCCTCTCACTGCTAAGAATCTTTTGATCTAAGGAACATTCGTGATAATTTTAAAATACAGTTTCAGATGGCATAAAAATTTAAATTATTTTTGAAATTAAAATTAAAAGCATTTAGCAAGCAATCATAACTCCATTTCAGTTAACAATTATATAAGATAATCAAACACCATGCTCTAAACTCTGGCAGTGGGATGCAAAAGAGGATTTTCTTGCTTTCGCATTTTACATAATTATCTATCTTTGTTACAGATGGATTTTTAAAACCTCTTCTACACTTAAAATATCAAATACTAGTTGCAGGGTAGCAGAGGGGTGGCTAATCTTGTGTGCTTTCATGTGGCTGTAAACCATAGGACACATGGTGAATCAATGGGAGAGTTGATTGAAGAGCAATTCACAGATGGGAGATGACAATGGCTCATCATGGATCCTATTTTGGGAATTGGTGGGGCTATGCATGTAGTCTTTCAAGGTCACCCAGAGATATCAGCTTCATTAGCCCCTTCTGGCTCGGTACTTGCTGTTAGCAGGCTGATTACACCCACGGTCCCTGTGCCAGCACGGCCCATTGCTCCTCTTCTGCGTTGTGATTTAGCCTTGGCATGGAAACCTCACTCGAACAGCTCAAGAGGTGCATATGGCTCAAGAGCCACATGTTGCTCACTCCTGGCCTAAGCCAATGAGACACAACATTGGTTTGATCGTCTCAACATTCCCTCATTACATGTATCTGCAGATTGATTTTTAGCACACTTTTGACGGAAATTATTTCTCTCAGCAAAATCAACAGTTGTTCAGGGAAAATCCCATATGAGAAGACTTGATTTCTTCTTTATGTGTTACAGAACATGGGCTCTTTGGGGCAAGATAGGTTCTAACAGCTATTAGTATAAATGAGCATAGTGCCTGGTGGCTTTAGCAAGGAGGGAATAAACACATGCACAAAACTTTCACTCCTTTTTTCTTTTTCTTTTTTTTTTCTTTTTTCTTTTTTCTTTTTTCTTTTTTCTTTTTTCTTTTTTCTTTTTTCTTTTTCCTTTTTTTTTCTTCTTCTTCTTCTTTTTTTTTTTTTTTTCTTTTTAGATAGGAGTTTAAAGTAGAAAGGTTCCCACATCCATCGAATTCATCAAGGGTACTTTGGAAATCCTGTCACCAGTAGGCAGGCTTAGATGCTCACAAAGAACAGCTTTATCCTTCTCTTGAAGGCATTTGGTCATGTAATTGTGTTATCAGCTCATTGACCAGTACACAATGCATATGCAAATGTATGCTCTTAAATTGTACTGACAAAAATATAATTCATCTAAAAAATAATTTGCAAATCACATATTCTGAGTATGGTCTGTTGCTGTGGAGACTTGAGGGTGTTTGACTGTCTCGCTTTGCTGTTGGTGTTAAACCAAACATGTGTACTCCATGACTGAATTACTTTTGTGTCTTTGGTTTCCAGAGGGACAGAGTTAAATGCTGCCTGCCTAAGAAATGCTTAGCTGAATACTAAAGCATGGAAGCTCAAGCTGTAGTGAACAGTCACTCATGTCTTTCCTTTTGCATGACAATCACCAGCCGAGTGGAATAGAGATAATCTCTTTTGGTAACACTGCTACTACTATTGCATCAGGAAGACATTAAGGATGTACACAAGAGTCTGATCTTCCAGTGAGTATGTGAATATGGCACAATAGATACAACTCTCTTGGCTATCCAGGGTTAGGACACAGAAGGCACAGTGCCACCTGTATGGGCCAGACTGTCCTGTTACTCATAAAATCCACTGGCATCACTGCTTCCAACTCCAGCCTTGCTGGTAACTCATTGCTGTTCAAAGAGATTATTCAAGTGTTCAGAAGTAAAGCTGCAGGACACATTTTCAGTTGGTGTAAACTGGCAAAGTGCCTATCAAGAGATCTCTACTATTATAAGTTTGTTGGTGGGATGGTTCTGTATGGTCTGCTCTGGTCTTCAAACTCTATAAAAGACACTTTTGACATAGCAACTTAGTTAGGAAAGCTAATTAAAGAGCACTGATGACTTGAACACGTCATACGGAATGCACCTGTCCACAGATGTTGAGAAATTTTAGGGTTGTTCTCTATTTGGATGGGAAAAGAACCTTGGCAAAAGCAGGAAGCTCATTTTGGCACCCTTCGTAACCTGACAGATAGGAAGGAAGTTCCTGATATGCACCACTCAAATCTCACTCTTGGATTGTCTGCTTTGTTGTATCCAAAGGAAATAAATATTTGCACTTGAACAATTTGGAGTAGAACTGTTCAGGAGTCGACTTTTGAAACAATGACTAAAAGAAAAAAATCAAAGATTTACATAAGTAAGTGAGCAAAGAATGAGCTGTAGCAGGCTGTCAGATTTAAGTCACAGCCGTGAAGTCCTGCAAGAAGCAGGAGTGCTTCTTTTAATCTCAGGAGCAACCATATGCCTAATTGTACAGTCAGCACAGCATAGCATTGGATCTGCTTGCAGCATACATGCCAAGTTTTGTGCTTTGCCTGGAGTGAACTACACTGTTTACCAAATGAACGCACAAATTCACACTCACACATACTCTAAGTTGGAAATACTGGCCATTGCAGTAACCATGGAACAGCACAGAAGGTGGTCAGTGAGTAATGTGGAGACTCTTCTGAGCAGAGGGAAGGACATATAGAGAGTATGAGGATGCCAGTGTGGATAAATGTTAGTGTCTGGGAAACATCTGAGAACAAGCTGGGCAGAAGAGCTCCTTCACAGAAAGGGTGATTGGCCATTGGAATGGGCTACCCAGGGAGGCGGTGGAGTCACCATCCCTGGAGATGTTTAAGGAAAGATTGGATGTGGCACTCTGTGCCATGGTATAATTGACAAGGTGGTGCTGGGTCATAGGTTGGACTCAATCTCAAATGTCTTTTCCAACCTCATTGATTCTGTGGATGAAATGATTTAAAACTTGCTGAAAGGAGACTCAGGCAAGTGTGCAGAACCTGCTGAATGTTGAAGAAACAGCTGGAAAATATCTCCATCACCTTTCAGCTCTTTCACTTTTTCTGCTGCTTGGTACTGACATCTACACCTCCTTCCTTACTGTAAAGTACCAAGGGACAACTTCCTTGTTTCTTTTTCAATAGGTATTGTAAGAGCCCCTAATGGCCAGAAACCTTAATTGCAAGAAACTATTGAGGATGAAATGAATATAAACCTAAAAAGAAGTTATACAATGCATAAGATACATGCTTCCTAGGAAGGTTTTAGGGCAAAATTTTACTGCTGACATTTTCTTCCTTTACAGTTCTAGTTCTTTAAGTTGTATAAATTTAAATATCTGTCATGTAGTAGGCAGTCTCTTTAAATGGCTATTATTTTTAATTAAATGCTGAAATCCTCACTTGGAATCAACACGTTTTTGAATTTTCAGGATTTGTTTAGGGTTCTTAAGTAAGATCTCAGGATTGTCATTTTTGACAGGTCTTTTTGAAAATCCCAGTGTGGATAGTGTTATCTCAGACAAATTAATTCCTAGGTTAATTCAGTTTGATTCAGTAAGGATTTAGTCCTTGTGAGATTTTTTGGCATGTCCATTGCCTTAGAGACATAACTGTAGAATTAATCGTATGTAAACTTTTGATCACCTACAAATTACATTTTATCATTTCCAGTGGCATTGTTGTTTTCTAAACATTTACTGATTTGTATAATAGTGCCACTGTGCTTGAGAGACATAGGAATTTAATGCATGTGCCATGTGCCTTTAAAGAAGTTGTGTCTTTTTCACTTTAATCTCTGGAGCAACAATTTTCCATCCCTGAGAGCAAGCATACGTTCTAACTTTACCTACTGATGCTTTTTGAAATATTAGATGTTAGATTTTTTTTTTTTTTTAATGGGTCCTTATTTGCTTTTCTCTCTCTTCTTCATGGGGCCAGGGGCAAGGAGAGAAGGTGAAAATCAGCTCTGCTGAGGGATGGGTAGGCAAGCTCCCATCCTACTAAACTCAGTGGGAGGATTGCTATTGATATGAATAGGGGTCTCTGATGCACGCAGCCCTCCTGTAAAATTCAGCAGGTATCCCAGCAAGTCAGTACAAGCTTTGGGCAGAAATGCATAATAGGGAGAGAATGCATTTTTAAAATATTCCTTTCTTTTTTACTCTTCTAAAGTTACATTGCTTATAGAAGGCAGCATACAGAATATACAGTCTGTTCTGTGTGTCTGTGAATAACTGCTGAGATTCCTGCTAGAAGCACTCACACAACAGAAAAGCAAGAATGGCTTGATAAAAGCTCTTTAAATTCCCTTCCCTCTCATTTTTCCTCAGAGTGCCTTTATGTTCTTCTGATAGAAGCTAACTGGAATTAAATATTGAAAAGAGTTAAAAAATAGGTAACTTCTTTTCTCAGACTCAGAATAAAAGAGATTTCAAATCTGTGAGAGATGATTTTCACCATCTAGCTTGACCTCCTGCAAAGTACGGGACATGACATTGTCAACGCTGTAAAGGTACTTGTAACCTATGCTGGACTAAGGTAGAGCTTCCAGAAATACATCTTGACTTCATTTGGAGACATCAGAGAATGTAGGATCCATTACTTTGTTTGAAAGCTTATTTCATTATTCATATTGTTAAAAAGTGGTGCTATGTTGTTAATAATATCAGATCCATCCATTGCTTTGGAAATAGTTACTGTTTATATACCTTGCTACGTTACTGTCTTCCCTCTGAGTCTGAAGCCTTAATTTGAAAATACCTGTGCCATGGATAATCCATTCAGGACAGGATTTATAGAGATCCTGTGGGGTGCCAGTTTCTGTTAATTAGCATAGGAGTTAGAAGCCAGAGAAAACCACGGGATCTGCCTGTCCGGCTGCTGGAGTAGAGAATATCCTTTTCTTCACATGGATGCTGAGCTTCTTCACTCCTGGAGACTGTCATTACCAAGTTACAAAGAGCTTCCATCCTCATAGCCTGAAATCTTGTCAAAATGGTTCCCTTGGCATATTTGCAGCACAGTGAAAGAGCTTTCTGGTGTCACTTCCAGCTGATCTGCAGTGCTGGGGGAGAGGGAGTAAAAATGAGGTTGTGGGCCAGAAACAATGGCATTTGGAATGACAGCATCTACCTGACTCCTAGAACCAGTATTTAGGTGCTCCAATGGGGAAAATACATTTTGCAAAGTAAAGGAGAAAAAAAATATTGTACAGGCAACTGTGCATGTGCTAAAAGCCAAAAGGGAACAATTGAGTTCTGAAAATCAGAGAAGAAATGTATTTTTCAGGCTATAGTTAAGAAGCAAAAGGGGTAGAGGAAAACTTTTTCCACAGCTGAAAAACAGTGCACTTTTCAGGTGGCTGTTTGGAGTATAAGGGAAAACAATTATTTTCTTAAAAAAAAAAAACCCAAAAGACAAAACAGGAAGCAAAGCACATATACTAGGAAAGTGCTGTTGTAATGAAGTGGGAAAAGATTTAATTCTGAACTGATTTATGAGGACTAACCTTACCACTGCAGTGGTGATGGGGATGCCAGGCAGCAATATCAATGACCTCTTATCTGGCACAACGCAGCATAGCACAGGAGCTGCTCTGGATGTGCTGTGCTTGAGGTAGCCTAAGACACAAACTGGAGAAGAAAGCTGCTCAGCCTCATTCCCCTTGCTTTTCTGTGCAGAGCAGATGAGACCGTAAGGTTTAATCCATTAAGTGTGTGATGTGGAGGAGGATGCTATCCTCCCAAAGCAAAGATGGAAGGTAGTTTTGATCTGTTTGCCTAAAACATTAAAGCTTCTGCAGCATCTCAGGTACACCCTCTGAGCTCTGTGCTGCCATACAAGTATTACTTCCAGCCTGTTTTCGAGTATGCATGTGAACTCCTTCCCTGTTAAAACCTCAACTATCCAACAACATTTTTGGGTGGAAGGTGAGTGATGTGTAACTTCTCACTGTTGCTGCCCTCCAAATGGAAAAAGGTGTGGTTAGCATCTACTGAAGGTCACGCTTCCTCCATAGTCGTTATGGTGTTCTTCAGCCAGGTTGTTTGGCAGTCATTTCTCAGAGGTTCAGGTTCAAATTTACTCACATTGATTTGTCTCTCTGCTGGTAGGAGTCAGCTCTTTCTTCCATCTACAGTTAGATGAAGCTCTCGTTTCCTGTCCTGGTGCTTTCACTCATTCCTTCACTGTTGCTATCAGCAGGTGACATGGAACCTACAGGTACAGTCTGGGAAGGTACTCCTTGCCAATGTCGTGGTAAAATACTAACTAGCAATGGAAGCAATTTTTTCCACTGTACGATTTATGCTCTTTGTTTTTGATTGTTTCTCCTGGTGTCACCTTGGTCTGTGAGCATGTGGGTGACCCCCTCCATCACGGCCTTTGAGATAGTGTTGAGACTTAATCATCAGTTCCTTTCCTGCCACAGCAGCTGCTGCACTGCGGTCTTAATAAAACTGCTCTGTAGTGATATACGTATGTCCAAGACATAATCAGGGCTCCTACTATGTGCACTGTCATTGCCAAAGATTTCTTCAGTAAAATACCCTTGTGATGGCTGGGATCATGCTCACCACTCATGGCACCTGACAGTGATATTTCAGCAGCTCCTGCTGATGAGGCAAAAGTCAGGTCCAAGGCAGTTAATAACAGGGCCACTGTAGCTGCAAAGGAGTGGGCATGGCAGAAGAGGCAGACCTACTAAAAGAAATAAGACTATTCAGTGGCTGAGCAGGAATTGGATAGCTAGGGGTTGGCATCAGTTAAGCATCTATCAGTTAATAACAGCTAAAGTAACCTACAATTTCTTTAGCTGAATTTACCACTAAACCAGCCTTCACTTTTGTTACATCTTTTCATTAGACCCTCTCTGTGTTCTCCAAGACTTTTCAAATTTGGTCAGTACTTCAGTGTTTTTTAAGGTTATCTTCTCATAACTGTCAGTGAGTATCAAACCACATGGTAGTTGAACTGGGAAGAAAAGGCAAGTGAATTTTAGCAGTGAGGCACAGAACAGTATGGGAAGGTTGATGTGGGAAAGCAGAAGATGGGGTGAATGAATGATCCATGGCACACGGCCGCTAAGGCTGTACTTGGACATCCTAAGCACTGGCACACATCCCTTCTTTACAGAGTCTGGGATTGCAGGTGAGTTGCATCTTCCCTAACTACAGTTTATTGCTGCCTTCCCTTCTGAGGTCTTGAAATGTTGTCCCCCATTTTCTACAGACTGTGTCTCCTATTGCAGGTGGGAACATGGTTTTGAACCAGTGTTACAAATGCAGCCTGGGAGATGGCTGGTATGCCTTGCATGGTCTGGACTGAGTTGCTCCTGCTGCTGCTGCTTGTAAAAAGGAAAATCATCAACCACCTCTTCACACTGGAATTTTCATAATCATTCTTGAAAAAGTACCTGAAATACAGCAAAGTAACCTTTATCCTCTTTCCTCCCTATCTGCACTCACTAGATTTAATGAGATTTAATATTTCTGCCACTACCTCTTGCAGAACAGAACAAGAAAGCAGCATAATGCTATCTAAGAATGATGCAAACAGAACACATTTATTTATTTCGGTTCATTAATTAGCCTGCTGTAATGAAGCCAGTTTCTCCTCCAGTTTTTCAATAGGATTAGGTTTTCATTCATCAAATAATGATTTTATGACTTGCAAAATGGCATAGAGCAAAATTTCACATGATGAACGTGTCTGCCTGTCTTCTTTGGTGGCTTGAGTTTCTGGACACACAGGAATAGAGAGAACCCAGTGGAGAAATAAACTTGAATTATTTGCGTCTTGGCTGTAAACACGGAGCTGGGAGCTTATTCTGTCTGACTTTGTGTGCTGGTGTCATTCTTTCTGGCGCCCATTGGATAGTGAAATCAAAGCAAAATTTCAGCAACCCAGAGAAAAGAGAATGAATAGAGAAGGGAGATCAACAGAAGAGCTGTTAACACTTCTTTGCATATTTTAAGGGTAAATGGCCTTCGTCTGACTTCTTATGTATTACAGTTGTATTTCAGCCAAGTATTTCATGGTTGAATCCTGGAGCTTCCAGTTTAAGCCACCTTTCAAAGCACATTTTCCACAAAGGAAACAAGAGGTGTAAATCTGGTACCCTTCATAGTTTGTTCCAATGGCTAATCACACTCACTGTGCTTTACTTCTCATTTGAATTCATCTGGCATTAGCTCCCATCCACTGATTCCTGTTATGACTCTCTGCTAGATTTTAATTTTACTTCATACACCCTGCTCCTTTCAGATTTATTGGCCAAGTTCTTCTAAAAATAGAATAAAAGCAAAAACAGTTGGCAGAGGGAGGGGGAGAGAGAGGGGAGGGGAAGGAAGGGAGGAAGGGAGGAAGGAAGGAAGGAAGAAAGGAAGGAAGGAAGGAAGGAAGGAAGGAAGGAAGGAAGGAAGGAAGGAAGGAAGGAAGGAAGGAAGGAAGGAAGGAAGGAAGGAAGGAAGGAAGGAAGGAATTCGGAAGGAAGGAATTCGGAAGGAAGGAAGGAAGGAATTCGGAAGGAAGGAAGGAATTCGGAAGGAAGGAATTCGGAAGGAAGGAAGGAAGGAAGGAATTCGGAAGGAAGGAAGGAAGGAAGGAAGGAAGGAAGGAAGGAAGGAAGGAAGGAAGGAAGGAAGGAAGGAAGGAATTAGGAAGGAATTCGGAAGGAAGGAATTCAGAAGGAAGGAAGGAATTCAGAAGGAAGGAATTCGGAAGGAATTCGGAATTCGGAATTCGGAATTCGGAAGGAAGGAAGGAAGGAAGGAAGGAAGGAAGGAAGGAAGGAAAAGGAGGGAGGGACTCACTTCATGTTTTCCTGAAGTAGAATTCATTGAATCATCATGATAGTATTCAGGGCAGTCACACCTAGAGTTACTGTTGTGAGCCAAGATTAATAATGCCATAGAAAGACTCATAAGAGTCTATCACATCTGTCACATCTGCCATATTTGCCTTAGAGTGCCCATTCTAGGGTAGCACAGGATGTTTGGCTTCTAGCACTCATAAGGTCAAAGTATTAAAAAAGTAATTATAATAACTTTAAAGATTTTTGAGATTGGCTTATTATATCCTTGCCTTCATAAATATTTTTCAAAGCCTTGGAATTTTTTTCTGAAAGCTGAGTATTTTTTAAAATGTGGCTTTCTGCAGGGCAGATTAAGAGGGACTCATGAAGTTTTAAACAACTATCCTACACCAGTCTCCAGTCCTGTTCACTGCCCTTCTCCCTTTTCTGATAGGTTTCCAACATGATGTATTATCCCTGTGAAGCCAGGGCTCAGTATACCCCATAGAACACAGCTGTTCTCCCAGATCTTGTCTCCAACTCTTAGTGGATATAACCATCTTCTCTTGATCTCTGGCCTGAGGCCAGTGGTGGAAGGGCACACCTGAAGAAGAACCCTTCAGTACCTCTGTCTATAGCAATTTTAGTTGTTCAGGTACTGGAAGAGACTGTGAGATAAGCTGTGTATTTTGCTTCTGTCATGTACATAAGCAACCATATGCACTTGAAACAAGAGTCCAATGACAATGGTTCTGTTATCTTTGAAAGCTTTTAATGAGCTCCATATGTCTAACAATCTGCAGCACAAATTCGAGGCACAAATTAAAATGTGGCTTTTTTTCTCAAGGACTCATTGGCTTATTACTATGGGCCATGTTCTGACACTGGGAAGTGGATGTCTCTGGATAGTGTGACTGGTTCCTGATCTGAAGCCTGTAGCAAGCCAAGGTTTGCAGAGACAGGTAACAGCTTTTATTAAACCAACTGTTGGAAAAAGTATAGGAGGTGTCAGGAGCACAGACTTTGCTGCCAAAACTTGACTATTTTTTCCTCTGTTTGTATTAGTTTCCTTAACAAGGCCTCTCTTTCCAAAATTTTCTAGTCCTATACCTTCAGATCATTATGGCTTCAGTAATAAGGGTCTCCATGAAAAGAACTGAGAAGGTCACATTGTCATTCTTATAATGCTGCAAACATCTAGTCTTGCATAAAAATAGACCAAGTGCCATTGCTAGAGATAAACTTAGACCAATGACTGTTTTCTCTGTGCATTTTTGCAAGACTACATTTGGAACCAAATTTTGTTTCCTGAGCTCATGTCCAATTACAACACAGCAGAATTCTCTTCTGCATATCTTACAGCACGGTCATGAGCTGGCACAAGCTGTGCATGATTACTAGCTTAGAGTAGGTTATTTTAGCAATCTATCAATTTCACCAATCTACCTGGAATTTGATACAACATTTACTGGCAAAATCTCCCCTACTGGCAACAGAGGTTCATTGTTTCTTCAGCCACCTTCAGTCACAGCATCCCAATCTCAAGCTTTGGGAATATTAAAGGGTTCTCAGCTCTCTTTGTGAGGTTATGTCCTTGCAGCACATCTGTATTTAAGGTTCCTCATCCTCACAGCTTAGCCAAAGGCACAAACAATAAGAAGTTAGCCAAGGATGTTCATCAGTCTGGAATAATCTTTGGTTCTTTCAGGTACAAAAAAAAGCCACAGATATTCAAACCATTGGCTTCCTTGCAGTGGTAGTAGCCGCAGATTTTTTCCAGTATTCTTCCATTAGAGAAACTGGTGAAATCTGGCTATTTTGCTTGGGCATTTAGCTTCAGCCAAAGGCTAAGTGACATCTCCTGCTTTTTGTTGATAGGGTGAAATAACCTCAATTTGCTTTATAGAAGAAGTTGCCTTGAGATTATCTAATGACGGTATTATTTTCATTATTATGAAGTGAATGGGAAAAGTGTTTGGATAATTGGCAGAAGAGAAAATGAGAACAGTGAACAGTTACAACCCTGAGGCCCCTTGGCAACAGATACCTTCTTAAGTGTATGTGAAACAGGCAGCTCCCTTGATCAGCACAGACCTCTCTGCTGGAGAGGCAGCTTCCTCTACAAGCGTAATTGTGAATTTAAATGCACAGGAACAGAGAAACAGAAATAACAAGGTTCTTGATTTCCACCCCTCCCACTAACTAAATATGCATTTACTGCTAATTAACTTAGAGGTATAGACTGCATTCCCTGGCAGGAATTTGTCTCCTACTATTTGTTAGGATGAATAGCAAAGGAACCACTTTTTCCATTTGAATTAATGTGTCCCTGTTTTGGTTTTTTTTGTGTTGTGTTTGTTTTGAAAAAAAAAAAAAAAAGAGAAACAACGACCACTTGTTTTATTGCTAGAGAAATATGTCCAGATTTCTCTAAGGAGGAATTATCTTTTTGCTGCTCCACGGAAACACAGGAGTAAAAGATGAAGCAAATATTTTAGGATAAATGCTTAAAGCAGCCTCAGGCCCTGTCCATGCAACTGCCCCTCCACTCTCAGGAGCTGAGTAATTGCATCAGACAGGTGAGAGCCTTTCAGTACTGCTCTGTCCAGGGAGGGTGATGTCTGGTGTGAGGTAGCTAACATCCCAGGGTGCTGAGGTTGGGTCCCTGCTTCCACTAGTGATGCTTTTTTCCATCCTGGGAAGCTCCATGTGTGACACACTGTGGATACACATCCAGCGCTTTTTACTTGACTAATTTTTTTAAATTTTTGTTTATTTAGTCTGACTTTTAAATATAGGGCTCAAGTGCCATTTTTTTGGCCATAATATATTCCACCTGGCCTCTGACTGTTGTGCCAGGAGGTTATAGAGCTTCCCATGGCACCACATCATATCAGCCAGCCTGGTGCAGATCTATCCAGCACCATCCCAAGACCAAGAAGGAACCAGAGGCACCCATTTAGATAACTGATTTTGTTTCTCTGGGTGTTGTTCTGGCATCATTTGTTTATCCTTCCTAAAATACTCCTGTTACTTTTCTCACAGGCATAGTTTTCAGAGACTAGGTTTTCTGTAGAAAATAGAAAAAGCAACCTGATCTCAATATTTCTTATTATGGGAAAATACATGTTTTTATTCATGGTAGGGGCATTGTTTATAAATAGGGAATGGGGACCTAGAAGGCAAACTCATTATACATTCCTTTCCTCCTCCTTTCAAGTTAATGTGATTTTTGTTGTATTCAGAAAGCCTTTGTTGTCCAAAGTTACACATTATTATGCTCCTAGCTGAAGCTTTGGAATGAAGGACAGTAAATTTTGACTCTTCTAATGAGATGGGAAGCATGATCGAATGTGTAGGCACTGTGGCGCTACATGGTAGCTGCTGAAATGACTGCTAGGGAAGGCAGTTTTCTACTTCATGTCCATTTTCTCCATTCCTACTCATTTATATAGGCTGTAAGTTCTTAGCATGTTCCTATGAATCTACACAATGCTTTATATAGCATCACTTCATCACGGTCCTGTAGAGCCCCTTGTCAGAACATATAACACATACTTGCAAAGAAATGGTAATAAATTCTAATAGCAGTTAGTGCTGCATGAGCGTATCACAGAGGCACTGATTGTTCTTTCATTACACTGAGAAAAAGAAACATTCAGTCAATCAACACAGTGAGTTCAAGGCCTGGCTATCAGCACTAATAATGTCACTTGTTGCCAAACATAAGCAGAAACCTGTCAGAGGAGGAAAGGGTGAATAGCTACAACCCACCTCTAAAGCAACCCAACATGACACAGCCCACATCATTTTTCCATGTGAGATTTTCAGAGTGCTTTTCTTTTTTTTTTTTTGGGTTCCTGAGAATAAACCACTGTTAAAACAAACCACAAAAGCCACAACCCTCATAGATCTCATTTGCCTCCTGCAGTCTGATCACAGGAATAAGGTATGAGAGCATGAAGCACCTCTCTAGTCAAGCTGAAAGAGAAGGAGCTGACAAGCCAGGGAAATGTTCTCCTGTAACCTTGAACTTGTATTCACTTCCCTCTGAAAACAAGATGTCTCAAGGCAGACAGGGGTGGAGGTGAAGTACTTCACAACATCAATACCATGTTATAAATACCTCAGAACTGTGGTAGCCTGAAGGTTTTGTGGGCTCCATGGAATTTAAAATCAACCTACCACAGAGGGTTTCTTTAACAGTGAAAAAAAAATCCAAGTTCAGCTTGTTGCAATTATAAATTGGTGGAAAAAGAGGGCTGAACAAAGGAATAACTCCTTTTCAGTGATTCAGTACTTCAGCTGACAGAGAGCTGAGACAATAATCCAGGTGATACTCTGGAGAACTAGGGTAGGACTAAGGAGCTACACTCAATTCTTGGCACATCCACAAACTGTATAATACTGGACAAGCCAATAAGCCTGATTTGTTCCTCAGTATATCCTTTCTGAAATGGACACACTCCTTCTGTACTTTACAGCATCGTTTTGGGAATAAAAATCTTTAAATTCTGCTACAAATGATTTGCACAGACAGAAGGACTTCTCACTGCTCATGACACACAGGCATCCTATTGGTTATCGGATAGAGGGAAAGGAGATATGACCCCATAACTTGGTCTCTCCATCCTTTACATGCTCAGCACATTATAAAGTGCCTGGAAAACCAGGGTAATTTTGGAAATCTTGTGAAGAGTGTGTGTGTAAAGGTAAACACACTTTCTTAAGAGGTTGAGCCTCTTGGTATTTTTTCTTCAGCTTTTCAGACCATCCTGAGAGAAAAAGGGTTAAAATAAATATAAATAAATACGTAAGTCCTCAACTTTGTTGTTAGGAAGAAGAACAAAGAGACAGAGATAGATTAATAGATTTCATGAGAGCTCAGAAAACACAGACTTGGGTGAGAGCCATACAAAGGTAGGGAGGTAGCAAAAAATCTGAAAAACGTTCCTGTCTCTGGTGGTGTGAGAAGCAGATGGGCTCCAGCAGCTTTGCTGCTTGGTTTCATTGCTGCTGGTGTACACAGAGCTGTTCCCCCAGTAGGGTTAGTAATTGAAGTCCAAGAAAAGAATAAAGAGGGATGGGTTCTAACAGAAAGCATCAGGAAAAAATAGTGAAATAAAAGTTTTTTTGTGCCTCACACTGCAGTGGAGTTCATTACTGGCTTTTTTTCCAAGCAAGAGGAATGAGGATTACAAGTCTTGTTGGGGAAGAATGAAAAAAGACACAAAAAGGGTTTTGGAGACAAATTTTGGAGACAGATTGTATCTGGAAATGACATCATAAATCTTAGACACAGCATTGGAAAAGAGAGGAATGAGAGGACAAAAAAAAAAATTCTTTCTTTTTTTTTTTTTACTGTGTGACAGTCAAATTTCTGTCAAAACAACAAGACAGAAATATTGAAGGTAATAGGATCTTATTTTAAGGTGAGGGAAATAGTACTCTGCAAGTTCTTAGCTTTTTTCCAAAACTACTTTTAGACAGCAAAATTAGATGAATTGAATCTTACCTATGGGACAAGGCAGCAAAGTACTGTACTCATCCAGCCATAATGTCCTTTTACATGTTCATAAATTCCTCTTGCTTTTATCATCATGACCTCAAAAGATGTTTCTTAAAATGCTATTGATGGTCTAAGTTTAGAAGAAGTGCTTTCTAAACATAGGTCACAACAGGGGAAATGTAGTGAACAAGTCACTTCTCTCGCCTGCTGAGGCTTTATAGAATCCAGGAATGGGCACCAGAGTATTATCAGTGGCTGACTGCCTTATTGCCATTCTCAAAGTATCTGGAACTGATCTAAAAGTGAAACATGGATTTTAGGAAATTCATATACACTTTTATTTACAGGGGAAAGGAAGACATGGGTAAGAATAAAAGCCAATACAGTGCCTTTTGTCTACATTTAGCTTCTTTAAAAAAGACCTCTGAAAAATATGGGTTGTTGTCTGTCTACTGTTCCTATGACAGTGCTGCACAGAAGGCATGTGATGGGGAGATTGAGACAGGTGTCTGACACAGACCTGCTGCAGATGAAGAGTGGTTAATAAGCAGGGTGCTAACACGCGTCGTTCAGATCCATGTAATCAGACCAGACACATTATCGAAACCAGGATGAAGCTAAAGGCTTCACTTTTCTAGGCATCAAAAAAAAAAGAAAAAAAAAGATGTGTGAATGAGAATGTATGCACAAAATCAAAATACGTGCACCCCCCTGTTGACATGAAAGAGACTAATTAATTATCTAACTTGTCACATCCCCAGCTCGTCTGCATTCTGTCTCGCATGCACATTCTCACTCCATCAGAGGTTGTTTTTTCCTAGGGATATAAAGCAAAATTTAAATTAAACACCTATAATGCTATGTCTGATATTAGTGATCACATAATTTTAAACACAATGAGAGAAAGGAAGAAGGAAATATTGATTCAGAGGGAAAAAAACCCCACAACACAAAACCAAACTTATAGAGGGAAAAGTCAGGGACATGTATAAAGTCTCACAAAAACAGTAACAGGGGAAACAAATAGGTGACATGAATGTGTGCAGACATACACACACACATTCACAAATCTCTTCTTGAGTTAATAGTGCTTTACAGATGCATCTAATATTTCTGGTATACAGCTACTCTCTACCAATTCTCTTTCTCTGAACTTCTAGATTATTATTCCTGAAATAAACAGAGCACCAGGCAGGTGTCCTGCCTGGTTATTCATGTTTAACCATAGGCTGATAATTAGTCACATCTAAAAATAAATTTATTTTCCACTTATTTTAGCTCTGGAATTTTATTCTGATGTAGCTGTGTTTTCCTTACTTCATCAAATTTCTGTATTAATGTCCTTATCCTCTAATTATTTCATGTCTTGCTCACTGTTTGCTATGTTTTGTTGGACTTGTGAACAGCATCAGCACGGACATAGAGCAGAGTCCAACAGCTTACATTTCCCACTGACTAATGTGCAAGGATTTATTACTTTAAGATCAGATGAAAGTGAGACAGAAACCAACCCAGGATTTGCTTTGCAAAATCCCAAACTTCCTTCTTCATCCTTTAGTTTGCACTCACTTCAGAACAAAGAGTATTTCTGTTTCCGTCACAGGAGAAGAGCTATTGTACATATTTAACTTAGTAAATTTTTTACAGTTTTTTTAAATGGAGAAACAGAAATTGCACTGCAAAATCCAAGGAAATTCAACTGAAATTTTCAAACGGAAAAAAAAAAAAAAATTTACAAATAAACACTCTTCCCTGATTTTAGTGTAAAACAACTCCTTTTTAAAATAATAAAAATAAAAAAGACCACCATGGAAAATTGAGATATATTGGCATAAGAAAAAAAAAGCAAAATATTTTCACAATAAGTGATTTTAAACTATTTTTAAATGATCTCTGATGTTTCATAGGTCTTAAAAAGCAACTGTCGCCATTCAAACACTGAACAATTAATTTGGCTTCATAATTCCTGTCTCAAGCCAAATAACCTGAAAATGAGCTAAAATATCTGTCACCAAAAAAATATTGATATTTTTTAAGGTTTCCAGAGGCAGGAGGTCTACAATAGTGTATGATTTCGTAGTTATTTACTTGAATCATTAAAAATGAGCACCTTTATTTCCACTTTGAATTTCCTTTTCTCCATCTTCCAATCTCTGGAAGATTATACCTGTCTGTGAGATTAAACCTCTCAGCTAGATTTGGAAGTTGTCTTCTCTTGTAAACATTCTCCCTGTTTTGATATACAAGACTATGTCTGAAAATATCCCCTTTATCATCAAAAAAGGATGAAGTATGATATAGCTCAAAGGCAAAACCAGATGTCTTTGTGACAATTTTTCATGGTGTCTGCAGCTGAAGAAAATAACACAATTAAAAAAAAAAGAGAGAGAGAAAGTGAAGGTAAAAAGTTAGCCAAGAGTAAAAGAAATTGGAAAGAAACTTGTAAGCATATCCAAAAAAAAGGGAAAAAAACCCCTCAAACACAGGCATCCGTGCTCATTCCAGCATCCCTGCATGCTGCCCTGGCTGTCCCTTGCTGGCTGGCTGCTGTTTCCCTGCAGCATGCCAGGGGATGTTCAGCCCAGACTGGGCAGGGTAGAGATGCCATGAGGCAACCTCTGGCAGCCCCAAAGCCGACTCAAACTGCTGCCTCTCTTGCTCCAAGATTGCTCCCGAGTATTAAAAAATTTTATGCCATGCCAGTGTGCACCTTCAGGTTGACTTCTATCTTTCAAAACTAACTCTGAAATCCCCCACTCAATGTCCAGCCAATACTTATTTATTTACTATGATGGGGTTTGGCAAACACACTCTGGAGACTGCTGCCCATTTTTTTCTGTGTTCTTTCACACTTTCATCCTAACAGGGGTTGTTGCTCAGGCCGTTTGCCAGGATATTGTGTTGCAGGGAGTGAGCAGGCACCTGCATGTGGCCAGGTGTCATCTGCAGCCTGGTGGAGCACAGGTGGTCCATGGGCCTTCAGCCACGTTAAAATACAGTTACAGTAGATATCTCTGTCTAGAGAATGCTGATGTGTAGTCAAAGGGTATTAGTGGAGAACAGTTAGGACAGAATTTGGCTTTCCTAATATCAGATGCCAAAAAATTATTTGGTTGTGTATAGGCAGGACACATTTTATAGGTAATGAAGAGGAATCAGCATTACTGGAAGCTGAGCCATCTCAATTCTCCAAGAGAGTAATTTTAAGATGGGAAATATGTCTTTCTGTCAACTCTGAAAGAAACCTATAAATACTTGCTTTGATTTTGACCAAAAGCTGTTAAATGCCTTAATTACAGAACAGTACTACAAGCTTGCGAGCAAAGGTATTTAGAATTGTCTCCTGTTAGATTCTTTTTTCAGCACCTGTTTTGTTAACATTCCTTTTTCACAAATTCTCAAGTTTTCTAGCTCTTTGGAAAGAAACACTCTCAAAGATAGGCAAATAAGAAGGATTAGTAGGTTTGGTCATGAAGTTGGAATATTCTTTGAGCGAATTTTTACCAAGGGAAAAAAAAAGGATGGAACATAGTAGGTAAGTATTAATCATAAGGGAGTTGGGCTGAAAAAGGGAGCCAAGTTTTTTTCTGGGAATAGCAGGGACTGTCTCAGATGTGAGCTTCACCAGAGATCCAAACCAAGAATAGGGGTCACAGCATTGTCCCATTAGTAGTAATAAATTTGAAGGATATGATGACTTCTCTAATTTTCTAGGAAATTGTTGAATCTCTGTTGAAAATGTGATTTTTTATGTGTATGTAACACTTAAGCATCTACATTTATTTCCATCAGGTATTTTGCATATAATCAAGGTTTAGAAATAGTTTGAAATATGCCCTATATGCCACATCCAGTTTGTTTTGGAACAGCCAAGAAAGAAAAAGTAGATCCTGGAGCATACACTGACAAACAGCCACACATGCACAGAAAAACAAAGAAAGACTTGTTATGAGGCAGAGGGACCATGCTTTTGAAACAATCATCAGCCTGGCTTTACGTTTACATCAGAGCAAGAGAACAAAAGACAGGGGGATCATAACAGTACACTAATCTGATTTTATTCTGGCTCTTTCTCTGCACAAAAGAGACTGTTTCATAACATCTGAGAGGCAAGTTTTTTCTTATCTGTCTAAGCACTCTTTATCCCAAGCCATGTGGTTCAATTCAGCTTGAGATGAGAAGTCAGCCAAAGAGGGGACAGTAGCATAGAAGGGATTCACTCCCGGGAGAACAGCTTGCTTCAGCTTTAATTGCAAGACACACACACACACACACACACACACACACGCATACAGAGATTTCGACTGCTTGGGTACCACAGAGCCATCAAAGGCTGCCTGTACTGCAGGTGGTTTTTTTGTTTGTTTGTTTTTCCTGCCTCTGGATTATGAAAATATTCTTTACAACTCATCTGAAACATAATCCTTGCTTTCCTGTTTATTCAGAGTAAAAAAACCTCAACCCAAACCGTACCAAAGAACAGCATCCTGCTTTTATTGATTGTATGAGACATTTAGAGACTTGGAAGAGTGTTGGATCCTACTTTATAGCAAAGCCCTGCAAACCAGCAGACAAAACTGAATCCACTCAGAACAAGCAGAGAAATTTACAGCCTTTTCTCTTGGATGTAAAGGACCCTACTGCTCCATCCACCTCCGCCAGAAAGGTGAAGAGGAGATGGGCTGTCCAAACAGACATCCCTCCCCTGGAACAGCTGAAGGATACAGACCTCTAACCTGACAAATGTGTTCTGTTTCAAACTTGCCTGGAGCTGTCCCACCCCTCAAGAAGTCCAGAAGTTTCCTTTGAAGGATTGCTTTTTTAGTGCCTCAGATATCGCATCTCCAGAGGACACCAACCCTTCTCCAAATCAATAAATGCAAAGCCCGGCAGTCAACTGTGTGTGGTGCACTGCAATTTCATCTCAGCTTGACTCTCTTAGCAGACTGTCATTGCTGTCTTGCAATAGGCGAACGCCTGAGGCCAGCGGAACTGGCATCTGAGGGTCAGCTTCTCTTTCAGACAATAATTTTCTCTATAGATTGAGATCTTTGAATTAACATTTCTTACTTTTCTTTTAGCAGCATGTACCACATGGAGTGGTAGTGGTATCCTCAGTAACAAATCTGGGTAGGGAGTAAGGTTCATTTTTCTCCCTCCCAGTTACTAGGCAGGCTGTATAGGGGCAAACCCCATATATTTTGCTAAGTAATCATTATGCAGAAAAAAGTGAGCTTTTGTGTAGAAAGGGGACTGAAAGAGCCAAAAGCCTCACAATGGCATCTTATATATTCCCCAGATATGGTTTTATAACAGACTACTAGCAGATTTGAGAAAAAAGAGATTATAAACATTACACTGAATTGTTATAATGGAGGCAGGGAATTTTTTGCTACCTCTAGAAAAGCATCATTCTCTTCAGAAAGGATGCCTAATGAGATGAACGAATATCAGACAACAATATATTCTTTTAATTACAGGAAGTGTTAAATAAATTAAAGCAGGGAAATATCTATTTCTCTCTCTTGTTTTGGTTCTTTTTTCCTTTGTACATCAGCATTTTTAGTGTTCATCAACGTTGCCCCTAAGGCAGAAACAGAGTCATGCATGATCAATTTGTTTTACAAGTCTTCCAAAATAGTTCCCTGTCTCCATTTAGCACTGTCAAGGTTTGTTCTTATTTGCCATTTCAGACAAGATTTAGAGCTTCCTCACTTTGATTCTTGGGATGAAGGAGGATTAAAGTTTCCATTGCTTGTTTGTAATGAGGCAAATTGTAACTCTAATTATGTAACCAATTTGCTGCAGTTAACTCTTGAAAAGAACAGCCACGGTCCTGGCAAAGGTTCATCTTGCACAGATGAGGTTTGTAGCCAGTGCAAAGTTGAAAGACAGTAGGATCTGGGTGCCTAAAATTGACATGGTTTTGAAAAATCAAATGAGACTCATTGAGTGGCTGGAAAAATAGTGCAGATAGCAGTGACCGCTTAAGGCTAATGCAAGGAAATCCAAATCTCTCCGTGTGTTTTCCTTCACATTAATCCTGTTCTGAGATCAGAGGAATTTCATTAAAAGATGCAAGGCACTTAAGATCTAGCCTCCATGTAATGTATTAATCAATTTTAAGGGAAAAGAGACCTTTCTGATCACCTGCATTACACAGGAGGCAGACATGCACACTTCACTTTTTACTGGAACCAGTAACTTAATGCCAAATTCATAATTTCTAAAAAGATAACTTGTCTTCTTCAAAGGACTCTTAAATATGGAAAGGTCACTGGTAAATTGCCCCAGTTTTTAATTCTACTCTTACTAAAAATGAGCAACTTTTCATTGTTTCTTGCTTGCTTCAGCCACCAGACTTGGGATTTTCTTGTCTTTAATGATACAGCATTAAAAGGACATGCATGTTTCTGGTATCTTCTTAGGTCAGTATTCTTACATTGAGGTTCAATTGTTTCTCAACATTCTCTGTCACTAAGTAAATGTAGGCTGGATTTTTTTTTCAGATTCTCATTAAAAGAGTACTTTTCAGTACTCAGTGGGAGACAATTTTGGACAGAAGAGAGCAGCTGGTAGGTCTCGGTACTTCTTTGGATCAATGTTGTAGCCAGATTACGTCCATATACCTGTCATGAGCTTTTTGGAAATCCCTGTTCTTTCAAGGTGTGGTCCCACAGTTGACATGCATCCTCACTTTTCAGTCTCGGATTATGCTTTGCTGTAATACCCAACAGGTTCTTTGCCCACAGCAGACTTACAACATTCTTGACTCAGTACTGATGGCTGAATAAGACTCTTAGTCAATACTCAGATCTTTATGATATCAACAAAACTTCTTGCAATGATATATCCCTTCTGTTCATTGACCAAAACTATCTGTGAACAATATGTTATAAACACTTGTATGTTGCAGGGGGGGGGTCCCGGGAGCAGGGGAATCCAGCCAGAGTCACGATACAAACACCGATACGATTTGAGCATCGTGCTCCCCTTTTATTATTCGGTTACACCAAGTTATACTTTTTCCCAAAGTTCACGCCCCTTTCCCATGAGAAAGCCTCTAAGCAGCGGGGGAGCTGACCAGTGCATACCTTTTCCCAAGGCTGTTCAAGGCTGCCAGCTAGCAGGTGCCTTGTAAGCCTGTTTTCAGCCTGAGGCCCCATCAGGGGTACTTCTGCAACAGCCCTGGGATGCCCAAGCCCTCCTGGGGTATCCTATATTCCACAAGGAATCCCTCTACAACTGTAAATAATTCGTGCTACCTGAGTGGGCCAGGCACATATGTATGTTTCTGTATCTGTGAGCACTTCCCAAGTATACAATATTTTGGTATTGCTGTTTGAGTTTCTATGTGCAGAATCAAGTGCTTTGTTAAAGTAGTGTGCAATGTGGAATGGGCTTGTTGTCTTGTGGGAGAAAAGACAATGGCAAAGTTAGGTTTGCTACCCGCTGCAATACTCTTTAATTCAAGTGGTTGGATAGTGGTAAATATTCCAATGCTGCAAGTGAAAGGCTTTTGGAGCATCCTTGGATCACTCCTGAGAATACAGAAAAAGAATGAAAGATTTCATAGACCAGTGCAATTGCTTACATTTCTTCTGCTTGTTGTCAGCTTAAAACTGCGAAAATGAAAGTCACTGTTGAATCTTTACAGAGTTCCAGTGTGCTTCAGAAATTCTTCCCTGAGACAGCCAAAGCAATTGCATAAATATATTTAATCCCAAATAAAACCCAGAGTTCCACATTGGAGTTACTTCTTGTTGAGGCTTCATAGACTATGCTTTTACTGACAAAAAGAGTTTAGCTATTTGAATTGAGGGAGTTGTGACTGTCATTTTGAGGTCCAGAGCCTCTTCGTTCTTGCCTTAGACATGCTGTGGGGCACAACAACAGGTATAAATGAGAAATCTATTCCCTCAAAAAGGAGAAACAAAAAAAGGAAAAAATAAAAGGAAGCATGAGAGATTTGTAGTAGTTTTTCAAGGAAGAGCTGGGATACTTTGCCTGTGGGTTAGTAATCTAAATAAGTACGTTCTGGCAGTAAGCATGGAGGGGAAAAAAAGAAAAAAAAGAAGAAATATTTCCATATTATGTTGGAAAAGCACTTATTAATACCCAGAAAGCTTCACTCATTTAAGAAAAACCAAGCCAAAAAGATAGGAGCCTAAAGTGCCCTTTGAATTAAATATACACACTGACATTTAGGAAAGTGAGTCAAGTGATTCCTCACTGCAGCTCTTGGGGTGTTAGGAGTTTCTTCCTCAGATTTTTGGGATTCAGGAAAAAAGGCATCCTTAAACTAACTTTTCCTATGCCTGTTGGACTACATTGAATTCAGCTGAGATTGTGGAAGTGATGTTACAATGTGCCTTGTTGTGATGACAGACTAATCAATCATGAGGTCTTCAGGTAAGTGGGAATCCTGAGATTCAAATGTTTAGTTCTAGATTATTTCTAACATTTACTGAGGAAGTGTTTAAATACCTTTGAGACTATCAAAACAACCTTTTTGTCAGCCTGCTCTGTAATCCTCTAATTTTAATTTCTTGCTTGCAAAGTGTCCCTTCTCTTACTAGACAGTCAGAGTGGCTGTCCCTTGGCATTTGTCACAATGACACCACTCTCCTGGAAATGGTGGGTTCAGAATATCTCCAACATCAAGCTTACCTCTTCCAAAGTTTTCTTGGTTTATCTTGGCTCAAGTGCTTCTTATTCACAAGCCACAACGATGAGCAAAAGGGATTTTCTTGTGAATTTTTTCTCCACCTACATTTGAGAAAACAGTAGGCTTGAGCTATATTTCACAGAGGTGCCATGTGGCATCCATAGCTGTGTCCAAAAAAAATTTCAAGAAAAAATTTCAGACACTTGGTATTGTCAACTCTTAGCTGCTGTTGGTTTTGTTTACCTTTTGTAGGTCTGGGTCTGGGAGGCAAAGCCCTCCTTCATCCATAGGAAACAGACTTGCTTCAGCACAGCATCTCCCACCAAAAGAAGAAAGTTTAACTTTCTGGATCTGGACCATGCCCCTTAAATGTCCAGAAAACAAACTGTGGTGGAATAGGATGAATCTATGGACATCACTGACAGCTGCAAAAAGTAAGTCTGAAAGCAGAATGGAAGGCATATAGGAAAATTGTCCCAAATTCAGTGCTGGTGTTTGTGAGAGCAGCTCCTCAGTATTGTGGTGCCTGTTTATACCAGCAGCGTATTTGTCCTGCTCTGTGCACTGAATAGGACAACAGGGATTACCATTTAGAATAGAGTGAAGACCTTTCCAGCTCTCCCTGGATGACTGTGTTGATTTTGGAGCTCCTGTAAAGTCTACTGCTCTGTCATGTTCCCAGATACTGTATTTTATTTACTGGTACTGAATGGTTGTCTATGTCAGCTCAAGTAGCAAACACAAGTGGGATCTTTTCTGGCAGATTTTTAGGACACTGTCTCTGACTGATTTAAAGTACTAAGCCACAAAGAACATATGAAATGGTGAATGTGAAATGTGAATTCTCACTATTTCTTTATAAGTAATGGTGTTCTCTCCACAGAAGCCTTGCCATGCAAAACAATGAATAACAAGCAAGATTCCCCTTCCAGTGGGTGAAATAGAACACTGATCACCTGTGGCACTGGCAAGGGTGAGTGAGCAGTGTGGCAGGACAATGATTTCAGAGTCGTTGATGGAAAACTAAATAATGATTATTTGTTTGTCATAGATTCTTTCCTTTATGGGTGCTAGTTGCTGGGACAATATTTACTAGCTGGCTGTCATGAGCCAATTATGTTTCACATAAAGCTTTTTCAGATAACATTACAGTCTGTGTTTTCTTGGCTGCTAATATACCTCTTGAGCAGAGTTTCTGGATTATTTTTCCCACTGTTGAAATGAATTACTTGCTATGGCATTGCTCCTCAAAACCAATAGCGTATTGGTTGTGAATGCCCCAGCACTGGAGGTGTTCAGGGTCAGGTCGGATGGGGCTTTGAGGAACCTGATCTAGTGAAAGATGTCCTTGCCAGTGGCGGGGGAAGGAACAAGATGATATTTAAAAGGTCCCTTCCAACCCAAACCATTGTATGATTCTATGATTCTTTGATATGTCTGCAAGACAACAATAAGCGAGGACTCATGAGTGTACTGTCTCACATGACTGGTCCATATTGCTGCTTATAGGCTGTCTGCAAAACTGGGTGTAGCAGAAGCTCAAATTATTAATGCTGTATGGTGGAAGAATGGAGCTGAGTTTCTCCTGGGTGGATGCCATCTTACCAGGTTGCACTTATTCCATTCTTATTGCTAGAAAAGAACAAGTGCACTTTTGGCCTGATCTGTGGATCTAGATTTGCTTCTGTGTCACTGGATTGGAGACTACACCTCAATTATGTCTCTCCCCTACGAGAGAGCTCCACAATTCATGCTGCTTAAAGTTTTTGTGAAAAACGGAGGTACCTATGATGAGTGGATCTGATCATGTTCTTAGCAGCACTGAGCTGTAAATGTAGATATTCCACTTTTGGGAAGTGGAAGCTGAACAAGGCTAAATATCCCTCCTGAAAATGCACCTCATTTGTAGCAGTTTATCTCTAATGGAATTCAATAATTACAGTAGAATTGGAAAGTTATGGCTATTATCAGTCCACAAACACATCTAAAACCTAGAAATGTTGACAATGGATGCATTTCTTTCAGGCACTACCTTTTGGCGGCAGATCAGATTATCTGTGTGAGGCACACAAATCACATGCTTTCCCAGGTGGGCATTAGCAGAACCATCTGGCAATTAGAAGTCTCCGGGGCAGTCAATCCAACTTTGAGCTGGATTAACTTGGAAGTTTCAAACACTGTCACTGCTTTTTGATAGTCAGAGAGGTTTTAGGCCCGTGTGAATAAGACAGCCATTTGATCAGGGACAGAAAGGATTATTCAGTTTTTTATCTTCAGCCCTATTCAACTTTCCATGAGGTCAGTCTAAATCATCTCTCTTAGAGCACATATACAGAGGAAATGTATATGCATGGCTCAAATCCAGCCAATTTTGGGGATGAGTAAGTTGGCTGAGCATGCAGAGAAGATCTGTAGCAATCTTGGAGCTTTAAGTGGTGTGGCAGACTGTGGGTAATTTTGGACAGAGAGTACCCAGTGCTGTTATTTCACAGAAACTGTTTAGCTTTTGCTGTATTTCAGCAGTGACAAAAACTCCCACAGCCTCACCATAGGCCCTCTTGATAACAACTGAAAAAATCTGTATCTTCCAAATACGTTATATCACTAGATGAAGTGGACAAAAACAAAACAAGTATGTTTATGACTTAGCCTGAGGAGATAATTAACTTCTGAGTGCTGAGATCTTTGATTGCATTCCTAGCATGATCTTAATTGGAAGTCTGAACTTGTAAAAGGTTGTAGTGTTTAGAGGATATCTGAAATGGTTCACTGAGAAATTGTTTGTTCATAAATTTGAAAGGTAATCCAGACAAATCACTTTTACTTTGCCTTTGTTGTAATTGTTGTGGTTGATGATGATGATAAAATTAATCTATTACAGTGGCAGCAAAAGCACCAGACTATTCAAAGAGAACATGTATCAAAAGGTATTGAGCCACTTCAGGGAATTTCAGAAGAAAGAAGTTTTACAAAAAGGGCTGAATACATGCCAAATGATAATACTTTGAAATCTGTATTACTGCTCCAGAGTGTGGTACAGTACTTTGCAAAACTATTGACCTCTTGTGTGCTCTCAGCAAGAATTGTCATGATCTAAGTTTTTGGCATGGAACTATGTTGTGTTGCACATACATTACAGTAGGTTGCTGGTATAGATGAAAACTAGAAACTCTTTTGTTATGCTGTAAAATATCTCTGCCCTTTACCCATCCCAGTTATAGGCACTTGGCCACCAAGAGTCCCAGTTCTCCGTGGTCAACAAGGGCCACAATTTGCATCTTTCTTTCTAAAACAGGATGAATCCATACAGTGTCCGAGAACATCTCCATCTCACCTAAGCTTTGGAGGCTGGCAATGGAAGAACACAGTCCTTGGTGCTCCCTAAAAGCAGTTTTGAAAAATGGATTGCAGGTGATTTAACATGTCTAATTTAAACTTCACAGGGAAGACATTATTGTGGCCTTTCAATTCATAAAGGGCGCCTAAAAGTAACATGGAGATAGACTGTTTAGTAGGGTCTATAGCCATAGGACAAGGGGTAAGGGTTTTAAACTAAAAGGTAGATTCAGTTTAGATATAAGGAAGAAGTTTTTTACAGTGAAGATGGTGAAATAGGTGCCCAGAGAGGTGATAAATGTCTCACCCCTGGATACACTCAAGGTAAGGTTGAATGGAACTTTGAGCAACAAGGTTTAGTTGAAGGTGTCCTTGAACATTGTAGGGAGGTTGGACTAGATGATCTTTAAAGGTCCTTTCAACCCACAGCATTCTGTGCTTCTAAATACATAAAATGAAGAATATAAATAAATATCTAAAAGGGTTGTTCAATATATGCAAAGCCCTCCCTCTTGACCAGCATAGACTAAAAAACTGACTTTGAGATGTTTGGAAATTTTGGTGAAATTACAATAACATAACATGAGAAAATTATTTGATAATTCCTTTTGATCCCTGAGGAAAAATGGCAGCAGAAATATGGGCAAGTTTCTCACTACCCATGCCCAGGAACCTGGATCGTCAAGCCCACTTGACACAGCAGTCTGCAGTAAGAGTATCTGCTCCTGCTATCTTGCAGAAATCACAGAATGTGCTGAGTTGGAAGGGACCCACAAGGATTATTGGGTCCAGCTCCTGGCCCTGCACAGGACACCCCGGGAATCCCACCATGTGCCTGAGAGCTTTGTCCAAACACTTCTTGAGCTTAGAGCTGTGACCGCTGCCCTGGGGAGCCTGTTCCAGTGCCCAACCACTCTCTGGGTGAAGAATCTTTTCCTGATGTCCAACTTAACCCTCCCCTGACTCAGCTTCAGACCACACCCTTGGGTCCTGTCACTGGTCACCACAAAGAAGAGATCCATGCCTGCCCCTTCAGCTGCCTCTCAAGAGGAAGTTGTAACTTCAATGAGGTTTCCCCTCAGTCTCCTCTTCTCCAGGGTGAACAGACCAGAAAGAACGCTGAGCTTTCAGATGAAACAAATTAGCACCAGTGATAGACAACTAACTGGAAGGATAGAAGCTATTGGAGCAGAAAATAAACTATGGAGCTCTCAAGGGAAAAAAGATGTTGTGAAGGTTAGCTCAACAATGTATTGTTTTATAGAAAACTTAAAATTGAAAAAATTGTGCATGTCTCTGAATGGAGCCAGTATTGTCACAAGGATGTGCTACAAGGCAGGGTCCCCACACAGATAAATGAGATGGGACACAGTAGTAGACCTGAGTTGGATTAATGCAGGAACAGTTAATTAACTGTAGTGTCAATAAACAGAAAAGATCATCCGTGCTTTGTGCTGTGATTGGTTCAGAAAGTCAGAATGACTGTTTTCCAGAAAACAAAGAAATTCAAGAGACTAGGACATATGCAGATAGAATAGTGGGATAAAACAACTAGTTAGTTGTTAGTTCAGATAAGAGTTGAAGAAATTATTTTATAGGCAAAAAACCCCCACGTAAATAAAATTAAATGACAGATACAGAATGTACCCTATGCCCTGCAAACGTGGGAGATGCAGAGAATAGTAGGTGTTTTAAAATGTTACAGAACTGTGAATTCAGGGGTAGGAAACATCCTTTGAGAAGAGTCTCTAATGAATATACAAGTTTAACCTTCACTTGCTGCCACTGCTGCTGCCATCAAGGCTGATGGGGTGAGGGAAATGCTGTTGGCTGGAAAACACCTTAGGGAAAGCAAAGAGGTGTAAAGACATTATTTTTATATCTATTTACCTTTCCTGCTTATTTCTCCATATCACTTCTATTTGTTAAATTCAAGGCCACAGCCTAGACTTTAAATTAAATATCTTTGTTTCCAGTGATGATATTGGGGTTTATTAAATTCATGTTTTTCTGCAGTGGATAGTACTTATACAATTTTCCTCAAAGAAGTTAAAAATAGCTTTCTGCTCCTTAGGCTTGCAGGGGCTGCTTTTGCCTATGCTGTTAACTTGGCTTGTTGTATTTTTTAAATACAGTTAAGTAAAAAAAAACAAATAGAAAAGGGAAAGTTGGGTCTCTCTCTCTTGTACTTTTTTCGTAATTGGACATGAAATAAAAGCAAGTCAAATTGGCAGATAGCATTGTGTTCTGGGTGGTGTGAAGTGCCAGAAACTGTGTTTTGCCTGAACACAACTTGTTTTTTTAATAGTCCTTTTTATTTTTCACTCATAACAACAGAAGTGAACTATTAAAAATCAAATGTTGAGATGAATTGAACTAAACAAAAACATGCCAAAGGCGACAGGCAGGGTTCAACACTCTGTACCTTTTATCTCTCTGGTGTCTCTCTTTGATGGTTGACATGGCAAAAGAATTCTCACAACACTTCTGAATCCTGATCACTTTGCTAATAACAGCAAGACCACCACTGCATCGTTTCTACGCTTGAATTCCACTAGATACAATTCTTTGTTTACCCACTGATATTCAAATGGCACTATTCAGCAAAGATTTAATGAAGAAAATGAAGAAATTCCTATGGAATCAGCAGATGATGGTGTATTATTATTATTATTATTATTATTAATCATTGTTCATTTGATCATCAGTGGTGCCAAGAGAAACCAGTCAAGGATCAGTGCTTTTACCTAAGATGTAGCAGACAGATCCTCAGTGGGGTAAAGTACCATGTAAATTAATGAAACTGGGATGGTTTAAACCAATTAAGATTCTATCCTTCCAACAAGCCCAAGCAGTGGTGTGAGGTGCAGACAAGTAAATGAAAAATTGAGCATGTTTCTATAACCATTAATAAAGTCTTTGCTCCCCAGACTCCCTAGACACTATCAGTCCAAAAGATTGCAGGGCCTTATAGAGGAGTAATGAAGTCAGGGCTAAAGAGATTTCGGATGTGCTAGTAATATTCTTAAAGGTTTTGTCAGTTTTCTCTCTGTGGGGAAAAGGTCTTTTGTGAAGGCACTGAGCTGAGGCTCAAAAGATTTTCACTTCGTGCCTAGTTCATCGTGGACTACTTCTTTGATCTTGGAAAATAACCTCTTTTGCTCATGTGAAAATAGGAATGCTAATAATAAGCCTTTGCCTGTCCTGCAGGACTAGGTAATGTGAATACTGTGGGGCATGGCATTCTACATCTGTGTACAAACAGAAAGGGATTGCCCTTAACAGCAGTCATCATTGACTGCTGTAACACAAAACTATCATCCGAAAATTAAAATCACTGAATAACAGAATACCATTAAAAGGAGTTTTTTTCTGCTACTTATGTTATATCCATTCAGTCCAACAAAAGCAGACATTTGGTCCCATGCCTGGACTTGTTTTCTAAAAGTAGAAGTGAAATCATGGCTGAAGGTAAAAGGTTTTTATTATACAAGGTGAGCTGAGGTTTTCAAGCTTCTAAGAAATCAGTTGCTTTCTGCTTTTGTTAAGTGCTAATGATGACAAGGGCAATAATGTGCAACTTTGAAAGCCTGTATTAGAACCTTACAAGTCTTTTACACAAGGAAAACCAGATTTTCCTGTTTCAGATTGTCACTGTGGTAGTATATAGACATATAGGCATGGTCCACTGCCTTTATACAAAATCTTCCCTGCCTTGCTTGTGTTTGAGCCTTGCATGTCTATTTACAATGGAGTAAGGTTGCAAGTCTTTGTACTCCTACCTCTCTGCTGAAGCTCTGCTTCCATTTCTAGGTAGGAAAAGCAAATCAAGGGCTATATCTTCACTGGCAAGTTTAACAGAACAAAGAGCAAACCTGAGAGCTTGTATAAGATCACCCATCCTGCTAAACTGTGAACAGCTTCAAAGCACTGAGGGGGAGGTCAGGCATTGGAACAGGCTGGCCAGGAGAGAGGTAGAATCGCCATCCCTGGAAGTGTTCAAAAAGCATGTGAATGTCTCACCTGGGGACATGGTTTAATGGCAAACATGGCAGTGCTGGGTTAATGTCTTTTCTGACCTTAGTAATTCTATGATTCAAAAATCCATGACATGGAACAAACTGGTATCTGGTAGCATGACAGCAGACAATGCCAAGTACAGTGAGTGGCTAGCACAAGTCAAGAATCATTCCCAGTATCTACTTTGGGGACAATCTCTTCCTTCTTGGTCACGGTTGGGAAATTTATCTGTTTGAAGGTGAACTGTGCCACACCATATCTCAATGTCAGAGCACTGTCCTTAGTCTCTTGTTTACTAATACAGAAACAGTAAGGTGTTCATTAGTGTTTGGGGAAAAGAAACTCCTGAAAGATTTGAGTAGGAAAATTGTCATCTGAGCATCTGCCAACTGGTAACAAAGTCAGATTAAATATTTGTGTAATAGAGTCATAAAACATAACTGTAGGAGTGACATGTGTCCACTTCTTTATCAAAATCAAGTACAGTAAAAGTGTAGACAGATGTTTCCTTAGGTGCTTCCAGATGTTTTTAAATGTCTTCAATAATGAAGAAAGCACAGACTTCCTGAGTAATCTATTCTAAAGCTGAATTAACCTTTGAGATGGATATTTTTTTCTTGTAATTAGCAGTTAATAATCTTCTTCATTCTTCATGTGAAGAAGAATGTTCTTGGAGTTCAATAGGTCAGCAGTCTACTGCCAGTCATCTGAACATCCAGGATCCCTTCATTATTGTTCTTTCTTCCTATGGTAAGATTTTAGAAGAATAAGAGAACTGGAAAGTGAAAAAGACTTATAATAAGGAATTGGAATGGCAGCTTGTAATTTGTAGTAGGAACCATGTATTATATCAGATAAAAATAAAACCTGGACAAGGCTATATTTTGTATCATAAAATACTTTTGTTTTTTGCTTTTATGGCTTATTTTGATGTCAGCAGAGTCCTGAGGTATATATGTAGCCTTGAAATTCAAAACCATCGTCTCTTTAAAGCATTTGGTTTTAAAAGGGGCACATTTGTAAAGTGGTAAAAAAAAATCTCTCCATTGTGAAATATCAATTATTTGTAAGTGCTTGGATTAATTTATTGGATTTTATGGGTAAAAGAAATGGAAATTGTTTCTTACATTAAAAATTAATATTTTACATCCAGCTGTGTCTGGCTGGGCAATAAATCAGCTCCTTACAATTACTTATTTGTCAGTCAGCATGTTAGTTCAAAAAGCAAGAAGCTTGCCTGTGGATCCTGCTCTACTTGAAAGCAGGGAGGGTTCAGGTCAAATCAATTTCAGCCACAGTAATTAAGAAAAAGATTGAAGATCCTTCCCCACCTATGCAGTAAATATCTGGAGTTACTTTTTAGAATGGATCCACTTCTCAGCAGCAGCAGAGAAGGTAGACAACGCTACTTTGGAAGACCTTTTTTAAATGCTTAAGAGAGTTATATATGAACCAAATACTCAGACTTTCCTCTGAATAAATCTGAGTACTTCATATTTGCTAAGCAGGGAAACATTTGTCTTTTCAGCTTGTCTATTTACAGCTGAATATCATATAATCTTCTGAGGATGTATTTACAGAATCTGTCTACATAGAAGCAAATTAAAGAAGGCCAGGGTAAAGTAGTGTCCCATGATCATCAAGATCATGTCAATTGCTGATGGTATCTGTTCATTTTTTGGTCACTACTCTCCCTGACAACATCTGAACATACTTCAGGAGTTATACCAGGGACCATCCTCAGTACAGACTTTGTGGGAGGTAAAAAGTTCATCTATGTTAAAGGAAGAGTCTGCACCCTTTAAATCCAGGGTCACAAAATGGACACGAGCTCTTTTCACTGGTGTGGCTATAGCCAGAACATTTGAGTTGATGCCAGCAGAATGAGAACCTAAAAGAAAACTCGTATCTCTATCAAAAGTGATGAATAAGGCACAAAATTACATTAAAATTAAAAAAAACCAAAACCAAAAAGCTCATAACTACTGATGCAAATAGAAAGTTTCCCTCACATATTTCTTCAGGGTCTTTTGATTTGGCAAGGCAACAGAAAATCGTGCTTAATTTTGATAGAATGTAAGTTTTTAAAGTTTTCCTTGGCCATCAAGGTGAAAAATTAACTGTAACCAGAGCTCTAGTTGTACAGTGTTCCTAGTGAAGAATTCTGTCATGACAGGGAAACTAAATTAAGTCAATCATATCCAAGAAAGATAATTAGTTGCACACTTCTCGCACATGCAATATCGTATTCAATTAGAAGTAAATTAAAAAACTGTGGAAATAAGGTCACATGAACTCCTACAAGAGAAAGCAATCTCAGACCTTTGGAAGTCGCAGAAAGCAAACAGAAATCTCAGACCTCTGCCTTCCCAGACAACCTCATGTATTAGCATCATTCCCTTTCTCCTGTACTGGGATTCTGCTGTAGCAGTGCACAGAGTGTGTGGGGCTGGGGACTGAGGGACACATAAGGGCCTGATGCTGAAACCAGGGGTGCATTAGAAAGCATGTTTTTCACCAGCAGCACTACAGAAACTCCCATGTCAGCTCACCCTATGTCCTGTGTCCTGTGCCTCAACAACTTGGCTAGTACAAGTGAAACTATTGTGTGTCTCTAGACCCATCCTCATGAAGCCATTTGTCTCATGAAGTAGCATTTCTCTAACTAAAACTAGAAATAATATTTGGCACATAATGAAGTTTTACTGCTTCTATAAAACCTATGTATTTCTGAGTGTCAGTTACTGGCATAATTTGATCTCATATTTATGTGTACACAGTCAGTCATTTACTGAGCCTGGTGTAAGGAGAAAAAAGCTGGCTGGTGAAACCACATCATCCCATCACCCACCTGTAAAATGTAGCTAACTTGAACACATTTGAATGATTATATATGAACTAACTAAGGACTGAGTGAATAATTTGTGAAGTTGTGGATAAATAGTTCCAAACAAGGTGGTTACAATAAATTGGCAGTAGTTGTCTCAAGGTCAAAGCCGTGCTGTCCGAATGATAGCATTAGCTAGCAATGATCTAATTAAAAACTGTACACTGAGTTATAAAGAGAGTACAAGAGTAAACAAGTGGCAGAGTCTAGATTTATCTGCCATGCAATGGAAGCAATCACAGCAGGATGTTGAGGTGTCCAGCACAAGGAATTAGGATTCATAAATAAAAAGCAACCTCTGTAAGCCTGTGTATTTCAGTATGAAAAACAAAGCAGTAGCAAGAGGGTTTCAGAACGTGTAGCCACAGGCCTACAGGCATGATGATGAAGATGATTAAGAGTCATAGTTCTTTGAGAACTCCTTATCAATTTATAGAGTAATGTTCTGCAATGGATTGGTTTGTGAGACCAAAGACAAATGACTGAATCAAAGTGAATTTCACCAGGGGTGATGCAGTGGGATCACAGCCAGTGTAAGCAGCAGGAACAAGGCAGCAAAAACCACTGGGTCACACATGCTGGGAGCAGGAAACAGCCTCCCTTGGCCATGTCTCAGAAGATTATGGCACATATAAGCAACCACAGTGCAGAAAGACGGGGAGACAGCTCTGCAGTGGAAGTGGCAAAGGGCATCATCCCATTGACTTCAGCAGAGATTGGATAATTTTCAACAATCTAGCTAACGAATCTATGGTTCATTGCAAATGTATAGTCAATTAAACAGAATTAAGAAGATATTAATTACAAAATGGTGTTTTTTAGTTTTTAGTTGTATCTGATTGGAAACCATGTTATTTAAGACCTAGAAGTTAATTCCTGTTTTTGAATCTGAGTATAAAACCACAGACAGAAAAGAAGAAAAGGACTATTTTCTTTCTGAGATAAACATACAGCTTTCATTGGCATTTTAGTGCTGCATTCTGTCCTGCGTACATATGATCATGTATAATGTGACTTTCTATAAGATGTCAGTCTTTAAAATTTTCTGATCTGCCATGTTACCTCAAACTATGGTATTATTATCTTCCTCTTCAATGGGCACTGAATACAGTATTTCAGACTGGGGCTGACCAGCAGCAACTTAATCAGCACTTTAATTTTTATTCTGGATTCTTTTTTGTAATAAAACCAAATATTACATCTAACTTTTTTTTCTTTGGCTGTGACTGTTTTTTTCAGCTGTGATTTTGGAGTTTTCCTTTTCTCCATTAGCCCTAAATAACATTTTTGTCATTGCTCTGAACAATTGAGCTATTTCTCACAAATACCGTATTTGTCATTGAACTGAACAATTGAGCCATTTCTTCCAATATCCTACTGACTTTTCTGTTTGCTCAAGAATAATTATTTCACAAAGTACCTGTGGGGTACTTTTGTTCCCCACAGGTCTAATCATCAAAACCATCTCAATCTATCTGAATCTGAACACTTTTTCTTCATTATTTCTCTATACCTCCAAGGAAGTAAGTGTGGCTCTATGGCCCAGTATTTTTGTGCACTTTTTCCTGTATCACACATCGTTTGTTGTTTTTTTAAGAAGTTCTTAATTTTTTTTTTATTTGCTGATAACTTTCCTGTTCTTTAACGATTTTGCCTGAATTAATCCATATTTTGTCTCTACATCAGATTTCCTTCTTCAAATTAGAGTGAAAATAGAGCAGTCAATTTGGAGAAATTAGTTCATATATACTTTATTGAGACTTTTAAAATTTGTTGTTTCTGGATTGAAGAAGCTATTTCCATTTAAACAATGGCTAAACTGTGGGAAGCTAGAGGTCTGATAGGATTTTTCCATATATCTTTAGATTTGACTGCTTTGGAAAATTATGGGAGTATCAACACTGGAAAATAATATTTTTATAGAGGTTTCCTCACATTTTGAGTGTTCTTTGGGACTGAATACGTTTTCAGACTGCACAGCCTACCTGAACAAGAGAGATGTAAAACAAAACAGGTTGGTGCTTTCAGTGCCCTCCTTAAATCTCCTTTTGCCTAAGGCTGTGAGACAGGAAGAGTTTGAGCTTTTTTGACATGTATTAAGTGCCTGACTTCCAGTTCAACTAATTCTTCCCTCAATCCTCTCTCACAAGTGAGTGATAACATGGTCTAATACTTAAGCTTTTTTTAGTAAGGTGAGTGGGTTTAAAAAAAAGCTTAAAAATATGGTAAATTGAAATTCATAATTTTTGGAACCTGTAAAATTCCCCAAGAGGATACAAAAGTGTAAAGGAAAATAAAGTCAGAAGCTGGAGGCAAGAACAGTAGTTTTTGAGCACTTAGAGCATGAAAGAAGTTGGTTATATTTAAAGCCAGCTAGAGAAAACAGTTTCTAAAGGGAAGTCAGCAGTGGGAACTAAAGGAAATAGTGATGGTAGCCAGGAAAAATGCCTGAAGGCCATAGCAGGATAGGGGCTGCTGTCTAGGTAATTATAGCTCATCTCAATAGAAGCCCTGCATTAAGAAGTAAAGGAAGAAAAGACACTGACAGTGGCAAGGGGACAGCAATATCTGAAGGATAAAAGGGTCCTGTACTTCACTAACAAACACAACATTCTTTGCTTCAATATTCCTATCTTAGTGTAGGCAGGCTCAAAATCTTGTCTTAAGGTGGCAGAGGGGACCTGAGTGAACTGACCAGGCTGAGGTGCTCCCCAGCTGTGAGGCAGTGTGCCAAGTGTGGATATTCCTCATTTCTATGTCCTCCTTTAAATATTAGCGGCTGGATGCTACCTGCATGCTTAGAATCATTTTTGTCTCTGGGTACTACACAGGTATTTGAAAGTATTTTAAAGCAGTATATTTAATGACAGACAATACCACCCGGGAGCCTAAGTGAGGCTTCAAACTGCCTGAGCTAATTGGATTTCTATTATTTGAGATAATCTTATTGGGATGCTTGGAAATGAGTTTTATTCTTCATTAAAAGAACAAAGGGCTGCGTCTTTAAAGAGCAACACTAATATATGCAGAGGGCAAAAATAATGTTCTCTAAAGCTTTCTATGGGCTCCTGCCAGTTGTGACTAATGTTCGTGCAGGTATTAGGAAAACATAGGCCAATGTGATGATGAAGAGAGAAGACTGGAGATTAAAAGAAAAGTGGTTTGAAAGCTCTACTCATATTACTGTATGAAGAATAATACATAATGTGGGTGTAATAAAAATGATAATGTGTTCTGTCATTTCAGATAATTAGACTGTGATCCTGGAAGATGTTTCTTGTGGCTGAAGCACTGTATCTGGTTAAGAGTTCTGCTGCATTTATATTTTATATTTAGATTGGATATTAGGAAAAATTTCTTCACTGAAAGTGTTGTTGAGTATTGAAACAGGCTCCCCAGGGCAGTGGCGGAGTCACCATCCTTGGAAGTATTTAAATGATGTATAGAAATGGTGTTTAGGGAAGGGCCTCAAACAAAAAGAGAGTAGGTTTAGAATAGATATTAGGAAGAGTCTTTACTGTGAGGATGGTGAGGTGATGGAGAAGTTTGCCCAGAGAAGCTCTGGATGCCATATCCAAAGCATGGATGGGCTTTGAGCAACCTTGTCCATGGCAATGGGGTTGGAACTGGGTGATCTTTAAGGTCCCTTCCAACCCAAGTTGTTCTATGATTCTATGTTTTAATGGTGGCCTTAGCAGTGCGGTTAATGGTTGGACTCAACAACCTTAAAGGTCCTTTCCAACCTAAAGGATTCTATGATTTTATGATTTCCTGTGTTTTCAGAACAGAATCCTTTCCTGCTGCCTAGTTTGAGATGAAATAGGTCCAGGCCTGAGGAGACATTGATGCTGTGATATTCTCATGGGACAAAGTCCAGGTAAGGTTCCCTGATGATTCCTGGATGTGTGGAGTGTTCATGCCCCAGGCTGGGATCTGGAGGGAGCCCACTGTCTTACCATACAGCAATACTCAAGCACAGAGGAAGGGGAAAATGGGGCTGGGTCGACCTCTAATGCCCAGCACAAAATTGCTGCTGGGAGTCACGGCAGGTTCTGGTAGAAAATTGCAACACCGTTCTGCTGTCTTTCTTTTGCAAGGCTTTTGACACAAAAAGATCCATTTTGCATGCCTGTCTGCAGAAAACAGGGTGAAGTAGACAAAGGAACCTACAGGAGGTCTAACTTCTGTGCAAATGTTTGTCAAAATAATTCTCTATAAGCTAGGAATCCTTTTGATGACTTTTCGGAGGCTATTTTTCTCCACAGTAAAATCTGTCAGTTTGCTCATTTGTATTTTAAGTGCTTTCCAAGTATCTCCAGCAGAAGGAAACAGGACACGTATCAGAAGATCAGTAACTTGATTCTCATCAAAGAAAACAGAAGTAGGGAGCATGTGATCTATCCTCACCATCTGAACAAAGCACTCGGCTCACAAATAACCCAGTGCTACTAGGTGCAGAGAGAGAACTCCTTGGTGAATAACTGTGAATAGCAAATGCAGGAGATTTTGAGTCAGTCTGTGGGAAATTCCTGAAAAGACAAAGTGGGTACCTTTAATAGCAAAGGTATTTGCTGACATGCCTTGCTTTGTTTCTCTTTCTGTCAGATGCCACATTCAGCTGTGTCTGAACTGCTGACACCAGGGAGACCTGTGGTTCTCTATCCCTCTACTGAGATCCATGGGGTATAATTTGCCTATTTGACTTGATACAGTGGTGTCTTAGACAATATATAGACAACTGGTTGTGGTAGGTGATGAATATAGGCGAGTAGAATTTCAGTCTGCAGGTTCAATATAATTAATGAAGTGTTACTAAAGCATTTTAAGAGAAACTGGTTTCTGCATTTACAATGTGCTGTAATGATTTACTTAGAAGTCTCCCTTTAGACTCAGTATACAAGTTACAAATGATGCAAAATGTTGCTCATCAGAGATATTGACAATTGCTCATTGGTATTGACATATGCAAGATTCTCCACTGGTTGGCAGTGCAATTATGAACTGACTTTAAAGAAGACCTTATTTGTCATCTAATTTCAAAGTTTCTCCCATCCTACTCTTCAGTTGTTTCGTCCAACCAATCAAAGTAATAATAATAACAATAATAAAAAAATAATATTGCCCCAGTAAAACTTCCTTCTTTTAAATGGGGTATTTGGAAATAGGCTCAGATGTTACATTTTGAGTATGTTCTTCAAAAAAGCCTAAGTGATAGAAGAAAAAACCTCACCAGTTCTCCCACTGAACCCACAGGTTCTGACTGAGCCAGCTGGATTTCTACCTAAGTCCCTGTGTCCCACGTTTCTTTTCACTAGGAACATGTAAAAATAACATGGAGCCTTGAAAATAAATGTTAGGAAGACTCAGTATGTTGCAGAGCTTTCTGAAATAAATTAGTAGAAACTGTCTCTCCACTTAACTAAGAAAAAAAAATTACTTCATGTACACGATGGATCAGAGAATCATTGAGGCTGGAAATGACCTCTAAGATCGTTGAGTCCAGCTATTAAGAAGGTAAATTAGGGAAAGCAGGACTGGTTAAAAAAGTTTGCTCAAAGTGCACCTTTCACCTGTACTCTTGCTTGAAAATCAGGGTGCAAACTGACCAAATTTTGCTGCTTAGCTCTATTTCCTTTTGTTTTTTTAGGAATATTAGGCAGGGACTCTCTCAGCTGAGGTGCATTATTCTTGACACAGCCTGAAAGAAAGCATTTGCTCCTTGAGACTGTGTGACACACAGCATGCAGGCTTCTGCTTTAGAAACTCTGTTGCTCATTATAGAAATGTTAAGTTTACTCTCCACTCTGGCAGCTCTGCTTCGGCAGAAGAAAATAATACATCCAACAAGTTATCCTAACGCCTATGGACTAGCACCAATAAACAAATCTCTGTCTCCTTGTGCTTGAAGCAGCTGCTGGTGATTACCCTCCTCCCGTGGAGACAGAGACACATCTGGTTTCTGCAGAACAGCAAAGAAGCAGAAAGGAGATGAGCCAAAGCAGCCATCCCTGGTGTACACAGCTGCATCATCTCAGCACTGCTGCACCACCTGAGAGCCAAGGCTCATGCAAGCAGTGGGTCAGGATGGTTATTAGGAAGAAGAGAAAAATATAAAGGGGACATTTCCTCCCGCATGTTTCCCCGCTGTGGCTGAATCATGTGGCTTTGTTTTAGGATTTCTATGTGGTGTTCACTGTTCCCATTCTTCCACATTCCTCATGATAATGTTAAAATATGACCAATATGGCCTAAATTATCATGTTTGTAATCTTTTATGAAAGTTTCCCTATGTGAAGAAGAAAAATACAACATCCTACATTCATCAGTTTCTCTAATGGCTTATTTGTGACGTGTAGAAATAAAGCTGTGGAAAAGTTTCCTTTCTGTCTGAAATGTCATTTCAATATTGTCCAGAAAAACACATCAGACCAGAAGCCCAGACTCTGTAGGTATGAGGTGAGTTTTAAAGAACTTTAAGATAAAAAAAAGAAGAAAATGTAAAATGTACAAAGCCCATATGTGCATTGCTTCATTTGTTTTTAGCTTTAAGTGGCAGGATTAAGGCTTAAAACATTTGGCAGAGTATGAAAATGAAAGGTGAAATTCTCACTTTGCCCCACATTGATGCTAAGTTTCATAAGAAATAGTAGAAAAATACTAAATATTGTGAAATAATTGGCAACATGTTTGTCTACTGTAGTTTATGATGGAACATATCCATATATTTGAATTGTCTTTTTGTCTTACATTTAATTTATGAATTAAAAATAAGTTTTAAAATTGTGTGTTCTCCTTTATTACTCCCCAGAGCAAATAGAAGGGTAAATTAAAAAAAAAAGAAGATTCTGAGAAAAAAGCCCAAGTTTTGATTATTTTTTCTTTTGACAATTGGGCCTTTGATATATAAAACATGTGCATGAAAAAGAATTTCAGTGTTTATTCAAAAATCCAATTTCTATTCCAATTGGTTTGCTGAGAAGCCATTTTCTGTCACATGAAGGAAAGATCTGACACAAGTTGTACCATATTAAAATATATTCTAACTGGAGCCAAATACGTTGATGCAAAATCAATATAGGCTGGATGCTGGCAAAGCTGCTGTAATCTGAAATCAGTATCAGGGTGAACTCACTTGACTTTACGTCTTCATATTTATCTGTTTTCTCCATTTCTTCCTTTCCACTTTTCCTCCCCTGTCAGCAAACCTTGCTTGGCAGTTGTGCAACCTTTATTATTGTAGCTCTCTCTTCTATGCCTCGCTGCTATTCCCTATAGGAAAACCTTTTTCTTTTTTTTTTTTTTTTTTGATTGGGTGTGGATAGCCTTGATTTTGTTAGATTAACATTTGTTATCATGCCAAACAAAGTGAGCACATCAGAGAGAAAGACTCTTCTGCAGCTAACGCTAACTGTGAGAGTGATAAGGAGTATTGAATAACCTCAAATGCAAGAAAGGGAGGAATAATGCTCTATGTCTAAGAGGCTGTGACTACAGACAGTGCTGAACACTGTTAATTAAATTCCTATATTTTCCTATGCTATTTGAAGCCCAAAGTGAGAATGGGTGATAACATATATTGTTATGCCATATCCAACAGAATAATGTTTCATTTTCATCAAGATTTACTGTGGTTCCAGTAGCTCTCATTTTAGTCCTTCTTTCTCCTTCTTTCACTTTCTCTCTGTCTCTTTCTCTCTCTCTCTTCCTGCCTTCCTCCTTTTCCTTTTCCTTTCTTTTCTTCCTCATATTATTTCTCTATTAATGATGACATGAAGCACAAATATCTCAGCAGCATGGGAGAGGTAGAGCTACCTCTCTCTCTAAGCATGGTGAGTTGCTACAGACTTATTTTACTTTATTTCTTTAAATGACTGTTTTCTCTCCAAGAAAATTGCCCAAACTCCCTCAGCTAAGAATGTGATAACTGTTGAGGCTGAATGTTTGCAAAAGAGAGGAATACAGTAGGCTCATACATTTTCTGAAGAATTTTTATGAGAATCACTTTTTACAAAATTTTCCAATTGATTTCCTGTGTTATTACTCCTCTGGCTCTCAATAATGTTATTTAGACAGAGAAATATTCTGACAGCATATCTTCCCATTTATACTTTGCTTACAGCAGTGGCCTACAAATAGGCCATTATAGTCTGGAAAAAAAATTACAAAGTAAAACTTTTCCTTCATGTTGCTTAAAAAATACAGTCTAACTAATAGTTGTCCAACATACATCTGCTATTATAATTTAAATTTTTTTTCCACCATACTAAGCATGCAGAGCTGGACTAATTTATTTAATAAATAGGTTAGAATAATAAGCAGGTAATTTTATATCCACAGTGCAGTCCTGATTACTGTGGAATATCTTTGTTTTCAAGGAAAGAGCGATGTGAAACAGCATTAGGAGCAAGCCTAGCAGACCCATTACCACAGCATGAGTGAGTTTTAGGTCAATGAGGTTAAAAAAATCTTGTTTCAGACCAACCCAAATCTAGCTAATTAGTTTAGACAAGGTAGCCAGTTGGTACTAATATGACCCCCAGTAGAACTAATGTGGTAGTTCTGGGCCAAGCTCTGCCTGTCATGTCTGTGGAAAGTAGTCCCATTAGCTTCAGTCATAATGCATATGCAAGAGGCAAATACATTAGTAAATTAATCAGAAAGGTTCCTTGGAGGAGGCAGCAGGTGGCAGATGCCTTGAGGGGCTGCTCTGGTTAGCAGCTTGTCCCATTTCCTCTATTCAGAGCATTAGTCTCCTACTGCACCAGAAATTATTGGAGACAGGGACACCTGCTGTTGTTAAAAACAAGGTTTAGACAATTGCAAGTATTCCATTGATGAAAAGGTCCTCTTCTTCTACTTGTGCATGTGGGGGAGCCCTGGGTGTTGCCATATTCTGGTTCTGAACCTGCAGTGCCTCAATGTGAAGTCTTTGGGCACAGCAAATTTTAGTTCTGGGTTTATCATCAGTGTAGGGGAAAGCTTACCTAGAACATTACAATTATTTTTTTCATGAATCAGAGAACATGGTAATGGAAATCCTTAATCTTCTCTAACATTCAAAGACTTTTTAAGCTGTAGCTACATCATTTTTCAGCAACAGCAAGAAATTCTGGCTTTTGGGAAATTAGCAGATTTACTTCAGTGTCAGAAAATCTCAGTATATTCTATGGTGATTGGCTGAGAGACCTCTGAATGGAACTCTGGATATTGGTATTCAACATGTTGCATTCACTGAATGAATGGTAAAATTTCACCAAGATATCACTGCCTACAGAATTCTGTTATGCGATTGACAGAAGGATGTGTCTTCTGTGGGGTCCTGCTAAATAAAACCAGTAAGGGCCTAGTCCTGCTCAGTTACTAGTTCCTTTTTCCCTGAATTTATTCCCTATTTTATGACTTGGAGGAGAACAGTAAGGCAGGGTAGGCAACAGAAGGCAGTGACTCCAAGGGATGCAGGTACTGGATGGAAAAAGTACACTGAGAAAACTGAGAAGGGCTGTGCCAATGAACCAAGGAAATGTCTTGATGGCTTAGGCACAAGGAACTTTGAAGGAGAGGAAAAATGACTGAGTAATGACTGAGCACCAGCAGTGAACTCTGTTCACTCTCAAGCTGTATGAGGCTTGGAAAGAAGGCATGTGTTCAGATGGAAAACAAAGATAAAGGCATTGATTGTTAAACACAGGGTTATGGTAGACATTAAGAGGTAAAATGTCTGTATAAACTGATATTGTCACAACAACATTGTATAAACTTGCCATGAGCAAATTAAGTTGCATATTGAAGTGTTCCCAACCACCAATGTGATGCCTGAGCAGCCATCTCATAAAAATAGTTGAAGCGAGAAACCATTTTCAGAGGGAACTTGATAACAGGATTATGTGATGAGGTTACAAGATAAGATGGGCAAGATGCAATTATCTAGATCCCTTCCAGACCTATTTCCCTGAGAAAAAAGAGGAAATCAAAAGCAGTGGCTACACTGCACTGCAGGTGTACATGTGGTCCAGCTTATAACCTCAGTTTGCCAAGGCTAATATACTAATCTAACTAGTCTGGAAGTGTTGTAATGTTCTAGTCTCCCCAACAGCCCCTACAGAAGCACGTAGATGTTCAACAGACTGTCAAAAGATATGGATTAAAATGCAGTTGATGAAACTACTTGTCCCTCACTGTAGCAACATTCCTACCTCCAAAACAGTCTTATGATTAAAAGACATCAGCAATTTATAAAAAAACCTCAAGTAAGATGGCACTGATGCTGCTAGAGAGAAGACAGCATTCCGGAGATTTTTTAGCTCTTTGGCCTCTTCCAAATTTTTGTTTGCAGATACTTATCAGCAATTCATCAACTTGTCAATTTGCCCCATAATCTCTGAGTGCTCTGGTGAAGCTCTAGTCTAACACAAGCAAAACCTTCTCTCCAGTTGCTAGGTAACTCCCGTGTCTGTTCGTCTGTGGTACCTGTTATCGGCTGTTCACATCTTTATTTACTTTTCATCTTGACCATAATAATGTGATATAACTGGACACAGAGCCTCCAACATTTAAAAGACTTCACACAGTTACCAGTGCTGCATCTTTGGCTGCCCTCCTCACAAATGTGCGTGCAGTTCTGCTCAGGTTAACAGGGGGTTTAGGTTCGCAGCTTTGGTTCGTTCTGCGTGTATTTTAAGACTAGTTTGAAGTTGTGAATGGGAACCATTCTATAAGAAATCTGATGCTCTAGTGCAATGGATCACCTTGTAAACTGTATATTCAGCCACCTAATTCTGGGGAGGGAAATAAATAAGGAAGCACACAAATGGAAATAAAACCTTCCTTAGAAACTAGGGACCACAAACTCATCAATACCTGCTAAAAGAAACAGCAAGGCAACACCAGTATTTTCAGAACTTTTAGAAAACTCTTAGCAAAAACAACTACTTTGCACACCTCCTTTGAGAGATAATGAAAAGACAGAAAGAATATGTATAGCCATATTGTTTACTGCATTGAGAATTCCAGTGAGAAAAGGGACATAAAATTATGTGCAAACCAAAATAACAGAAAAACTGACTTTATTTTGCTGAATTTCAGTAGATTCTAAGAGTCTTATTCTGTCTTCTAAGAAGGAAGCACCTATCACACACAACAGTGAAACATCTTACTCTTGAAATAATTGCTCTGACTACAAATCTAGGTATAATGTGAGGATGCAACAAACAGAGTAGAAGGCCAAGGCAAATTGTAGACAACTGTGGGAGATGGACTAGGAAATGATCAGTCTATCAGCTCCCTACCAAGATTCCAAGGTTTGAGGGAATAAGTTTTGACACATCTTTGCTGTCTGCCAGAGAAAAGTTCAGCTGGTAGTGTCTTTTACATAGAGAGATCTATATATGTCAAACTCTCTATAACTCTGTCTCTCTATAGAGAGACATTTATCAACTAAATACGTATAGAATTTATTTAATTATTTATTAAGGAAGGAATGAGGAAGCAAACTCAGAATGCCTCTGGATGGAAAGGAAAGCAATCCTGTATCTCCTCAGTCACTAATTGATGACCCTTCTTTGCCTTACTTAGATAGTGAATGTACAGTATTTAACAGATTCCCTTCACAGAATTTCTTGACAACCAGGAAAACATTATGTACTTCAGGAGGACTCGTCAAAATACTTTTAAAGTCAGTGAATCCACTGATCTAAATATACAAATAATAGGGAAAAATTTTCAAGTGTTTTCTTACAATGCGCTCAAAGCGATAATAAACTCTTCAAATGCTAATCAATTACTTACTACAGGCAATTGGTTGAATTTCCACCCTAAACATACAGCCTTCTCTATGGAAAATGCACAAATAAAAAGCTCTAGACAGATAACACTTCAGGGTGCTCTATGTAGTCAAACTCTGTTGGCTGGTGCTAGAAATTCTCTATGTCTTTTGATATTTAAATCTCCTCAATTTTCCATTTTCACACTGCTTTGCCTGGAAAACTAGAAATATGTTCATATCTTTCTCGTTTAAATGTTACACATTAGAACACCTGGAACTTTTATTTACATCAAGGTCTCAAAGCTATATTCAGACCTCACAACACATTTGAAAATTATTTTCACACAATATTGTTTCCTTCATTATGGGAAAAAACGATGTCTTGGAGAAAATCTGTATGTTTTACCTTTAGACCGTCCATCCACAAAATTCAAGTTTGCCCTCTGACAGGACAATATACGTATTATGATCTATTTTTATTTATTATATGCCAAATATATATGGAACACTAGATGAGTAATAAAACTTAAGATATTTTATAGTCTAGAGCCATGATTTTATCAGATGATTGAGGCCTCCCTGGCTGTGTCCACTAGGTATACTGGAATTGTTCAACCAGTAGTTTCTTTCATTATCCATTCTTTCACCCATTACCATCTACCTTACACACTGAGTAAAACTGAAAATGAATCTATGATACATAAATTAACATCGCAGACACAAAAATCAGAATTAAGTTGTACAAGCAACCTTAAAAATACAGTTTCAGATAGTTGGAGTATTTGGGTTTTATCCTTGGCATAGTATTAGTGCAGTGTTTTACCCATGCACATGAACACATGTACAGCGTATCACAGAGCAAATAATGAACATCTTTGCTTAGAAAGGGAGACAATGTAGGAGATTCTGGAGAAATATTTATTTTCTCTGTGCTTTTAATGTATAGCATATAATCTTTATGTAGACAATGGGACTGATAAATCATATTCAAACTGTCTTCTGTAGTTGCCCAATTTAAATGTTGCTCTACTAGAAATGCCGCTTCATCTAAGCCCCTTGTGCACTGCCTTGTAGAATGATGACTCCCATTGCTGGTCTTCTTTCTTACCTTAATTTATTCCACATGACCCATTTTCAGCAAGATGGCAAACCTGTGTTTGAGATTAAGTTATTCTTTTTGGAGATAGAGGCCCCAGAGGATGAGAAAGGACAAGAGTTTAGTTCTTGCATATTGCTGAATGCTTTAATGACCAGAAAATTTTATGGAAGAGTCTGCTTGGCTGATTTTGAGTTGAATTCAGTGCTCTGTAGGAATAGTAAGGATTATTTGCGCAGGATTAGATGGTGCTTTTGAGTTGCATTATAATACAGGCACCAATACAGCTCAAGCTCGTGAAAGGGGTTGAGATTTAGATGTCCTGGAGAACATATAATCTTATATAGATGGTAAGTACCTCTACAGCCAGGTTGTCTTTGACAGCAAGTGAGCAAAACTGTTCTCTATAACTGATGCGCTTAAAACCCATTTAAGGCTGTCGCGGTCCACGGCTTGTCGGTGCCGGATAGTGAGGTGCTGCAACCTTCCTAAAAGCATCTCCAAGGCAAAGCTGCTCAGCAGGACCACCACACACTCACACACGTGTACATGCACACACACATGGACAGGTCCTTAAAATGGGTCAACAACAAAGAGACGGGAGCCCCCTTTGTATGGGGTTCCACAGAAGGAGTTTAAGCCAGCCACACTCCTGAAAGGTTCCTGGGACAACAAACATGGGAGGGTGTGGGTTTATATATTGGGGTGGAGGGAGCATCAGGGACCAATGATCTGAGGGTACGGGGGCGGCACACAGGCGGGACTAGGGTAAGGGAACCAATGGGGAGCTCTGAGGGAGTGGTGATGGGGCAAGGGCCAATGGGGGGAACAGGGAGGGGAGAACCTTCTAGGGCAGGAACATTTAAGGTAACAAGGGGCGGGGAGGCCAACGGGCCAACCGGGAAGTGGAACTGGAGTATATTAACATAGCAAAGCAAAACAAAGTAGCCTGGGGGAAGCTTTTTCTGTCTCCCTAACATGGGGAGGAATCGCTGGTCTTAGGGTCTGTCCCACCAGTGGGTTCTCTTTGTTCTACAGGCTCACTGGCCTCCACGTAAGACTGTTTTGGTAGTGGAAGCTATGACGACAGACACGGGTGATTTGTGGGAAAAAAACCCAACAAACCATGAGAGACGTAATGTGCTCATTCAGAGACTGAGGCATCCAGTCCAGAAAGATAAGAAGGAATATTCTAAGTGAGAAAAATGAGATGAAGTGCAGTTTTTTTGTATCAGAAAAAGAAAAAAGAATAAATTGCTTACACCTGTACCTCTATGCTACTGAATGAGATACCTTTAGATCTGTGAAAAGTGGTGGGTTGAAGTCAGGCTAAACACAGGCTTCTAAGTATTTAGTATCACAGGAAGAAAAGAAATAAGACAAATCTGGTGGATATCTTGACTGGAAATACCTAGGAGGAAGTGGTGCTTTCCCTTTTGTGAACCCACAGCAGTGTTTGTCATACCCAGCTTCATGGAAAAGGGATACATTGTGAGCAATTAAATGCAAAAGCACTGTCTCTGTCTCATGAATTCCCTGAGCTACAAATCACTGGAGGCCAGGAGAATTTTGGGTAGGTATTATTTCATGTGTTTTGTGGCTTCTCTGCCATCTGCTTGTGTGCTCAAGTTAATATGAACCATCTGAAATGGTGAAATCTCAGCTACTCTCCTGGACTGTTTGCTTAAAAGGTGAAGACGTGTTCTCCATAATGAGATTTATCTGACCTTAGCTCTTTGTCAAGGATAAAAGAGTAACTGGTACTGCCTATCCTGCACTTTTTTTACCTGGAAAAGAAGTGGGTCCTTTAAGTTGATCATTCAACTTCCAGGTAGCTAAATTCAGGCAAATCGATTCCTGCTCTTAGTAACTGGTGAGTTTCGTTCACTGATCTAGTTTTTATCTTGCCAGAAACAAGAGAAAAAGGCTTAGCAAGACTCTTTCTTCTGCCTTTAACTTACAATGATCAAATTCTCATGATGATGACCTGTTACAAACCTCTTTGTTTTTCTCACCCATCTTTCACAGATAGACACTTATCTTCATCCAATACACATTAGCTGCTTCTGTGGGTTTATCTGCTCAGTCTCCTGAGGACCAGCATTGCACCTGCTTTGCTTTTTTTTTTTTTCCACTGACTGCCTTCTCTTTAAGAGCCTTAGTGAAAGTTTTATTAAAAATCACTCTCCTTTGTTCTGGGGAGTGGGATTTTTTTTTTTTTTTTTTGGTAATGGCTGAGAAAATTCTAATAAAAAACATAGTACTCTTTGGGCAGAAGAGTCTTGGCAAGCCAGTATTCCTGGCTGTTATTGACAGTAGGACTTAGTAAATTTGGATGGCAAGATTTTTACTGCTATTGGGTGAAAGATGATCTTTTTTCCTTTTCATTGCAAGTCCCACCAGGAAATATTTTGGAGTTTGAAAGGAAGGATAATAATTTTACAAGTCTTGAAAGAACCTCTATATTTTTAACTGTAAATAAACCAGTGAAAGAGAAATACCATTGATTCACTTTATCATAGTTCGTGGTATACTCATTTATAATATACCTAAAGAGAGGATTTACAATGAAACTGAAACTGTGACCTTTGTTCACCACAATAAAAGATATCATCTTGTGTGTATTCTCTAAATGATTAATTGACCTTACATCAAATTTATTTTTTTCTCACCAGTCACATGTTTCTTCAAAAGTGTGTTAAAATTTAAGGAACATCAGTCAGCTGTTATGTTTGAGTCTTAAACGGGTTGAAGAAAAAAAGTGGCACATTTTTGTGTTTGTCTTGCAGACAGTATCTTTGCTTTGTCACTGCTGTTAACAGGTAACATCTTCAAATTTCAAGTGTCAGTCTCAAATATTGACTCTTCATTATGTACTAAAATGGAATACTGGGAATACTGTCATTTGCTGGGTTGCTGAAGATACTTGTATCAACATAATACTTGAGCAGAATGTCTGCTCTGTGCTTATCACACTGCCTTTCCTGTGCTGAACACCAAAGTGCCCTAACACAAAATGGTGATGATTTTTTAGTTTGTAGCTTGCAAATAGATCATCTGCAAGGAGAATGAGAGGCAGAATACAAATATGCTTATAGAAGGTACTTAATTTGGGGAGTGATCCCCTCCCAACTTTTAGTAAATTTTCTAGGTACTTTGTATAACATCTCTCTCAAAGTTCAAAGTACATAAATCCATAGGGTCCTGCTGTTCAGAAGCAAAGAAAGTACAGTCCATCAGCAGAGGAAGATGAAGAAAAATGGCACCCAAAAAAGATCACATTTTTCTTTCTGAAAATATGACTTTAGGTGCTTCTTCTTAAAAATAGTGATTTGAAAATTTTGATCAAAACTTGGCTCAGGCCAGTTACCCTGGGCAGGCTGTGAGCCCAGGGTAAATATCTGGTTAATATTCTGTGGGTGCTGCTTTGTTCTGTAACCTTCTTGAGATCTTAGTCAGGAATCAGAAATGGATTCAGAGGGCAAAAAATTCCAAGCCTTGCCCTCCTCCTCACGAGGCTTAACAAGCCCATCTCACCAACTTTCAGGTGACATAAGGTCCTAAGTACTTGTCAGCCCTGTACAGACTCTCTCCAGTTTCTTATGTTCTTGAAATGAGAGGGCCCAAGCCAGGACTAACACTGCTGTCTACCTTCCAGCCTTCCTCTTGATCCAGAACTCAGGCTTCCAAAACTTTCCTCCACTATCCTGGGCATATCAACAATTTGAGCATTGTTAGTAGCACTATCATAGCGTAATGACACTGCTGTTCTCCCCTCCTTCCTCCCTAGATGTGAGTTTCAGGCATTTGGCAGAGATGCACTGCAGTGTTTTTGAGGAACTCTCACTGCCACAGTCTTGACTTGAACGTGTGGAGTTTATTATGTCTGATTTCTGAAAGATTTCTGGAAGTCCTCCACTGGAGCTACACTGCTGAGCAAGGCTGAGATTCTGTTTTGGCACAAAAAATGTTGTATACAATAATCGTGTTAAAGAAAATTTCCCCTCCTTTTGTTAAGTAGGAAAAATCTGTGTCCCATTGCATTTCATTAACTTTGCTACTATGGGGTTTGAATTACTGCATGTTTGAGCACTAGTAGTTCATCTTCTGATTTTCTCTCAGTAAAAGTGTGCTAAGAAAGAACCTAAACTTCTGCAGTTTCTCTGTTCCTTCAAGCAAAGTACTAATTGTATGAACATTCCCACCAAAACAGCCTTGGTAACTATACTTATACAGTGCTAGAGCCTGGAAATACCTTATATCACACAACATTTTCCAGAAAACACATTAAAAAAATTAAGTTAATTTTATTCTAACTGTGTAAAATGGGTGAAGTGAGAATGTGTTTAAAAAAGTCATGGATACAATCTGAATGACTTTGCACTTTTATAGTGATTTCAGACCCTTTGTACCTGATAGCTAAGAAACCTGGGATATTTGGTAAGGATAAGGTATTTTTGCAGATTAAAATATCCTGAAATTTCTACCTTTCTGATATATTTTGATCCTGGCTTAAAAGTGATAGCATTGCTGGGACACCAAGTCCCCAGTCTCTTCAGGTTCAGTCTGAAACCTACCTGGATTGTCCTCATATCTACCAGAATCCTTCAGACCATCTTAGTGGTCTAAATGTTATAATTGTACACACAAATATGCTGAAAATTTCCAAAACTTAATTTTTCCTAGGATTAAAAATATGCAGTCTCATCAAAGGTAAAAGAATATTGGCAAGAATATTTGTTAACAATCAAATAAAAGGGAGTATTAAAGTGCTTTTGGAAATACGTTTGCTAATAGAGAGGCTCCCCATAGGTTGTGCTGTTCTCTGCATAAAGATGACAGCCATCTTCATCTTCATTCCAGAAACATATTTCTGAAATACATAAATAGAAATTTATATTAATGTTAATTTATAATTAGTCCATGATTGCTCTGTTTCAATGAAGTTAAAACGTATTGGTTTTGCCTGGCAAAATTTTGAGAGCAAAGGAATACAGGGATGCCTTCTGTGAAAAGCTGGTGGAAGCTTCCCCATGTCCAACAGAGACAACACCAGGTGGCTTCAAGAGGAACCCGCCACTGGCAAAGGCTGTGCCCTTCAGCAATGGGGATAGTGCCTCTGGAATGACAGATTTAAGAAGAGAAAAAAGGTATCTCTTGCACAGGAGCAATTGCAGCCAGAAGAGAGAGAAGTGTGAATGTGTGGGAGAAACAGCCCTGCAGACACCCAGGTAAGTGAAGCAGAGGGGAGGGAGCTGCTCCAGTCACAGGACCTGATTCCCTTGCAGCCCATGGTGAGGCAGCTGTGCCTCTGCAGCCCGTGACGGTCCATGGGGAAGCAGAGATCCACCTGCAGCCTGTGGAGGATCCCGCAGAAAAACAGATGGATGCCTAAAGGTGGCTGTCATCCCATGAGAAGACTGTGATGGAGCAGGTTTGCTGTCAAGACCTGTGACCCTGTGGGGTACCCATGCTGGAGCAGCCTGTTCCTGCAGAATTGCACCCCATGGAAGTGTTCCAAGCTGGAGAAGTTTGTGAAGAACTTCATCCCATGGAAAGGACTCATTTGGAGGAGTTTGTAGAGGACTGTCTCCCCCAGGATGGACCCACACTGGAGCAGGGGAAGAGTGTGAGGAGTCCTCCCCCTGAGGACGAAGGGGTAGCAAGGACAATGTGTGATAAACTGACCACACTCCCCATTCTCTATCCCTCTGAGCTGCTGCAGGGGAGGATGCAGAGAAAATGGGGGGTGAAGCTGAGCCTCAAAAGAAGGGAGAAGTGGGAAGGTGCTTTAAGATTTGGTTTTATTTCTCACTATCCTACCCTGATTTCATTGGTAATAAATTAAATTAATGTCTCTGAGTCAGTTTTGCCCATAACAATCCCTGGTGAATGATCTCTCCCTGCCCTTATCTCAACTCATGAGCTTTTTGTTGTATTTTCTCTGCCTTGCCCAGCTGAGGAGGGCAGTGATGAAGTGGCTTTGGTGGGCACCTAGTGTCCAGCCAGGGTCCGCCCAACACAGCTTGAGAAAAAAAATCGCCTAATTATTAAAAAAAGATTTTTGAGTATGAATGTATTCAGGCTGTCTGTAAGCAAACAATGTCTTTGTTATGTATATACTGGGTATATCTGTTCATTAATTTAGTCAAATTTATCTGGAACAGAACCCAATTTAATCAGAATATGCTGTTTTCTCATTTTTCAATATCTATTCGTTAAATAATTGCTGAGATTAATCATTAGTATAGTATTATAATGAATTACATAATCAAAGATTCTAACAAGATTGGCAATGTTTATGAGAGTGTTAATAAGTTGCATTGTGTGTCAAGTCTGACCTACCTGGATATACTACTTTTTGTTTAACTTTTTATGAAAGTGTAACATTTTACATTCATCTTTTACATTTTTATAAAGGTTTTTAATTTTAATGAAATATAACAAGAAGAAATCAGTCAAATATGCTCCTTAAGGTGACTCAGTTGTCTTGAGATAAATGTATTTTGGCTTCATTTATTTGTTCATATTAATGTACCTTGTATTTACAGTTTAGCTTTCTTATTTACCAAGGACTTTTTTTTTCTGCTTCCTGAGTTCCTGCTGTTGTCAGGGGATTGATCTCACCAACAGATAAAATTTTCTTTTTTAATGGTAAATAGATGTGACATTTTACCTTGGAAGAAGCCTGAAACATTTTAAAGCGTTTGAACTCCTTTAGGTTGCTGAAAGCCATCAGCTACCAATCAATGGGAGGTGAGAGTGACTAGCTGAAAGTAGAAAGCTCTTGGAAGAGTCTTTGTCCTGCTATGCCCATATGTGTAAGTGACTTAGTTTATGTCCTGTACCTCAGAGTCACCTAGTGAACAACTGAAGATTAATTGCAGGTGTCAAGATCTTCAATGGAAAATAGCTGATACAGCCTCATTGTTTTCAGCTAAGTGGAACGGTACCTACTCAGTGATACCTTTTCCTATGTATTTCTTTTCTTTCTTAGAATACCTTTTGTGTCTTACTGCTATCTATCATGTTTTCTAGATCATATTCTGAACTTTAATTCTAATGCTGGATGCTATGTGATAGAGACTTTAAAGGGTGCAGTAGTTTCAAAACTTCTCCACTGCCCAAGGACCAGCTGGGAAAAAATCAGCAGTGCCTGTAGCAAAAGTTCTGCTAGGAGATAGAAGGGAAAATAACCCAGCACCATGAAATATCAGCACCCAGGTAGGCACCTGGGAAAAGGAATATGCAGGGTGGGGTACATACAGCTTTGCATGCCTTCCTCAGTGATCCGCATTGAGTCACCTGGATGCTGAATCCCAAACCTAGAAACAACCTGGATAGGACTGAACATAAGCAAAGCATAGGGTCCTGCCTTTCAAGACTCTTTTCTAAAACAAGGTACACTACCTATCTGTATTTGCTGTGTTCTAGCCTTTATGATGGTACTTTTGGCAGGCTACCATCAGAAAGAGCACATTTTTAATACTTATGGAAGTACTTCACTGGGTTATGCTTAGTTTTAAAATGCAAAATTGTGTTGATAAGCATGCATGCAACTTTCGGGTTGCAATTCTTTAAATGAGTTTTACCTTAAGAAAGACTTTTCACCTGAGTGCTTTTGACATGCCATCGGTGGGCATGTTCCCATAAAATAAAACTTGTGGGAGTAATGTAGTGTTAGTGACACTTTATATCATGTATATATGTGTGGGGAGACTGAAGTCTTTTAACTCTTAGTGCTCAATACACTTGGAATCATAGAATCATTCAGGTTGAAAAAGGACTTTAAGATCATTAAGTCCATCATTCAACCTAGCACTGCCAAGTCCACCCCAAAAACTTGTCCCTAAGTAAGCTGTATCTACACATCTGCTAAACACCATCAGGGCTGGTGGCTCCACTTCCCTGAGCAGCCTGTTCCTTGCACAGGCACCTAGTGGTGATGCCTTAGGTTTTACTTTCATATTTTTCAAATCCCGTTCTGCCTAGTGTGTAACTCTGAAGTTTCTTGTAGCCTGTTAACTTCTGCTCTCTCATGCTAGGTAGACATGACAAAGCCTCTCCAGGCCTGCTCTCCAAGGACACTCAGACTGTCCTAGGCCCAAAAGGGGCCAAAAAACCAAAGCCTCTAAAAGGGGAGGGGCAAGCTTGAGGAAACTGCATAATTAACTGAAGCTTTAACTGGAGAATTTATGCTGATATGCAAATGAACCAAACTTATAAAAGTGTGAAGAACTCAGACCTGTTGTCCATCTTGGGGTCCATCTTGGCAGTAACCTCTGGCTCCCCAGGTTGTACCTTTGAAGGGCCTTCAAATAAATACCTACCTTTATTCCCTCATTCTTGTCTAGTCTCTGTTTTTAGGTGGCCTCTCAAGGCATCAGTGGCAATTGAGACACTCAGAGATCCTCTGCCTGATTTCCAGCTGCTGTTCCATGAGTGTCCTTCAAGTCCTGTATCCTGTCTGCCAGGTCCAAGTAGATTTCTCAGATACTGCTGAAGGATTCAAATGTCTTTGAATGCCTTTGTTTAAACAAGTGAATTGAACTCTGTGTGAACACTTGCTCCCTACCCTGGACTTTATAGTTGAACTTAATGAATGGACAGAAATTGTGTACCTGTGAGGTAATTCTCTCATGTCATTCTGAGAGGAGTCCAAGATAGGGAGGATTAATATGTGAAGGTATTTTTCCTTAGTGGTGGTAAGTGACAGCCTTGCACTCATAGTCACCTTAGCTCCAGCCATCTCCAGTGACCAACATGTTCATCTCAGCTGGTCACTCCAGGGTCCATAAATCAGCACTTAAGAGAAATGGGCACTTTTAAGAAGAAATTGGTTTTACCTACTTTTTAGTGTCTAGATGACACAAAGCAATAAATCCTACCCTAGATCCTTAACTTTTAAAAACCTTGAAACTTAGGTGAAATTAATCCTAGATATACTCTTAAGAGAAAAACTTTGCTTCATTTGTACATACTTCTCCTACTGGTTGAGCTCAGTACAGAAAAATGCAGATACAAGACCTCAGATTACACTGACTACAAAATATACACATAATGACAGGTTAATAATACAATTATTGAATATAAATTCTGTAGGTATAAGTAGGATCCTTGTGTTGCATGGTCTGTGTTCCAGCTCTGTCTACAGGGGTGAATTTTACCTTGTGGATGAAATCTTGATTATACAGCTCCACACAGCTGTGGGATGAGAATTATATAATTAATGGTGAGCTCTCAAATCCCAACATGTAGCCATGGATGCACACCTGCCATGCAGTAATGGGAGTGAATTTCCTTTTAACATGCACGTATGGGCTAATGTGGACCACACTGTGATTTTTTCCTATTTCCATTGGCAATGGGAAAAAGGAGTGGGGAAAAAAGTGAAGTCTTTATTACAATTTTTGCTAGCACTAGTCTTCATCTGCCTTCTTAATTAGTCCTGCTGGGTGGTTGAGACTCCACATAGGCTGTCATGCCACAGGGAAGACCTATATATTATAATATAGCAATTATATTATTTAACCTCACACTTTCTTACATGAGTGAGTGATTCTATCACTCATGCTGCAAGCATTTGTATTTGGCAGATACGTGGCTGCTGTTTTCAATGACTGAAACTTGTTTCTGTAGGGTTGGTCCACTCTCTTATCCAGTCCTTCCAGCCATGAGTGGAATAAAAAAGGTGAAAGGGGAGCAGTCAATGAAATAAATAATTTTTTCATCCTTTTTTATTCCATATACTTTCAGGATTCAAGTTCCTGGTGTGTGGGGAAATTATTACAAAATATAATTGAATTTTTGAAGTTGAGGCTTTATTTCTAAAATTCAGAAGTTCCTGCCAGGAACTATTTGGCATGGTTTTTGGGATATGTCCTTTGAGCTCTGTTACTTCCAGTGGTCTCAAATATGCATGAGATAACTAAATATTAATTACTATTATTCCTGATTTTCATCTACTCATTTTTTTGCACTGAAATGACTAATTTAGGGGCCTGTTTTTGACATAAAGAGTAGAGATTTTCCTTTATATCTGGCATATTTTGGTACATAGTTTCAGACTTACAGTGTCTCATACTCATGGTCCAGATGCTGAACAAATCTCTTCCATGAACTTTGGTATTCAGCTTTTGACAGCGTGAGAGCATCTTCATGATTAAGTAGACTGTGAACAGCCACTAAAGAATTATGAATATCAAGAATTCATAAAGCCATGCAATAAAGTTTATCAGAAACTCACAGTTAACACTTTTTATCAAAACTGACTATAAAAAGGTTTCAACCTGAGCAATATTCTTAGGGGATCAGTGAAATGTTTAACTGATTTCAGAAAGTCAGGTTTAGTCTGGGTGACTGTCACTCACATGTATCCATGTATGTTAGCACAGGATTTGTGTTTTTATTTTAAATTACTTTTTGCTTCACTAATAGAAAGTCGGATATCACGTTTCATCTTCCTAAAACCCAAAGCGAGGGAAGAGAGCGATCTCCAGTTCATATACGTAGAAGCCATGCACTGAGAGCATCTGCTTCAGAGTATTATATGTTTCTGTCCTTTTTCATTTCTCTTAAAACTATTCATTAATTTTCTGATTCTCCAGATTCCTTGGGATTACATGTGAAGCTCTGTTTTATTGCATCTGTAACAGTGCACTGCAAAAGGATGAAGGTTGTCAATTCAATGTTAAATACCATCTTGGGTTACAAATATTCTTTCTTCATTTTGCTCTCGAAGCTGAGCTTTCCTCTGTGCCTTTCAAGCTATTCAAGTTACACTACTCTTATTTGGATGCATGCTCAACATGCCATCCTTCTACCAGCAATGAGATACTAATGTGACATAAATAGGAGATATTATCCTATCAGGGAGATGTACACAAGTCTAAACTGCTAAATTGTGTTCTTATCATGTCATCTTATAGGCCTTATCCTTTGTCCATCTTCAGGTGTAAGAACCCACTGAATCATTTCTAAAATGAAGAAAGTAAATTTGAATACTGTTGAAATAACACTGTCTACTTATAGAAGCATAATTCAATATCAAAATTCACTGAATTTAGTTTAAATACCATTTTAAGGGAGAGAATGTGACTTTTAAAAGCATTTAAATACTTGCCATTATACCCCCACCTTTTTTAAATATTCTAAATAAGATGTTTAATTTTGTTTGGTTTACTCTCGTTGGCCTAAATAGTTTCTTTAACCTAATCTTACAATTTAGAATGCTCTTTAAAAAAAAATCTTCATTTTTATGTTAGCGTAAACTATTTCCGTTTGCTCCAGACTGACCTCATATTAATGTTTCAGTTCATGTAAAATTTCAAACTTTTGGTTTGATTCTGAGTAAAAATGACAGTTTTTCTACTTTCATAAAGTACATCAAGCCTACAAATTTATTTTTCCATCCCACTCCTTTTTTTCATGTGTTGTGATTAAAGGGTTACCATGGGTTCACTGGGTTCCTACTTCCATATTGTTTCCTACTAGCAAGTAGTCCAGAATGACTGGCAAGCATTAAACATCTGTCTCCTGGGTATCTGTAATCATGTGAGGGGAAGTTCATCCCATCCCTGTAGCAACTGGAAAATGTCAAGTCTTCTGTTGCCTTCTATGGAGGTGAGGAAGAAACCTGTGATATGAAAAAGCAGAATGTGGCCAGGGAATTTGATTTCTTTTCACTCTTAGACAGAATTAATGGTTTTGATGTGGAATCCACCTGGTTTTCCTAAGCAGGAGCAATCATTAGCAGAATAAGAAAGCTTCCGTGGAAGAAATAGGTTAAATATATATACCTTCACTGCTTCAAATATCCACTTTGGGAGGCTGCTGAGAAGACAAAAGTAATTGTGGTGGATCCAGGGCAGTAAATGACAGGCAGAAAGGGGCAGTGTAAAGTTACAGAGCAGTGTGGTATACATTGCAAGGAATTCTCTGAAAAGTTACCAAAGTAATCTGTTTTTGTGAGCTTGGGCTAAATCACATGGTCTTAGACTCTTAATACAGACACTGGCAGACATTAGTAGGGTATCCAGAACCTGGGAATCCGTGTGGAGGATTCAGCTGCAGCTCTTCACACGAGGTCAGTGTTTTATCCATGCAGTGTATTTGGTGACTCATTCCCTCGTTTGACCCACAAAGGAGTCAGCCAAATCTCTTCTATTCCTACAGTGTCTCCACCTGAGCAGCATCTTTCAGGCATCCTCATTTAAAGATGAAAATCATTTGAAAGGCACTGTATTTTGCATCTTTACCATTTCAGTGTGCTTTTTCCAAAGAAAGGAATGAACTCCTTTATATGGATCATAAGGTTGAAAAATACACAAAGTGGTTTTTTGTGTATATGTGTGTGTGTGGGTAGCTACAGAGGACTGAATACTAAATGAATATGTATGCAGCACTAGGGTGACATCTGAGTGAAATCAATTCCAAGTGAGCAGTGCACTGTTCCATGTCGCGGGTTACTGATGCACACGCTCGTCCGTGGGCAGAACATTTTGTTCATACAAGTCCCGTTTGCTGTGTGTATCTATCAGCTGATCATCCAGCAGAGACTTCTATTTAAATTGCTGATTTCTTTTGCTGGCTAGTGGGCCTTAACGACCTCGGGACAGAGGACTCAGAAAGCGCTCTGTATTTTTTGCATTTCTTGTACAAACAAGAGCCCCACGTTAACAAGAATCATTTCACTTCCTCTTGTAAGATGACACCCAGTCATCACTGGCACAAAAAAAAAAAAGGTAATTGCTTCAGGGGCCTGATCCTGCAAATTTGAACCTTTCCTGTGATGAGTTAAGAGCTTGTCATCCCCCTTTAGCTCCAGCACCTCTAAAAGTCAGCTGGTAGTGCTGTGAAGAGCAATGAGCTTTGCTTTCCAAACCCGAAAAGGACAGAGTTATTTACCAGATCCCTAGCAATGTATGATATCGCTTACTATGATATCCATTCCAACTGCTGAGAAAATTTAGGTAGGCAGAATGCAATTTCTCAATCTGGAATATGGCCAAGACACTGGGGATATACTTGTTGCAAGGGTGATGACATTTTTAATCCTGCCTGAAGACAACAATCTTTTGTAATAGCTACTCTTTTTTTTTTTTCAAAATCTGTTTTTGAAAACACCCGTCAGTAGTGTCCCAATTAAAAAAAAAAAAACCAACACAGGATCAAAATTAAAAACAAAACCAAACAAAAAACCACAAAGATTTATAGTTTTTCGTCTTATTTATGTATGGTCCTTCCATAGTGCTCAGCCGGTGTTGTGTTCCCTACCCTATTGTCAGAGAGTAGTTATGCCATAGTTTTAAACTTGGAATTTCCGTTTATGAGAAATCATGGAATTTTCATGTTTTCTCTTCTGAAATAAGACAACATATAGAACCTTCTAATGGAATGAGAAGCTCAGAGTAAAACGTTTCTCAGGCATCTGGATCAAAGCAGAAAATATGACGCTCTTGAATCAAATGTAGCATTTTGGTTTCTTGATGAAAATTGAATATTTTGTTCAGACCATTCTCTGTGTCTACCTGAATCTGCTGAGCCATTTGAAAATACAAACTGAGTCACTCTAACTTCCATTTTTTGCCCAGGTTTTGTGTTAGTGTTGAGCAACATTTCTGAAAATCATTTTCATTTCTGCCTGTTGGCACAAAAGATCTAACTTGGGTTGGCTCAGCCACAACCTGTGAGATCCAGATCTCTCCTCTCCAGCCTGTCATGGCTCCTTTTTCCCATTAGGAGCAGAAAGGAATTATTGTTTCCACAATGATTTTTTCTTTTTATAATTGTATCCTTTCCATCCTTAGTTTAATGGTATTTTTGGACACTGGGAGCACAACAGGGACTTTTCAGACTATAAGGATTTGGTCAGCCACCTATATTTGTAGAACAAAGGTAAAAAGGACTGAATACATCAATGTTATTCAGTGTTTAAGTATTCAATATATTGATGTCCCCTTAAAAAAGGGATGTGAGCTAAAAAACCCCCAACCCCAACCACAATGAATTTCAGTTCTAGCAGAAAAAACAATTGGACATCTATGATGAATCATCTGCTATAAAAAGAGAAAAACACTGTAACATGGTATTGTTTCCAGATCAGACACAGCACTGCTGCTCTGAGAAGTCCGTGAGCTGGACAGGTATTTTGGGGGAGTACTCACATGTAAATAAAACCACTGAATATTTTCCTCTGCTCTGGCCTTCTCAACACTGGAATTACCATGCAAAAGAGCTCTCCAAGCAGGACAAAGAAATAAAAAAACCCCCACACTGGTATGTTTTAAGCTGCTGAGTCTATTCAGGATGGAACCAGGTCTAAAGAGACCAAGTGCTGCAGCCTTATGTCCTTCACCCACCTGCCTGAAGAGAACAATCTGTGTGTCCTTTGTTCTCCTGAAAGCTGCCTCGTTAGTGCTGTGGGCAAAGCCTGCAGCCGGAATTGCTCTGCAGTGTGGCTGGGTTTGATTACAGCAGGACACTTAGGGCTGACGGGATATGAGGAGAGATCTGACTGATACCTTGGGTCCACCTCTGCTGTCTTTTGATCTCGGTGATGCTGCTGTGGAAGTGGGATAATGCTGGATAATCTAATCAGCAGAAAGTCACAAAGTGGGAAGGCATGTGGGTAAACTTTAGATATTCTTTTTTGTGAATCTGGACACAGGGCTCTAATGATGGACAATAAATCTCAGTTTAGTCTCCCAGTAATTCTTAACCTCTTCTGAGAGGACAAGATTGATTTTTATTGCTACTTCAGATGCATGCAATTTGGAAGCAACTCCAGTAAAACCAAACACATAAGCTTTTAAATGCTGAAGTCAGTATAACACTGGTTAAAGGAAGAAAATATAAAATCTGTAACTCTATACTGTGCTTACAAAGTCATACAGATTTACTACTTTTTGACAAGGCAATGCTAATGCAAAGAGATGATATTGCACTTTTAAGTTAAACTTCACTTTTACATAAGCTGTTAACTTATCAACCTGAATTCTTCTGGACTACTTGAATAGTGGAATTAACTTCTGTAAAAGTTTTTGATATTACTTACTATAGTGAACACACTTGAAAAAACAAAACTCTTAAAAATTTATTGAAAAAAAAAATTCTTAACAGACCTTCTGATTTGAAATCTTCAGGTGAAAAAGTCAATATTTTTACCAGATTGGATTTGTTGTATTAAACTGGACTTTAAAATAGTTATACACTGATTCTCCCAAAAGGAAAATAGAAGAATGTTACTGAATCAGAAACTCTAGAAGTACTAGTTCCCAAATGTTTTTGCATGCTTTGTATGTGTATGCAGATATGAGTGTGAGTTTCTATATTGATGATAGCTAAAAGGTACAGGTATGTAAATAAAAGTTCAGGAAAAAGTCTCACGAGTAGAGCATCACCTGCCAGGTTAACAAGTTCAGTCTGCCATTTCTTTGTTTCCAAGCAGATTATTAAATATCTGCCAAACAAAGACACATGATTTTTTTTGGATGCTTAATTATTTGGAAAGGAGGGCGATAAACAGGGAGTTGAAATGGAAGGAACTTCTGAGAGTTCAGAAATTGAAGAAAAATATTACTATAAACAACTTCACTCCCAAATTTCTATATCACTTACTAACATTTTGAAATTGTGAAATAACCACAGAAATGGAAAAAGAAGGGACCAAGAAGCATTTATTCCACATACTACTCACTTCTGAACCACAGAACTGCCTTTGGATTTGATGTGCAACAATGGATGGATGAACAAATATATTTTCAGGGATCCATTTTCCTCCATAGTTCTGTACAGAGCTTATTGTATGTATTTTTGTTCCAAAGTTCACTAAGAATTCAATTATTCAAGAAATATTTTGAATAAAATTAAATATTAATTTATTTGAAATTCTACCCAAATTAGTGTCCATCTACACACTGTACTTGGTACATGGCAATGCATGCAGTAAATGAATATAAGAAAATCAGTTAAATCCTGTAAATATTTTTTTTTCTAGCACTTTCTTCTTATGGAGTAAGTCAGTTTTTCAAAGGTTCAAAAGAGTCTATTTTGCTATTGAGATCATCTGCTCAATATTGACCTTGCTCCTTCTTCGGAGTAGTAGCAGATCAAAATGACTGTAAAATACTCAGAATTACTTCAGACTGAATGTCAGTTTTGTCTTTGCTCATCGTGAGGCCAGCCTCTCTTCTCATGTTCAGCATGTTCTCTGAAGATTTATTTGGAATTATATCTTCATTTAAAAATCTTGTCTTGTTGACACAGCAGTACTTCCCATAATGAAGATCGAGTTATTTTCTATGTATTTTCTCAGGATATTTTTAGTAGTGAAAAATACCTCCCTTCAGCTGAGAAAAAGTTACTCTGCAAGGTAGTAAAGGGAATAAAAATTTATTATGTTAAGTCCTTGTGTGGGTAAGAGGCCACAGAAATGCCCAGGTATTGCTCCTGTGAGTGAAAAAGAACCTGCACTTAGCAACCTGCTCAAGTTGGGAGACTTATTGAGTGTTGCACTAAGTTCTGATTTGGAAAGGCATTGATCAGACTCAGGGCTAATTCTTTCACCGTGCTTTATGGGAGTGGGATAAGTTCTCTTCCCATTGAGCTGATGGTAGCTCTGCCATTGATTTCATTTGGAGTAATAGCATCAGTCCAAGTGTCTGTTGCAGGACAATAAAGTACAGTTTATTTAAGTGCATGAGAGGATTTTATGAGACAGCAAAGCACACGGGCTGCAGAGAGTAGAAGCAGCAAATAAACTAGACAAGTAAGACAAACATTCTAGGCTTTGTTCTTTGTAATCCACCAGTTTTCTGTATCTGTTGGTTACAAATCCCAGCTGTTTCATTTCTTCAAGTGCTAACTGCCCACACCAGTACTTCTTTATTCAATCCATATTACTTGTCTAAATACTGCTTTTCTTCCGAAAGAGCTTTGTCATGTTTTCACTCCTCAGAAGTTTAATCTTTTCTTTCTTTCCTTTCTCTTTTCTGCCTATTGGGTTGTTCCACTTTCTGCTTTTTCAGGTCATACTACCTGAGTTTTTGAAATAAGGGCTCTCTCATAGCAGTGTTCCCTCTGAGCTCATCCCCATTTTTTAAAAAGGGAAAAAATGAAGACCTGGGGAGATACAGGCAGGTCTTGCCCACCAGGATCTTGCCCAACAAGTCCATGGAGAAATTCCTCCTCTAATTATGCTAAGGCACAGGATCTTCTACAGCAGGGTAACAGTGCTGGGGCATAAGGAAAGAGCAACTGACATCACCTATCTCAGCTATGCTGAGTAGCTTTGAAAATCTTCCCCCGCCAATTAATGGACAGTGCTTGAAGAACAGAAACAAGAAAATAATTAATAAAATAAATAGTAACTAAATGAATAACTAAATAAAACATAAATAGTAAGTAACTAAATAAAAACCCATCTTACAGAACTTTCAGTTGTAAGGAAACAGAGAAGTACAGTACAGCAGAAGATGTAAGGGTTCTCTGATGGTATCATAGATATTAGAAATGGATGCTGACATGCAAGAAAATGCATATTACTTTTCCCTGCAATATGTTTTGATCACCAAAATATCTCTAATTAACATTTGAGTTGTTCCTAGTCTTTGTGAAATTCTGAAAAAAGAATTGTAGTAACCCAAGGTATTTTCTTGCTCTTGATGAGATAACATGAGATGATCCATTTCCTAGGGAACTTGGATTCTTCATGGTCACTACCAACAAAAAGAGAATGAAAATTTCGTAATAGGGACTAAATTTCCCCTTTGATCTTTCCTAGTTTTAATTTGTATTATGTCCTTTTCAACAGCCTTCTGGGGTTTTGTTTGGTTGTTAGTTTTTTTAAATTATTGTACTTATTGTGATTAATTCAGGGAATTCTTTAGAATTTATACTCCTAATCAAGTTCTGCATTTTAATTTTTTTTAACATTCTTGTTTTCATTTCTACTCACCTAATCTCTTTTTCAAATATCCATTTTGCTTTGTTCTGAAGAATGCCTGAATGATGATTTTTTGCACTTATGAAAAAGCATAAAATATTACTCCAATTAAAAAGGAACAGAAAACCCTGAAAGTCCAGGAAAGGATCAATGTTATTTTATTTTTACAGAATTTTTTTGTATATTTCTCCATAAATATTGTCCCACAGTGATAGGATAAAATAGTAAGAAATGAAGAAAATACCACTCCTCATATTATATCATGGAGAGCTTTCAGTGTCAGATAGAAAGTGATAGAATCATAACGGGAACAATACTGGGTGGCGTTGGTGGAAATATGAACAGATATGGATAATTAATTGTAATAGCAGTAACACAATTACTTTCAGCCTACTTAGTTATTGCAAATATTACATTTATGTTCTTCACTGTTCCTGAAAACTTTAAATTATATTCAGTAGAATATATTAAGAAAGCTATAGATCATTAAGCTGTTTTGCCTTCACTGATGTTGAGATAGCAGCAGAGATCACTCTGAAAATATTTGAACCAAAATTATGAAATAATTTCATGACATCATGTGGGTTACTTTGAATCTTAGAAGTAGGGAACTGTGGCTAAAATTATGGTACTATTACAACAGCTTAATTTTCATAAGTCTCATTTATATATCAGTGGTGGGAGATTTTAAAAGAAACGTTCTGGGGGAATACATGTATCAGTTTTAAGGAAGATTCATTTGGACTAGGAAATCTGTATTACATTAAATCAGTCCTCTGATTCAGAAATGATCACCAGCGATGAATGGTTTTGCCAAATATATTTTATCCTCTCCCCTAGTTTTTGGACAAAGGGTTTGAGAACATCACAGGTCTGTCTTGTTCTGTCTTAATAAGGTGTCAATTAATAGATCTGTGAGGCAGTTTGCAGTGATGTAGGAGAAGTTCCCTGAAGAGCCCTGGGAGAATGGTGCTCACATAGGTACATACCCAGTGATACCTTGGAGCACATTTCACCATGGGACATTATTAATATGTTGAAGGATCTGGTGAATTGAACAAAATGTGCTGACATAAATCACTGTGTTTTAATCTTCCTTGCAGAGTAACAAAGAGGGCCATGAGCAATTCCACCTTAGTGTCTTGATAAGTTTAATAAGTTCTCTTTCTATAACTGTAAAATTATTAGAAGGAACCATGAGATATCATCACCACAGAAGAAAATAATTTGAATGCATGCAATGATAGATATTCCTTATGTTATATGCCAATGAAACTATTTCCCTCTTGTAATAGAGAGCCTGTTTGAAGCAACTGCCCAAAGATGAATCAAGATAAGGCAGAAATGAAATTAGTATGAAGGAGGAAATACTACAAAGGATTAAAAAGTTACAATGTCCTTCAATACATGGAGTCTTCTTTTTTTTTTCAAAACCACTCTTAACCTTGAGGTCATCCTTTTTTGTCTCTGGTTTCTGTTGTCTTTGCTTTATTCAGCAACCAGCCAAACGGCTTTGCGTCAGCCACATTAATTATTACAGAATTGCAGCCCTGGTAGTTGTGCAAAAGGTGATTATATTGAGAATTGCAGCTAGGTTGTGATGTGGCAGTCCTCCTGCTAAGAAGCAAAGAAGAACAAGAGCACGTCAACCAACTGCTTCAATCTCACCGGTGGCTTTGTTATTAATCTCAATCAAGATCAACTCCAAAGGGTTCAGAAGCGGAGTTTCCATGTACTTTTAAAATAAAAATAATGGAAAAAAAGTAAGTTTTCCTAACTTTTAAACTACTAATGAGCAGTAATATCCAAGACTGTAATACAGCAGAGGAAGGTCATGCGGCAATTCTTGGACTGAAATTTAAATAGCCCATAATTTGAAAATCCTTGCATGTAATGCTTCCATACTGGGACTGATTTAAAACAAACTCGACACTAACAATGTTGAAGCTACAGCTGATTTGGTTTCAATAGATTTAAAAAATAATTTCTTAAATAATGCTCATGCAAAAATAATTTAAATTTTCTCTATGGATCATTCTGCTAGCTTAGGACTAAAATAACTTGTCAATATTTATGATATTCATACATGTCATGAAAAATTCTTTTAACTGTTATTGTCCATTCTGAAAATAAAAATAAAATCAAGTCTAGAAATACTGCAAATTGTTTTTCTTATTATGTGCTTTCTTCTTTTCAATATATTCTAGTTCTTTCTTTATTATATTTAAGGCAAAAGCAATAAAAAGCAATTGTTTTTGTGAAAGATGTGACTTATATACATTTCTTCAGAATTGTATTCATGAAAACAATGCCTTGGAGATGGTTTAAAAGCCACATAATTTCAAGAAACACACACCTTCAGTTTGGCTTCAATCCTGTACATTTTGCAGACATTTATGTGATTTAACTTCACTGCTAATATGCTTAAATGAGGAGTGTGTATGTGTGTGCATGTGTGTGTGTATGTAACATTTGCTACTAATGAACAGGGACTTTTCTACTGCAACACTTGATTATAGAGAGCAATTACACAAAGAGCATATCAGAAATATTTTATACTTTTAGTGTGAATATACAGTAAATTAATGGGAAAACATCTTCCCCATGCTAGGTTCTGAACAGATATTTTGAGAGATTCCCAAAATAGATAAATAGAACAATTATGAAGAAAGAAGTGGAAAATAAGATTGGAAGGTAAGAAAGTTTAACTATTTGTATATGGAACAAGGCACCACCTTTTCTCCAGATAAATCAGCAGTACTTTACAAAAGATGAGTCTTTTGAAGAAACTATAGATTCAGACAGATATCTGATATAATTTTAAAAATCTTGTAAATATTTAACTCCCACTGATTTTAGTTGGAGCAGATGCCTGAATTTCTTTTGAGAATCCTGCACGTTGCATGCCAGAGTTCTAAATGCTCTTTAAAATCTATCACTGTATAAAGAATTTTGCATATTTTTCTTCAAATAAGAAAATTATGTGAGTGGGTCATATATATATATATATATATACACACACATTCAACTTTTCAGAACTGGGGCCAAGCATTTAATGTACAGTACATTTAATTGAAAAAAACATACAATTTGCATTGAAATTCAATATATATACATTTGATCCACAGTTCTTAGCAGAAGAGTTGAGAGTTTTCCTTTGTACATTACTTTATTAGTTGGTTAGACAGAAAATGAACTAGAAAAGACATATTTTTTATCTAATAAAATACAAGCTTTAACATACCTTATGAAAAATTAGTTGAAATGTCAAAATGTTTTATTATAAATACTCACAGAGTTTTAGTTCTGGCCAGATCCTATTTGGTCAAGTTAGGGAATAAATAGCCTTAAGATTTGGATTTATCTCAGTACATGCAAACACCTACTGTATTGACAACTGTGCTCGAGTAGTGTCCCTACACTGCTTTTGAGAGATATGGACAAAACATCATACTAGAACTCAGAATGTAATTAATTTAATCATGAATGGACATCTAAAAACGGCTGCAGAATATTTCTGCCTATGTCTCTCCACTGACTATGAAAGGACATCCGTATGATGAGGGTAGAAAAAGGGTTAGGAAACATAACTGACAGCATCCCCTGACAGGAGTGGGCTACATTTCCTTAAAATCAGTCTGACATGCACAATTAGCAATGCTTCATGGAAGGTCTCATTTTACCATTTCTTTGCCTGCTTGGTATGTACCACTTCCATAATAAAACTGGACTGGATTGTTTGATTTTTGGTAATTTGCATATAGAAATATCTTGGAATGAAATTTCTGGTGATGTGAGACGGAACTCAGTTTATTACTTTTTATTTTTTGGGGAATAGAGGAGAAATTAGGAATAAGGAGAATTTATTATGGTATTGTATTTCAGAGACTTTTTTTGTAAAAACAAGCACCAGTATCTGGGCCTAAAGTGTTGTCTTTGGTATTTTCTCTATTAACTTAAAGGATACCTTTGCCAGGCAAGAAAAATCACTCACTACCAGATGCCAGTCAATTACTTTAAGAACTGCTGGCGAGTTGCACTTCTGAAGAATTAACTTTTTGGCTCTCAAAAGTGACAAATTGCCTAGTATGTAACATGAAAGATCATGTGGGAAAGTGAAATTTAGCACTATTTATGATTTCCTACCTGGAAAGAATTGATTTTTTCATTGCTTTAAAAGCTGAACTGATCACCAGGTTCATGTTCCAGGCTGAGCATTCACCACATGCTGTTATTTGCTCTAAGATGTCTGTAGCATCAGACAGTCCCACTGGAGCTTGAAGATCCTGTTGTGGATTAGCCCTGCAGTTTCATTCAAGAAATGTTCTAGAATTGGGTTCTAGATTAGACAAGTAAAGGAGGGCTCTTTTATATCATTCCTCTTGAGTTCCTGATGAGATTTATGAAGGCAAAGGAGTCAGACTTCATGTTATTCACGCAGACCAAGGTCCTCTCAGGTCTCACTTCCTGTAGTGTTGATGACTATTCCAAAACCAACCACAGTAGTAACCAACAAACCAAAATAATAAATAGCTCAGTTTAGCTAATCACAAAATATTCTAGCACAAATATTGTTGACAAAGTAAAAAGTTAAATCCTGAACCTTGGGAAAGCAAACTCAAGGACTTAAAAAATGTCTCAGAATTAAGAAATTGGCAATTCTTAAAAATGTCCATTTTGACATGTTTTTGACTATGCAGCAGCACTCTCTGAAACATGAATGTTATAGATTGACTTGTCTTATCTGTTATCTCCTACCAATATGTGATGTACTATGTTCAGAAACAGACTTGATATTGATGATGATGATGGTGATAGGTTGGGATTTGTAAATAATTTTATTGAATGCTGTCTGAAAAAAATGCCCTTATTTTGTACATACTGTTGGCATTTTCATAGATGAAACAAACACCTGCATGCACAAACAGTCCTAGCCCACAGAAATGCAAAGTTTATGAGTTTGGACATCTGTGTTTGCTAATAGTTGTCACCATAATTTAGAGTCTTGGGAAGAGAAAGGTTATGGAATTAATCTTCACACATATTTCTGAAGGTGAGTTTTTTTCTGTAGATTGTCTGATGTATGTCAATGTGTGTGTACATATTTTATTTAAATGTACAATATATTAAGACATAAACCATTATAATTTAAACATGGATATTATTTTCTATTCGTACAGGTCTAAATTTAGGAGGACATTTAAATATTTATCTATTGTGCTTTCAATTACTCCACTTGGTGTATGTTAAATAATTTTCTAAAGCAAGAAAACTTTCTGTCTCAGGGTCAGAAAGACATTGTCACTAGCTCTGCAGTCATTTCTTTCTATCAGTTGATACAATAAAGAATGCATATTTCCTCAAGGTCACACAAATGTTGTTCTATAAAATCTAGTGATTTCATTGGCTGGTTAATTGATTTTCAGGGGAGAATCAAAAAATGACCATCTCATTAGCAAGCAGAGCTTAGCAGTGAGGATCCACTGGTTTGGGCAGAGGGACAGAAAATGTCGCAGATGGAAAAATAAAACACAAATAAACAGGAAATATTGCAGCCAATAGCTCCAGTCATTGTTCAGTTTTCTCCAACTTTTACTTTAAGGCCTTAAGGAAGGATTTTTAATCTCATCCCTTTTTGTTTACAGTGGCAGGTAAAGCAAATATATAAAATGCTACATTGGTAGGAAAACAGGTTGTTTTGTTTATTAAGTCAAAGTGAACTGTTGATTTACACTAAGAACATAAAAAAAGCAAAGGAGAGATGATTACAGCTTCACTTTGGCTGCTCAGTTTGTAATAATCTTCTACATGTAATGAGACTGGGGAATGGAGAAACCTTTTCCTGACAATGCTGGCAGCAGGATAACTTCTACATGCTATTGATTTTTCTTCATTGATTGTAATCTTCCTCTTCCTGAGCGTCTGTCTTTGCTTCTCTGACATATTGAGCACTGAATAGTCCCTGAGTAATTCTTGAATAGTTTGGGATCATTTTTATTTTCACAGGACAGTTGAGACCAATGGAGTGATTTATGTGTATTTTGGAAGGCAAAACAAAACAGTACTTCTCTGTGAATAACTACAGAGACAAAGATTATGGTTTTGTTTAAAGCATCCCCCTCTTCCCTCCTGTCCAACCCCCCTTTACTTCCACACTCCAATAATTTCATAAGTATCTGCCAAATCATGTAGAGGAGAACACTAAAGCATAAACAGCTCTCACAGCTGTGATTTCAGCCATGATTGATGATGAAATACCACTGGAGGGATAGCAGGAAAATGAATATTTATTAATGATGTAAAGTGCCGCTGGTTTAAAATCCAGCAAGATCCATCATTTTATATCCATGGGATGTATGCATTGAAAGCAGAATATTCAATAAAAGGAGCCAAATACCTTAGTCAAAACATAAGTAATTCCAGTGGGCTGCTGATTGAATTCCTGTCTTAAAGTGAGCTAACTGTAGTGGTTTTCATAAAGATTTTATTCCCACTTTAGCTGCCATTAAGATTACATGAATAGTAGATCATGTAGGCCTAGCCTAGAAAAAATTTACAGTAGCAACAGCTTTAGCATATTATAAAAACACATAGCTATCCACAACTATCATCCACATACTAACATGCAATTTACAGTCATTTTCTGCAAAGGCTCTGCAATTGTTTGATGTGTAACAGTTGGCTTTTTCTGCCATGACTTCATTAGCTTTCATTTTATGAAGCTGATAGGTCAGATAACCTATACTACACTGCTACAGGCAGCTTTGCATATTTTTTTATTCACTCAGAATTTTGCTCTGAATGATCCCAGTCTTTCAGAAGTTAAATAAGGCAATTTCTGGCTTATCTGATATGCAAAAGAGATTTTTAAAAAATCTTGTTTTGCAAAAGAAAAAAAGCAATACAAAGCCATCCTTGTGTCTTTCTCTTTTTAATGTAGGCCCGATTAGGAGGTATTGTCCTGTGTTGATTCTTTTTTTCCCTCTGATGTTTTTGCAGCCTGTTATATGGGAAGAGCTTGTTCAGACAGTAAAAAATGTAGCTGATGTGTTGACAGCAAAGGAGAAATTGACTGATGGAATTCAGCTGCATAATTTAACATACAGCTTTCAAGTCAGGCTGGAAGTTCCAGAATGTTAAACTTTGGCTAATGGATAGTGCTGAGAAAGACAGGGTTCAGAGGAAATCTAAAAATGGATCAAAAGCGTACTTATGGCTAAAAATGCAAGAAAAATATTTATTTACTTTCTTTGAGGGAAAGAAAAAGAAAATAAAATAAGCACCTAATTGTTGCTGTTGGCATTTAGACAGTAAGAAACAATGCACATGCTCTACCCAACAAGAGGAGGATCATTACATTGAATGAAATTAAGAGCAAGCAATGGACAGCAAGTCATCTCTCCCATTGGATCAACACTGCCCTTGTAACAAAGCTTCACCAGATCACTGGGTTCATTGTTATTTCACGTGTACACAGCCCTCAGTGGAAAGCCACCTGCGTTTGTGTTTACTGTTGTGTTACCTGGGCTTTACAGTTGCCTGAATAATGTGCCCAAAGGAAAAGGAATGGGGCAAAAAGGTGAGAAAAGGAGAAAGAGCTTTGGCAGCTAATGGTAGCTAAATCCCTGGATGCCAGATGATGTCCCTTGTGCTCAGTGCAAGGATTAGCAGCTGCCACTGCCAAGATTTGCAAAGAAAGGCTGGTGCCCCTTTCTGTGTCAGAGCTGGAGAAAAAATGCAGAAGTCACGTTTTTTTAATAGACCTGCTATTTATTGACCTTTGGCCATGTAGTCTCATTAAAAAAAAAAAAAAAAAAAAAAAAAAAAAAAAAAAAAAGAATAAGGAGTTAAAAGGATAAAAAGAATAAATTTTTGTAGCACAAGGAATTATTGTAAAAGCAAATGAACTGTACACAACTTTGCTTGTCCTGACTGCTGAGCAAGCATTTTACCATTGCTGCCTTCCCAAGGTATTCCCAGTAGTTTCAGTATGCAGGGAAGGCTAGAAGTATCTTTTCTGAAAAGCACCCACTCCTGTGGGAAATACAGAATTAAGCTAGCACTCATTCAGGGATGAATAATGATGGTGATCTGTGTTTTCATGTAAGGAGATCAGAACATTTCCTTTAGGCAAGTAGGTATATATTGCAGGTGAACTGAAAGACAGAAATCAACCAGTACTCATAATTACAAGGTTTCTGATTAATTTTGTCTAATGCTACTGTTGGGACTCAGATTGTTCGTCAAACACCTGACATCTACTGCCATGTGAAATGGCCTAGAGTATTCTCTCTGATTTCCCACTGCTTTTCTGGATGGATATATATCCTTAGCCACCATCCTAGTGGTTCTGGCTACCCAGGTGGGGCTCTACCAGCTTCATCAGGTAGATACAGACCCCTGGGGCATTCCTCCTTCCTGGCCTGGTAGTTGCAACGTTTCTACAGTTCTGTTTCCCCAGGCTGGGTAAGTAAAGAGGTAAATATAAACAGGACTGGCCACACACACCAGCACAGAGAGGAAAGAGAACATCTACTGCCATACACATAATGGCACTCAGCACTTTTGTCCTTCACATAAAGGATTCACACCTGTGTGTCACATAATGGGTTTTGAACCCCCAAAGTAGGTTTTTTTAAGTACACCATGACAGTTTCTTCACAAAACAAAAGTCCTCTTCTCATATCTCCCATACTTGGTCCTGTAGAAAATCATCTCTCTTAGTATCCAAAGTCCTCATGGGAGAATTACAATGCCTATTCCAGCTTTGAAGGACTTAGGCACATATATGAATATTCCATAAGTTTGAATCAAATTCAGCTTGCATCACTCTGCAGCTGTCTAACTCTGGAAGTAGCTACAGTTACAAAGAAGTCTTTCTGGTCAGCCAGAATTTCCTTCAGTTCTCTTATTGAATTGTAATTTTGAAAATGTGTCCCACCACTATTTGCAACTCAACTGAGGAACTTGGGGAGCTTGTACAAAATGATTAAACTCAAGACAAGGCAACAGTTCTGAGTCTGATTTTGTGGTCATGTGTCTCCAGCTTTTTTATTAGGCGAGACATTGATCTGGATCCTTGTGCTTTTACAGATAAATATGTAAGGAAGTGTTAAGTCCGTCCAATTCTCTTAACTGTCTCCCCCAAATTAATAGACTAATTTACTGCCCTGCCAGGCTGAAAACTCTTGCATTTTTGTCTGCAGACTTAAACAGGCAAGATGAGAAGAGATCCATTGTACTTCAGGGACAGATAATTAATTCCTGCCAACATAACCTTATGAGAGCAGATTTTTTTTAAAAAAGACCCAAGAAGGGTAAAGAAACCTTTCCAGCCTGTACTCCTGCAAGAGTACCCCTTCTAAGTACCCTCTCATGTACCTGCAAGGAGGCAGAAACTCCTTATTGACACAGATAAGGCTTTCAGAAGGATCAGAGGGGTAACAGTTTCAAGGCATTTCAGCATTTCCAGAAATATAACAGAAAGGGAGATGGCAGTTGACCATAAGGGAAATAGATGCTCTAGAGGCTAAAGGTCCGCAGTGGGAAAGCAGAGCGCTAAACTATTTTTCAGCCTGAGCAAAAGGTATCCAGCTAACTTGGGATAACTTACTTTTTCCCACCTACTAAGGCAACTATAATAGAAGTCAGAGAAAGGTAAGGATAAAGCAAATCCAGTAGGATGCAAGGTTTAAAGGTATTAATACTTTTAAAACTCTAATAATGAAAATCTGGCAGATTTATTCCTTATGCTTGCATATGGGTATAAATATCAGATTCCAGTAGCAAAATGGTTAATAATATCAAAAACAAAGCAGTAGAGAAGTTGAAATAATGAAGCTGGTTAAGCTTCATTAACAGGGTTAACCCTGTTGCTTCTCACAGGGGAAAAAAGGGCTTTATTGTGATTCAAGCAGAGCAGCCAGATTTCAAGTATTTGATACTAGCAGGTAATGGGAAATTACCCAGGTTTTTCCCATATTTCTTCTCCAGCATCTAACCTGAGCACCCTACATCATTCTATTTCATGGGCTCTGACACTTGGTAAATGGGTTTAAAAACTTTTAAAAAGAAGGGAAGACCCCCATAAATTCCTTTTGTTTTGAGCTATTATAATCGCAACTTTCAGAAAACAGTATCTGTATCCCGGGCTGAAGGTTTGTTACAATGGCATGTCACATCTGGATAGATCAACCATATAATATTGTTTGACTGGCAGCAGCATTGCCAATTTGAGGAAAGGCACCTTTAACTGAGCAATTCCAAACACATTTCTTCTCCCAATCTATAACGTGCACACCTCTGCCTCTTGGGCTCTGTATTGCTCCTTTGGCTGGTGGGGTCGTAAAAATTAGGCTGCAGTAAGGGAATATCCAGACTGCTGCCAGGGCCTCCAGGACCAGAGCCTTTACAGAGGAAGCTCATCCATCTTTAATCTAGATTTCTTGAGTAAAATCCCTGGACTGAATGTATTAAAATAGTCAGGTTTGGGAAGACATTATTAAAGTCATCAATAATGCTGTGAAAATTACCCAACCCAAAACCTGCTTGTGGAGAGCTGTAGAATCTTCCCTTCATTCTGTGCATGAGGGTTAAATACTTACATTTCTTCATCAGAAAAACAGTCTGATCTGCCTGCATTTTCCATGTCCCATTTCTCTAGCATATTTCTTGCTGCACACTGGCTACCAGCATTTGCTTTGAAGGCAGGAAGGGACCATTTATGAGAACCATTCCTGAAACGAACCAGAAAAATGTTCTTATAAACTGTGGAGGTCACAACTACCTTTTAATGGGCAAGCTTTAAACTGGTTTCACTTTTATTTATGAAGTTCACACAGCACATTTAATTCTAGATGCACGTTTTGTGTCACTGTAGCCAAAACAGGGGTTCCTGAAGCCATGATCATTTTATTGAAAGAAATGTACCCACAATCCCTTGTTAAAGGCACATTTAGATGATGATTTAATGATTTCAGATTAGTAGTCTTCAAGATAATCATGTAGCCTTAAAATTTAGGAAGTATATTCTGTGTTCCTTTATGTGGAAAACTTAAATCAGTCCTGGAAGCAGAATGAAACAATAGAATTTAAGTGACAGAGACAAATTGCTAAGAGTAAACAGTCATGTTGAAAAGTCCCCACTAATCCAGATGATGACAGATAAACCAGACCACTTGGTGTATGATGAATAAAGTCTACATTTCCAGCTCTTAATTAACACAGTGAAAATGCAGGAGAGGTTGACATCCACTTGGGGTAAGATCCATCTCATCTGACTTCAGACACCTACAAAGCAGACGTCTCCATCTAAATGGCTGTCTAGACTCCTTCTTCACCTGATGAAGAGAAATAAGAGGAATAGACACTTCCAGAGCTTTTTAATGTTTTTTTCTTGTCATTTTGTCTCCTTTCCAACATAAGGATGAAATTAGCTGAGCTCTAGATGTGGCAATTTTTCTCAATCAGGTATGAAAGGAGTATATTCACTGGCATCATTGATGCAAATATCTGCACAGTAGGCATTTGTATTTAGCCAGATGAATCACACTGACAGTCTGTATGATTTTAACTCTTCTCCATCCTTTCTGATAAAGAACCATTTTTACTTGCATTGACAGAAAATAAGAGAATTTCATTTCAGAAAGGCATATGCATGACAGTACACAAGGACCAAGGGAAGAAACACTTGAAACAGGAGGAACCTGCAGCATTCAGTGTAACACAGTTCTTTCTGCTTTGGAGACATCAAAATGAAAGGAAATTGGTATATTTTTTACCCTTCAGCTCTCCTAATCTATATTGCTAACAAATCAGATAGTTGCAGGAAGACAGAAATAAAATGTATGTGCAACATATTCCCAATCAAATTTGGAAATCTTGACATTTAAGGAATTACATTTCATTTCCATGCTACTGTTTTAAAAGTGCAGGTGAAATTTCTCGGTTTTATTTTTAAATCAGAAGGCAAGACCTTACAAATATGTTTCAAACAAGGTTAATTTTGCATCTAAATAGTAAAAACTGATGAGTTAAGACAGAAAAAAAAAGTGGGATTCAGAGTTGAGCCCTCAAAATTTGTAAATGCCTTTGTTATCACTTCTAGACAAACCTTTTTTTGACCAACATATATGTGCATCTTTATTAGCATGAGCATTTTTTTTACTTTTTTTTACAGGTTTTCTTTCCTTCTCTTTCATGAATTTTATAGCATGGATATTGTGTTTCAAAGATATTGATAAATCTGTAATTTGCTGACTTTTAATGACCTGCCTGGGAAATTTTAAGGCAGTCTGAGTATCTCATAATTAATAAACATTTTCTGTATATTTTAATTACGTCAGCCCAGGACCCTCAGGTTTTCTTAATGTCAGTGTAGCAGCATATACTCATCCCACTCTTTCTCTGCTGAGCTCACACCATGTACACCTGTGCTTCAAGGGACTGTCTGTAGTCATCATCACAGCCCGGCTCAGAAAGCACATTTTGATATGTGCCAGGATACTCAGATTTAAATTTTTGGCTGAAAGCATAGAATTTCAAGGACTTCAGTTCTGGGTGTTGTTTATGGCAGAGGCTTATTTCTGCTCAGAAAGTGAGATGACTCTTACCTGGTCCCTCGGATGAGCAGGGCCAAGCCAGAATGTTGCAGCTTTCTTCTCCCTGTGTGATAAGTAGAGGTGGTTAATAGGAAGATGACAATTATAGCTGCCTTATGGGCAGATATTTTATTTTAATGCTTGCCATGTGGTCAGATGCCATGGTATAAATAAAATCACAAATAAACATAACAGCACTAATGACCTTGTGAGACAGTTTGCAATTGAAAGGAATTTCAGCTTGCTCCTTATTCAGTCTTTTTAAGAAACTGCACTTACCTTCCTTCTGTGAGGGAAAGGAGACACCAAGTGTGTTCTTTATAGGCACCAGGACTCTCATGGGATGTAGAAAATTATGCATAATGGAGCTGTCAAGAAACTTTCATATTTAGACAAGAAGTTGACATAGTTTTGGCTTTTTGCCAGATCTTAGGAGTGCTATAATTTAGAAGGTGAAAAGTATGTGGTTTTTTTCTTCATATCCATTGGCTTTCCTTTTTTTAGGCTGAACATAACCCTTTAAATATTAACTCAGCTGGGAAAAAAGAAATATTTCAACACAGGTAGGACCAAAACATCCAGTAGTTTTCTTTAGAAAACATCTAGAAAAAACTCTATGCTCTGTTCTCTAAGCTATGTTTGAGAGCCACAGCAGAAAAAAAGTGTGCCATGCACTTTTTTTACCAGTATGCTGCAGAAATGATTAATATTTTCAGACTGTTTAGCTCTCACCTGTCTACTGCAGGTTTAAAGAAAAATATTGCCAGCACTTTTCATATTGAGGGGCTGCAGGATGGCTCTGGGCCACCTTGCAGCCATATTGCTGAAGGTTGTTATTAATTTTTGTCAGTCTGTTACCATGCTTGTGCTGCTCAGAGATGTCTGATGGCTGGAACTTCATTGTGCAAATAGAACTAGTAAAGGAATATCTTGATAACTGCGGATATGGTGTTTCCTTATGAAGTTTGAAAACTCAAGGCATTTTCCTTGGGAGGGTGCGCACACACAACCTGTCATTATGACCTCTTGCATTCACAGAGCATTTCTGCCTTTGCCTCATTATTGAAGAACACATCCTTGACTCTGCACAGTTCCCTTCCCCGGGCTGGCACCTTCTTCCTTCTGAGATCCAAATCTGGTGCAGGTACTCTAAAGCAGTCTGAAATACTCTTACCCTCTTTTCCACTCCATGTTAGTCTGTGGGGACAGCAGTTAGTGTGCTGTGGTCCAGTAGTCCTGGACTGAACAAGAAGATAGAGCTTGCTCTCTGCCTCCCCTTTGAAATAAAGGAAAAGCACTGTAACCATTGGTCCCTTCCCAAATACGTAGTTTAGGTTTCAGCCACCAGCTCTGACTCATAGCTGTCATCTAAAGAAAACAGATTTGGGATGGGCCCTACATGAACCTCTTCTATTTACAAAACAGATGCAAAGAAAACCCTTAATTTGGATCATCACATGCTTATAATCACCACGCACAGAGCTCATGGAAGCAACTACTGAATGAAGGACCTTACTATATTTTAATTTATTGTCTTTGTGTGAATGACATCTGCCTATTACTAATTCAGCTTCATAACAGTATTTGTTTTCTACAAAAAAAAAAAGATCATGCCACACAATTACCCCTCAGAAAAGACTCCCAGTCCCATTGCCGTAATAACTTCCTATTGAGCTGACCAGTCCTGCACAACTGGATTCAGAAAATTAGACAGATCAACAGGACAAAATATTATCTAAAATAAAAAAAGATTATGGTCAGCGTGACTCAGGATTTTGCCCAAGCTATTTAGGTTTTTCAATAAGATATATATGTTTTTGAACCTTTTTCTATTTATACAATAGTTTATGGTAGAGGGGTTTTCCTATCAGTAAAATTATATTTTTCTCTATTTACTCCAAAGGAGTGAATTTACAGTACTTCACTTAGTCTAACTACTTGAATAATCCTGTGATGATGGAACATGTGGTGCTACTTGTTAATGTACTGTAGCTGGAGTGCAACCATTCCTGAAATAGCTGAAATGCTTTGCATGGACAAAAGGGAAATCAGGACCCAGTATTACTACTGCCACTGCTCACACCAGCAACTGAAAGAATACAATAATAGAGCAAATTTGGAAGCTATTGCTTTAAGGCATCTGGAAATATTCCTTAAACATGTTCTCTTCTGATGCTTCATTATACATGAGCAATATAAATTGCTACTATTCATATTTTCTCTACAATGTTATTCTGTGATCCTTGTCTTCCTTGTGCAGTTGCTATCCTTCCTCTGATAAGGAGGTATGTGTTAGAATTCTGTGTTTAATATATTTGCATTCTTCATAGCTTATGATTGGTAATTATACTTTCCCTATTAATAGAGTTCTTTCGTCTTTCAAACATTATCTCATTGGATTCCAGCAAATCCTTTTAGGCATACTGAAATTTTCAGGCTTCTGTTACCTAATCTGTCTTCCTGGCTAGTTTTAAAGTAAGTACTTTTTTTTTTTTTTTTTTTTTTTTTTTTTTTTTTTTTTTTTGTCTTAATTTTTTTCTTTTCTGTATTTCTGGAGTGGTGAGGTATTTGAGATTACACTTCCCCTAGGTAGATACTGTATCTAGCTATTGACTTTTGCTTAATGATTGAGTTTTCTATGTGCCCAGCTTGTCAATACCTCATAGCTACAATTCCATATCACTTTTTTTTCACGTGAATGTCCCTTTTCTGTGTAATTAAGAAGCCAAAGAAATATAGGCAACTGGGGGTAAATGTATGAACTATTGCAGGATTTTCTGAAGGACTTTACATACTGTGTGGAGTCATTTGTATGGTTTGCAGCTGCATGTTCTTGTGTGTTGATTGTTGTAGATTGTTGTAGATTGTTGGTACAAAGAAGTGAGCACACCTACTGCTGGTCTGAGAGAAATAACCATTACAATTGGTGCTTTCTGGTCTGTAAACACCTGGGAGCCAAGGACTTTCTTCTCAAAAGAATTCTCTAACTGTTACATCTGGGGGCTGTGTGTATGTCATGACATAAAACACAGTCTGAATTAATTATTTAGTATGGTGCAGCCCATTTTGACTTATAAGCTATAAAAAGCCCGCCCGAGAGAGAATTAATTATTGCTGGAAATAACATATAATTACAATGTTGCAGGGAAAAGATAAGAATTAATGTGCCAGGTGTAAGTAGATTAGACCAGCTTGACAGAAATGAGCAACTAAAAAAGAATTTATAGATGAAAGCTTACAGCCTTGCATCCATAGTGACTGGAAAGCATTTCCATGTGATGACTGCTTAGTGGCTTATGTGAAATGAGATATTGGCTTTAGAGTCATTGCTCAGAGACAGGTCGCTATGTCACAAATCTGACAACAAAATGGAGTGAATTGAACATCTCATCAGAGAAAAGAGGAGAGAAAAAGCTTGGAGACTGAATTAAACTTATTTGCCTTCTTGAAATTATCTCCTTGGGTGGGAGTTGAGGAGTCCTGTGGCACAGAAGAGCTTTGTGAGGATACACATTTCTCTCTGTGTTTCTGCTCTTGTACAGTGGAGCAGGACTATGAACTCCAGGGTGGAGAGCCAGCTGAATTTCACCAGAAGAGGAAGAAAAATACTGCTTTATTCATGGTCTATCAAGTAGTGGAGGATAAAGAGGAAGAAGGAAAAAACAAAGTTTTCCTACGGCTTACCAATATTCTTGTTTTAGGAAGGAACATTTATAACCTGCTCTTTGACACCTTGGAGGTGTGTTATGCCTACTTTGAAAGCTAGTTTGTTGGAAATGATCTTTGCCCACTGTGTGTAGTCCAATCAGGAACACCAATACCCTGAATGAACATGGATGACAATTGTACTGATGGCTTTCTTCTAGATGGGGTTAAAAGATGGCTTCACTAAGTTACTACAGATAAGTCAGAACTATATGAAATCAAAATATTTAAGAATTTAAAGAACTGTTGTGAAAGACAAAAGAAGAGTGACTCAGTATAAACAGTCTTTGGAAAATTATGGCAGAATTACATATCTCGTGGGAATGGGATAAACATTCCTGTAAGCACACCTAATTCCATCTGTTGGGCACAGGAATTTTGCAGAATTGTACATAATTTGTGTTCTTTAATTGTTCAACTCTTGGCAAAAAGTCAGTAGGCTCTGCAAGTGGGTCCATCTCCAAGATGAAATAAAATTGGAGAACTTTTTAAGGATCTTTTCTTATTTTCCACCCTAACTTAGCTGCAACAATGATTTTTTTTCTTTTGGTGTTGTAATAATGTAATATCAGACACATGGTTAACTCAGCATCTGATCCCACCTTGTCTATCACTTGCCATCTTTTGCTGTATTAGCAATTAGGACTAGGGATCATTGCAGCTTCTCTAAGAAATCATAGTTTAGTAGAAACTGCACTTAAGTTACCAAATCCCTACTTTTTTTTTTTTTTTTTTTTTTTACTGTTAATAATTTGTAGATAAATTTGAAGCTTAACCTTTGTTTTGCAATAGAATCTTTTGGTTCAAAATTTGTTAAGCATATTTCCAGGACTGGCTAAAATAACTCACACCCAAAACAAAAAAAATCCACACCAAAATGTTATTTAAAACATCCATGTCACTGTTGGTAGTAGTTTATTCCCCTTACTTCAAAATGCCATATTAGTGGTTCAGATAAAGTAGTATCATTCCATTCCATTTACAAATTTGTCTGACTTTTATTCCATTTATGTGGAACTAAAACTGAGACTTCCAGCAACATAGTTTAGTAGAATAAAATGTGCTGGCCAGGGACAGTTCTGAACTTGTGGTTTTGAGTGTATTTCCTAGGAGTTTTGGGGATATAAGTCTAAAATCAGTTAATCTGCAATGTGAACCTTTGTGAAGAGGACCTCTGGAGGTTTTCTCACTATTGCTTAATACTTAAATAAATAAAATGCTAATACACAGATCTAATTTTTGGTTGATTGCCTCACAGTGATTGCTAGAAGTAAAGCACTTTACAGCATGAATCGATCCATTGTTTTGATTTCAATTATATTGGGCCATGCATAATTATGATCGACTCTTGTGAGCATTCACAAATTCACATAATGAAGAGTTTAGTATAGCAATGGAATCAATACAGAGTAAAGTTTTGTCAATGTTATTTAAGGCTTTACAATTAAGATCACAAAAATATCTCAGAGAAGTTAACGTTTCAGTGTCCACATTAACATTCCCCAGCTGCTGTTTCATTGGCATTAATTTTATAAAAAAAGGAGACAAGAATATAGATAAGAAGAAAACCAATACATGTTCATGAGTACACCCACATGGTAAGTGTCCTAATTGCCACTCACATAGAGATGATGAGTTAGTTGTAAAGTTTGCAACAACCCTTTTGCTCAGCCCTGAAGGGGAAAATATCTGGCAACAAGCACAGAGAATCTATATGGAAGATCATAGAGCTCATCTGTGCTGCATCACCAGCTAACACCATGCTGATACTCGTTGTCTTTCTTGGTTGACTGGGACACACTTGGGTGTACCCCTGTCATTTGCACAGTGTGTGTGGTTTGTAATGACTTCTTGTATAGCTGTATTAATATTGTGTCCAATGGTCAAGCCTTGCAATTTGACTTGCTGAAGTATCAAAAGATTGCAGTATTCTCTGACATGTTTTATTTGTGCAACCTGCCTTTTCCTAAACACTTCCAAGCCACAGTGCAAGAGTCAGGGAAGGACAGGGATGAGACTCACTGGGCGTTTTCCAGTGGCTCTCATATTTGGTAGGTTAGAAGAATTCATTAATGTGGATGTGGGTCATTCAATGCCCTGTTGCTCCAATGCCATAAATATGTTGCTTTATTAGAATAGCTGTAGAATATCCAAATACCAGCCAGTTTGGCTTTCCCATCTTTATTCCTTGCCTCATTTGGGTGTGAATTTCTCCTCTTTATATGTTTTGCAAGGCAGGAAATTTTGTTTCCTCAGTGTTTTTTGGTTCAAAAAGGGGCAATTAAAACCAAAGAAAACAAACAAACAGACAAAAGAAAACGTGTAGAAAAAGCCCTGTGTTCAAACATGCTTCACTAAAATAAGAGCACACCACTGGAGGCTTTCTGATCATCAGTTCCAACCCCTGCTGCCACTGGCACAGACACACAATCCCTCCCATAAACTGATCAAGCTTCAGTCATTGCAGTTCGGCTCTGAAGTCCTCAGCTCATTGAGTCGAATAGCTCGGCTCCCTGTCTCGTCACTGTCAATATGTGACAAGACTGCATTCTAAAAGTTCTCAAAATAAAGAAAGGAGAGGAGGAGGGAGGGTAAAAGCACATTTTAAAATGGAAGATTGATTTTGCAGATTAGCACAATTCTGGGAAGCCACATGGAGGTTTCTTCTGTAACCACAATTAGTTTTTGCTAATCATATAGGAGTATTTGGGGATGGATTTTGTAATACATGCTTTGGTGAATAACGTTATGTTCTTTTCACATAAATTGTCTAGGCAGAAGGCAAAAAATTATCAGCTTCTATAAAACATACATGATTTTGAAATTCTTTAATGACTGTCAAATGAGAGGTAGGACTCACCTTCAAAATCTGTGAGCTTCAAATGCTTATTAGGAAGTGATATAGGTGTGTACCTATGACTTGCATTTATATTGTTAATAATGGGCATATTTCAAATGGAGTTGTGATCACAACAATACTGAGCATCCTGGTAATGCCATATTTACTCTGATTTTACATTTCTATTGACATCTGCTCATGGCCACTGTGGGAGATGGGATATTGGGCTATACAGATCTTGGATTTGTCCAAGTGAGACTATTCTCATATTCTTCCCTAGTTTCATTAAATTCTGCTAAAAATCTAATCACATTCTCACTGCACAGTGACATTTTCTAATTTATTACCTTATTTGAAACTGCCTCTAACTTTCAAGAAACATTTATTTCTACTCCTAATCTCTAAATGAAGTTGATAGAGTGTTTGGTTCAGTTTAAGATTAGGAAATCTAAATTTTGCTATCTAGCATAGATGTCTATTTTTACACTAGGTGTCTATGATCCTGTTACAATCAATGAAGACCTCATCAATACAAATCATAGAGTCTCTCCAGCTCCCTGGTCTTTATAGATTGCATTGATTGCATCTCCATTAATGATAATGGGAGCTTATATAATGATCTTGATTCAGTTTCCTAAACATAGGTGCCTAATAAAAAGCTATACTGTATCCCCTGGCATCTGACTGCTGCTTCGAAAGGATGCGAATCTCCTCCAGCAGGTTCCTTGTCAGATCTATGAACCCATTTGTGGGTCTCTTGAATAAACTAAAGAGTTTGAAAAGGGCAGTTTTGAGGCAGTAGAATGGATCCTGTTGTGCACAGGTGGACACCTGAGTTTGGTATGATGAGAGTCTCATCTCAGGTTTTATTGCCCATAGGTTGGTATTTGCTGCTCACAATTAAGTAGAATTCCTTAATGTAAAACGAAAAATATATCAGCCTCTCTTGGGCACTGAATGAAATCTGAGATTTCATTTTCTCAGTTCTTTGAGTGTCTGCAGTTCTGTCATAGTAGCAAAGTGATAATGAAGATAACTGAAAAATTAAGACTAAGAAGGACTTGGTGCATATGTTTTCTTGCTGCTTCATTTAACTGTTTCCTTTTTCATGTATTATATTTGCCTTGGGGTTTTAAGTGGCAAAGTAAGCAATGTTTTTTTAAAATGTTTTTAGATTTTCCCAAACACTAGACCCAGAAACCTTTTGAGCAAATCATTTCAGTGTGTATTAAAGACCATGATAATAATTTAAAAATAATTTAAGTATTACCCTTTGACAGAAGACCACCTAAAGCACTGTGTTGGCAACAAGCCCAGCATTCAAATATAGGTGAAAGTCCAATAGTGGCAATCTCACTCTTTGGGAAATGAGAATCAGGAACCCTGGAATTGTGTTACAGAATCAAGCATCTTATTACTTGTCTTATCGTGCATCATCTGCACTGTGCACCTCTGCTATATTTACAAGATTCTCTGTAGCCAGAGAACTGAAACTGAAGCACACAAACACCTACAACAGAAAGGAATATGAGATTTCACACTGCTGGTTTCTATAGGAATGGAGGATTTAGGTTAAAAAACCCACAACTTCTATGAATATCACATTAAATTTGCAGGCTCTTGTGACACATCCGGTTGCCCAGCTCTGTCCTGGGGAATACAAATGAGTATTCTTTCCATCTGAAGCCCCTATGGCTGACTTCAGTGGTACAGCTGAGGAATTTCTATATTTAATCATAGTATATGTCATACATTTTATTTCTCAAGTGACAAATGTAGAGACTGTAACAAAACCTTCCCTATGAAGCCAAGGAACTTCATGTGAATACAACCCCTGTTACTGAGTGGGACTGTAAGGCCAGAAACTGAAGCACTGACAAATAGAACTGGTTTTGCTTTCCCCTGTCATTTTAAAAAGTACTTATTTTTCAGAGAGTGGCTAATGGAGTCTGAGAAAGCCTTCCCAAAGTTTTTGTGAGCATTTAAGCCCAGAGAATTTCCCCTAAAGGCTGGGAGAGTTAATGGATAGGGAGATGGGTTGCATTTCCTATTCCACCTTGTTACTGAATGGAGGGAGAAAACCAAGATATCTTCTGAACAGCAATGGCCTTTAATCCTCAAGATAAGAAGTCAAGCATTAAGAACAGCAGTTTTAGAAAGGATGTAGGATTAGTTACCTGAAAAGTAAAAGTACTCTGTCAATGTACAAAAGCTGGGGGAGTTTGCTGCTCTCACAGCAGACAAGTGGAATTTTTCCTTTCTTTTATTCTGAAAATTGAATTTTCATTCCAAATAAAAAAGTAGAAAATGTCCATATCAAAGCCCATTTCCCTAATAGGTGTCTAAATCTTCATAACCTCTTTAAAATGAAAATTCTTCCTTAACAAATCCTAAAAGACAACACAAGTGGTACTAGATATCTCTAGGATCAGTCCTGTGGTGTGGAGAGAGATGAGTCAGGTACACATTCAGATGAGCAAGGTTAGTCCTTATAATAATCTTCCTCTTGCTTTGGATCATCACAATGTTTCAAATTAACCTCTATCCTGCCAAGTGAGAACAAATCTACCTTTCAATTATGAAATAAATACATAGATAAGTTCAGCAAACTCTGTGTCTGACAATATCCAGTGCAGCTGTTTCCACCAAGAAGCCAGGATCCAGACAAAAGACAGCTAGACATCAGTTTTCCTCAGCACACATTTCTACTTAGCTTATGGTGGTCCAAGACAGTGAACAGTTGAATTAGGATTTAAACTACTAGCAAAACTTGCATTTATGGTCTTTATAACTTATAAGAAAAATCCAAGTTTGAGTAGAAAAGCAATTGTTGCGTATTTTTCTGCCTTTCCATGTAGAAGGGTTCAAGCTTTGCTCCAGGCTGACACAAAGAATTACATTTAATAAGTCCAGTCAGAAGCAGGTAGTCAGTCATTAAGATCTTGGAAACGAATCTACCTTGTCACATCATTTTCTTGGCTATGAGGACTGGTACACCCTGAACATCCTAGTCTGCTGTACTGACAAGTGTGGGACAGACTATTGATTGTAACTCTGACCATTCTTATTTTCTAGATGAAATGCCCATTCCTGCTAAGCTCTTAATCTCAATGTGGATATGGCCAGTTTAGCAGTGTAATTGTAAAGAAGTGACAGTGGTATAGACAGGAGGATGTGATGTCTTAATCAACAGTAGACATAATATTTCTGGGAACTGCTGATCAATGTGGGTTAGTGGTGGAAAACATATTGAGAGGATTGTGGGAAATAATGTCTGCAAACTCCCTCATGGGCTTAGAAGCACAGGCCAAGAAGAGTTTTGAAACAGAGGTGTGATCAGAACAGATAGGAAATGAGATACGGCAGCCGCTCCCTTCAGAAATTTTTTCATTTCTTTTAACTAGCTCAGAAAAAAAAAAAATGTTGCAAAATGCCCCCTTGGTAAGTAGCAAAACAAATAGCATTAAGAAACAGTTTAAGTCTCCTTAACCAGCTGCAGCCTCAGTTATTTTCCAAAGAGGTAGCTGAGGGGGGTCACTCTGAAACTGTTATACTGATGGCTGAATCTCCTAATTCCAGGACTTCACAGACCCTTGCTGATCTTTGCTGGGCCAAACAGGCTGGCTCCCAGAAGAAGGGAAGCTGTGACAAACAGCCCTTGCTTTGTCCCAGCAGGACATCTTCTATACCATTGAACTGAGATTTCACCATGGAATGAATCCTGGTTCAAACTGGAACTGTCTCTGTTGTGTTTGAACACAGATCTGTTTTTCTGGAAATGCTGCAGCTGTATATAATAGATAAATTCATTTCTACAGAAAAAGAGGAAGGAGCAGTTAATTACTTAGCTAGTGGTTATAAAAAAGTCATAAGTGAACCAAAAGGAAAAATTGGAAAGTTTTGTCCCTATGGCTCTTATTTAATCATTGGTTCAACCATGTTTCTCCTTACCTGGATCTTTATCTGACCTTGTTTTCAGGTGAGTTTCAGTATTTGTCTTGAATGTGCTGTGAATTTTGCACAAGAGGATGCATATGATGCGCAGAGAGGAGCACTGTCTGCTCATTGCCAAGATTTCACCCACAAAGAAGAAACAAGGAGCATTTGACAAGTTGTCCCCATGGTGCCAGTATCTTTTTGCTATACACTTTTGTGTGAGATCACCTTGTGAGGAAGAGATGGAGAGAGGCAATTCTGAAAAGCAATAAACTATGGTGTGGTAATGACAGGAGAAAGAAGAGTGGGTGGAGGAGACTCTTTCACTCTTCAGACTTTAGAGGTCTCCTTTAAGGCGTGTGCTACTGGTGGATAAAGAGACAAACTTGCAGTGATGTGTCTGTCAGAACTGCTTAGCAGTGAAGAAGCAAGGTAGAAAGAAACTGCACAAGAGTCTATTACTGTTGCTTTCCAGGTAGCCTGTAGAAGAGAAAGAGTGCAAAGGAAGAGCTGCAGTTTACAGTCACAGTTTGGCAGCTATTCCCTTCCTGTCTTTACATATTTAAAATTCATTTTACTGCAAGCATATGAAGGATCATTCTCTCTCTCTTGCCACTGTGACAGTTCCTTTAAGGGAGCAAAGAAAAAAAAGTAAATAAATGATGTGTTCTGCTCTGTATCCATTTTAAATGCTGGGTGTTTTATTCTGTACATATTTCTGTATGCACGCATCTCGCATGCTTTTTACATTTCTATTTTTATTAAGAGATAAATGGAGGAATCAGTCTACAAACCTGGAATACATTCCTGTTAATAGCTTGCTCCTTTTAGTTTACTCATTATCCCTGCCCTTCACCCATCTGTTTCCATCACTCTCAATAATGAATACACTCTTTTAAGTTCAATCCTGTGAAGCTACAAATTGCAGCCCTTCAGAAGAGATGACCATCTACATATGAAATAGTGAATCTTTATGCATAAAATAAATTTTTACTGCCTTATGAGTTGCTGTCTATACTGTAGCTGTGAAAGAGGTAATTTCTGATGTTTAAATTGGGACACAGTGGCCGAGGCTCTGCTGGTTCCTGGATCTCCCACTGTTGTTGCTGGAGGAGAGGGTACCTATCCTCAGCCCACAGTTCTCCAGGAAGGCCATAGGGGGATAGAGATCATGTCATCTGTCAATTTGAATCAGCTGTGGGCTGGAAAGAGGAAAGAATATTTGGTAATTACCTCTTGTTCTTTTGCTCATCAGTGTCTGCTGCCATCCAGCCTTTGGAGCACTTTGGAGAATTTTGTTGTTGTGTCCAGTAGGAGGTTGGTAGTATTTCATCAAGACACCGATAAAAGGAAAGACATATTTTGCATTCTATTTGCTGTTCAAATGACACATAAAATAATTTATTAGAATTAAAGGATTTTTAATGAGTTTAATAAACTTAGTATAGTTTAATGCTTTTGGCAGGTAAAAATGTTGAGAGTTTATTGTGGTTTGAGTGGGTTTTTTTTTAATTTTACATTGAATTTAGAAGAAAAGTTGAGGGTTTTTTGAATGAATGAATTTTAAATCCTCATATTTTACAGTCATACTTAAAAGAATGGAGAATAAAATTAAATCTAGCTAATAGCGTCTTACCTAAATGAGCATTAAACAGCAGGTATGAGGTGAGTTGACTGGTAAACAATGTGTGGGTGATATTATGATTCAATAACTTCCCATTTTTGGCTTGATCTCAGGCTTTTCTCATCTGACTCTCACTGTGGGATACTTGGCAAACAGATAAACTTCTGGTTCAGTGAGCTGCTTTGAAGAGCTTGTACCTTTGCACCAGCCGGATATGCAGCTGATGTCAGCAAATACCAAACCAGTAGAAATTTTTTTACGATGGCAAAAATATGGTATTCAAGGCCTCTTCTATCTAAACATTTGTATGAGAAGTTGGGAGCCTTGCTAGAAGCTATGAAATTACCTGTCTGGGTAAATCATAAGGCTTTCCTGATTAACACCCGAGTACAAAATGTGTGTGAGCAGCAAGTAGCTGTTACCTCTAACAATCAGGGCATTTATTTGTGTTCTGAAAGGGGCAAGCTGAAAACTAAATATTGCCTAATATTGCTGGAAATGTAATGTCTTCTCTGTCCTAGAACGATGGCCGCTGTTCTTGGTTCTGGGTAAAGGTTGGTCAGAGAATCACAGCATCGTTTATGTTGGAAAGGGCCTCTTTGGAGCACCTGGTCCAGTCTACTTGTTTCAGAGTAACTTAAAGAGTTTTCAAGTGAGATGAATGGAGAAAATGTGCCAGGGCAAAGCACCCCATCTTTAATTCAGTTTCCCCATGAATTCTTAAAAACACAATGCACAGAAATTTCATTTCTTGACAGAATAGCTGTTCATAATATAAATATACTCCTTTTTTTTTTTTTTTTTTTTGTCCTTCCTTACATATTTTCATGACTTTCTGAGTAAATCTCACACTTACTCAGAAAGTCCTGAAGTTATTCAAGGACAAAATTCATTTTTTGTGAGTAAAGATGGTTTGTGATTCGGGCAGAAGTGGTGAATGTTGTTTAAATAATTTTTTAGGACAGGGTAAGGGAACATAAAGGATATTACAGTCCAGCTTTCTTCTCCTCCAAATAATTAGCTTCTTCTCTTTTTCTACTGTTGGCCAGCAATTGTAATTTATGAAACTGCCCTTCACATTTTGAAAGACTAAGACATGTGTCCACTCACTCCCATCTCTCCTCTGGTGTACTATCACACAGGTCAAACACCAGTCTCTGATACAGCAATTGCATTTCTGGACTGTTATGTAGGCACATGTTAAAAAGCCCTAGAGTGCAATGAACCCTAGCGGGAGGAAGAATCCAAATGCAGAAAGTTAATTTAAAACATGGCCAGCTTTCTGCCTCAAACTAGACAGCAATTCTTCCATCAATTTATCATAATATTTATACAACCTCTAATATTCCACTAGTTGATTACTTCACTGCCTTAGAAGAAATTATAACCAAAACATTTTTTAAGGCAGAAAAGATTATTATCCCAATTTTTTAAGTAGGATAGCAAGACACAGACAAAATGAAGAGAGCTAAGCAGTTAGAGTTAGGCACATATAAGAAGAGAACAGGTGCCAAGCAGAATATTCAGAAACAGCTAAATAATATCAAAATCCCATTGTGAGCCTATTGTCATCATTAAATTCCTAAATACCTCTGGAATTCAGTTATGTAGCCACTGTGTCACTTGCCTACACTCTACAAGCAGGAAGGTATCCCTTTGTAGAAGGCAGCTTTCATGACTTGATCTGATACCTCCACTGCAAAATAGGAACAAATTAGTTTCTCTCTTTTTAACTCCCTCTCAGACCCCTCCCTAAACACTTTAAATGTCACTATTTCCTCAGGAACTGAAGGTGTGCTGAATACCATGTCCTGCGCGGAAATATGATAATCTCTCTTCAATGTTTGGCAACTAGTATCTATTAATTAAGAATCCATCGTTTGTACTCTGTAATTATATTTATTAAACCCTAACTCATATCCTAACTATAATTAGTTCCTGCTAATTAATTTTATCAAATCCCTCTAGATTCATATCTAAAGTAAATATTGAGTAGCCCTACACAAATTATTTCAATCAACTTGGAATGCATTTCAAATGACTGTGAATAGTTTCCATTAATTAAATTTAGTATAAAATAAATTTTCAATACAATATGTTTGTAAATGTTAAGATTTTAAGATAAAAGAGAATAAAAGACTGATATAATGTGAAATACTCATTTGCGTATTAGACCAACTTAAATAAGGCAATTCTGTCTAAGAATTTTTCATTGGAAAACACAGAATTTTTTATATGTGAAATATATGAAGAATTATGGGTGAGTACTATAATTATTTACCTTGAAAATATTTTTCATATCCTTTGAAGTAGATGGGACTCCTTATGTTTTAAAAAAATCTATTTTAATTTCTAAAAAATTTTGAGAAATTCAATAATACTTGTGTAACTAACTTTGCAAGTAAAGACAAAACTGATAGTGCAACACTTTTGCATGAGGTGCAACATTTTTGTCAGAATGTACTGGGGGAAGCATCCTTACCTACCAGCACTGAGAGCCACCTCTCTCAGCCACAGAATCCTGGAATAACCTAATTTGGAAGGGAACTGCAAAGATCATTACCTCCAGCCCCTGGTTCCCTTGCTATTCATAACTTAACTTGGTCCATACAGGAAATGAAATTATGGTGTCAATTTGGGTTCCTTAAAGCAAAGTGATTGAAAATGTGGTAGCAACAAGAAGTCAGCATTCAGATCACAGCCATTTTGGACTCCATGGGTTATTCTTGACCTTTAGCTGGAAGGATCCTGTAGACACTGCCTTGGATCTTCAATGCATCTACAGATGTCTCAGATATCCCAAGGTATCTAAAATGGTCCTTCACTTAAGCTGTTGCAATCTGCTAAAAGTTTCTAGGCTGCAACTGAAGCTACTTACTGGAGTTAAAATACTAAAGATTTTTGTCAATGCTTTAATCCAAGCGAGCTGTATGCCATCTCTCCATTTATACACAATAGTTAGAAAACTCCTAAAATACTCAGAACTCTACTGTTCCAGAGAGGGGCAGAGGGGGTATTCATCTCTCCTAATATTGGAAATCCATGCTGTACTTTCCGTTCTTGTTCTCCCCTAAATGAAACAGGCACTTTCATCTGCCCTATTATAGACAACTACTACAAACCAGGAAGAATCACATCCTTAAAGTGTTTGTTTCTTTCTGCTGTCTCTAAAAGGAGGTGGGGTGACCAGCACAGACAGAACCATTTCTAATGCAGATGCCTTTGACAACATTGCTCCTGCCTGTTGAGACTCTGGATGCTTTGAGCAATGCTGAGTAAATAAGAATGGAAATAACTAGTTTTTGTATTGGTATTGTCAACTGTTTTGGCTTTCTGGAATTACACCTTTCATAAGATTTAGTGACGGGTGAGAAGAGCCTCTATTATTTTTGAAGGATGACAGTTTGCCATCATGGGCGGTTACAGAAGTTGTAGCATTTGGTGGTAAAGGGAAAACAGATTTCAGCTCTGTATCTGCCATGGGTTAGTCTTGATTTCAACTAATGTAACACAGGTCAATTCTGTAAAGCAGCTTCCATCTGTGGATATTTGATTTTAATTAGCAAAGAATACAAACTAGCAGAAGTGAAATCCTAATCCAAGCAAGCGTATGTGGTACTATGTTTCAGATACGTTATGCTATGCAATTTTTATATTTTACTAATAATTTGCAATATCACTCACTATTTGGCACTATGACAGTCATGTTGCTACAGAGATCATGACAACGCTGACTTTTTTTTTCTTTAAGTTTATGGAAACCTCAAATATGTCTTTAATTTTAAAATTTTATTTAAACATGCATGTACACACATATAAAGGAACTTTAAATATTATCATCTGTTTTGTATCACTGTGCATATTAGTATCAATGACTTGTTCTTCATGTGCCATTTGACACCCCTTCACTACTCCAAATATGCTCCTGGGAAAGCTTTACAGATTTTTAGGATAAAGAAACCATTATTACAACTCTTCTGATGATGTATATTTTCAGAGACTTTAGATTTCCTGCAGCTGCTTCTGTTTTGAGCTCAGTAACATGTGGTTGTGTAAAATATTTATTTTCCAGAAAGATATACAGTCTTATTTTTGATAGTATCAGCAGATGGTGAGTCTACCTCCTCCCTCAATAGTTTATTCCAGTGGTTTATCATTTATGCCATATGCTTAAAATTAATGTCACATTTCCCATCTGATTTTGCTCGACTTCAAAAAAGCTACATTAATTTCCTTCAGTTGTTTACCCATCTTCAGGCCTTTTGGGTTATTCAGGGAGAATCCAGATTGTCCTTCACACTTGAGGCCGCTGAGGTGCGCGTTGTTGCCTGCAACTATCTTCTGCTCCAGCAAGCAGCGCTAGTCAACCCAGTATCACTCAACAATTCTGTTTTTAACAGTTTCTGTAGTCTGTGTTTAACTTAATTGGTTTTTTCTTCTAGATCTTTCAGGTATTTCTCTGTCCTTCAGTTGGTTCCATCATCCAAAAGTACAAATTTATACTGTTTCTTTTTCTTCATCTCATAGATGGGTGTGTTTCTCCCACCTTTTTTGTTCCAATCTACCTATATTATAAAAGTCTTAATTTCTTTCTGTTAACATTGCATTCAACGCAAAATGGAAAAAAGTCAGGCTGCGCAAAAATACGTGAGGGATACTGCCTGTTACTCAGTCCTTTCCTTCTAACTTACTGCTATATCTACTTTTTTTTGCAATTTTCCCTCCCTTTCATTTAACTATGAATTCTCTGGATCTGTTTGTTTTATTTGCTAATTGAAGAATTTGGTCAATTTGTGACTGCTAGGGAAAAAGCCTCAACAGTCAAAACCAAATTAAGCCATAATCATTTAATTTTCCTTGTTTGGTGACGAGCATTTGTAAAAGCTCAGTCTCTAGGCAGAAAACTTTTGTTTTTCTTAATGATTACTCAAAACACTTAGGATTTCTTCAGACATTCTGTCCTTTTTCTTTCACTGATGGTAAATCTGGGAGCCCAGAATTTCTGTCCTAAAGAAGAGGAGGTGAAGGAGGAAGATTGTGATCTGTTTGAAAGGAAGTGTGAAAAAATGACAGCGATCTTGCTGGCAAAGCTTATGGTCACCAGTTCTTTCACACACAGAGATTTTTCACCTTTTTCACAGATGTTTTTTAGATTTGCACTCTGATGTGAGTGCACACAGAAATTTTGCATTCTTAGCTGGCCATCCCTGACACATTGCTGGCAGTGCTGCCCATCAGCACTGCTTTAGGTCGGTCTAACCTTGTAAGTAAGGAAGTCAAAGAATTTTGGAAAACATGTAGTCAGAAATTATTCTTAAAATAGTAATTTTTTTATTGTGTCTTCAGTGGTGGCTGATTACTTTATTGTAAAAAAAATAAAAGTATAATCAACCACTTTGAATGACTGTGGTTTGCAAAATTTTTTCCATGTCACACCATCTTCCCTTCACCAAAGGTAGCCCCATCAAAACCAACTGTCAGTTTGAAACAAACTTTACTTTTCTTTGGTAGGTTCAGGACAGCATTATTTTTCTACTCTTATTGATCCATAATCTTTTTTCAGCAATGAGATTATAAAGTGTTGGCTTTATACATTACAGAATTATTTCAAGATGTATCAAATGATTAGACAAAGTATCACTAGTCAAGGAGGGAAGCCTATTGAATGTCATTTCACATGTACAGCACAGAATCTGGAATTCCCCCCAGTTTGACATACTTGGGAAAACTACCAGAATGATACTGAATTTTACACAGATCCTCATATTGTCTAAGACTTGAGAAATGAGTGGGCTGTGCTAAAGATATGTGCAGAAAATTGCTGAATTTGCAGGGATGTATTCGCATGTTTCTAAGGAGAATGATGTGTATGCTGTTCAGGAATAATTCAAAAGTACTTGTGCACTTCAGAAATGTGCTCACACTGCCTTCTCCACTCCCTGTTTTTGTTGCAGGGCCATTTCAAAGTATGGTGAACTAGATGCTTTCTTTCTTTCTTTCTTTCTTTCTTTCTTTCTGCAAATTAGATTTTTGTGATGGTAACAGGAACCATGCCTGAAGCCTGAAGGTCAAGCGTTCTCCTTGCTGATGGCTGAAATGAAGGCTGAACAGGGAAAACTTGTTGTTTGAAGACTTGCCCTTTTTTTTTCAGCCTGCTGGGTTACACATATGTTGGAATGTCTAAGGAAAAACCTGAACAAATCTATTCCATTTCCTCACTCCATCAGAGACAGAATTTCAGCAGTGTGTTATTATTTGAACAGATATGGTATAATCCATTACTCCTCTTCTCAAAAGGAGAAAAATGCAGTATTAGTTAACACATGGCACAGAAGCTCTGACTAATATTATATTTAGCTTGCTGCTTGTCTCTTAATTATGATTACTGTTCAGCACATTTTCTCAACAGTCCTTGGGTCATTGGATATGCAATGCAGCTCTTCTTGCCGCATCTGCCCATATCACAGGAAGTTCCATCTCCTTCTGTGCTCTTACCTTTTAAATAAAAATGGGGCTGCAATAAGTAAAAAGGATTAGTGAAGCATTTCCTACCTGACAGTGAGCCTCTTCCTGACCTACTGCTCACAGACTTGTTTGCATCCTTGTCCCTCCTGATGCTCTGCTCGTGGTAGTGTGCACACTGCACAGATGTTTCTGTCATGCTATTACATGGCTATTTTCAACCTGTTTCTCGGAACAGATGTTCCCACATTGTGCTCTCCCTCCTTTCTCTGCTGACATACTCTGTATAAACAGCAGTGTGCATTTCTGTAGTCCTGGTGTGTGGAGAGAATGAAAATCAAAACTAGCAACAGCGCCTCCCTTTTCAGGCTGCTCTGTAACAGGGCATTAGACTGGTCTTCTTCTTATCTTTCTCTCACTAAGATGCTTGAACTCTTGATTTGTGTGATTTTAACCCATTTTATGCATTTCATGGGACAGTATTTGGAAGAGCCATGTGCTTTGCCATGTAAAAATCTCCTTCAATGTGCCGACTAGTGGTTCTTCCTTCTTTCTAACCACAAATGACAGGGTAAATTCAAGAGTATGTATTCTGGGATTTAATCTAAAAAGGGAAGCATCACAGTAATAAAATCTCATCTCCTGCCATCTGTCTCCTGCATATTTCTTTACAGTCCAAGTGCATTATATTTGAGCCCAAATGTTTCAGTGTTGGCAACAGTGGCTAGTATGGTAAGAAATCCCCCATGAGTTGAAACGCAGAAAGAAGCTGACATATGGACAAAATACACCAAGTATGGTAAGGGCTGGAGTTGTATTCCTAATGTGCTGGAAGTCGTTAAGACTCCTGGACAATGGCATTGCTGGTTAATAGCAGCATTGATATATTTTGCACATTGCCTTAGTGCTGTAGCTCTACAATTGAAAACAAGTGGGGAAAATAAGAACAAGTTGGGAAAATGTAAGGAAGGAAGAGAAAGCAAACCAAGCCTCAAAGTGGATTATGTTCCAGATCCTCCTGAGGACGATTAATTAGGAGCGGACACAGACAAATTGATTTTCTTTCACTGAGGAGGGATAGAGGACATTCACTTTCAAATCAGGCTTGTTGTTCCTGAAATGATGACAGGGAGCAATGTATCACTTAGAAATGACATGACTGTACTTTCCATCTTGCTCATTTATTTGGAAGATATTGCTTTTGTCTGTTGGGATATGTGCTTTCTAACACATAAAGAGGTATAGAAACTGGAGATAGGTCAGTCTTTGGTCACATCAAGTCTTAGAATGTCCCAACATTCAACCATGCAGCTACTAGGGTTATGTAAAATTAGAAATTCAACACACATAAATTACTCAAGTAATTAATCTCTACATTGTTTCAGCATCATTTATCAAGAATAAATGTACAGATTCTAGTATTTAAAGTATTTTTTTGCTAAAATCAAGTTGATGGTTGATATAAACAAAGGAAGTACAGCAGATCAGCAGTGGACTTTTTGGTGCCGAATAGTGAACTTGTTCCTATCATGAGAAAATGCACTGGGGAAAAAAAAAATGTAACAGAACTAACAAGGTATTAGTTTATCTGTAAACATACATTGAGGAAATTTTCAGTGTATGTAAGACACTGCAGGGAAGTCACAAGAGGGAGGACTGGTTTGCTCTACTTCAGGTAACTAAAAGGTAGAGATGTTACTGTGTTACCTGATGCTTTCCTTGCTTAATACACAAAAGAAAATCAGCCATCAGTCCTTGGGATGATTAGGGCATTTCTTTCTCTCTGATGGCAAGAGGCTCTGAACTGCTTTGACTATTAGATATCTAAAGTGAGATGAAATAAATCACATTATTATTTTTGGGAGTTCAGTTGAGTGACAAACTTGGTCAGCTGGGCCAAAAATTCAAAAATTGTGAAACCACATGTGATTAATCTCTTTTATCATATACTTTTTAAAAGTCTAGCATATAAGTTTTTCTCTTAGACAGTCAGAGGAGAAAGAGAAGTTTGTCCAGAGGGCATGTCAGTATATACTGATGTTAGGTGACATGAATTTTCTTTAGAAAATGAATATGAGGGCTGCAGGGACAGGCTTTTCTTCTTAACAGAGAAGTCTAATCTTTAGATGACTGAAAATAGCTGAGATGAATCTTACCCTGTGTGGTTTCACTAATTATTGTTAGATGCAGAGGTGATTTCTGTGGTGGTAAAGTGACGTGGCAGGACACTTTAGAGTCTATTTGAGAAGCAGTGGGAGATGACTCGCAGTGTATAAATAGGTTGTGCAGCCATACGGATGTTCTTATGAGCACAGAGACCTATTGTAAAGGTTGTTTTCTAGAGACTTGGCTGATTTGTGGGATTCTGACAGCAGGTGCCCAATTGGAAGAGAACAAGTGGAAAAGAGGATTCAGCTAACTGCAGATTAAGGGGAGATTGTTCAGCTACTTTTTTTTTTCTCTGCTTCAAGAAGCTGGCGTTCCTTGTGGAGAATTTGGAAGCTGATCCATTGAGACTGGGAAAACTAAATCCTATCAAAAAAGAGCTTTGAGACAGTTCATGGAGGTGTTTTAGCATAGTGATTGTTGCATTTGAGATGGTGCAAACACTTAACACTAAATCCTTGAAATGAGAAGGAAGCAGGACAGGAGGGTCTGAGAAGTATTATCTTAGCAGTACCACTGGCCAAATTCACAGGCATCTCATGGCTATAGCTGAATACATGTGGTTTCTGTGTTTAGATCAGCAAGGAATAGATACTTCATGCAAGTATATTTTAAAATCAGTGCACAGTTTTGAAGATATTTTTGTGCCTCTTCTGTCCATGGTTAGGAGTTCAGTGTAATTTGCAATGAACTGGACTGTGTCAGGCATTACGACAGGGCTGGCAGGTATCATGCAGAACTTATGGGAAACCTTGTGCCCTCCTGGTGTGGAGGAGTAGCTCTGTGAGCTACTGAATTAACCTTCTAGCAACCAAATACATTTCTAATGTTCTGCATCTATCCCAATGCTGTCATTCCCACTCAAAAATAGCATCTGCAAACAATTAAGGCTCTTGGAATCATAGAATGGTTTGGGTTGGAAGGGAACTTGAAAGATCATTTAGTCCCAACCCCTCTGCCATGGGCAGAGATACCATTTACTGGACCAGGTTGCTCGGACCTCCACCCAACCTGGCCTTGAACACTTCCAGGGATGGGCATCCACAACTTCTCTGGGCAGTCTGAGCCAGGGCTTTACCATCCACACAGTAAAGAGTTTCTTCCCAGCATCTAATCTAAACCTTCTCTCTTCAATTTAAAACCAGTAATCCTTGTCCTGTCACTGTCTGCTGGTATAAAAAGTCCCTCTCCCTCTTTTTTATAAGCCCCTATAAGGTACTGAAAGGCTGCAACGAAGTCTCCCCAAAGCCTTCTCTTTTCCAGGCTGAAGAACCCCAACTTTCTCAGCCTGTGTTCATAGGAGAGATGCTTCATCCCTTGTGGCCCTCCTATTGTGGTAAAACCCTCTTATTGTGGTAGAATCACTGCAAATTGATGTGACCTCTTCTGTGCAAATAGAAAAGCCATTCTTTTGAAGAGTGCTAACAGCTTCCTGCTCAGGGGTCTCAGATCCACAGACAATTGGAGACATTGGTAAAGGCTGTTGACACGTCAAACATTCTGTTTCAAACACAAAGTGCTATACAGCCCCTTTGGACAGCAAAACCCGGCTGTAGGCAGCAGGAGTGACCACCTGGAGCAACAAACTCTGTCAGACAGCAGAGCAGCCAAGGTAACTCAGGCTGACAGTGTGCAGGCTGTCCTTGCTTGTAAATGCACAGGTAAAGGTAACGGCGTTTTAGAGGGGAAAGCCAGGAGAAGGAGGTGAAAGCTGAACTTTGTGGTTTTTGTCTCCAAAGTCTATGACTAGAACAGATGAAACACACTTTTTTAACCTTTGGACTTCTACCTACAGTAGGATTGAGAAACCCTCATGCTGTGCTGAACCTGAGATGGCAATCCTGCCTGCTCACAGGTTTTGTTAATTCAACTAGAGATCTTCAGTAACTGCTTGATTCATTGATTTCGAGTTGGAAAGGAAGCATTGCCTAGTATACTCTGGCATGCCCATGAAAGAAAACAGCAATCTGTTGCTTTACAGTTCTGTCTTGTATGAATTAGGTTTTCCTCCAGACCCCTTATGGACAGGCAAGATAATAGTGTCCTATGTTTATTGTCTCTGCTGAGGTAGAAGTGCAAAAGAGACCAATATAAATGGGAGGATTTCAGTTATGGCCACAAAATCATTTTGCAATCAATTCCTTGATCAAATGATGTCAATTTTTTGCATGGGATCTACCAAGCATAAACATGTGCAGGTTTGGAATAAGCAGAGGGCTTGCACTCCACACCGTCACTGAACTGACCATCTTGGAGACATTGCAAGTCTGACATGTTCTTAAGACTTCAGATTTGCTGAATTTTAGGAGAAGAATTTGGGAGCAGAATTTAGGAGCAGGGAGGCCAAAGGCTCCCTCTCTGCATCTGTTCTCTAAATTTGCAGTGTGCATGCACAAAACAGGCTGCGAGAGACTGCACATTCCTGGAGCTGGTGCTGCAACCAAGCTGACAGATGTCAGGAAATCCTGGAGGAAATTCAATACAAATTCCTTGAATTCCAGTCATATAAAAATTTAGAGAGAAAAACAGGAAAGACCAAGGGTCTGTTAACACTACCTTGACTCCAAAAATTAGATTTTTAGTTTGCATGAGGTTACACTCTGTTCTACTTCAGCGTTCCTTCTGAACAAAAAATTTAGGTACCACAGATGTGACCACATAAGTACAGTTACAATAACTATGAGCTGGGAACTCTGCCCTCACACACAAAGTGCAATTTTCATATCATCTTTCTAGGGACAGTGTTAATCTGATTATAAAGTGTTAGATATTGTGAAATAATGAAAGAAAATTAACTGCTCAGAAGCTAGAAAATTCGTATTAGATTATCTAATGAAAAGATAACTTGCATTGCTTCACCTATCCAGCACAGGGACAGTAACATGGAGCATAGTGGAAGCAGTAACAGCAGAAGCAGAAATAGCAGTGGCAGCAGCTGCTGGGTGGCAGCAGGAAGAGCCTCACTGACAGCAGAAGAGAAAGAAAAGCTGTTTTTCAAACTTGCAAGTATGAGGTTAGATGTTTACCTGCTTCATTTACCACTGACACCATGTACAGATGCCAGATAATTTACATTTCGGAACGTGTTAAAGATGTTTGGGGGCAAACCTCTAGTTAGTGTACCATGATGTTTTCTTTGGATATTTTCAAGCATTGTGTTTATAAATTTTATACGCATGTTGGACTAAGGAAAAATAATATGTGCCAGGTTTAGACAGCAAGTTAGTCTTAAGAGAGAGAAAAAGCACTTTACAGTTATTCTCCATACACATGGTTTCTGAAAACCAAACAAACCCATGCTTTCAGTCATATGCTATGACACACAGAAAAATCAGATGGTTCAATTCTGCAAGCTGCTGAGTGCTCTCAGCTGTATTTGATATTAAAACAGCCTCGGTATTTTACAGATTTATGCTCAGAAAATGCAGATCAACATGAAAATAGGCATATAATGAGCAAGTAATGTGTGTCTCCTGAAGTCCCTCCTGCCTCTATGAGTGACTCTTGTTTTCCCACATCTCATCCCTTTGAAGGCTGTCCCCACTGGTGCCTTCCAAAGTGTCCAGTTTTGCATCCTTGACTTCCACTGACATTAATGAGGATTACAGATGTATGCTGAAGGCAGAACAGCCTTTCAAGTGTCAGAGAGCCACTCTGTTGTTCAGCGCTGCCTTTAACCTAAGCAATACATAGCAAAGTGCTGTCAAGTAAAAGGAAAATTCCAGGTGGTTCCCATGTTAGAATTTTTTTTGATATTTCAGAGACTGCAGATATGATTTCCAGACTTTGGAATATTCACTCTTCAGGGTCAGACATACGTGACTGCAGCATGGAGGAAAACCAGCTGCTTTTGTATGGTACAAACAGAGGTTTCTTTCCTTCTTCCTGGTCCTCTGGGAGAAGTGGCATCCTGAATTCCTCTCCAGTGTACCATTTGGGTAATTTTCATCCAATACATAGTTCATTGTTAAAAGATAATGAAGCCCTGAAAGAAGTTAAAGAGACCCATTAATGAGAGTTGTGGAGAAGTATAACACTGACTTACTCAACAGTTTCACAGATAAGTCTGTTTAATTCTGTAAGACTAAAACTTGGGCAGCAAAGTTCATATTAATCATACAAAATATTAGACCTCTGCAGCTTAGATATTTAGATCTGAGACAATAATCTAATTTCTCTTTCTTGTCCCTTTGAAGAAACAAGCACTTCTTTGCTACAATTCATTTCATCTCAAGGTAGATCTCTAAACATCCCCGATGACTCATGCTGTAGAAATGCTAATTTCTCTCCACTGGCTATAAAGGGAACCTGGGTCATATGAAAGTTGAGGTGGTTTCCATCCATATCCTGAAAGGCTTTTAGGACTAAAGGAAATAAGCATTTTTATCTCAGTGGAGTGCTGTGGCACAAAGAGCTCCAGTAAAAGAAAAGAGTATGAGTAGGAGCAATTATATAAGGGACATGCTCGGAGATGTACATAGTACAAATGTTACCAGGACTGGAGCATAGCTCTGTCTTTGTACTCTGAGACAAGTCCACAGTCAGTTGATGAAACATATTTGTCTTGTACTACTTGAGTTGTCTTAGGATATCTGAGGCATCCACACACAGCTGATGCAGGGTTGTGGTGGTCTCCTGCCTGCCTGGTATGGCAGCTGGAGGCCAAGGAAGATAGCCTAGCATTCTTAAGTGGCAATAAATGTCAGTGAGCTATTCTCTTGAGACCCTATTCAATACTCATTAATTAAGCAGTGATTCATCTCACCTGTTTTCAATTAACTTTTTCTCTAAGCGCTGCTGACTACCTTGACCAAATTGTTATTGATTTTAAAGGGAATTTAAATGTGCATGTGAAATACATGTGCACATGTAATATGTGTTTTACATGTGCATGTAAGATTATGAAATTAAGTTGACTGAGTCTCAAATTTGCAGCATAATTCCTTTGCCTTAACTTTACTATCTATTGCCATTTGTGATGCTCTAGGAGAACCTACCTGGACTCTAATTTCCTGTCAGAAGTGCCACACGTTTTTTGAAAGTCCTCTTCCTGTACTGTGTTATGTCTTAGATGCCTGTGGATATCACAGAGAGTGCTAGATATTTATAAAAATGAGTCAAGTCGTGTATATTTAGCTGGGGATGAATCCTGCCTTGTCTTCTGTTTTAAAAGGTATATTGAAAAATTGCAGAGATGTCAGAAACAGCTAACTATCTTCGAATTAGAGAAAATACAAAAGGAAATGTTTTTTCAATCTATTTAGTTTATTGGAACCATGACCAAAGATAGATGTAATTAGAGAGTAGAAATATTTTCAATAGATAGCCAGTACTTTGTACTTAAAAATAACTTTTAAAATAGAAGAAGAAGAAGCAAAGTGAAAGCAAAGAATTGATAATTTCAGTTTAGTTGTTAGGTAGTAAATCTTTTCTATTAACTAATAGGAAAAATCACCAAGGGAATTGATGAAGCCTATGCTCCTTGTAGTCTTCAAATTAAGACCCGATACTTCCCTGAAGTTATGATTTGCTGAAAGCAAAACTGTGAACTCAGTATGAGGGTAACTGAGGGAAGTTAGCTGGCACGTGGTAGGCTGGAGATTAGACACAATGGCCTGTTGATCTTTTCTGGCACTAGACACCACAAATTGTGCCAAAATAAGAAGAGTATGACATGAATTCAGCTGTGTTTGCTGCAAATCAATTATTTTTTCTCACAAGAAAATGGCAAGTAGGATTGATTTGGATAAACTTTATATAACTTCCCTCCTCCCTCTTTCCATTAATTATGAGGAAATTGCAGAATTCTCAAAGGTATTTGTTGTTTGCAGTTATTTGAATACTACACAGTCACATCTGTACTTGTTGTTAACATTCTTCAAACCCTTTTTGTTGCCTTCTGTACCTTTTTCTTTGTTTATTCACCTGTTTCACATTATCCAACTCTCAGATTTGTGACTCTCTGGATAAATACTATCTTCATGCTAGTTCTTTATATCTAATACAGTGAGACATTGATTTTTTTCTTTTTTCTTTTTTTGGTAACTGAACTTTCATTAATAACAGTAATTCAATTCTTTTCTTTCAAAGTAATTCTTCAGCAAATTGGAGAGCGAGTATGAAGATTATTCACAAACAATTGATTGATGATGAAATCCTCTATGTGTCATTCAGCTGTGTTAATGAGTGCAGAAAAAGAACCTCCATTAGTAGATGAAATATGCAGCTTTGTCTCTGTTCTCAGACTGTTAATTTCTTATTCAGTGATGCTAGTGGGAAATTATGTTACATCCCCCTAAAATGTTTATCTTACTCAAAAGATTTTTTATTTAGGTGCCTCAGCCTGTGTTTATCACCACAGCAGCATAAGAAACTGCAAGGTCCCCCTTATGTGTGGTACTGAGGGTGAGTTCATATTACCTTTTTGGTGCCATCATTTATTCTCATACAGGTCCCCACTGCCCACTTTGCTTTGTGCTGAGGTACAGCAGCTGGTTGCCTTGTTAAAGAAACTCAAATATGAGTTTAGGTGTTTGTACTGAAGATGGTACAAAGATCTATCTAGAAAATTCCATGGTAAAAATTCCATTTTTACTCCCAAAGATACCGTCAGGCTTCATGTGAGGTTTTCAGGAACATCAAGGGTTTTCGATCCAATGAAATAAATATGGAACATGAAATCTGCTCTCTAGGGACAGAATGAACAATTTCCTCATTTATCTTTTACACAGACCCCTGTAATATTTTAGCACTCTGAAAACGTTAACTGTTCTTGATATTCCTATGGGGGAAGAGATTACCATTACCATTACTATTCTACTGCCAGTCAGTAAGATGCAGCTTTGAATATGTTTTTGAAAGCCATTAAAAAAAGTCCTGATGGTTTTTTTTCAAGAAACTTTGCATTTTACTGTACGTTTCTGTTTCACTTAAGCAAATTGAATTCTAGTATTCCTAACTTTTGAGTGATCAGTTCTGCGATGGTGCTTTGTCTCCTCTTCTGGTGATATTTGCTTGTAAACTACACCCCAGCAACATCCAGACCTCTCCTCACATACCTATCCCATGTTTTATGTCTTTTTGCCCTGTCCAGTTTCACTTTTTTTCCTCTCTCAACTTCAATCTCTCTTTATCCTTTCTTTTACTTTTATATCACATTCTCCACTCTTGTGTGTTATCTTCACTGTTGCTATATCTGTCTTCCTCTTATCAAAGCTGAATCCTCTAATCATAGTGTCTCCAGACTGATTCTTTGTCTCAGTCTACTCTCTTTGCCTTATTGTACTTTTGCTGTTGTTCTGCTGCTGTCCTTTTTGTTTTCTAGTTTGTGCAGCTGAAGAATCATTGAAGACTCATAAGACACAATAACCCTGCAGCCATTTCCTCTGGATGACTTTAGAGGGAAAATTGCCATAATTTCAGTGAATCCTTCACCCCCTCAATGTGCTCAGAGCCATCAGAGTTATTTGTAGGGAAGCTTCAGTATGTCTGTGGTGAACACTCATTTTTTTTCCCCAAGCTGATTGCTGACTTGTGGATTTCTGTTGTGGTGGTAGAAGATACAATTCTAGTCTCACAATCACTGCAAAAAGAGTAAGTGCTGGATGGAAAACACTAGACTAGCAGAGTGTTTTGTTTTTTTTTTTTAAATAACTAAAAAAGGTCACAAACTTTTTTTACAAATAAACAAGCATATCTTGTATCTACTCTTCTGGCTTAATTCCAGAGCAACTAAATATATTAATTTCACTTAAACTAGTGTAATTTTGGCAACTAAATATATTCAGTTCATTTAAACAAGTTAAGTTATGGCAAAATTTTCAGCCACATTCTGTAAACAAAATCTTTAGATGGAAGCAGCTGAGAAACCTTACTAACAGTCAGTGTCAGCAGTCCCGTCTATAACTTGGTGTGTGCAGAAAATCTGCATGACTTGAGCCTAAACCTGTAAGGCTCTTTGGAGTAGCCATTACCATTATCTGGAATTTGGCATAGTGGGAAATAGCCTGACTGAAATATTTTCAGAGTTCTTCGGAGATTAAAAGCCACAAACTAGTGAGGTTGAATAGTTTAAACTGAAAAAAATCTGCAAATGGTAGAATAAGAAAGCCTTACATGTCCCTACCCACTCTGCATCAGATGTGCATCAAAATTACTTGTTCTGATTTCAATACAAGAAAATTAATAAAATAATTGCTCTCTGCTTCAGACTTACTTGCTGAGTTGTGCTGTGCAGAATGGATTGTTAGAAGCATATTTTAAAACCCTTGGTAGCAATGGATTTTTTGTAAAGGAAACTGATAAACCTGGCAGCCCTTTTACACTTAGTGTGCTGCAAACTTCACCCTCTGCTTTGCCTCAGATTTTTCAGCTGAATAGGCAGCATTTTCGATACCTGTGACCTTTTCCTGTGAATCCATACAATTAAGTAAGATGATTTTTGTGTTACACATTTAATGTAGGTCCTATGTAGCCATTTACATCCTTCTTAAGGTAAGCTATAAGTGAAATCTCCTTCACAATGGGTGTGAAAGATACACATTACATCTGACTTGCCAAAACCAAATCTACATTTAGTAAAAAAAACCGCTATAAAATGAAACTAAAGATTCCATATGCTATTGTATTCCACCGTTTTTGCACACACCAAGTTAAAACCTGAATCTTCCAACTAATAATAATAGCATAGAGTGAGCATGAGCTAATGGCTACCTGCTTCAAGAGCATCAACTCTCATTCCCTTTACATACATACTGTTAAAACATCCATAGGTGTTTGAAATAAGGTGTAAGGTGTAGACATCTGTCTTCAGGAGCCAGTGTGAGGGCAGTGTTTGCCATTAAGATTGACACCGTAAAACTCATGAGCTTAGTTTGCAAAGCCAAAGTACCAACATGCAAATAGCCACATATGGCTCCTAATTTTTTTTTAAGCCAGCAGCTCTGAGTCTTATACCTGGAGATGGTAGCAAAACAGTTACTGAGAGAGATCTAAATGTTTCTGGAAGGCAGCTGGAGATCAGGCCACACAAAAAGACTTCCAAAAAGGCTGCAACTCTTTTGAATATGTTCATCCAACCTGTCCTTATCCACTGGGTGTTCCATCTGTCAATCCATGTCTCTCCCTTTGGTGATAAGGATGTTGTGTGGGACATTGGACAACTACAACCATTTCCAGTGTCCTGTGGTGTCTCTAGCTGTCTCCAGAAGACATGTGTTTCATGTAGACTATGCAGTATATTTTCCAGCCCCAAATGGCTTTCAGGTATCTGAGGGCCCCTAAAAGGCTGTTAGATGATCCTGCCAAATACTTTAAATAGAAATAAAACACAGACAAAGCGCATTCAGTTATCTCTTGATATATCTTGTCTCTTTTTACTCAGGAATTAGTATGACCCTCACCAGCAACTGGCTACCAAAAGAAGGTTTTAATACAAACTGTGTTTTGTAAATATTCTGTATTTTTCAATATGTTTATGATGATGTTTGTATAAAGGGTAGTCCATAAAGAGCTGCTCAGAGTCCCACAGTGTATTTTCAGAAATAAGGATGCCAGGGAAGGGACTTACTTCACCTTCAGCTCTTTCAGATGTATCTGGTCCTGATAGTTTCATCAGTGTTACTGACTAAACACAGTACAGATGTCTGTAACATTTTAAGTCTTCTGCTCTTTGACAGAGAATGCTGTCACAACTGAGGTGAGTGAAAGAGGCTTTTTTCAGACCTCTTTTTCCCAAAAGATACTATGGAAAGAATAACCAACAGACTTCTTTTCATCCTTCAGCAGTCCCTGTATCATCCTTGGGTATGTTGGAACATGAGCAATACTGTGGGAAGACTAATTGTGTCTGCACAGATTTTATTTGGCTTTTTATTTACTGTATAAACTTCTTCCTTTTAACTGGTATTCCTTGGCTTTCCTCATGCCATTCTTTCTCCCTTCTTTTGGCTTGGTGGCATCACTCACTGAAAACAGAGAACAAGGAAGAAAAATGGACTGCTACACTCATGATGCCTCCAGGAAGCTTAAGAGAGGACATACAGCATTCACATCCACAGCAAGAAGACAACGAAAATGTGAGAAAAATGTTTACACTTGGTGAGAGCTTCCTGAATTGGTTTTGTCCTGTGCTGTCAGAAAAGGGGCCACAGACAGGCATCCTTGCTATTCCTCTGGCTGCTGGTGGAACAGGTATTTGCATGTTCACCTTCAGGATGGGCAAACCTATCACACTCAGTGAGTCATTCCTTGCAGTGTCCCCCATGGAGCTCTTGTTTTGCAAAAAAACAGGTTTGTTTTTCCTGCAAGTCAAAATATATTACAAATGAATAATTGGAAGAAAGAAACAAACCCAACAACAACAACAATAGCTAAAAAACCCCAAACCAAAACATTCATCTCTTTGTATTTTTAGTTCAGCCAAACTGGAGACTCATCAGATAAATTATAATTTTCCTTCAAAAGGTTTGATCTTGCAGACTACTTTTACAAAGCCTTTTCCATTATCCTCTTCTCCAACAGCTGGCATCTCATTCTACTGTTAACAGTTCCAATTAGGGTAATCACTCTAAAATTTTAGTAGAAAATGACACACTGAAAACAACTGCTTTATCTCTTTCAGGTATTTCTCGTTTTGCATAAATACTTAAGCAATTTAATTTTGCCTGAGTGCTTTCTCAAAGGAGAGTTCTGTTGAATAAGGACAACCATAAATCAATATAACCCAGCTTTCTTTTGGTAGCCTCTTCTTTTTAGTGCTCACAATAATGAGATATAGCTGAATTACATTAACAGTGATTTTTATTATTATACTCCTCTCTAAAGCATCTGTTGGCATGGTAGATGGCCATTCTTCTAAGTTAAAAATAAGTCAGCAAAATCCTATGAAGAAGAGTCCTCTCTTCTCTCTTCTATTTTCTCCAGTTCATCATTTTATACTGTTGAGAAAACATTGGATGTATGAAGTGATGTGTTGAGTAACCTTTTACATGGTTTATTACAAAAAACCCCAAAAAATCCCCAAAACACCAAGAAAGGAAAATAATTATAATAATGTATTATGTTCTGCAAATACAAAACCTGAGTTCTGGGCATATAAATGCCATTGTAGTGGCCTTCCTGGGAGAAGACATGGTTATTGAGTCACATGGAAAATTGAACATGAGCCTCTCCAGCCTACATTTATGGTGTGAGAAGCAACTAAAGCAGCAAGAGAGCCTGGCCAAAACATTTTAGTCTCCTGTATCATGAAAATGTTAATTCAGAAGTGAATTTGTAAAAAGACCATTTTTAGCTGCTCAGAACAGGCCAGGAGCTAAAGATACCAGAAATGTAGACATTAGCAAGCACAGGACATGACTATTTTTTTTGATATATTAAGGAACTAATGAAGGAACATGTTTTACCTAGGTCCAGAAAGCCCAGATGAAATGCTTCAATATTAGTTGGGATGTTATTTACAAAACCTAATTTTACACAATGAGGTGAGACCATAAGAACTGATTTATTCTCTACCCTTTAGCCCAAAGCGTTATTACTTTTTGCATCTTTACAGAACCTTGTGGTTTATCTCTGTTTATTATCACAAACCTGATGACAAACTAAAATAAGTGTGGAAGGCACAGGTAGACATCATCTATTACAACTCTGTTCCCAGAAACAGGCTTTGCTATGCTTGAGAAAACCCAGGAAATACAGGCCAGACAATCTCACCTCCATACCCAGCAAGATCATAGAGCAGAATCATGGAACACATCGTCCTGGAAACCATGCTAAGGCACATATGAAATAAGTGACTGATGACAGCCAACAAGGCCTCACTGAGGACAAGACATGCCTGAATAATATGGTGGCCTTCTGTGAGGGAATTATAGCGCTGATGGATAAGGGAAGAACTTGACACCATGTACCTGAACTTGTGCAAAGCATTTGACACTGTCCCACACAAGATCCTTGTCTCTAAACTGGTAAGACTTGGATTTGACAGAAGGACCACACAGTGAATGAGGAATTGGCTGGATGGTGGAACCCAAGGAGTTGTAGTCAATGGTTCAATGTCCAAGTGGAGACCAGCGAGGAGTGTCATTTCCAGGGGTCTGTATTGGGACTGGCTCTCTTTAACATCTTTGTCAGTGACATGGACAGTGGACTGAGGCACCCTCAGCAGGTTTGCTGGTGACACTGAGCTGTGTGCTGCAGGTGACACGCTGGAGGGAAGGGAGGCCATCCTGAGGGACCTGCACAGGCTTGAGAGGTGGGACTGTGGGAACCTCATGAAGTTCAGCAAGGTCAAGTGCAAGATCCTGCACCTGGATCAGGGCAATCCCAAGCACAAAAACAGTCTGGACAGTCTGGATTAAGAGTAGCCCTGAGGAGAAGGATTTGGGTGTTGATAGTCAATGTGACCTGACAATGTGTACTTGCGGCCCAGAAAGCCAACTGCATCCTGGACTGCATCAGAAGCAGTGTGGGGAGAAGGTCGAGGGAGGTGACTCTGCCCCTCTGCTCTGCTTTTGTGAAACCCCACCTGAGGCCTGCATCCAGCTCTGGAGCCCACAACCTAAGAAGGAGATGGACCTGTAGGAGTGTGTTCAAAGGAGGAATGAAGATGATCACAGGGCCAGAGCATCTCTCCTATGAAGACAGGCTGAGAGAATTGCGGCTGTTCAGCCTTGAGAGGAGAATTTGAGCAACCTGGTCAGACTGAAGCAGTTCATGCATGGCAAAGGAGTTGAGCTAGATGACCGTCCCTTCCAACCCAAACAGTTCTACGATTCTGTGATTCTTTGATTCTATGATTTACTATTCCAAATATATATGTGTGCAATCTGTTTCTGAAACCTCCACCAATATAAAGGACTGAAATGAATATTCAAGCCAAACCCTCCCAGAAGGTTGAAGTTCATTTTTAGAGCTCACCACTATTAAACAACCTTGTCTCGGATCCCACAGCTAAACACCTCTTGCTAACAGGTTTTCCTCTTGCCAATCAATAAGCAGATTGAAATTAGTGTCAGAGAAGCAACAGACAGAAGGGGGTCACATGGCTCTCCTCCCCTGCTCTGCCATTTATAAACACAAAAAGTTTCCTATTTGAGAACATTTATCAGGATTTTAAGACACTGTTGCTGACACACATAGCTGGTGCTTCATTCTCACTGCATCTGGGAGAGATGATGTGTCAGAAAAATATGGAAGAGTAAGGGGAATTTTGGAGTATTATGAGTAGTCACTGTCCTAATTTATGTCTTATTTTGCCCTTGTGCTCATTTCAAACTCTCTCCTTCTAATAAAAACATGCACAAATTAGACATTATAAAGTCAAATGAGTCCTTTAAATGCTGCTTTGTGACAAACACTGAACCACTGCTGTATAGCCAGTTTTAAGGGTTTATGGTAAAAGTTCTTCAGGGATGCAAAAGCATTGTGGTAGTTATCCATGTGCTATGTAAACTTTTCAGGTCCCTTAGAGCACTGCGGCTCCAAAAGTACCCATCAGTTATTGAACAATGGGCACAGAAACAGCTATCAAGAAGAGAACCAACTGTCTTTTTTTATTTCCTTTCAAATTTTGGGAAATATGAAGAGAAAAATCAGTAATAATAAATGGACCTTAAAAAGAGCAATGATTAAAGTCCCTGTGTTTCTGACATTTGAGATTAATAAATTTAAATAACTTCTGATCTTCTTTTTTGTTAGATTCCCCTACCCCTCTCCACACACAGAGAGAAAGCTTTCTTTCTACAGCAGTATACAGAAGCACAGGCATTGCTAAGTCAATCACAGGTTCTCCAATTACTAGAACCTGTCAAGTCTAGCAGACATCAGTTGATGCTTGAAGACATCAGTGCTGTTATTTATATCACTGCTCACTAGACTTGTATAATTTGGTTATGCTAAAGACTGGAATCTGCTTTTTTTTTTTTCCAAAGTGCATAGAGCTACAGTACTAACAGAATTAATGAACAAGCTTCTCATTGTTGTGAACGTAAAAAAATTATATACACCTTACAACTCTACCTGAGAGGTTATAATTAAAAAGGGCAATTTTTACCTGGAATATTAGGTTGGTTTTATTCAGGTCAACATTCTTACTCACAAAACAGTCTTTTGAATAGGACTGTGTTGCTGGGTCAATTTAAACACTAGAACAAACCTACATAAAGCCAAACAAATGAACAAATGCAACTAGCCCAGAAAAGGTACTAGAAAAACAAGACAATACAATGAGAAGAAAATATATAAACTGACATATCTGGACTGCCTTGATCTTATGCCTTGATACATTGAAATAACAATGGGTAAAGAGATCTGTTGAACCTGGTAGCCTGTAAGCTAATGCCCACAAATGTGCAGTGCTCAGAAAATCATCTGGGAACAGTCACACACTGGCTGCTTTGCTCTAAATAAATCTGCACCTAGTTCAACTCCCAGTGGGAGAGTCCTGCTGAGATCAAGGATATGTTGATTAGACATCTTGGTGATAAATCTAAATTTCAGAAGCTGGGTTCTTGCCTATCCTGTGGAGTCTTTGAGAAAAGAAATGGGGAAAGAACATACAGATGCCTTGGTTATGATCTCCATGAATTGGCTGAAAGTGTTTATTTCCACCATTCTTCAAAATAATGAACAGCAAGAGTATGAAAACCCATAAAGCCAAAATCCAGATGAAAACAAACAACCCTCTCCTGCCTAAAAAAATTAGATTAAAAATATCTTTGTTTGTACACAGCGTATATTAAAATACACAGGGTTTTTTTAAATAGGAAAAGCACAAAAAGTTATTTTAAGTTGTTATCTCAGAACTTTATTTTTTTCTAGGTTCAAAGTGTGAAATTATATCCACAAAAATGCTCATCTGCAAAAACTATTGTCCTATACTCCACCCTGAACTCAAAACGCTGTCAGACATCCCATACACAACATCAGTGCCCAGCTGCAAGTGCAAAAGGGGCATTGGGACCTTTGCAAACCATTTGTCTTTGGCCTAATTAGAAAAGACGTGGTTTACACCTCCACACAGAGAGCTGCTTTCCTGTTCATAGCCTGTGAACATTGTTCTCTCTGCACTTTTTCTTATGCTGGCTTGGCACACAGGTGTTGACATTGCTGTCCCATATTGCCTGAAAATCATGTTCACCAAACATCCTCACACCGAGGGGCAAGAGCAGTGCACAAGCATAAAAACAACCTTCCTTTCAACACCATGGAGGATGTGGGATGGTTATGGTGGTTTATAAGCAAATTACCAGATTCACTCCTACAGAAACATATATATAATATTATACTATATTCTGATTTTCAGTGACCATTTCCATAGAGATAATTGATGTTGCTCTTGTACATGAAGGAAGGATTTTTATGCTGTAGATTTTCAAGGAATTGTTAAACTCTTTCAGCCTTGAAAAAAATCTTGCGATACCTTCTAAAACTTCACTACCTCACAGACATTGTAAACATGAGACTTGTGAAGTGCTGAGATATTAAACCTCAAGCCCTGTGGTCAACTTAGGACAGAAAGTACAATAAATATGCTTTTCTATGCCCTCCTTTCAGAAGAGGAAAATAACGGAGATACTGCAAATAGTTCAAGCTACCAGAAAAAAGAAAAAGGCACATAACAGTACAACTATTTTTTTCTTCTGCTAGCTTTGAACAAGAAAGGTTATTACAAAGAAGATAGGCACAAGTAGCCTTTCTAATGCCACATTATTATTTTGCAGAGTTTTTCCCTTCAGACCACTCTAGTCTAGCTGCCAGTGATCTGAGGAAAAAAAAGAATGCATTTATTAGCAATATCACATGAAGTACAATCAGTCTCCTGAAAGAGGCTTTCCAGTTCTTGGTAGGATCTTGGACACATCATCCTTCAGCTTTCTGTGATGTGTTCTAATTACACTACAAAATGGATGCATGTGTGAAATTTATTGCAAATGTTTAACAGTGCCGTGATATTGGTGAGTTGTAATAAATATAGTGTGATGAATTAAAATTATCTAAAAGGACCATAATTACTTTATACATATGGTTAAGAACATTCACCACCACTACAATCTACCCCTTCCCAAAATAAACTCAAATTCTTCAGAGAGAACAACCCATTTTCAAATAAACTAGAAATATTCAATACTCCTTGAAAAGAAAAACTGGGGTTTACTTGGTGCTCCAAAGAATTTGTCTCCACATGTGCTTGTCGTCTCCCTTCAGAGGACCTATACAAGATATAATGGAAACAGTATTGAGGGTGAGGAAAATGCGAGAGCATCTGTCATGGATCACCTTATGACAGCAAGTGATAAGCCTCCTAATGCTGAAGTGATGAATGTGCCTGAATGTGGATGCTATGCTTGTGTGAGACAGCTGAAAAACACAAATATGAACAACTAGACGTGAGGACATGCCTCTGGGGAGACCCCACTGGTTTTTGTACTACTTGACTGATTCTAGAAAGCAGGACATTTTTACCATCAAGAAAGATAAGTGTGTTTATCAATGCAGCTCCATGGCTCAGAAGAGGAGCAGTTGGGATGCAGGGAAGCATCAATCCTAAGTATCAAATGTGACCTTTTGTATATGTTCTCCTTGCAAATGATCTTTCATTTCTGTACCTTCAAAGTTTTCATAATGCATTTGGAGTGCTTTCTAACTGAGCAGTAATATAAATGCAAGCTGCCATAAGTTTATTCGAACTAAAATTGCATACATTGAAGTCAATAAAATTTCCAAAGTACAAATGACTTCACTTGGAGAAAGGAAGCACAGGGCTCCTGCTTGTAGTGTGCAAGTAAGGTATGATTTATGAAGTGTGAAGGTCTAATGCAGACAAACATGTTTACAAAGGAAACTAGAAATCTATAGGGGAGGAATTCCGTTTTTAATGTACAGCAAAAGAGGGAATATTGCTGGGAAATATGAAAATATATTTCCCAAACTTAATGAGTCAAGAACCCATAACATATCTTCCTTGTAAATGTTTTTCAAAGCTTTGGAAGAGCCTTAAACACTGATTTTATTAAGCTATTTCACAGGGTATACACATAAAATTATGTATCAAAATTATTCAACAAATTTAATGACAATAAATATGATAAGGAAAAACCTACCAGTTGAACTCCCACAAGAATTAATGTTAGTATATTGGAGATGGATGCAGAAATCTATATTACAAATGGATATAAATAAATTTATTTGTATTTCTTTGAGCAAGATGTTAAAGAAGGGAGCAATCCATATTATTGACCTGACTTTAATAATTTTTGCTTTAGATTAGCCCAGTGAAAGCACACATCTCAACAACACTTCACAATAAGCATTCTAACTTTTGCCTAAATATTCTGATCAATAGTTTCTTATATACTAAACAAACAAACCCACCACCTGCAGTAGTCAGGTCTCAAAAGGTAACAGGAATTTTCTCAGTTTCTAATAAATGAATAGGGTGGTATTGACTGGTTGGTCATTAACGTGTTTGAACAGACAAAGATTATTCTTTGTTTACTGCTCCATCTTATTGCACACAAAAAGGCTACAGCAAGGAGGGGGGCTGGGCTCTCTGGTGCCAGGAAATGTGCAGTGCTGAGGTGGCACCTATGGAGGATTGTCTCTCCTCTCAGGTGGATGGAGCAGAAATCAGGGCACTTTTTCAGCTAATTCATGGCAAAGCTAAACAGAAGAGGAAGGAGAGGGGTGATTGTGAGGTTTAGTCTGCACTGGTAGGTGAACAGGATGTTTCCTCCAAAGTAAAGCCATGAAAGAGGCACCTGGTTAACCAATAGAGACAATCTTCTGTTCCTCTGCCAGGAGACAAGCAAGGGGTGTTTCCAGCTGTCACAGGAGCAGCATCAGGAGTGGAAACACAAAAGGTGCATGCTGTGTGTCCAGGGTTAGGGAAGGGAGAGGGCATGGAGGGAAGGAGGACAAACCTCTGGGATGATTGTGGGCCAGGACAGTATCTGATACAGCACCGTTCTCCTTTCTCAGTTCATGCCAAAGGTCACCCAACAGCTGCTGATAAAGCACCTTCATCATGCTAGTACACAAACCATGGCAGAGCTCCTGACTCTAGGACAGCCTCAGCTGTTTCCTAGAGACTGTCCATCAGATAACCTTCACAGACCTAGGGGAGAAGGTCCTTTCCCTAAATTCATTTCTAGCTAAATGCACCCCTGCATGAATGGCACCTCTGCCTCCGGCGCAGGCTGTGTGAGCCTCCCTACCTGTGTGTTTTTCACCACATGCCTAATGTAGAGCTCACCTTGGAAACCCACCCTATCTTTGGGGGAGGCAGACATCAGGGCGGTTTCTATCTCATGTATTATCTCAGCATTCTTAGGCAGGGCTATGTCCAAAATTTACAACTGACATATCAGAAACACATCTACCCAAGCAGGACCAAGGTGACCTTTCTCTGTGCATAGACATGAGGGGTTATTTTGTACAAGTGTGATCCTGAGGGCAGACAGAGCATAAATGTATATACAATGCCTTGTTTTACCCCATTCAGCCTGGGACTGCTTTCCTACTCACTGCACACACAGTCTATTGCTCTGATATCTCCAAGAGTGAAAATCCACTGTGGAAAGACTGAAAATGGGATGCCAAGAGCATTTGAAGGGGGAAAACCACCAAAATTTAGAAATAAGTTCACAGGTTTAGTCACCATTCTTCCCTTCTTCAGTCCCAGTATTGTCCCTATTCCATTTAGTGCTTCCCAAGTCATTGTCTGCACTCAGGGAGACAAGTTTCTCATCTGCCTGAACTATATTTTTCACCTTCTTGATACGGGTACACACCAGCTGCTCAATCTCTGCTCTCATATGCACTGAAGGCAATTAATCAAAAGTAAAATTTAAAAATCATTTCCCCTTTTTCGCTCATTTTCTTAAAAAAAAGTGTCTCACTGAGAATGACTATGAACAATTTCAGCTTGAAAAGTAACCCTCTCACAAAGTTATAAGCCAATTCTGAACGTGACCTTTCAAACGGAAAGCTATGCAACTTTAACCAGGCTTCATGCTGGGTCCATAGAATATTTCAAAGACATTTCATTCAGTCTAGCCCATTTTTCCACTAGTCTGTGCCATGGTAAGTTTGGTTTCATATTTCTTTGATCCGTGCAGCAAATACTTTACATAGTGTAAAAATAGATCCACGAAGCTCCAGCTATACTCTTTATCACTGAAAGGAAAGCGAGTTAATAACCAATGTAACAGTCTAACAGTAGTGTACTCCTTGTGATGCTCTCATTGGAACAAATTCATTCCCACTGTAACTCCACTGACATTAACAGAGCTACCAGCTGAGATGAATTTGCCACATTTTTGTAAAGTGCTTTAGAATTTGATGTCATAATTCTCAAAAGACGCCCTAGGAAAATGTCTCTTTGCCTTTCTCAGCATGTGTTCATACACATACCAGTTTTCCCAGCTTCTTGTGTTCCTTACATTTCTTTTCATAGTGTCTCCCCACACTCTTTGAGACTCTCCTGTTGAGCAGATATAATGTACCAGATACTCTTTGAAAATAAGTGCCTTGAGGTAATTATAACTCTGTTCTTGTTTTTCATATGTGAAGGTGAATTCAGCAGTAGAGACTGAAGACTTGAAACCTGTTTCAAAGACCCTCATAAAAAATTGTCCATTTTCAAAATGGCTGTGTGTTCTGTTGCTCAAAATAGGAATTGTGGCACAAGCTGGAGTAAGACACTATTTTTCAAAATGTTCATTGCTAAAATACTGATGATTTGAAATGAAATTATTGCATTGCAGATCAGAAAACACAACTGAAACAGGTTAGAAAATTTTTGACATTTATTTGCTAGAAAGGGCAGGTTTTCTGGAACTGATTACATTTACAGAAAAGTGGTTAGACTTAATTTCTTTTAAAAAACCTTCCACATTCTTTCAAAATCTCCAAGTTTGTGATTTAAATTCACCTTCTAGATTTTCACTTTGAGTTAAATGCAGTACTTTTAAAGTTAGAACTAAGTAAACAATTTCAATCAAAGTAAAGATTACTTTATAATTTAGGTTTTTAATTTTTTTTTATTCCTGCTTTTTGATTCTGATTTGGGAAAGGAAAAAGATAAAAGCAAAACTAAGATGAAGAAAAAGTTTCTACATAGTTGTTTTTATTTAATAGAAGTTATTGTTTAATCTTGTTTCTCTCTGTGATTAGAAGCCACAGATTTTTGTTGACTTTCTAACTGTGGCTCCCATCATGTGGCTGTGGTTGCAGCATATAGAATATCTCCTCGAACAACTGCAAAGGTCAGTAGCTTTTGAAATGCCACTTAGTGCATTTTTTGTTTATTGCTTTTTTTTCCTATTAATTAGACCATTCTATGTGTAGCTGTGAAAACTATTTTGAAGACATAATGTTCCCGCTAAATCACTAAATAATCATTTAGACTACTAGAAAAATCTCCCTTTTAGCCTCAGAAGATTGTATGGTAGTACCCTTAAGCAACATGGCTGAAAACAGGCTATATATTTCATATACTGCAGGCCTGGAGCAAATATTTTCTGACACTATACAATAAATCATATTTTCTTCAACAGCAAATAATAGAACTGTACAGTACATTATATCTGCAGCAGCAACAAACAATTCATCATCTCTGACCTTTTCATAATGACAACAATTTGAAGAATAGAGACTAATTTAAATTTTTATATAATGTTTAAAATTTCAGGACTAAATCTCCTTTATATTAGATCCCTTCACATTGCTTGGGTAATAAAAAGCCTCCTTAAAAGTGAAAAAAAATGCAATTTTTTTTTTCTTCTCAAGCTCTTACAAATCAACAGAGCATAGGTTTCTCAGAGGGCTTGGACATAAATGCAGCTCAGGTGGATGCACCCAAGCTAATTTTTTAAGTGGTGAAATGGTAACAAATACAGTGCAGCCTGCAGGACCTGAGAACCTTGGGCTTGTGCTCTGTAGTTGGCTTTGCTGTTTCAGTCACAAATCTGTGATAAAAATTATCCTCATTCTGATAGTGGGCTCCTTTTATCTCCTCACACATAATCTATATGTTGCTTTCTTTATTCCTGGGAAGGGTGGGGGACTTTCAGTTGGTAGACAAACTAGCAAACGATAAGAAACTTCCCCCCTGACATTAAACCCAAGAAACCAGACGTGCCAGTTAAAATAATACCTCTCACTGTCAGTCCTTCCTAATGCACATCACCTCTGGCCTTTCTGAAAGCTTGGGTTTGAAATGCACACTGAGGCTCATCCTCTGAAATTGCACAGATTTGGGCTCTTTCGTGTCTAAGGTTTAGCTGTTTCCAAAGAAATCCCACCATCATCCCTCTACCATCAACTGGCCTCATCTTTTAATGGAAAGAGCCTTCATCCTGAAAACCAGATGTGACTCATGTTCTTTGCAGAAACTGTGGGGGGCCCACGAAAATTTGTCATGAGAGAGATTTTGCAAACTTGCAGTTTTATAAACAGTTGTGTACCTAATACAACCAGGAAAGATGAAGCAATGTATCTCAGGATCTCCGTAGCTAAATGCATATTCAAGATTACCCACTGTGGGACTGGAAACATTAAAGTTGCTTATCATCCCTAGAAATTACCTGTTCAATACTGAAGTGAAAGGGCGATGACTGCTCTGCCCCTCACTGTAAGGGCATCCAGTGCATCATCTCACCCTGCACCTTGTTTAACCCCACAAAAGAGCCACAAGTGTGTAAGGGAGCAATCTGCGCCTTTTAGAACAGATTTGAAACTGTCTGATACTTTACCTTGGTTTGAGATCAAATGAGATGATTCCTACCATTAAAAAGGAAAGAAATACTTCTGTCAGCCTGAATGAATTAATATTTTTCCTGTGTCTTTTTAAGTCATCACCTCAGGATATTTTATGGATGCTCTCTACAGATGGTGATATACATGGCCCTACCTCGATTAGCTCAAATTCTTTCAAGTATTCTACACAAATAATGCCTAAAATGTATCTGATGTCTGTAGCCTTTTCTCTAATGAAAGCTCGAATGCCCCTACTCCTCATTATTGTACGTGTCCTTGTGCAAAAGATAGTTTCTTTGAGTGCTATAGAAATAACCCCAGATACTGAAGCCAAATATTTGATTGTCTTTATTGTTGCAAGAAAACAGAGATCAAACCCACAGTTATTCAGAGAACTTTGCCACACAGAACATTCAAAAAAGAGAGAGGAAAAAAGTCATCCTTGATTATTGTATCTGTAAAATTATTTGGAATGTATACTGTATAATTAAGACTGCTTATCAGCTTAAATTTCTTGGCTTTGCTTTTTGAGAATACTGTCTTCTATGGACATGAGGTTACTGAAACTGTACACTAGTGAGGGAACAAAACAAAACAGATGGTGCATTAATAATGGAAGTATTGGAAAAAGGCTACTCTTCCAGATTTCAATGTATTCATTAATACATTTTAGACAATTTAATTGCTTCCTGAAACACTAATTGAAAGAGTTTCATTTGCAAAAACCTAGTCCTGGTAATACAAACTAGGCACAGTGCCACAAAGAGATTGAATGCTACAATAAGGAAATGAATAGAAGGGTTTGGTGTTTTTAATATGTGTATGCTTATTTCTTTTAATGAAACCTTTACAAAAGCATACAAAGTGTCAGAAAAAGAACGATTTACAAAGAGAAGCCAGGTTTAAGAAGTACTGAATGTTTAGAACATGTGAAGAGTATTTTTTGTTTTTTTAAAGCCAGCCCATGTCAAGGGAGTGTGAGTTGGATTTATTGAGCAGAAGAGTCTAATGCAATTTAATTTTATCAACATTACACACTCCTAGACTTGGCATATCTATCAATCTATGTAGAGGATACCTTAAAAACATTTTCTTCTGAAGATATCTGCTTAAACTGCTTCAGCTTCTCTTCTAAATACCGATGGGAAGGCAAGTTTTTCCTGGTTTTGAACCTCCTCACCTGTTGCATGTTGGAAAATTTGAGTCAAACTTTACTGTGATCAGTCTCTTATGCATCTCCAGGAGACTGGAGATGAAGAGCAGACAGAAAGGCAGAAGAAAACAAGCTAAATAAATTCGCTAAAAAAAAAGCACTGCAGTCTGTCAAAGAGAATATATAAAGCAAAAGACCAACAAACATGCAGAGAAACCTGAAAGAAAAGATCAATAACAAAGAGAGAAAAAATCCAAACAGAAGAAAGCACAATTTCTAGAGCAGCTACTTTTCAAAGTCTTGTGGGGATGGGCACAGTCAAATGATGCAGAAGGTGGTATAAAGTAGCTTCTCTTAGGGGCTGTTGTGACAGTTGCCCACAAGAAGTGTAATTCCCACTCATACCATACTGGGGTGTAATTTTAATTCACAGTTACCAAGGATCAATGGCTACTGGGATCTCACCTGTCCAGTTGGAAGGAAGCTAAATAATTCTTTAGAAGTTTTAGCTGTATCAGCAGCTGGAGGACAAGCACAGTCAGGCCAAGGCCAGACATGCTGCACAGGCTGCACTCGCACCTGAGCTGGACAGAAGTGTTACAATCTGAACATCACTCTGCCCTATGTGGGAAATAACTGCTCCCTTAGACCTGCCTGCTAAATTATGGTTATGTGAAAATAATACAAAAAAAACATCACTGGGTTTTCACTTAAAACATTTTAATGAGGGGTAGCCAGACATGGAGGTTTCTTTCAACAGATTTCGTGGGTGACTGTTTTTGTTGAGGAAGTAAGGGAGAGCTGAGAAAAATATAGGAACATTTTTCTCCTATCTTGACACATCTATGCTCAAAACCACATCTAAATGCAGACTCATGCTTCAATAGACCCTGCCCACTCATTGATTTTGTGTTAATATAATGATATTGGTTAGCTGTGGGACTTTTCCTAATTATGTAGTTACAAGGGAAAAACTCTCTTAATGGATGTCATTATATCATTGCAAAAGTGCCTCATGTTATAACAGATGGCAGAACTATATGAAAAGGTAAGAGAGGACCTGGACTTACATAGTATTCCCTGCTAGGTGGTATCTGTCCTCTCAAATATCATAAGATATTTGTGAAAATCTTAGAAAAAGTGTTTCTTGCTCAAGGAAACAACTTCTTACATCCCAAATATTCATAAACATTTGACTACATAATAGTGATATTTGTATATATGAGATAAAGATTCCTTATATTGAATTTTCTTTTTGTCCTGGAGTAGCACTCAAAATCAACATATAGAATTATTTGTGAAAGATATAATTGTAAGGCATTGCTAAATTAGAAAATAACAAAATTGTTGCTACATGTTGCTGAAAAAAATGAAACATTTTTGGTTTCCTAAGTTGAGTGGCTTTGGCATGCTGTATGAGTTCTAATCAATGGAGTAGAAGACTCCTTTTTTCTTTTCAGTTTTTAGAAGTTAGGAAGGGGAACTTTCTATGTGTCAAAAAATACAATATGTATAAAAAAATTAGGCTAGACCTGAAAGAGAATGAAGATGTGACACATCTAAATTTCAGCATTCACAAAGTCCCTGTGATAGCTCAAATAGAAACTGCTTAGTATCATACTGATTTAGGAAAAAAACAAACAAAAAAAATCACATGAAAATCCCCCACCTCAATAAGGACAATACCCCAAAATACTAGAATTCATGCTGACCAATTTTAAGACATTTAGTCTAACGTAATTTTTAAATATCTCTGAGGTTTGCAAAAGGTTAAACAGAGAGATCTAGCTCTACTTTTTCATTTGAAAGAGTCATTTTTTCCAGATTTGTTTTCAGCTACCAGAATTATCATCTGTAAGTAAATCAAGGTAGAGAGACTGAGTCATTAAAACCTGCACCACAGTTTAATTGCCCACAGAAGGCTACAAAATTACTGGCAATTTTAATATTTAATATCCGATTTTGTATCTATAGAAGCTAAGGGCTTATCTACCTCATCTAGAAGAAAGTACGAAACTAATACAAAAACATGTCTATGCCTTCCAGAGCGTTAGTAGCAGCTTGTTTTATGAATCATTACTGTCCTTTCCAAATTACCGAGAAAGAAGCAGTACACTGTTTGACAAATGCAGCATTTTAAAATCACGGTGAAGAAATATAAAAGTTTAACCGTAAACAATTTTTTTCCCTAGGTTCCTTAAGGACATTTGCTAGAGTTACATTTACAGTAGAGTCAAATCCTAGCTGAACCAGAACATCTATCCCAAAGCAACGGCTTTGCCTTGCTGTCTTGGAGCTGTCTCCATACATGCTAAAAGCCAGCTAAACTGTGTTTTGGTTGCTTTTTGTTTGGTCATTTGTTTGTTTGTTTGTTTGTTTTTTACAGAATATTGCAAAGTGTGGGGAATCTGGACTATGGCCAATGGCCACATTTCATCTCAATAAGCCAAATCCCAGTTAAGGGCCTCTCTTGGCTATTTAATTTGCAAGCATGGTCCCCAGAGTCTGACTAAGTGCCAAGTCTGATGTTTGTGTGAAATGCCTTAAACCAGGCAAATAAATAAAGTATTTTGTATTCTAGCTCTTAAACTAAGCAAATGGAATATGTTGGCTCATAATAGTTCAAATAACGTGTGGAAGTTGTCTGCTGGTTGTTAGATAAGTGATAAGAGATGTGGAGACCTCTGAGGAAGGCTGCAGAAATGTGGACGTAATAAACTGCTTGCCTAACATTGTTTTAGATAATGAGAAAGTAGAAGAAGAGATGAATAAGAACAAAAACGCCTCCACATAGTTAAAGATACTGAAAATATTTCTGTAGTAGAGCTGGTAAAGAAAATGTACATTTTCTGAATGTCATCATTATTTGAGGAGGTCTCAGTGCACCCTATATGTGAGTAGAACACTGTGGTAAGCTAAAACAAAATGGAAGAAATGGAAATGACATTTCGTAATGACACTTCAAATGAAAAGAAAGAAAAAGGCTATTTTAGCATTCCCTAGCATTGTAAAGTTGAGCTGTGTAATTCCTGATTTTTACTACTGACCTTCAGACACTAAAACTAGGAGTATGTGTTTGGAAAGATAGGAAAACTTTCATGAAATGGCAGAGTTGCGTGTACAAAAGAAAATGCTAAAACTTCAAACTGCACAAAGTATTATAACTAACAACTTAACGTGCACATTCAAATATATTCACATAACAATAAGTGAGAATAAAGAAATAAGGTCAACAAAAAGGGTTCAGATTATTATTGTTAACACCAAAAAATGTTCTATTATCTGTGGGTTGCTTAGTTTGTGATCTTTCCGCTTCTTCATGATGTCTGCCATTCCTATCCATATCTTTGCTACTGTTATTTGGATTACTGTGACATACCCTAATTTTGGGGGGATTTTAGCAATGCGGAAAATGTATCTAACTGAAAGCTAGGGATGCCTGTTTCTGATAGTATTAATTACCTTTCCTTGAATTTCTGCCTTTTGTTCACATTTGCCTAATCTCTCATAGAACAGGAGCTAAATTTAGATTTCATTTTGTAGACATTTTATGTGGATGGTAGTGAATTTAAAAACCTAAACAAAACAATTTTAAAACCTCCTTAAAATAATGAAAGATGAATTGGTGGGTTGGATTCATCTCAGAATTGGGTTAACCCCAGCTGCAAGCAACCATTTGCTCACCCTTCCAACCAGTGCCAAAATCCCTGAGTTATCATCACCACTTTGGTCAAAAATCCAGAAGACAGAACCATGCAAAATGCTATGAAGAAAATTACCTCCACCTCAGCCACGCCTAGCAGAGTTGAGCATAAAGAGCTGATTTACTTGGCATTGTCTTTGTGCCTACTAGTCTGACTGTAATGATGATAATGGGTCGCTGCACTGAAAAAATTACACTTTTCTTTTTTGTTTTTTGTAAAATGAGAAATTAGATCAGGTCAAATTAAAATTAGAGATTAAAATATTAGGAAACAAAGACCTTTAACAGATCTTTGTTTAACAGTTAATCAAAAGTTCCCTCTTTCTAATCCTCTGTTGAGGTTTTGCCATTGTAATTAATAAATGGGAAATGACTGAGTGACATATATTGTTGTCACTGCTTAGCCTTTTGAAGCGCTAATGGATCAATTTGGCTTTTCACATTTCTTTTTATTGTGAACCTAGTTTTGAAGAGGTAGAAAGTTTCAATAACAGTTTTAGTAATTTTTAAATTAAAATGCTTTTATTCTAGAAAGGAAAATATTGACAGTGTTAATAACTTGAAAGATATTAACTTAATTTTTAAAGAGAGGACAATTGAGACGGAGAAAAGGCTTAACTTGGAAACTGCCTGGATTTAATGGCATTTTAAATGTAACTGTAACTTTGAGGATAACAAAAAGCCACAGTATTTGAAAGACCATATAAGCTGTTGCAAGAATCCAAGAATGTGATGTCTCAGACAATTCAGTGTTTTTTCAAATATCTTCAGAGATATTTTGCTTGAAAATAGGAAACAGGTTAAATTGTAGTCTAAATCTGATAGTTTTTCTGGCTGATACCACAAAAATAATTTTTCATTTGTGGTAGGCCGTTTGTGGATACCTTATTTTAATTTAGATAAAACATAATGATACACTTTAAAACTGTCTTATATAGAGTTGTAGGCACCAGTATAGACAGGCAGGCATTTCACATAGGAAACCTCCACTGTTGTCTCACTCACAGCAGAGCAGGGTGACACAGGTTACAGCCAAGAGCTGGAGTAAAAGGCTCTTGAACCACAGCCTCCAGCAAATTCTGCAGTCATGGGTGATGATTTTTAGTAATGAACTGGCTCAGAGCAAACATCTCACCTGAAAATAAAATATTCCGCATAGAAAATTTTGTTTCACCGAGAATTTCTAGTTTTCGTCTTGTTATTTTCTTTCATGCAAAAATGAACAAAAAGGATTAAATGATATTACAATGGAATTTTCTCCAGGAAAGGTATCCTTATTTTACTTAACGTTGTCTGGTTGTGTTTGTGAGAAAACCCCACTTGTCAAACAAGTTGAATATTCTTCTTATTCTTCTCCTTCCTCCTCTTTTTATATTGAGGTTTCCCCACAGCTAACAGAATAAAAATTGTGATTTGATTCACTCTGTCATATGCTTTGCTTTAAAAAATATCTATTTACTGTACTTAGATTTGTATTTATTGAACATATAGGTGTTTACTGTATCATATGTGATAATCAGCACTAGTTTTTTCTCAATTTCAGGCATTATTAAAATGCTCTGAACACTGAGATACCAGAACTGAGCAGTAGCTAAAGATATTAGTTTATTCTGTGTTCCTATAGCCTCTTGGGGTTTACTCCTGGTAAATTATTGGTTATTTCAGGAATATGAATACTACTCTTGTTATCTCCTTCTCTTTTGGTGTCACTGGCTGGCTGACATTTGTACTGCTTTCATTTCCTTCCTTATGTCCTGGATTTATCTGTCAGTTGCTGTGATTTCTTTCGGTGGATGAGGATGTTTTTGGAGCGCTGGCTCTTGGAATTTGGAACTCGGAACTCCAAGACCTCTTTCTATTTCAGGCTGCTTCCTCACTGCAGTAGCTGTCCATAGACAAATCACTTGGTTTAGAGCTACAGTGATGAGCTGGCCAAAGCTGGATGAGGCAATGAATGTACACAACAGCAAGGAACCAGTTACAATGATCTAGGTGTTTTCTTCCAGTCTCAGGCTGCAGTTTTCCAAGGCAGTATTTTAGTTCATCATTTTTTGCTATCAGCTTTTAAGCAGACATTTCTTTAGTATCATTTTTTCTTCTCTTGCGCCCTGCTTATCACTATCCCAGTGATTTGTTGCTTTTCAGCAAATACTGCCACTGCCTGTTGTATAATACATTATTTAGTAGGAGATTCTGTCCCTAGGAAATTTTTTTTTTTGGGGAAAAGCAGCCATTTATTTTACTAATGACAATTAACAATAATTGGGTATTTTTTTACCCACTTTTCCTTTTCTCTTTCTCCCAAAACTAGCAGAAAGTCAAAAAACAGTTCTATGGAAAGCTCTTATCAAATAAATGAGTTTTACTTTCAGAGCTGGAAAGACTTGGAGCCATACAGACCTAAAGCATGAGGGTGATATTTAATCTGAATTGTAGCACTGAGAACATGTTGCTCTATACTATAATTTTCCTGGTTTTGACCAGACTTATACATATAGGTGGACAGTAGCAATCTTGGAAGTTGAGGAGTGGAGTTTTTCTCCTCTCTGCTTATTTTCTGCTACTCAGAGCTAGTTTTACCTGTACTCTACAGTTATAAATTCATCTTAAATGAGATTGTTTCCAAAAAGACATTTTAAATGCTTGTACATTTAAAAAATCTTCTCAGGACACTGATGAAACAAGAAGTTGCTCTCAATGAACTTTTTTTTCCTGAAGTACAAGCAGTTTTGAACACACATAGTCCAACGATTGCACATAATTAAAAAAACCCAAGCAAACAAAAAAAGAACCAACAAAGAATGCACACTTCCATTACAAATTTTTATATTTGTAAAATAAAGCAGGTGACTGGTTTACAAGGGGCTTAACTTTATTAATGCTCTACTAGTTGAGATTGAAATCAGCCTTTTTTGCTAAGTTAATAATTTAGGAACATTCGCTTTTAAAGGAAAATAATGATGAAACTTGAAAAAGCAACAATAAATGCAGAACAATAATTCCTGGTTTTCATAAACTTTCTCTTTACTGACTAAAAGATGGTTTATAGTCACAGATTGATGTTGGCTGCTGAAGTCTTTACTTTAAGATGGACTAATAAATTGGGAATCTGTGGCCTCATTCAACACAGTGGTATCCCTGGCTGAAGGACTCCCCTAGGAAATGTCAGCCTTTATTCTATGCATACAGGGCAATAAAAATATGCAATTTGGTGTTCCCAAAATTTTCTATAAAGTGGAAGCTGTGTGATGTCATATATGTAATCTAATCCATTATCACAAACCTATATTTTAAGTTGATATAGTCAAAATAATTAATAGAAAATCTGTAAGGCACTTGCTGACTACAGTTGTATGAGCTCTCAGAAACTAGAAACTAGAAAAGATCTGAAATCTTGGAAAAATAAAACATCAATTGAAATTTAAGGAAAATAAAGGTCAATAAGATTAATACCTAGACCAAGCCTGCCTGATCTTAGCTATCCTTCCATCAGTTTAATCAGAATTCAGTTCTAAAAGATGCTGATATTCCTGTGATTTTGCAAATCGTAGTCATAGACATAGATACAAAACCAAGGGAGTAATCCTCCCAAGTATAACTGAACTAAATGCTTAATATTGAACCTCTTGGGATAGATTCACAAGTATGAATACATACATATATATATATATATGTAAATTTTGCAAAAACAGTAGAAGAATCTTAGTAGGAATTGAGTGTCTAAATAAATAAATAACTCATATTCTTGACACTAATTTGTGTTGTGACTTTAGGTGCAGATTAGGTATCTCCTTTTTCTTTTTTTTCTTTTTCTTTTTCTTTTTCTTTTTTCTTTTTCTTTTTCTTTTTCTTTTTTCTTTTTCTTTTTCTTTTTCTTTTTCTTTTTCTTTTTCTTTTTCTTTTTTCTTTTTCTTTTTCTTTTTCTTTTTCTTTTTCTTTTTCTTTTTCTTTTTCTTTTTCTCTTTTTCTTTTTCTTTTTCTTTTTCTTTTTCTTTTTCTTTTTTTCTTTTTCTTTTTCTTTTCTTTTTCTTTTTCTTTTTCTTTTTCTTTTTCTTTTTCTTTTTCTTTTTCTTTTTCTTTTTCTTTTTCTTTTTCTTTTTCTTTTTCTTTTTCTTTTTCTTTTTCTTTTTCTTTTTCTTTCTTTTCCTTTTCCTTTTCCTTTTCCTTTTCCTTTTCCTTTTCCTTTTCCTTTTCCTTTTCCTTTTCCTTTTCCTTTTCCTTTTCCTTTTCCTTTTCCTTTTCCTTTTTCCTGTTATGTTTCTCTGTTGATCCAGTGATCGGTTCAGTCTATGAAGCAGTGATACCTGACACTGCAAAAACTGCAATGCCAGGATTTTTTTACAAACTTTTTTACTTTTGATTTCCTACTATCAAGGCAGGCATCTTAAAAATAGCCCTCACTTGCTGCTTCTGCTATAAAACACTGTGTGTTGAATGAAGACCAAATAAATATAGCAGCTATTATTCAAACCCTTAATTATTTTAAGTAGGAGTATTTTGTTTTAAATAGGAGCACTATTATTTCCATCTAAGTGACCTATTTTGTTATAACTTAGAGCTGATTCCTTTCCAGTTTAGCTAAATTTATAAAAAAGCACTCTTATGTTGAAATAAGTGTCCACAAAAACCTTCAACTCAAAATAGGAAAAGCTGTGATTTAGTATTGAGATTGTTATCATAGTTCCATGCATGCTTTAGATAAATCCAAAATAGTTAAAAATGAGTATTAGTAATGAATTGCACAAAGAAGAAACACAGCTGAGAGGTTTCATGGGTTGCATTGCTCTGCTCCACATTGGAACTTTCCATTGATGTGTAGCACAATAAACTGGATCAGATTTCATCATATATTGATTTATTTGAAAAAGTATGAATTGTTACTGATAAATAACTATTTTATTTCTTTTGGTACAACTGCATTGTTACAAAACTTGCCATAACATTTGAGTAGAGTAATTTCTGACTGATGCAAAGTTCTTGACATTGTGACTCTCAAATATTACATGTGGGTTTGGTGATTACCTAAATGCATGCAGAGTAAGACAGAAAATGTTTTATGATGACCATACAGTATGGTCCTTTGAAGAATCACTAGCTGCTTTTTCTCATGACAATTAAGTATGTGAATTTAGGGAATCTAGGTAACCTTTAGTATTTGAATTTTTCTGCTGTTTCAAATACAATCCTTGCTTCTGAGGAGCAAAGCTAAAGTAAATTATTTTTCCTGCTATGGTATTAAATCAACCTAATTGCCACAAAGGTTCAATTTATTTTTTCTCAACAGATCTTATTTTTGATGGATTATTGGGATTCCAGCTATCGATTACTGTAAGTTCAAGGTTTATCTGCAGGTAAACATTTCAGTTAAGGTTCCTAGAATCTCTTTATGCAAATAAAGGGTGTGTGGGGGGGTAAATATTCTTAGATTTCAAGTTTCAGAGTTGGGTTCTGAGCTAGGAATCAATGAGGAGGTGGTGTGCATTTCATGCTATTTCAAGTAAAGCCTCGTGGACGCAGCAGTCAATGAAGCTGATCAGAAGCAGCATTAAACTTGCCTATAATGATTGATGAGGAAATAAACTGTATGGTGGGTACCCCTGAACTATGGCAGAAGCAAAGAGGTTAAAAGGCAAAAAAAAGTCAAATGCTTTCATATTAGAATAACACACACACATACACACATAGGAAAAAAAATCATGAAAGTTTAAAAAGGAAAATAGAAAAGAAGAAAAAACAGTTAAAGAAATAATCCAAAGACCCAGTAGGGAATATCAAGATAGGATATTAAATTGGGTTTAGAAAACTGTACTCATAAGATTATGTGAAGGCAGAGATTTGAGGATCAAAAGAAGTAGAGTTAAATGGCTCAAATGCTTTCACTTGATTCTGAATCGACTCAGCACGAGCAGCTTGTGACATTCTGTCTGCCAATCTTCCCTGGATATGTCCATTCTCTTCCTAAAGCCCTCGTTGTGTTCTTTGTGAAAGAAATTCACATACTAATGATGTCCCTTAGTGTACCTTATGAAACATTCAAAATGGACTGTTATGGATATGGAGTTTAACAGGGAGAAACTAATTGTTTATGCTGGGCTAGCCTAAGGGGGTTTCATTTTAAAACTTTAAAATTGTAAGACCTGAATTTCCAGGGTAAAGTTTCTCTAATATATGATTCAATAGCACAGAGCTAGTCAGTGAGAAGCATACTGTGCTTTTTTCATATATATATATATATATGTGACTCTCTATAGACTATATTCTCCTTATTTATGAGACTGAAGTCTGATTATGCTAATAGCAGGGAAAAAAATCAGACAGCCACCCTACCTGCTCGCATACTAGAATGCCTGTTGTGCCACCTTCCAAGCTGCTGTTTTATTAATGATCTTGAAACTGAAATAGTAGGGCATGAAGAAGTGTTAAAATGACTTACTGATATGTCACAGACATTTGCCAAGAAAATGAAATGCACTGAGAGGAAAAAGCACCAGGGAGGCCAATGAGGAACCAAATGTTCCATATTCTGATTTGTCTGACCTTCTCCTTCCTGAGCTCTAAAGAGAAACAAAGCTGCCTTGCTTGTGCTAAGCAAACTTGGTATCTGTAAACTCTAGAACTGTGTAGAATATGTACAGCATTTTTTTATTTTCATTAAAAGTAAATATTCTTTAAATTAAACACATCTTTTGCTTTGTTACAAGGAAAAACAGCAGCACAGATACTCCATGTTGCCTCAGACTCATCAGTGCATTGTACTCGTTTCTTTGCATCTCTAGTAACAATTTCTTAGACAGGAAAGAATTGGGAAATGCTGATATTGAAGTCAGTCACAACAGGGGAAGAAACAAGATGTGTAAACAATTGTGTAGTGTCAAGCAATGGACAGCAATTTTCATGTATTTTTTTGTCCACATAGTGATTCTGGTGAGCCTTATTCTGTGGATTCTCTGGGTAATAACCTTCTTGTATTATGTCACAGCAGACGGTGTAATAGTTCTACATCCTTGACAGGGGTTCTTTGGTGCAGAATTTATTTCTATTTTTCTAGCAGTATGGCAAATGAAGACTTCTTCCCATAGCAAAAAGCAGTGCTAGCAGTTAATTTCCTACATCAGCTCTCTGATCTATTCGAGTCAATGAGGATGGCAAATTTCACTAGAATCTCTATGGGGATGGAGGCATTCTGGATGAATCTAAAGGACTACTTCTGTCCATGCACTTTGACCATTTGATCTCCAAAAAAAATAAGAGAAAACCTGAACAGGACAGATTTTCTCAAGTGTCTGAACTGATGAAAGTGTCCTACCTTGAATAATTTAAAAATCAGAAAGAAGACTGGGAAATACACATAAGCAAAGCAGACAATCTTGTCAGATTGTCAGAGAGGACATAAATTTTGAAGGATTTTTTTCTTTAGAGATGGATTTTTCCCATACTATCAGAAGGCATTTGGAAGTAAACAAGTCTGTTATCTTTCTTTTTTGTGGATTACACATTTCATGCCCTTTTTTCCTAAGGTTTCCCTGCTTTTTTTTTAATCTTTTGCTTAGAGATTAACATACTTGAAGTGCAGAAGAGCATTTAAGATGAATGGACGACTTCATTTTGCTAGTGAATGAAATAATGTTTGCCTGTGTCTCACACGTGAAGTGCTTTAGGGAGTTTAAATGGCCCTGTATAAATATGCTATCTGAAATTATTGCATACCATAATGTCTATGTGGCATCCTGTAGCTCAAATGGGAGCCGTAACTCTGAATCTCTGCAGTGAACAGATACTGGAGCCACTAAATGATTCCATGGTTGGTTTAGATTCTTCTGTTTGTCAGATGGATTCGGCGCTTTTGGAGAGACCTGGGTTTTCTTTCAGAGGCAGGAGACCTTTACCCACAGTTCACACAGAGGAGGAAAGGCAGCAGTAGCATCCCACTCTGCCTTCCAACAGCTTGTGGCACCAGCTGGGTAGGTCTCTTTGAGGATGGGGAAGATGAAGCCAGCAGTTGCAGCATCCCCGCGGAGGTTGCTCTCGAATGTGACTGATGCCACTTGCTGTGTGCCTGCCTGTCTAAACTGATCACAGGAACAGGGTTTAGAATCCCAGTTCATTTCTAATTGCTTTTCAGTTTGAAGACCAAGTTTTAGAAATGCCTGAATTCCCGCAAGACTGTTTGTTTCCATGAGATTCTAAAGGGTAAAAGTCAGCACAGACTTTAGCCCCCTGTCATGACTAATTTAAGCAAGGTTTAGACTATTAACTGAGAGGTCAAAGGTTCACTCTGTTATCACAACATCACCAAGCCCTCCAGCCTTTCTCTGCCTTCTGATAATTGTGTTTGGTTTCTGTTAGAGGCTCAGAATGCTTGTTAGATGCTAAAAAGGTGTAAAACATAATCCAGCAGCGTCTCCAAACTAGTACCCTGGCAAGCACAAATAGTGCATCTAAGACCATGTTAGTATTGATCTTGAGTCAGATCGCATTAGCCCTTCCTACACTACCTGGCTCGAGCCTGCCAGGGAGTCAGCGCTGCAGAGAAAGGCAGACCCAGGCAGCCAGATCGATGGATTAATGACGTCTGTCTCCTTTCTGCAATTTTACTTTCTACATATCTCTCTTGATCCCCTTGTGCCCTCCCTGGAAATGAACTTTCTAAAGGTTCAGAAGACACATAACACAATTTTGTGCAAGTAATGCCTGTATAAAAGCAAATATTAAAAAAAGAAGCATGACAGCAACACGTGTAGATCTGTGTATGCACCTACACTCACACATATATAGATTTTTCTCTCACAGTAGAGATTTTTCTTGTGAATATGTTGTGTTTTCTTACATCTTGAGCACACAGATTTTTAGGAAGAGCAGGTTATCTACGGCAGATGGTCATGTTTACATGATACAGAGAGCTGTATAGAACAATTTATACAATTTCCAGTGTGTGGATGAATAATAACATAAATTTTCCTAAAGGATTTCTGGTTTTCTTCTCATGTCTCTCTTTCACATCTATCTTCCTTTGAATTATTAGCATTTCTCATTACTAATTGGCAAGATGCATCCACCTTCACACAACCATGGGTGGATTGAAAATAAGTTTCTTACACTATCAATAAATTATTATGTCAATTTTTTCTAGTTTTTACTTTATAATTTAACACACAGTTTTCAAAAATAGCATGCTGTAGCTAAATATTTCACTGCACGTTACTCCATATGCCACTCTGCTATTTCTTTCCAAAACAAATCTCCTTTTCCACGTGACCATACTTTAAGGTTTATTCTATCCCTCTTTATAATTTTTTCTCTAAAATAATATTTTTCTGGTTGAGTTACTGACAAAGCAATATCAGATCTTTCTGATTTACATTCTTCATCAGAAGGGATCTGTCAGGGAGAAATGTGTGTAAAACTTCCTGTCTTCAAATATTCTCTTGTAAAAATATGTATTTGGGATTTTTTTCTTCCTATACCATTCTACCACCTCTACTTACCTCATTCTTCACTATTTTCCTCACAGATTTCCGGTCTGCCTTATTTGACATTATTTACATAAGTTTTACTGCCTTAAACCTATTTTCCCAACCCCTTCTGAGAATTGCAATCTTGTATTTGTGATTATTTGTATTACAGAAACAGCTATGGGACCTAGATGAAACCAGAACTCTATTTTATTAGCACAGATTCATGCTGAGAAACAATATTTACTCTGAAGACTTGATAATAGTGGGACCCAGACTTGGACACCCCAGGGAGATGTACATTTTAAGCATACAGTGAGGCAGTAAAAAAAAAAAACAACTCAACTTTCTCGCACAGCCAGTGGGAATTACCATGAAAACTGGAGCAAAGTCCCCAGGGATGGGATAGAGACCCCATTGCTGAAGTTTTCAAGATGTGATTGGATGGGGTGCTAGATAATGTGGGGTCCCTTTACCACAAAATGTTGAACCAGATGATCTTTCAACATCCTCTCATCTGAGCTGTTCATTCATTATTATAAACATGAAGCTCTCTGCTCCTCTTGGAAGCCTTTGAGGGCCTCCATCACCTTCACTGGCCATTTGGGTATGTCAAGGCTGAGTGTTTATCTTCTCACATTGGTTTGGACTTGTCCTCACAGCAAAGCCTAACGCCCTGAGCATCACCACGGTCTGTGTGACTCTTGCTTGTCTGCCTCTGGTTTGGTGCAAACTGGTTCCCTCAAGGGGAAATCCCCCAGCAGAGGTAGGTGATGGGTGATGCTGGACGGCTGTTCCTACCCAGACTCCTAAAGCCCAAGACCTGAACTGTGGAACAGCACAGCAGGCAAGGTGACACAGACATTGCTGGTAGCACATTCCTAGAGAGGAAAGCTTCATTAAAATATTTTTTTTAAAGCACAGGTCAGACATTTCAGTTGTGAAGTCTGGATCTGACCAAAAATCAGTAAAGAAAAGACTAGCAAAGGAAACAGAACGGAAGTGATTCACCCAATGCTGTGCATCTGGTCATAGTCTAGCGTGGAGCTGGCTGGACTCCCTTGCCTCCAATCTGACGAGCAGTTGCTCATATTTACCAAGCACTAGACAGGAATACATTCTCTCCTTTTTCTCCCCTCACAGATTTCCTGTTTGTTGCTGTTGTTATTGTTGCTGGCTTGTTGGGGTTTTTTTGCGTTTTGTTTTTCCCAGTGACCTAACCATCTAACCTCTTCTTTTAAGGACTCCCTTCTCTGGGCAGTGTGATCATACTCTTTAAGGCTTCCTGGGCCAGCTGTGGTAGGAACGTGGGACTAGTGCAGTGTTCCCAGAGAGCTCACCACAAAGGGATGGGGAGTAAGAGCTGTGGTAGAATTCAAAAGCAAACCCAGAGCCTCTGTGACTTAAAGGTCCTGCTTTTAGAGGTGCCATGAATGTTTTTCTAGCCTATGTGGGAGCTGCATTGCGGTTTGGTGACTGGCTCATAAATTTGAATAATAACTCTGACATGCTGCAGAGCTCCTTGCGTTTCTGTTCCCCAGAAAAGCTTCATGAGAGGAAGGATGGATTCTGCCCTCAGTTATGACCATGATTACCTATGGCTTCATTACCTATGCAACAGATTCAGTTCCTTATCCTAGGAGAATGGGTTCCTATAAGTATAACTATAAGCCCACAAAGATGCTGAATATTTTATGAAATTGTATTTTAGTTTGGAAGGGATCTGCTAGGAATGTATTGCTTTCTTCCTGCTGAACTCCCTGAACACTCTTAAAAAACTTGATAATGTTCCTGACAAACCTTTCAAGGCTAAGCAATTTCTTTCAAAACAGGAAATAAATTACACATCTGAAAATTGTTCACACACTTGATCTATCCTGATCAAAACCCCCATCCCTCAAGACTGGACAGGTTTTCTTCGAGGCACTTTATACTGGGTTCAAGTTCTTGTTAATTTAAGAAAAATGCTATAGGCCAACCATTTTTTATTATTTATGACTATTTTCAAAAACTCATTTCCCCTTTCCTATCCTTCAATGAGAACACTGGTGGCATTCTGCTTTATGGAGCTCATATTGACATTTCTGCTAAACCCGTGCTCACACTATGGGATTTAAAACTGCTGCCCCTCACAACAGTGTTTGAACACCCATTCTTCAGGGTCCTATCCAACAAGATGCTCCTTGCATCAATGTAAAGATCCTTTGTCTCTTTCCTTATACATTAGGAAGAGATACTTTGTAAGATTTACAAATACAGACTGTTTAACATCAGAGTTGAATAAATTCCCTAGACATTGGGATAATTGTGCAGCATTCCCTAATACCCATGTTTTGGTATCAGCTGAGTTCATGTGAACCACGGTATTTTAGCAAGTGAAGGGGTGCACTTTAAGTGCTTGCAAGTATAAAATATTCATCCTTGCTAGTGCTAAGTACACAATTACAGACTATCCTGAGAATAATGAATCTGAAGAACTCATATATTTTATATCTGTTCACCATGCAAGAGTAACTGTACAATTTGTCTAGACCAAACATGAATAAATCATTTGATTGTAAAGATAAATATAGATGTTTTTGCAAGCTATTTGTGATTAAAGCCTTACTGTGCTAAATACTGTGGAGACACAGAGTCAGTCTGTGCCCCTGACCTTAAGACTTTACCTCACAAAAATAGAAGGAAAAGTCTGAAAAGGGAAAGCAGAAGTGATAAGGCTTGATTAAGAAGGTCAGCTACCACAGTAAGAGTGAAAAACTGTTCTTCAAACCCAATCTAGGCCAAATCTCCGTTCATCAAACCATGCTGCATTTTATTCTAAATAATTCTATGTACTTGCTGCGAGGCTTATTTCATTTTCTGTAAGGTTGCTTCCTACTGTGCAATACTTCTAAGATTACTCATTACTTAATGGAAAAGGAAAAGAGGATATATTTGCTGAAGCTGAAAAACAACTGGAAGAACACAAAATCTATTAGAATTCAACGAAATCATCTAGTTTTTAAAACAGACAGATAATATTTTGGTCCTCTCGTTTAGTCTTGTGAATAAAATTAGACTTTTTCTACAAAATTATTTTATTTTCCTAATTTTATTTGTAAAAATGAAATCATTAGAAGTCATAAATATCAGTTGGAGGAATGGGGTTTGGCTTAAGAAGAATTACAATAAAATACCTTGTAGAGAGAAGCAAGAAAAATGAAACAAGAAAATTTTCACAACAAGCACAATGGAGGTCCTTAAAAAATATTACAGGAAAAGGACTTGGAAGTTCTTTTGTTCTCTGACCAACCCAGTATCCAAAATATATTATTTATTCTTTATCTAAACCCAAGACATTATAAGATTTCAGTTCAAGATATTAACTGGCATGTAACATAAATTCTTTTTTGTACTTACTGACTACAGGAAAGTTCATTACACCTGGTAAAAAAAGAAACCAAACAAACCAAACAACTTGGAAGAAGCCTCAAATTTTTATGCAACAGTGATCACATTTTTACTTTACAATTCTCAAGTCCAAACCCAAAATTTACACAGACCTTATCCAAGAGAAATTTCAAAATTCTAACATTGTTTTTCCCCCCAAAACTGTGCCTAAAACTTTTTTTGGTAATTTTTGAATTCATTTTAAAAGAGAAAAAATATTTATAATGTTAAATTCCCCAGAACTTCAAAGCAGTTAAGAGGATTTTACACTTACTTTCCAGACTCATTCACTAATAAGGTCCATTTCAAACCAGAAGTAAGATAATAGAGGAAGTTCTAAGTTTCTGAAGAGAAGGTTGCTAATACCTCCTTTGCCAGGCTTAATTATAGCAGGCTCCCACGAACAATAAACTTGGTCAGCCAGCACATCCCTCAATTTGTGTGCATCACAAAGTCCCCAAACTCTGAAGGATGGTTTACAAGTGTGCATGTGAGAAGGTCAGGGATGGATCTGGGGAGACTTTTCTGTGGTGGTGGTAATTTGGACCAAGAGCTCTGGTAAACTCAATTTTGAACAATTCCATTAACATTATTAACCTTTTTGTGAGGCTTTGTGTCCATAAGTAGCAAAATTCTTTGTATATGAAGATCAATCTCTTACGGAGAATGAGACAAAATAGTTTGCCCAAAATCACCTTGGAGTTGAGGGGCAGAGCCTTTGGAGGAAATTTGATCTGAGACTTTCCAGGCTGTGCTGGCAGACCTTGCTGAGTACTAGGCCAACCCTCCACTGCAAACCACACAGCTTAGTGCAGGAACAGAAATTTGGAGGCTTATAAACATCTGAAGTGGATAGGCTGTACATTTTGTAGAGATGGGAACCTTCTTCAGTTATAACAGGGACAAAAGGAGCCTAAAGCCTGATCCTGTCCTGTTCTTAGTCTCCAAGCTTAAAGCTGAAAATCTTTTCTAAGCTGTTACAGCTTGCTTGAGAATGAAGTGTTGAGATGGGGGAGCACAAATAATTTCCTAGGAAAAATAAAAAATCAGAAACTTGGTGCATTGCTGCATATCAGGAGCAAGATTAGACTCACATGCTGTGAATAATAACAATAATAAAAATGAACAGGGTAATATAAAAACCTAAGAAAATACTCTACAGCTATGACAGAAGTTGTACCACGTTTGGGCTAAGACATGACTGTCCATCAGTCAATTTCTGATGTATCCACAATATAGAAAAGACCAAATCCTTTAAATCTCTTTCTTTTAGAATACTAATGTAGAAATGAATACAGCAATATTTTCTGTTCACCTAGACAAGGAAGGGAATAATTAAAATCTATTTTTAAAATACTTGAAGATCTTCATGCAAAAGAAAATTAAATATAATAATTTCAGTAATGTTCCATCTGTAGAGAAAAACCTTAATAGAGAGAAGAGTAGTTTTGGACTAGAATTCTGGTACTGCCTGTAATTCTATAATTTCAACCCTGGCTAATTTTGTGCATCTGAATAATTCTCTAAATATGTGCAGATAAAACATTATTTAGAGAGCTAGAATTAATTTTGGAATTAGTACAGTAGTTACAAATTACAAGCTAATTGTGTAAAACAAAAAGAAAAGTTATTCCTGTAGTCCATTTTGTCCTTTTGGAATACGTATTCCCAGGCAATATTATATATTCAAATTAAAAAGCTCAGAGCTGAATCAGTCCAAGGTCATCACAGTTTGTCTGTTACAGTATCCCTGAAGTTTGATAAGAAAGCTACATTAATGAAAATGCATTAGATTAAAAAAAAAAATAGAACACTGCTAAGTTCTTGTATTACTGATGGTAATTTTGCATTTGACACAGAGTTAAAAAGAACTTCTCTATTTGATGGTATACTAATATCTGTACTGACAAATCCTTCAGCACATACTATAGCTGCCATTGCCTGGAGGAAAACCTAAGGACATTCTAAAGAGCACTGTGGAGGGAAGTTGTAAAGAAGCACTCAGTTTGGAGTTGTTAGACTGAAACCAAGAAGGAAGGTTTGATGAATTGCCAGAAGGCTTTATCTTCTCAAAAAGTTTATAATCAAACACAAAGGAGAGTCTACTGCATATTTGGTTGTTCAGCAAACATAAAAAGTTGGTTTCCTTTCATTAATGCATCTTCCTTTACACTCAGACTTATCCAAAACAACACATTCTGTAGATATTGTTACCACTCAAAGTCCAGGATTAATTCACTTCAGTGAAAGTTTGATTCCTTTTAAAAATTGTTTTAAAGCTATGTTTGGCAGAGACATTTGAATCAGAAATAAGGAAAGTGAAAATACAAGTTAATACTACAACATTTTCCAGATCGTCCATGTGAAATCTCAGAAGTACTTTCCACACAGATTATGGACCAGCTCCCTTAAAAAAATCTGATTTAGAAAGGTAAGTATTGACCCACTTTCCATGGGGAAAATGTGGACTAAGGAATTAGTTAAAGTTATATATATATATATATAAAACTTATATTTATATATTTCTATATTTATGTATAAAAGTTATATATATATATATATAAATTTGTATATATGTATATTTCAGAATGTCAAACTGTAAATGGAATCCATATCCCATTATCTCACCAAAAACCTTCCAATGAAGGTATAGGATGACACTCACAAACCCACACATGCACAAGTGCTCCCCCCTCCCCCATTGATATTGTGAATCAGGTCTTATAATATTGGTGTCTACAGCATAGATACCTTCAACTTTAGAGCTTGCTGCAAGTTTCTCTTAAAATTAATGGAGAGCCAGTTGTTTTAAGACATGACCCATTCAATCTTACTAGGTGGCAGCTTTAGGAATGGTTAATCACAGGTCCCAAATGCCAATCTTTCTTTAGTGATGCTAAATAGAACCCAGACAAGTAGCTCAGAAGTAAAGACATACATTTAGAAAAATCTGCCCACAATGAGCACTGGAGCATTTTCTAGCATTTTTCTGTGGTTTTTTCATTAAAACCAATTGACAAGTACATGGCTATGAATATTAAGCAACCTTTTAAGGTGCTCATTCTCTGTTTTGAATGCACATAAATCAGTTAGGGCTACAGTTTTAAAGGCATTTAGACATGTAAAGCTAAGATGGAGATTATGTTTTACATGTGTTTTCTTACTTTTCAGCAATAAATAAGAAATATTAATGATGTTAATGGTTTAGGAAGGAAATGTGACAAAAGAGTAGGAGAAAGAGTCAAGCTATATGAATAAATTATATTTGAGATATATTAGCCCCATATGAGCTATGCTGAATAATATCACCTTGGCTAGAGGATAAATTTTTTCCTGTGGCCTTACAAATTACTAACTAACTTGCCGTAAATATGCTCCTGGGTTTAATCTGCAGGCTTGCTCTTAAATGTCCACTGAATATTGTCGTAGTATGCATAGATGAAAAACAATCCACCTAACATACACTCAGTATATGTTAGAAAACTGAAAGACCTGGTGAACAACTGATATCCTGGCTACAGAAGCAAGTAGCAGAACTCCCATGGAGCTGAATATGGAGAGATTGTCTATTTCATCTTGAGTGTCATAGAGCACCAAACATGTTGACCAATATATTTAAAGAGAATAATAAATTCTCTCTTCTCGGTGGAAAAAAGAGAAAGAAAGAAAATAAAAGAAAGAAAAAGAAGGAAGGAAGGAAGGAAGGAAGGAAGGAAGGAAGGAAGGAAGGAAGGAAGGAAGGAAGGAAGGAAGGAAGGAAGGAAGGAAGGAAGGAAGGAAGGAAGGAAGGAAGGAAGGAAGGAAGGAAGGAAGGAAGGAAGGAAGGAAGGAAGGAAAGAAGGAAAGAAGGAAAGAAGGAAGGAAGGAAGGAAAGAAAGAAAGAAAGAAAGAAAGAAAGAAAGAAAGAAAGAAAGAAAGAAAGAAAGAAAGAAAGAAAGAAAGAGAAAGAAAGAAAGAAAGAAAGAAAGAAAGAAAGAAAGAAAGAAAGAAAGAAAGAAAGAAAGAAAGAAAGAAAGAAAAAGAAAGAAAGAAAGAAAAAGAGAGAAAGAAAGATCCTGCTCATTTCTTCTCTTTGGTTTGAGTGTCTTCAGGCTGAAAAGAAAGAAACCATTTAGCTAGTATTTAAAGAATAGGAAGAATGTATAAGAGACGTATTCTGGGAGACAAAACTAAAATGACAAAATCTACAGAGTGGGTATAAGAACCTGTATGGGATAAATGGACAAACACTAAGTCACTGACATAATTCAGTATTTTGCACTCGGTGTTTTCCTGCCTCTTTACGGAAGTGCAGACCACAGCCTCAGCGTGAGCAGAGCCTCATTTAAAGTGTCTTAATAGAAATTAAGTATGAAGGTGTGAAAAAAAGGAGTGCTAGCTTCAAGCTGAGTATTAAACCAAACTTTCAGCAAGTGAAATCTGTTCAAACATGCCATAGTATAGTGCTGAAAAAGCACAAGGAATCATGCTCCTGGGAGCATTCCAGTATTGACAGATATATTACTATATGACTTTCCAGTCTCAGTATCAATGATATGATATCTCTTCAGTTTAGCTTTTTCTCATTGCTTGTGTTGCAGTTTGTGTTTTTATGTTCTGTTAGATATGACGCAAAGAGTAGCAGCTTTCTTAGTAATGACAGGACATGTGTTTACAAAGAGATCATCAATTATGTGGTCAGGGTCACAGAAGGATTAACTCACAGAGATGGCACGGGGCATGATTTTGCCTAAATGTGCTGCAGTTCTCCTGTGTGGCCTTGTGCAAGTATTGCCTGGGACCATACTTGTACTGCCATGCATCATCACGGCTATATCACAGCATTTATGTTCCAGGTTCCCAGAGGGAGTCCAGCATCCTGTGTTAGGTGCTTTGGATCCCTGTACAGTGTATGTGGAAAAGTGAACATACAAAGATGCATCTTTAAGCAAGTTGCTGCCCAAAGAAATACTCGTCTGAGTAGGCATTAATTTGCTAGATGGATGATTCCTTCTTGAAAAGATGGATTTTCCTCCATTTGGTTTTACAGCCCAGTTCCTCTGTTTGGATGTAGTGGCCCTGCTCTCAGAGCTCAAGAAGGGATTCTAAAAGAGGTTTTTTACATATTAGAGTAGCAGTAAGAACACCAACCTTATTTATACTCTGGTTTTATAAATGAGAAGTTGTAAGGAAAGACTGGAAGTCCTTTTACTTTTTCCTTCTGCATGTCTGCCTGAATTCACAAAGTCTATAAAGAAAAAAACTTATTTTTATTTATTCATGATCTAATTTCTCTGTGTATGATGTAAATTTTAAGGGTCTATTCTAGCTGAGTGTTTCTGCAATAATTTAGCTCAGTGAGGATCTGTTTCAGTTAAAGCCTGTAAGTGTAATTTTAATGCAAAAGATCAAAGTAGTTTCCATATTTTTGTGGTGTTCATTACCTTATATAAACAGAAACCACATCTTGTGTTTGTTGATTTAGTACTTTGGATTCAGGTAGCTAATCCAGAAATAGTCAGTCTCTAATTTTCTTAATAGACATGTGAAGGGACTTTTATATTGTGTCTTTTGACTTTTTCTTGGTATTCCTCCTGCCCTGAGTGACATTTCCTTAATGTCCTCAAATATTTGAAACACAAAATATTTTAGCGTTCCTTGTCTCAAAAATGTTATTAGATGAATTTTTTTTCCAGTGTTCTCAGAGATTCTTAGTCTTCAAAAGTCCACATGGATCAATTGTAATATGGAGGGGAAAGAAAATTAACACACTTCTTTTTCTAAAAACATATTATATTTTGAACAGTCTGACTGTTTTCCTGACTAGAACCAGAGAATACTGAATGGATATCACCAGAGACTTAATGAACATCTTTCTTTTTGGAAAATACTTCTTTCTTCCTTGGTTTTAATCTCCTCCTTCCTGTCTGTGGCAGATGGCATTATGCTGATGAAGAAGAGATATGTCTGGTTCTCAACAGCTTGTGCCAGCAGACCAGCAGTGCCTTTCCCTGCAAAACTCATTTAATGTAGCGAAAAGAATAGAAGGCAATTATTATTAAAGAAAATGAACTCAAAATTCATCAGTAAAACATAGGAAGGACAGAGGTACTGCTGAAATACTGATATGCCTGTGTCTTGTTAAACTCTTCAATGGGGTGAAGCTCATATCGATTCTGTAGGGCCCTGAGTGGGATGTATAAAATACTGCAGCTGTGGTGCATTGTGGGAGAGTTATTCTGATCAAATAGTCTAGACCAAAGTTTTTAATTTCTCAATGAAATCATTAAATGCTGCAGGGAAGTAGATGCTTATCACAAATGAATAGCAAGCTGCTAGGTCAAAAGTCTGGTTTTGCATTAAAAAAAAAAAAAAATCAAAAAAACAGCTTTACTTTGCTTTCATAATAAACAACAAACTTCAAGCCAGTGAGACATTTGAGCAGGAGTCTGTTATTGGCCAGCATTATTATCTGGATGGTGCCAAATATTAAGTAGCATGACATGGGAAACCCAACAGGAAATATTTTTCATTTGAAGGCTAGATGTTTTCATATTCAGCTCTAATCAGCTGACTTTTATGAATATTATCTCTTGTTCTACATTTTAAGTTTTAAAAAACAAACCAAAAATTGCATTAGAGACTGACTAATATTGACTTTCAAGACCTAGGGCTTACTCCTGTGTGTTAAGCTACTTTTAGAAAAAGAAGAAATCTTATCTCATACTTTTATGGACAAAGTTTTCAGTTTTCAGGACAGCCATTCAGTTTGCAGATAAAAGTAATTTAAAAAATAATCATATGTAACAAAATATTGTCTTCCAGAAAATGAACTGATAACATCTTATATTTAATATGGACCATTAATGGGATTTTTGAAATATAATTTTCAACCTGTGTTAATCAAAACACAGAAAGAAATGTTTTATGCTTATACCAAAATGTCATATTTATTTAGCTTATTTCATTAAAAATAATTCTCATGTTATTTAAAGCCCAATGACAAGGCTAGATTTCCAAGAGAAAAACATGGGGATCCCAATGCTGGAAACACACCATGAATTTAGGATGAAAATCAGTTTCCAGATTGGGCTTGACACAATATAATCTACTGGCTAATGTTTATGTTCTATTGACTTCAGGAGGATGGAGTGTTGGGCCACCCAAATGCTGTCTGATAACAATCCACTAGATATGATGAGTTACTGATGAATTTCTGAAGTGCTGCAGCTAATGAAAATTTTAATCTGTTCCACCTGACAGTAGGCTGTGAGTTCAAGTTGATCCTGGGTAATACGGCCATGGTATTTTGTTATGACCACTGTATTTTGTAGTGGTCATGGCATTTGTGGTGTGATTATGGTAATTTGCCATGCAAAATGTAACCAATGTATTTGCTTTCTTAGCTGATTTTTTCTTTTATTAACACCTCCCCAAACCAAAAAGAACACAAAAAATGACCAACCAATCAACAAACAAACAAACAAAAAACCCCAAACCCAAACAACAAGAAAACCTAAACAAAAAAAACCCCAAATAACAAAATCCAAGATAATTCAAACAGCAAAACAGTGTTCTCAGATTTTAAACCTCTCAGATGGCTGGGATTTAAGTCCTACAATTCCCCCAAAAGATTGATTATGCCCTTGCCACATTCACATGCCAGAAGTATACTGTATTGATTGAACGTCTACTGCTTTTAGCAGTTAATAAATCCCAAGTTAGTGTTTACTGGCTTATGAAAGAGAGAGACACAATAACATTGCATATATTAATTGTGCTTTTAAAATTAAATGTCGGTAGCATATCGGAAAGGTGGAACTATTTTAATTAATGCACCAGGTTGACAGCAAGTTGTGTTAACAAAGTTCAGCAAAATGTCTTCCGTGTCCCTGGGATGTTCATAAAAATAAATTAGCCTGTGAAGACAGCATGGTTCGGGGAATTCTAACACACGTAATTGTACCAGAATGCAAAGCAAGCCAACAGGTTTGCTAAGATGATTAACAGTTAACTGAGTTTGGAATATGAATAACTCTTTTGCGTACCCATAATTTATTTTAATTTCTTTAGGTTGACTACAACCTGAGACCAATTCAGAGAAGAGAATGCTTATTTATCTTAGTTTTCTTTTGGATTGTGGATGAGATCACTTTCTTTAACTACGTGGTTTCTGACCACTGACAGCACAGCCCAAAGTAAAGGTGCTCACTGATGCTGAATAGATGAGAGAAGACTGGTTATTACATCTCAAAGAACTGCTCTGCAGAGTATTTGACTCTGGGCCTTGATGTCAGTAGTCAGGATGGGAAAGGTAATTGCATTAATTAGCTTAACAGGAAAATTCTTCCAAGAACTGCTGGCTGTTTCTGAACAAGATAAAATATTTTCAGGAAGGAAATGTGTGGATCATTTGCTAAGTAGAAATCTTAGTTGAAGGCTACAACTTTGAATCTCAGTTAACAGGGCTGGAGTCAGCAATTTAAAAGTTGGGTACCCAGAGCAAGGTGATCAGGGAGGCTCTTTTTAGAGACAAGACAGATGTCTTGGACCATTTTTCATTCCCTTTCTGAAGCAGGCATGTAAGGAAGGTGATCTGAATTACATCAATTGATATGCTGTTCCCTTTGTCTCCAAGTACTGTAGCAGGAGCGTAAATGGCTAAAGAGGAGCACTCTACTGCTCTTCAGTGAGATGACTTTCATCCCGACATGGGTCAGTGATGCATGAATTTTTGTAGCATTTATTGCATCATATTGCAGGACACATTGTTCCACAAAGGTGGATAAGGATTAAGTGACTTCCAGAGATCTGAGCAGGTGGACATCATTATTTTTGACAATATTCTGACCTGGGTATATTATCCACTATCCTTTATCTTCTTTTCCTTCCCTCCTCTACAGAGTAAGATAGATGCAAAAAAAAAAAAACCAAACCAAAAAAACAATCAACAAACAAAAGACCGCCATAATCCTGTGATCAACTCAGAGACCAAATATCAAAATCAAACAGTTAACATACACGGGTAAAATGAGATCAGATTACCAGGAGTCAGGAACATCTAGGAGCACAGCAAACAGGCCAGACTGCAACAGACCCATGATCAAGAGTATCCTATCCATATATCAGAACAGAAACTGTCACAGCTGATTTTTCTATGTTATTGCACAAGAGGATATTGGGTGACACACTCAACATCACGATAATTCTATTTTCACCAAATTCAAAGTACTCATATTTTTGGATATGTGAAGTACCTCACCTGACTAAGAGAGTAGATTATTATTGTTAACAGTACCAAAGCTGATGAGAAAAAATGTATTTAAATGTTGATGGAAGTTTTGCTTTTCTGAGACTGAGAGATGACCATTGAAGGAATGAGGTGCAAGCAGAAAAGGAAGAGAATACACAGAGTAATAATACACGGTTTGCTTGACAAACATGGATTTAAATGGGGAGGGGAGGAAAGAGAAAAATCATCTACATTAGAACAATTTATGTAAGGCTAGACTTTTCATTGGCCAAGGTTGTGTCTAGAATATATATAATTTCATAACTCTTTATGCAGAAGACATTATGGCAGCAAAACTCAGAACTTGTGTCAGCAATGATGTTTATGTTTTGAACACACTACTAAAACTGAAGAAAATTCTGAAAAGGACACTATAAAACATTCAGGAGGTGGAGAAACAAAGTTACAGACATGCTAAAATGCTAAGACTATTACATTATCCATAGCAATGATGAGAGGTGGTTTGATCACACTGTGTATGTTCTTTCTAAGACTAAAAATACCAGATATTGAAGAGTTTTTTAATGTTTGAGTCAACGGTTTGAAATTGTAACTACACAGCTTTTAATTTAAACACATTTAAAACAGTAAGATCAGGAAGAAAAAAAAACCAGCACTGAATAGAATTTTTAATTTATGAAGGACAATTTTGTATTTGATATGAGCTTGGGTGTTGAGGAAGAAAATACAAAATTACTGTCCACTTTAATGAAAAACCCTTGCTTCAAGGATGTGACATGGAATCAGATCAACAGTCACAGTAGGGCTGATACCAACTTTCTTACCCTCTTCCCTCTGCTCCGAAAAGAATTAAAAAAAAGTGCTTGTAGTAATTTTAAAGAGTTTGATGCATTATATATATATATATATATATGTATATATATGATATTAAGTAGCTTAATTTCCCTCCATTCAAAACCTTTGAAGATGTTTTAGCAGTGTAACGGCAGAATGCCAATTCATAACAACCCAAATAGGTGGAAAAAATTGCTTGCTGAAAGTACCTCCTCTTCTCTTCAGCTGGCTAAAATTAGCTGCCCAGTTCCAAAATGCCGTAATAAGGTGGGATAAATCCCATCATAAAAAGAATTCAGTGGAAAATATTCCATGAGAAAGGGTATGGTCTGTGAAAAAAGCACTTACTATCATGCATTTGCTGTAATTATACTTTACTTTTCAAACTGTAATGAGCAGTCATTCATAAAAATGGTAGCTTAAAAACACGACTAATTTGTTTTAATTTTCTTCATTGATCATTTTGATATACGTGTTGTTAAAATGTTGATATATTTCCTGCACTGAATTTGCATCTCTGGTCATTGGCCACTTTATTGCATTTGAGAGCATTGATGCTTGGAGACATCCAGTAGAGTAGTACCTCTACTTTTCTGACATTTTTGTCCCTCCTACACTTTCTAGTATGTAAAATTCCAGAAAGAGTTCTATGAGAGGCACATGCCTACAAAAAAATCCTCTGAGAGAGGATACCAAATGGGGGAAAGCAGGAGTGTGAAATGACAGAAGCGTACAGCTGCTTCGCTTGTTTACCAAAGGTGGGGATGATGTCAAGAAATAAACCCAGGTGGGCTATACAGGAATGGTTGGCTTTGGAAGACACAGGCCTCTAAATAGTTCACAGGTGGAATGTTTAATACAAAAGGGAAACAAATTGGTTTATGAACTGGAAGACATTTTTACCTCTTGCTTGGGATAAACACATTCCTCCCAAGTGGGGCTGGAACTAAAAGAAATTCCCTGAGTCGACTACATCTGGCATGTGCTCATGGGAGGAGTCATGGTGTTGGGCTGCAGGGAGATGCGTAGGATCTAAAGGAGGGTGTGCTGAGAGAGGGTGGATGAGAAGCAGATGAGATAAGAATGCTATTATGAAATCTCTTGGGTGTCATGAAAGCTTCCTACAATTCTGGTTCTAAGTATGAGCTTATTTTAGTGACAAATGAACCAAAGTGTAAAAGACACTGAAGGCTGGAAATCCTGTTAGTATCATGGAGTATAGCTGAGAAGGCCTTTCTTTCATCTTTTCACTTCCCAAGATTTTAGCCTTAAATAGTTAAGAAAAAGAAATTCATTCTTATAAATTATTGTTTCTCTATCTGAAATTTTCCACACCTTATCTCTTTTTTTGCTACCCTTTGTAGCAGGTTGTTAGATTATGTTTACATTAAAACTGTTTGACTCTCATGCATTGGAGACATCTGCGAGGTGGCTTTGAACTAGCTATACTTTCTACAGCTGTTAGGAAGAGAGCCATGGCAACACACAGTGTGCTGTAGGCTTTAAAGTGTGCCCTTGAGATAGAAAGGAGGACAACATAACAAACCTTGACTACCTTCCAGATTGGAGTCAAAATAGATGTTAATTTGTCTCTTCGTATATTTTCCTGCTGCTAGTCACTTGTAATTGCTGTTTACAGACCCAAGTTAGAATGAGGTCATCACTTTGCCCCCAAGCTTTGGAATATTAAGCAGGATTTCTTAAACCTGGGTTGTCAGGGTTGCTGTCACCAGCTATCTTCTGCCATGCAGCACACATCCATTCACAGTCCTGTATCTCATGTGTCTTAGCCTTATCTGCATAAGCTAGGTAATAAAAATACCACAAACAGGTTATTTGCTCATTCCTAATTCACCTTAGGAGTACCCCCACCATATTTTATGAATGTCTCCAGTGAGTACTTGATGGTTTTTTTTACATTTCTTCAATATTCTCCTCCTTTTTCTGATCACTTTAGGCTCCCTGATTCCTTTTCTAGGGTAAAGTGGAGTTAAACTAAAATCTCTTATGTGATAAAGAAAGAAATAATTCTAGGTGTTAAAATAGGTTGTCAGAATGTTGACAAGTGTAGATAGAACGTGATTTATGGACCTTTAACTTTTTAAATTAAAATCTTATATCCTTAGGTAATACAGTACTGCTGGTGTGCATTGAATTCTCACACTGCATTCCAAATTATCTATAGTACATTAATTTACCATAGATCTGTTTCAGTTGTTTGAGTAAAATGGACAAGATAAATTGAATTAGTCTGAAGTATAACTCTGAAGTATAAGATTGTGAGGAAAGGGAAAGGCCATGAAGACTGTCAGACGTAAGAATTAACTGCTATCACTTGAAATGTTACTTGTGGAAAAGAGACACTGGGAGACAGTAATTTGGATACTCTTTGCTGGCTGATGCAGTGGATATCCTGTTCAGGGACATACAGCTTAAGGGGATTTGTAGCATAGTTTCCTTTCAGGATGTCTCAAGTTAGAAATGGAAATTTAAGAACTTAACAGAAGTCATATAAAGTTGGGCCAATAGCCCATTACATCTGGATCCTGCCAGGCTCATGGCAGAATTCAGAGTTGTAGGCCAGAAACCTCAGAAAATTTAATTTTTATAACAACTTACCTACAAAGAGTTTTCCTTCTCATCACACTTAATTGTGAATTTCCTAAAATCCTGAAGTGTCACAAAACAAACAATCTTGATTATTCTAAATTTTAACTTTTTCTAATTCAGATGAATGATTTTTAAGTTCCAGTTTTCAATTTTATGAGCTTATGCAGTCTAGGCATAGATACTGCAAAATACTTGGAGAGGCTGTTTTTGATTTTTTTTCTCTGCAATATGGTCAATAGAAAGCACTTAAAGTACTGTGGAAGGCCTTTTTGCAAACTACTTTTAGCTTGAGCGGATCAATGGTTTTGAAAAGGCATATCAAGGAAAAATAAAGGTAATTCAAAATTATTTTTTAGGTCCTGAAACATTTGATGAAATTAAAATTTAAAAAGAAATTTATGAACTGTGACACAGTAAAGACAGGAAAGATCTCCCTTTTTTATGGTTATTCTTTTTCCTGTAAAATTTTGGACTTGATCTACCATGATTTTTGGAGCTTCTCAGAGAGAAAAAAAAAAAACAAAACAAAACAGATAAAGGATTATTTTACAGATTAAGATACTGTTGCAGTCATAAGTACTTTATACAGCTTTTTGGGGAGTTCCAATGTCCCTATCAAGTTTTAGCATTTAGATGCCCAAATAGTAACAGATGAAAGTTAAAATTCTTTTACAAATTAGGAACTGGTGAAGCCGTAAAGTGAAATAGAGGCAAAAAAGGAAAAAAAAAACCAAACCCGAAACAGTTCACAGCTGGATATCTGAGGATTTCAGCCAAGACTGCATTATTGATCATGCACTGTTAGTTGACAGAGAAAGCTGGTCCCTTAGGCTGTCTTTACAGGGGGTAATTATAAAGGCATTTCACATCTTGGATGTATGAAAAGGCCTTTCAGAAATGCTTACTTAACTTCTACTGAAGGAAGTCAGAAAATTAGGTTCCTATCTTAGACCTCACCAATGCACCAGATTTGAGGGATGAGCTGTAGTTAAGGTTATTCATCAGAACTAACCTTCCAGTCTAAATGGTTTGATCTTCCCCATCGCTTTGCTGTAGAACGGCTACATCAGAAGCAGACATCTACCATGTTACATCATTTTCTCCAAAGGCAGGTGGAAAACCATGAAAATAAACGTGATTATTTCTAGTATTTCAATATTTTAGTGGGGAAAATAGCAGAACAACATGCTAAAAGAAGCCCAAAGAATTCAGAAAAAATGTCTAATGTTGAATGTACACAGCTGGTTTTGAAGCCAAACAGAAAGTATTTAATTGTGAACATGTCTTTCTCAGTCAACCCAAAACATATTAGAGACCAGGAAGGAAAGAGATAATAAATACAAGAATTAATTTTGAAGTCACTTCAGGCTACTGATCTATATAAGATCAAGCAACATTCTTCTGTGACATCTGAATCCGTAAACATGTCATTTCAGCTTCATTTCCTAGTGTGGTGCTTTGTTAGGTTAGTGTTTGTCTCCTTGAGATGGAAGTCTGCAGGAGGAATAGTGGTAGGTTTGCTGTATAAACTTTTTGTTTAAATTCAAATTTAGGCAAACAGGCTCCTCTTCTGGAATCCTCAAATGCATTTACTTTCTACTTTAACTTTCTAAGAATGAAGGTTTTAGGAACTCTGTAGAGGCCTAAAATTTAGATATAAATATAAATTAAATGAACTCTCTAAGCTAGGAATGATCTTTGTCTATATTTCTGAAATTCTGGAAGATGAGGAACCTACCTCTGCTTCAGCAGCAACATAAAGTGAGATGTAAGAATTACCTCTGTCATATATACATATTTTCTCAGGTTTCCTATATCTCATTTTATTTGCTTACAGTACAAGCAATTAAAAGTATCATTGAAATTATAAACTAATTCAGAAATCTCCTAATCTTATAGTATTCTGATTCCTTTCACCCACTCCTTCTCATATGAATGAATCTACATTTTCTATGCCAAAAGGAAAGGAAAACTTCAGCTTGGGAATTGTATTGGGATAGATCTCTTTCTGCAGCAGGTGAGTTCTCTCTCTCTGATAGTTGGTTACATAACCTAAATGTCCATGCAATGGTGGCCTAGGCTGTTAGAGCAGGAAAGAAGTCTGGGTAACTCTGCTTTGCTGCAGTGTCCCTCTCACAAAATAACATTCTTTCAGTATGGAGGGAGGTAATCATTACTGCAGAGCTGTTACAGCGGGGATACTGTAGCACAATGCACCAAACCAGGAGTCCCGTGGAAAGGAAATATACATGGACGGATTCTTGCTAGCTGTTTCAGAGATGTTTATTTCTGCAGCCGCGTGGCCGGGGCTCTGCCGAGGAACTGCTCAATCCCGGGACCCGAGGGTCCTTGCCCGCGCAGGGGAACACAAAACAACCAATGGGGAATGAGGCTGAGCAGGGGCAGGGAAACGCCGTGCCTCCCCTCAGGGCCCCTCTCCCAGGGCTCCATGGCAGGCGGAAGAGACCCCAACACAGAGCCCACCATCCCACCCCTTTATCAGCATTCTCAGGTTTTATCATCTATGGCTGCTTAAATTCAGGATCTTTCCATTTTGCACAACCTAAGTGGAACAAAAGGACCAGAACTCAAGAAGATTTTGGCTGCTTGTGTGCTCAGGTACCTCAAGACTATGGATTTGTTCAGAATTTTAATGTTTGTTATCGGCCAGGGTTAGACACATTTTTTTCCCTTCATCTAAATCGAAAAATGCTGAAAACATTTTGAAAAATGTTTTGCTATTTTACTTTTGGTTCAGAAATTATGCATTGCTTGGATTTGTGTACCAACAGATAATGAGGGAACATCACACAATATATGATAACAATAACACTGAAGTAATGTGAGAAAGTCATTTATCTTTCCGTTTCCACTCTGCCTGTTAGAATCTGAAAATCACTACCATTCCCATTTGAATAAATATTTTGGTGGGAAACATTCATTTGAATATAAAGGACTAAAGAGTTCAGCTATTTCCTGTATGCACAGAAGTTAGATGGGAAGGGAAGAAAGAGATGAAGTACTGCTACTTATCAGCAATATAAGCTGCATCTTTTGAATGTTTTGTCAGTATTAAAGTACCTTATGTTTATTGATAATCTCTTTGCCAGGCATGTTTTGTAAGTCTATTTCTCAGAAAGGTATCTCATTTTCCATGTCTCTCTCTCTCTTTCCCTCTTCTTCTAAATTGCTTAACAGCTTGGAGGGATCTGTCACAAATTTCATTACATCTTCAATATTTGCGTGTACAGGTAGAACTAATTCATTTTAAAGAATTATTAGAAAAACGTATTTTGTTTTTGCTCTTTATGTTGATATAGGAATTAATAGTAATTGATTATGATCTGTGCCCAAATTACATTGAAATTTTTTAACTCCAGTAATGTATCTAACTCAGGCACTTAAGTAACATGCTAAGGACAAAGAATCTCAGGTTTTCTTGTGAGAGATCAGAAACAGAAAAACCTTCTCTATCCCTTATGTCTTTTTGTGCATCAGTTAACATGAAATTAACAGGGGTCAAGATCCACTTCTATGGATGTGAAAATTGTATCGGAAGGAGGAGAAGTAAGGTGAGGTCTTCTTGTCTTATATCTGGGATTCATCAATGATCTGGAACATCTTTCTCAAGGAAATAACTGACTTTCTGAAAAAGTCTTCTTAATGGTGTCAAAGAACTGGGGTGATTTGCTCTTCATTCTGCTATACTGCAGTGCTGACAAGGGGCTCCATCTCAGGTAAGTGAAACATTTGACCCGACCTTAACCTCGATTCTGCTCATTTCCAGGTCTGGCAAAAATAGATGAAAAGAAAAAGGATGCCAAACTCCCTTCTCTTCCCAAGTCTGATAAACTTTATTATTGTTTCTTCCTTCCTTCTTTACCTTTTATCCTTTGCAAAGAAGCATACTTTATTTCTGAATGCAAGAGGGAGCCCAAAACCCCAATAATTTCACTGGTTTGGGGACTGAATGGAACCAGTTCAGGACTGTATGCAACCTAATGGTCCAAACTTGACAGGCTAGAACACTTGATTATCGTATAGTTCTTTCTCCAAAATTCATGGGCTGAATGCGTCACTTTTAGCTGACAATCTGCTCTGAGTTCCAATCTAGCAAGACATTTTTTCTTTAGTTCTGTGGTTCCAGTCTGCCAAGGCCATGACACTATCTTGTGCGATCTGACTTTGTAAGGGTAGTGCCACTGATTTGTCGTGGCAAGACAGTACTACAAAACAAAAAGTGATGTTTACAAATTCATCACAGCAATCTCAGCTCTGATAATATGGTTTTGGCCTGCTAAATTTGGGCATGCCCTTTGAAGCTTACATTGAATTTACTGTCTCAAAGTAAAAAAAAAAAAAAAAGCACAAAGAAAGACACGAGCAGCTGGACATTTCCTAGTCTTTTGCAGGAACTTCTGGTCTGTTTTAGACTAAAATCCTTGCTGAACGTGGTTTCTCTGATTTCTAAGGACAGCTTGTATTGGCAATGAGAGACACAATTACTGCATGTACTTGCCTAATAATTACTTGACAACTTCAGATGCATAAACAAAATGATATTCTTAGGTAAGTCGATTTGCAACCCAAGCTGCAGACCGAATTTACTGTAGATAGGCATATAAATGAATTCTGAAAAAACCCTCACTTTTCTGTTTCAGGGAAGTAGATTTACTTTTCATTCATAAGTTCTAAAAGTAGAGACAACCATCCTCTTGTGTGAAAGAATTTCCTGTGAGGAGCAAAAATGATTTTAAAACAAAAATAGTTTTCTCACAAGAAAACCCTGAAATCTTAGTGTTCATGACTGAGTTCATGTTCAGCTACCTTAAAATATGAACTTTACCTGGTGCTTTGAAACACCTCTCACAAATGAGACGTGAAGACGCTATACTGGGACTAAAAGCTAAATGAAGTGGTGTTGGTGGTCCATTAGTTAGCAGTTTCTTCACTAAATCTGTACTTATGACTCAGAATGAAGCACTGTGTTTTAGATGAAAATTAAAACAGAGGTCCCTGACCATTTTGTTTCATTAAACATCCAATGACAATTTTAAACAAAGCAGGGGATGTTAAGTTCAACGTTCTTACAAAATTCCTATCTGGATAATTACATCCTGCTCTACTAAACTTCCCTCCAGTGAAAATTTAATTAAAATGATTTGATGTCTCTCTGGCACAGTGTAGACAGGTGTCTGTAACATAAAAGCCACCAGCACATTTGACATAAATTGATGTTCTTCTGTGGCAGGGAGAGCAAGGATAGAAGCATTACTTTCTCCTTACAAGAAATGGACATTCCATTTCAGGCACTGGGTACATCCAAATTATGCTGTTGATAACAAAGTGCTACATTTTTTGATACATGCCCAGAACTTCTTTTAAGGAGTAGGAACTGAATTCATAGCTCACAGCCCTTCTGGCAATCAACTAGGTTCTTACTAGGTTTTATTAATGTTATATGTAGTGATTAAATAGCTATACACAGGAGGAAAGGATGTGGAAGGCACTTTTGCAGTGCAGCTGGGAATCTGCAACACAGACATTGAGAAAGTCTTTTACATTAATAATCAAAGGATCACAGAACCACTGGGGCTGGAGGGCACCTTTGGGGATCATAGAGTTCAACACCTCTTCTCAGAGCACGATCAGCTAAGGCAGGTTGGTCAGGACAGTGTCCAGTCATGTTTTAGTGTCTTAAATGATGGAGAGTCCACAACATCTCTGGGCAACCTGTGTCAGTGTTTGACTGCTCATACATTAAAAACCCCTGTTTTTCTTCTGTTTAAACAGAATTCCCTGTGCTTCGACTTGTGTTTATTACTTCATGTCCTTCCACTGGGCACCACTGGGCCTGTCTCCAGTTTCTTTACTCTCCCATCAGGTATTTATACACACTGATAAAGTCATCCCCTGACTGCTCCAGGCTGGGCAGTCCCAGCTCTTTCAGCCTTCCCTTTCATGTCAGATGCTCCAAGACCTTAACGAAGTTGTGGAGACCTGCTGGACTCATTCCAGCACATCCATGTCTCTCTTGCACTGCAGAGCCCAGAGCTCAACCCAGAGCTCCAGATGGGTGTCCCTAGGGCTCAGTAAAAGTTGATAAAAGAATCTACTTTCTTGTACGTCTTTCAACTGGGCAGATGACCATTCCCTGTGTTCTAAATATTCTGCACCAAGTGACAAAAGGCAAATAGTGGTTTTTTGGAGGAAAAGGTTGATAAACTCAAGGAGCAGATGGGCATATTCTCTGGACCTCATATGTCTTGCAAATATTTTGCTAGATCCACTTCCATATGACTGTCATTCTTTACCAGTTCTTAGCAATAGCTTAGCCTTTTAAAGCCTTAATTAAACTGTCTCACTAATGGACAGTTAATGATTTAAAAGGAAACAATTCACCAATGTCATGTCCCTCCATTATACAGTACACATTTTAATAGTTTGTACTGAATCAGTTGCTTATCAAGACCTTGAATATCTCAACAATCGTACTACATTTTCTCAAAATAACATAATGTGATACAATGTGGTAAAAGTAGAGTGACAGCAAGAGCTGTGGTTTGAATGTAAATGCTGCGTTATACCATGGCAAAAAAATGTTCCACAAATCTAATGAGTCAGACATAGCCTTGAGTCTGGATGATATTCAGCATAATGACATGGCTCAAAAGTAATTGCCAAACAGTCCCTCATCACTCACAGTGCCTACTCAGTCATCTAGACCCTGTGCAAGCAAAACTCCCAGTGACTTCAATAATGTAATGCCTTAGAAATGAACCCAAGATTATTCAAGAGAAAAAAAGAAGTGAAAGTCAAACAGAAAAACAATCACTTTAGAATGTATACAGCTTCCATCATCATAATATCTCTGCACTTCACAATCTTTTCCCAAAATGCTATTAAGCATTCATAAAGTAGTGATTTTATGAACAGGTATCTGATGCATTCAAGGTCATGCAAGAGATGTGGCAAACAGCAATACAACAATCCACCCTAAGAGACAAACCTTGTCCCAGGATAGAGGGAATTCCAGTAGTTGTCTAATAATGACTAGGGTCTACTAATAGGTAATTTTATGCATCAAATTTTATCATTAAAATGCATCCATTACAGTCTGAATCAATATCAATATTCAGACTGATTTCCTTATTGTTATTGACAGCAAACTCCATCCTGAGATAAAAACTTTCCTAATAGCCAACTAAAATATGCCCTGCTGCACTGTTAGATCACTTGTGATTCTTTTCTTTTCCAGTTAATTATAATAATTGATTCTATTGATTCCATGCTTTTTCTGAAAATGTTTGTGCATAACTCAACAATGAATAGTCAGAACGACTCTTCTAAACCAAAGATTATCTGCAGGAGATGACCAAGGATTAAAAATAGATTTATGAATCTAGTGAATAACAAGCTGATTCACACACCTTCCACTGGCAAAGTAGCCGTACCTGAGCCTGTTCTCCAGCTGGATGTTTTGAGTTAGTCCCGGGCAGCAGCCAAGCACCACACAACCACCTGATCACTCCCCGTCTCTTGCAGTGGGATGGGGAAAAAGAAAGACTAAAAAAGACTCCATGGGTCAAAATAAAAATAGTTCAAAAAGGGAGGAGAAAGGGAAGGGAAGGGAAGGGAAGGGAAGGGAAGGGAAGGGAAGGGAAGGGAAGGGAAGGGAAGGGAAGGGAAGGGAAGGGAAGGGAAGGGAAGGGAAGGGAAGGGAAGGGAAGGGAAGGGAAGGGAAGGGAAGGGAAGGGAAGGGAAGGGAAGGGAAGGGAAGGGAAGGGAAGGGAAGGGAAGGGAAGGGAAGGGAAGGGAAGGGAAGGGAAGGGAAGGGAAGGGAAGGGAAGGGAAGGGAAGGGAAGGGTGCAAAAGGCTCTCCTAAGCAGCTTGATGGCCAACCAGTTTCTGAGCAATGTCTACCTTCCTCCCAAACCCCTATTCCCTATGTTTTTATTGGTGAGCATGATGTTACATGGCATGGGATATCCTTTTGTTCAGCTTGAGTCAACTCTGTTGGTTGTATACCCTCCAGCTTATTGTGTGCTCCTAACACACTTGCTGGGGGGAGCAGATTTGGAAAAAAAAGAAAGACTTGACACTGTGCAAGTGCTGATCCACCATAGCCAAGTGTGTTATAAGCACTTAGTCACAAAATCAAAGCACAGCACCACAAGGAAGAAAATTATGTCCATCACAGCCATGCCCAGTACACTATGGGATCTCATCCCAGTCTATAAATTGACCTTAGATTTAAATAAGAATGGGCACATCCATAAATCTGCTGGAAACAGGCAGTCAGCTGACCTGTGTCAACTCTCAGCACTGTTTTTGGGTTCATGTTTTTTTTGGTTTTGGTTTTGGTTTTAGTTTTTTTAATGGAGATACCTTTATTTACCCACATCTTTATTTCCTTTTAAATTAAGAGCTCATAGCATTCATTATTTAGAATTTCTCTTTTGTCATTTTAAATTATAGGGAGAGGAAGTTAGGTTTTATATTTTAACAAAATATAATAATATTTCACTACAAATTGCTAGGATTTAATTTGTCCTCTTCCTGCTATAAATGTTTCTAAGCTTTATCACAGGCCTTTATCTTAAATTCTAAGCTTTATGACTTTAAGCTATTGCTGGAAAGGGACTTTATTACAGGATGGTCACATCCCTTAGTTTGTAAACAAATTGAATTTCTTCCTCGTTTCTGTTCTGTTTGGTTGAGTAATTGTCTGTTACTTTCTTGCAACAGTTCTCCTGGTTGCAAAGCCTTGTTGCACTATTTTAAATAAAATTGGTGGACTGACCTTTTTGTCTATGACCACGTCTTTATTTCCTTTTAAATTGGGAGTGAACCCTCACATAGGAAAGAGTAATCAGGGAACAGAGTTTTATTTATTAGCATTGATTCTACGAATCACCTGGTGCAGAAAACAAACTGTATGGGCAATACAATAATTTAGCAATTCTCTTGAATCTCAGAGTCAGTCTTCTGACCCTTGCAAGTGGTACAAGGAAAACAGACAAAACAATGAGCAGCAATCACTGTTCTTCACCCTTTTGCTCCTTTATGGCTCACCACACAATAATGTAATTTACCACAAGCAGGGAAAATCCTCAGGGAACACTTTAGAGAATGGGAACTGGCCTTAGGCTTTTATGGGATATTTTAAGGGTTCTTTCTGGAGAGAAAAAACCCTACAGCATTATTCTCTTTCCCCCTTCTTCTCTGCTTCCTGATATTAAAGCAATAGGTTGGCACCAAAACCACAGCAATTAGCCTCAATTTGTAGACTGTGGGGCAAACTGTAAAAGGCATTGTAAATATGGTCTTAGGCCCAATGCAGTTTAAGATTGGTTCAAATCCTCATCTGCTTCTTCCCAGGACATTTACCTATTGGTTTGTATGCTAGGCCAGCTTCCACAGAATTAGAAGGTGGTCTCTTTAAATATCTTCTTACTCAGTGGAGAAAGATTAAACTCTTCCAGAGATGTTAAAAAAAGGAAAAAAGCTGTGATGAGGTGCACCTTGGTAGAACCAGAAGTACATCAATTCAAACTGATGCTGAATCACACCTTAACTGTTTCCTTCAGACAGAGCAAAATAGAAGTCTTTCTAAAACCTGATACTAAGACTTCGAAAATATTTATCAGTGGGATATAAAAGAAAATATTTCTTTACGGTGGGATATAGAAGAAATCTACTTCACTTAAATGTGAAACTGTACTGCCAGAACAAACTGCACCAAATAGCATTACTTGAAGTGAAATATTATTTCCAGTGCCTACAGCTCTGTATAATCACTAAAGAGATGCTGGGACCATACAAGTGGACCAACTGATATTTGTGATAGGAGTGGAAAGAAGCTTGAAAGCTTCAGAAAAGCTTTTATTCTGAAATGGTAACACTGAAAAGCTCCATTATGGTGGGATGTTTTTCGTCCTTTGGCAATGAGGATGACAATATGTTGGACATCCATTTTCTCTCCTCATTTTGACTAGTTGTATACAAGTTCTTAGTGGCAAGACATATTCAGGATATTTGATTTCACACTGGATCCTGCAGGCTACATTGAATAACCAGGCATTTCAGCACTTCCTTTGCAAAGCAGTGCTTTAAAGAAAAGTCTTCTGGATGCTTCCTGTGAAAAACAGATATTCTAGATAAAGGGGTAAGAATTGTGGGAATAGTTTTTTAATACCTGGCAGTGCCAGTTATGAGCACCACTAAAACTGAATAGCATTATCAGAGGAGCAGGAAACACAACTTAAATCTGAATCACAGCCAAATGTAAGTCACTGAAGATAGGGAGATTTAAGTTGGTGACAGATATGATTTGGATTAGTGAAAGTGCCAATGCTATATAAAGACATGGACCTGCCAGAAAGAGCTAGAAAGTGCATCAGAACTGGTGAATTTTCTTAGCTGTAGAGCAGAGTTGGTAGAAGGCCCATTGTTTCTGTAAAAGCAATATTTCAAGAGAAAAAAAAATAAAAATGTTGTTTGTTACATGTAGGGTGCCCTTTACCCTGAAAACTGAAGATTAGAAAACTGATCAAAAAAAGATATTCTTGAAGAAAATTAAATTTTTTAATGCTTCTGCTGAACATCATTGGTATAGTCATTACATAAAGGTTGCACTAACAAAACTGAAAAGAGTCTAGACAGCCCTTTGGACAAGGTTTTTCTTTTGCCAAAACTGTAGGGACCACTAATATTTTCAAAAGTCCACTTAAGAACAAAATTGTTGGATTTTTTCTTCATCTGTGCTATTTTAAAAAGGACAAGATTGGCAGAAAGATTTGAAGGGAGAGACACTTTTCTCCATATCATTTATCTATCAGTGGAAAGGAACTATGACAACTGGTGAAAAGTAAGATTTGACATAATATAACATTTTAAAAAAAATTATAACATCAAAAAATTTTTACAAGACTCTTTTCCCTTTGTGTTGGTTTAACAAAACCTGGTTTGTGGGGGCAGAAAAAGAAAAAAAAAAAGAAGCTGTTCAAAACTTCTATGTCCAGCACAGAGCCAGTCACTGAAGGCTCTGATGATGGGCAGGTTACTAGCCCAATTAGACAAACTGGTGACGCCTCTGTAATGACATACTTAAGAAAGGAAAAACCATGAGAAGTTCTCTTTCTTGCTCCCCTCTGAGGGGTGGCAAAGGGGCCCCTGGACCCCTTCCTGGAGAGGGCGTCTGGGCCCTTACCAGCATGGAGGTTGGGGATGTGCAGCTGGAGGGGTGCCACTGGAGCCCATCCCGCCGGGGGGCCACCGGGGACTGCGTGGCCAGAACCCTCCAGAGGCCGGGACCGTGAGGCTGGGCCCCTCCTGAGGCTGGAGCCACCCGTGCAGTGCCGGCAGGGACCACGTGGCCAGCAGCGAGAGACATGGTGAGCAATTCCCCGATGCAGAGCCCAGATGAGATCAAGCTCTCAACTGCAACTTAAAGACACCAACTTTCTTCCAAGTCAGAGGAAAAGGAAAAGTGAGGATATGTGAGAAAAACCAACATGGCGGCACCAAGGTCAGTGAAAAAAAGGAGAAGGAGGAAGTGCTCCAAACACTGGAGCTGAGATTCTCCTGCAAGCTGTGGTGAGGACTCTAATACAACAAACTGTTTCCCTATAATTCATGAGGTGCATGGGGGGATGCAGAGACCCACACGCAGCCCGTGAAGAAGAGTACTCATGCTGGAGCATGTGGATGCTGAAAAGCTGTAATCTAGTGAGGAACTCGAACACAGAGATGACCCTTGCTTTTAAGAGATAGAGGAAGAGAGCCTTCACTTCCAAACTAGAACAGCTCATCCTTAAAAGACTAAACCCCATGAACTAAAATGACCCACGCTAGGCAGTTGTGGGAAGACTGCTTGGCCTGTGGGAGGGACTCACATTGCAGCAGGTTTGGGTGGGCTGTTGCTTGTGACAGCTTAAATCACACGAGAAATGTTTGCAGAGAACTATCTCCTCTGGGAAGGATCCCACAGCACAGCAGAAGAAACTCTTTTCTTTAAGCAGACTGAAGAAAGATTTTTAAGGAGTGAAATACTGACCAAAACCCCCCTGTTCTGTTTTCTTGCGCGGTCGGTGGAAAGAGGGAGGGACTGGGAAAGAAAGGTGTTCTGAAGGTTTGCTTTGGTTCTCATTACCCTTTTCACTTTTAATTCTGTTAATAATAAATTTTCTTTATAATGTTTAAATTTTAAACCTGTTTTGCCTTAAAGTTTTTTTCAATAATCCTTAGCTCATGAAGATTTCAATTTCCCCTCCTCTGCTTAGCTATAGCAGAGGAAAACGAGTGAATAGTTTCTTCATGGGTGCCTGGCGCGTAACCAGTGTCAACCCGCAACACCCTTTCATATGAGAGATTTTTGAAATGAGAAGAGTTAGCTATGAAGAGTTGACTGGTCATGAAAGAGAACAATTTTAAAATCAAGAGTCTGAAGACTAGAAAAATGTTAATGACAAGTCTAATAAGGAGAAGACAAGTAAGAGAAAAGAGCAAAACAACTGCATTTGGGAGGAAAGAACTCCTTGTACCTATCTATCTGGAGTTGGAAGGCAGCTCTGGAAAAAATGCAGAAGATGGAACCAAGCTAGTCACATTGGGCCATGATATGAGGACAGGAGGGAATAAACTCTAAGAAGTTCAAATTTTATATAAATAAGAACTTTTTTATACTTTCCGCCATTTTTCTTTTTTTAATTACTGTCTTGCAGCGAGGCAGGTTGCCCAGAGAGGCTCTGCAGAGTTTGCCCTTGTGGGTTTTCAATATAAAGCCCAGAACAATCTGTTCTGACCTAAGAGTTGATCTCCAGAATGTCTCTTCCAAACCCAATCATCCTGTGATTCCTTGATTTTGTGACTGAAGTATACCTTAATGGAGAAGAATTAATGCTGGCTTTTATATTTTTACTTCCTTTATTATAGAGTGAAAATATTGGATTAATGCAAAGTCAGTTTTTTATAAATCCTTGCAAATATGTGCTCAGCTGAGGTGCAGAAAGCAGGAAATTTTCTGAGGAGTTTTGCTAATAAAAGGCCATTCCATGTACAGGAAACAGTCCAAACTGAGGTGATGGAAGGGATTGCTCAGGTAGTTTAACTCCCCCTGACCTGGTTGAAACTAACAAAACAGTGGATAACAGTGTTCTGATCCCATTGGACTTGCTGATGTTAAATCAGGCAAATCCTCTGCCATGCTCTGCATGCCACGATAAACACAGTAAATGAGAGGAAAATGTAATGAGGGATTGTTTGGCAAAGCTTAGCATAGATGTTACATCATCATTACACTCACTGTGTTCTAAAACCACAGTTGTCTCTCTCCCAGAGCTGCAGTATCTTCTGGATTAGATAAGGAAAAACATAGACTATTCTGAAACAGCCTTCAGATTTAGTGGCCCAGGTAATTCTCTCTTCTCTTTCTGTAGTTCATAGAGGTAACTGAGGTAAGAGGCATTCTGTTGGATAGTTTTACATTCTGAAAATATTGGGTGTGTGTTAACTGCAATACCTGGCCAAAGACAAGGGCAGGGAAGGCATTAGAAAAGCACCAAGCGAAGGCTTAGCACTGGAGGAAAATAAACAATGGGTAAGGAAAAGATGAGGGGGGAAAGGAGGTCCCAAGGGTCTTGTGGGCCATAAGGAAATAGGGCCAATGAGCTAAAAAGAGAGAGAAGATACACAGTGAGCAACAGGGAGGGTTAAGTGCCCCCAAATAAATAATAAATAACAAAATCCCAAACATTCACAGACCTTCCACTGTCACACCTGTGCAGATAGTGAGCATGGCAGCAGGTGTTTCTGCTTGATGTAATTACTGCTGTAAGCCTAGAGCAGTATTATACAGAAGAGAGAAGTTAAAATTGCTCAGGCTAGCATTTTAGGCAACTTTCTTTAAGACACATTTCTAAGAAGTGCCCCTAACCCGAGGACAAACTAAGTAATGCCAGACCAAAGTTTGCTTGTGATTCACTGTTGGCTTAAATCTGGTAAAGTACCATGCTGAAGGCAGTCTGAAATATGGCCAGCCACAAATATGGATTAAATTAATCTGGTTCACCTAAAATGTAGTGTGTGAAATAAGAGCCAGTCTAGTCAGTGTATGAAAATATAAACTTTTATGACTTCAACTTACTGAACCTGGGTATAACTGAAGTGAGGAACCTCCGAGACATTTTTAAAGCCCTGAGAAAAGTGGCAGGAGCGTGATGCTTGGGCTTTAGCTGTATTCTTCCTGCCATCAGTTTTAAAATGCAAATACTCTTAACTTTTGACTATTACTATCTGACTGACAGTGGATGAGATATCCCTTCTCCTCCCTGGGCATCATTTATACTCACACACTGAGGGTGGCCAGCACAGTGGGAGTTCCTCAGATCCTGCAGAACAGGCATATTCCTTGATGTGCTGCAAAGTGCCACACACAGCACTGACCAACTGGTATGACGTGTAGCATGACTGCAGGAGTGCAAATATACCTCCGGCGTCTGCAGGCTTGGCTGGAACACTCCACCATCATGGAGAGGTTTCAAATCAGGACAGAAACCTTAATGGCTCAAAGTTAGCTTTGGGAAAGTACATCTCCTTCTGACCCTACAGAAAAACCTTTTAGGGAGAAGTCCATGGTCTCCACAAGCCCAGAGTGATGATTTTTGCTTTCCTGACAGCTTTCATGGCTTGTTTAAGCTGCAAATCCTTGTGGTGGCGCATCCTCTCCCCGCCTCTCCCTCCCCTACTCCTTTCCAGGCTGGAGTGTGATCTGAGAAATATTAGGCCTCGTCCTGCTACTTCTAGGGTAGGAGGAAACCACTGCTGAAATTCTAATACTAAAAAACAAAGTGGACAGAGGGTGGAAAAGTATCTGATGTTTATTCCTCCAGGGAGAACAAAAAGGATCAGAGATTTTAAATCCACAATTATTAATGGAGTGATTATGTAATGATATGTGCATGGGTGTTACAAAAGGCAGAGCTACAATTTCACATACAGATTGAACTTCAAAAACAAGGAGAAAGCAACAGACTATGAGAAAGGAGGGACTGAAATGAAAACCAGTTGTTCCATGAACTCCAATTTTACAGTGCTCCAAAATGCACTGAGCTGTATCAACTGGCATATCATCAAAACTGGGAATAACATAAAACTGCCCACCCTTGAAGCATGACATGAGGAAATCTTGCAATTATGGAATACTGAATGTATTCCAACAAAACGAAGTTCCAGGCAGCTCATCTCCACCTACTTCCCATGCTCAGAATATAAATGGAAAAGGGAACATCAGCAAAACCTGTGGTTGGATACTTTGTCGCTGAAGGCTTTTTAAGCAACTGAAGATTAATCATCCTTTTAATCAGAAGAAGATTGAGGACTAAGGACTTATCACCAAACAACTTACTTGGTAAATTACTCAAAGCACCTAATTAAATTGATATACTCTCTTACCAGGATGTAAACTTTAAAGTCTGAAACCCTGTAAACAGTAAAAAGGTGCTTACCCATTACCCATGATTCATTTCTCTGTTGGTGGAATGGATAACAATAACTTTCTGAGAGCACCATAAAAATTAATTTAAAGAATGTAGTAGCCACATAAAGACTCTTTTCTTTCACTCTTTACATCATAAATTGCCAGATAAGGCGCAGGGATTTTTAGTAGATATGAAATGGTAAACTAACAGCAATATTTACAGCTTTGTACAACATCCAAAAAACATGCCTTGAGCTGTTTGAAGCTTTGTTATACAATTATTATTGCTGAAAAAATAATTGCATCTGCTCCAAAGTTTGCCCAGTTCTATAAAAAAAAATTAGTAGAACATGATTAAGAACAAGATCTGAGTTCATGTCATGATACTTTATTCTGTTCCCCAAGCTGTCTTTGTAGGAAGCCTAATCATGATTTTCTTTGCTGCTAATGGATAGTAGCTGGTTCCAGATCAGTCTTGTTCACCAGAGAACAGGAATTGGGTCCTCTCAGGACTTTCAGTGAGCAAGTATATTTGGGTAGGATCCTTTATAGATGTCTTGAGTAGGGAATCTTAGGTCAGATTATAAGGTTAATACTTCCCATCTTTCTTTGAGAAGGGGCCAAACCTCTCTTACTGAAAAAGATGTCTGATCAGAGTATAATCAATATCATCTTCCTTTGAACCTGACCATAAATACTAAAATACTGTAATGAGAACAAATATGTAAGCAACCTTGTCTGGTGGAAGGTATCCCTGCCTATGGCACAGGGGGGTTGGAATTAGATGATCTTCAAGGTCCCTTCCAACCTAAAACATTCTGTGATTCTACAAGTGTTTTGTAGCAGTGTGATGTATCTGACTGTCTGTGACAACATATAAACATTTTACATAACTATTTGAGTAGAAATAATCAAGGCAAGGGAAGATGAAGTAGCTGCTGGCAGGAGACATTCAAACAGTGATAATTTGCTAGACAAAGGAGAAGGAAACCTCAAATAATAGCAAACAGATAATCCTGCTGAACACAGGGAAGATGACTGGTAAAACCAAAAACCAAGATAAGCAGTCAGGAGCAGATAAGGCAGATGAGACTGCTTCTTTTGGGAGGGAGGCAGTAGCAGCAGTGTCACAGGGTGAAAGAAGATAAGTCTGACTCAATTCTGACTTCTCCAATCAAGTGGCTCTGAAGTCTGATCTCTGTTATGCCCATCAGTGGCTGTAGCCATAGGTGCTAAGTGTACAGCTGCGGTGCCGGGCACTCGTCTCTGATTTAGGATATGGGTACCAAAGGCTAATAGCTCTGTATGGTGTTAGTGATCAATAGTGTGCAAGGATTAACCATTAGCATCTGTGCTCTTCAGGAATAAATTAATTCAGCAAAGATTTGATTTAAACTGGACTGATTTATCTGCACTCCCAACTTAGCCAACTCTAATTCCCTAATGGATATATATCTATATACATACATCGCCACACTTGTTTTTCCAGACTTTACATTTTCTCCACCTCTAGCAAATAGTAGGGAATTTCCCAGGGGAAAATCTTGCTGTATTTCCTGTATGCCAGCATATAATCCAAACAAAACTGTCAGGGCTCCGTCACTTTTTGCTGCCACCCTGTTTAGCCAAAGATATGCTGTTTTTTTTAATATCTCCCTCATACTTATGGTGTTATGCAAATAATAAGTACCAATAGCTATTTATAGTTCTAATTCATACTATACTATTCAGACAAATGGAAGAAAGATGAGAGTGACCAGACAAGCAGAGCTGAATTGTATGAATTTCAGACAGTGAATAAAAAGACTTGTGCTTATAACTAGCATGTCTGATATTGTTTTTCACTTATTTTCTTTCACATTTGAAAGAATAAAGAAAGGGGGAAAAAAAAAGAAATATAATGGACTAAATTAAATAACAACAACAAAAAGAGGAATATCTACTCTAGCAGTGGAAAATTACTGAAGTTAATTTTTGGAAGGTATTTTTGGAAAAATATCCTGTTGAGAAAAAGAAAAAACAATAAGATTTTCCTGGCTGTGATATATCCTGGGCTAATAATAGATCCCCTACCCATCATACATAGTCAATAGCTTTTTACAACTGGTTTGGAGAATGTATTGGACAAAATATTCCAGAAAAAAGTTTGTCTTGGGAGAATGGTTTAGTAGGTTTATTCCATTCCAAACTTGTAAAATACCTGTAGTGGTTTGCTCCAGCTAGAAACTAACCACATAACTGCTTGCTCACTTCCATCCAGCCTCTTCTGGGGAGGATAACTGGGAAGAAAAGGTACATCTTGTGCATTAATTGAAGTAAAATAAAATAATGATAACAACAATAATTATACTATAATAATAATGGTGATGATAATAATCATCATCATCATCACAATCATCATTGTAATGAAAAGGAGAGAGAGAGATAAAACCCAAGGGAAACAAGTGATTAGCACAAATCTTGGTGACTTCATTCTTATATCTTTAATTCCTTATAGCTGATTCTTGAATTTTGCTGGTTTTAGGAGTGTGATCTTTAGCTACAGAGATGGATTCTGATGTTGTTTTATCATACACAAACCTTTTACTACTTTAAACTAACTTGAAACAGGGGAGAAGGTTCTATGCATACTTATGATTTGCTGCTCTCAGCTGGGAAAGGGAGAGAGCAATATTTATGAGGGAAGAAGAAGATATATGGGCTTGTTGACAAATAAGTATTTTTCTGCAGAGTCAAATTTCTGTGATGGCAAATGGACTCGGTCATTGTTTTGATAGCTTACAAATACAGCTTATTCCATCTCTGCATGGTTTTTTTTTGTTTGTTTTAATATGTAAAATGTGATAATATTGCAGGAAAAATAGAGCCTGAGAAAGGCAATGGAAGAGTCAAGAGATCTCTCAAGTGTGTTTTCTTTGGCATAGGAAAGACAAAAATTAAAGGTAATGACTTCTGACTCCAATCATAATACACCAGTGCCTGTCCAGACCATCGACTTATTTCATTCAGAAAATGGAATCTGCAGCAAATTCATATTATTCTGTTTGTGACCTTGCACTCTGTTAGAGCTAATTGTCATTATGAAGCTGAAAAGCCAACTCAAAGTTCCAATTCATGTCCTGACTACAGGATAGCTGGCAAAGGAAGAAGTGAGTACAGAAGACCTGAAAAAAAGAGGGACAGATTGTTTTTCTGGAGCTTTTTCGGGGTTGACCTTCAAGAGAAGCTATATTACTTTCAATAGAGGAAAAGCAAAGACAGACCTAATTTAATTTAGGGTTAGTTAAATTGGAACGGAAAATTATGTAAGGTGCAGAAAATGTCCATGGAACTATGGTGAAAACTGACCTATTTTTCAAGATTTACACTTAATGGAAGAAAATAGTCTGGTTTACATCAAATGATATCATGAAGGAAAACCTGCCAAAGCAAAAAAATCTTTGCTAGGTTAGGACATATTTGCACTCTTCAGTCTACACTATTTTTTTCATAAATGAACACCAAAAATCAAACCTGATGTCTTCTTTGACTACAATCTTCCATGATGAAAGGGAAATACATGGACTGCCTTACTAAGAACAAGACAAGGTTTAGTTTTCAAAAAAAAAAACTTGTAAATTACCTGCAACAAGTCTAATATTATAAAATACTTTGAATAATTTTTTCTCGCGCCTGAAAATATATCACAAAATCAAAACCTCTGAGCTTCAATGACAGACTCTCCTGTTCTTGTTTGAAAAGAGAAACAACTAAAATACCTATGTACATGCACTAATGAAAGAAGATTGTAAAGCAATAGGCCAGTTTATCACTTATTTTTTCTACATAATGACTGCAGATTCCCTGCTCAACAAAAACACCCCAGCCTGTTTATTTTTTTAATGATGAGCTGCTACCCAAAAGAAACAAAGTGGCACTCTGTTGACACCATATGGTGGCTGAAAAATGGATTCCATAGTATTCTATTTGTTAGAATGTCTTCTGAGTTTTTGTATCCATAATTTATGTTGGGGCCTTCTCTGATTGCCAAAATATTCAAACGGCTTTCTCTTCACAGGGTAGCCTGCGGGGGGGGGAAGAAGGTTTTCAAAACAGCAGGACCCGAACAATCTCCTACTGCTCAGAGGAGAAATCATTTCCAAGCTTCTGTCCTTCTGGCTGCTTTCATTGTAATAATAATTTACATCCTGTGCGAGGAAACTGCTTGCATTCAGAAGAAACCTAAAATAATAAATAAAAAGAAGAGAAAAAAACTCGAACAGTTTTGTTCTTGCATGCTAATACAAGAATTTGTGAATATTAAGCATCAATTTAAAGTTGCATTGACTCCTAGGCTCTGACGTAAGTAGAGAGCTTAGGTTTTCATATCTTAATGGAAAACGATATGCAGAGGTTATTGAACAGTGCAGTTTCCAAATGATTGCCTCTGAAGCTGGCATAGAGAGATCCAGAGTGGTTATGGATGAGCTAAATTAATTAAGACATATTTATCCCGGTGTCTACTCAGTTATTACTCACTTTTTAAGAGGCCATAATTTAGGCAAAGATTTAAGTATGACTGCGAATTACAAACAGATATTTCATATGGTCTTAATATGGTGTATGAGGCCACTTGCATTATGCAGCAGGATATGTCTGCTGTAAGCAGCAGGGATCCTGGAATCACATTAAAAGACTGAACTAGTCCCTCCTTCCTCACCTTTCTCTCCTCCTCGATCTATCACATCTTAGTGCTTGCTGCTGTATGACCAGTTCTGTTTCCCCTCTTGCCTCTGGGATGTTGGCAGGAGCACACAGGATGATGAATGGACACCTGAGTGTGGAGAGAGCCAAGACCAGCTGCAGCTGGGTTATTAATGCTTAACAGAATAGGATTATAGGAGAAGGAGCCTACCTGTTGTGGGGATCTTCTTAAGAATTAGATTAGACCTATTTGACCCTGGTCTCAGAAGATTATTTTCCTCAGGAGTAAAATGGAGTTATATGGAGGTTTTATTTCATTCCTTAGCCTTGGAAGCATTCCTTCATTCTTGATCCTCCAGCCATCCTAGGCACACAGCTGAGATACTCCAGTTGAGGTCCGTAAAAGTACTTTAGCCAGTAGCAAACTTGGATCCCATGAAATGTAGTTTTTATAAAGAAATAGAATGGAAGCTGGATATTCTTCCAGAGCATCTGGTAAAATACTGCTGACAGCTTTGCTTATTCTGAAGATGTAGTGGTTTAAAAAATGGCTTCATTGTAATAGAGATTTAGTAATGTGAATACATATTTCTTGTATTAGTCTGTTTAATGACACAATCTTAGAATTTCAGTCAATTTTTAAGTCTGACATATTCTCTCCCAAATCAAAAGAAAGAATTTACTCTCCTATAGGAAATGAAAGTAGAAGATCTGTGACCAAATTAAATTAATTTTTTAGAGAAGCATTATATGCTGAGGAAATCTTGAAACACTAAAAGTAACAATATTTAATCTGGGGGGGAAAAAAGGGAAATTTCATTCAAAAATTGTTTCTACGTATGTGCTACAAATAGTTTCTGGAAGAAAGAAAAGATGGGCCAAAAGTTCTAAGAACAGCAACAAAGATCTGCAAATTAGTTTGCAACTTATTTAAGATAGTCTTCTAGAAAGATTTATCCTGCCCTACAGAGAACTTCTCCACACAACCTGAATTTAGGGTATCAGCTAAATTTCGCTCATGTGAGCAGCTCAGTTCAAGTTATTTATGCTAGGAAAAAGAGTCCCCAGTATTCACCTGGACTAATGACATTACTAAATTAATTTCCTTTATTTGAGGTTCCATTTACCTTTCAGGCATATTGTCTTTTGTGTCACAATTACTAGTCTTTATGTCTATTTTTGTATATAACTGCAGTTCAGGTTAAGGCAAGTTGACTCTAAAAGTGAAGACAGAATCTTTAATGGAGAGAGGGCGGGAAGACAGTCTGAAACTGTCTGTCCCAAGAGTGATGCTTGTGAAAATCTACCACAGAAACCCCCAGAAGCATTAAGATTCAGCTTCAGATTAATTTAGCTGTTCAGAGGGTTGGTGTTTAGATGTAATCTCTCAGTTTAAGGTTCCAGTGTGGTTATTGGGACTCTCTGGTGGGTTTCTGTTACCTAATATGGGTCCTGCTGCTGGCTGGGCTCTGGGTGTTTGAGAGATCTACACAGAACTTATAGTATGGCATGGAAGCTAGGAGAGATATTTATCCTTCTGAAGCAACAATTGGAAGCCAGAGAAAATCTGAGCATGGGATCCCATTCCAGGCAAGTAACACCAGTGGAGGACGTTTAGCTGGATAACCTGGTTATCACTTCTTTATAGCAGAGACACAAATTTTACCTGCTGAATGGCTTTCTAGGATCCATGGACTGCACTGATGAGCTCTCTGCTCAGTAAAATGGGAGCTGAGACAGGCAACTCATGGGAGAAGCTTAGGTCTTGCTCAGCTGCCCAAAAATAGTCGTCTCCTGCCATTTGAGTACCAGAAAGGTTCCTGTAGAATGTGGAAGTATCTTTGGCAGTGTATAATGTCAGAAATAGCACTAGGTACCTCTGTTTACATCATCAGTTTGGGTTTATGGAATCCAATATGAGACTTTACATGTAAGCATTAACTATTTGGATTTTGAAGCTGAATCCCTACCACCCCCAAGACTGCAGATGTCCTTTCAGCACAGAGTAACTTGAAGTTCTAACAGTACACCTTTTTTTCCCATTGATGTGGACATTATCTGTCTTTTCCAGTCATCAGGACTGTACCTGTTTACAGATGTTCTCCCTGTCAACAAAGATTCAGCAGAGCACAGTTCGGTGCAGGTAATTGCAATTGTTTTTTACTCTCAACCTGTAGATAGATTCATTGCTGGAGAGAAGATTCAAGGCAAACAAAATGAGGTGATAAGTTTTATCACTAAGTTATTTCAAGTACTATTTGTGTCTCCTCAATCGAACTTTCAGAACTTTTCTCATATACAATATTGATGCTTTTGTTCCCTAGAAAAGCTGCAATAATTTGTTATTAAGGTGTCATGGTACTTCTAATTTTGTTTCTTCATTTTCTGTTCTCCTTTAATTCCTTTTGCATGCTGCACTGAGAATAGATGATGAGATGAGCTGTAACTCCGTTGCAAAACTTTCTTCTTGTAAGCAGAGTTTCTTTTTTTTTTTTCAAAGCAGGACCATGTGCTCTAGCTCTAAGCCTCTTCCTCCTTTCTCATTCTTAGCTCTCAAGGTCGTGTGTTTAAGTATTTCAGTTGCAAGTATCAAAAGTGCTACTTGTTTGAAACAGAACTTTTCCTCCCCTCTCTCCTCTTGAAAAAACCCACCATGACTTCAGGTATTAACAGATTAGGAAATTTAAGTGTTCTTGATTAAGGATTATAGAGATGAGAATGGCAATAACCATGCAGCCTAACAATACATTCTGATCTCGGTATATTGATAAGAGAAGACTTGCAGGACTGAATTTACAAGCTGCATATGAGAATGCTGGTGTTATAATTTGGATTTAGCTTAAGACTGGAGTGATGCAGGGAGGAGCTGTCTACTCCTGACTACTGGGTTTGCTACCAAGCTGTGAACACAGAAAGAGGGCCAAGAAAAGACTGATATGTTGTTCATTAAAAAAATTGATTCATGCTTGTGAGGTGCTTTGAAAGTGAAATATTTTAATTAGACCAACTGATATTGTTGTGGGAAAAAGACCTGTCTTTCTGGCTATAAAGACTTCTATCCATTCAGCTCAGGAAATTTCATAGGACCCACCTTCCTAGGTCTGCAGATGTGTTGAACACCAGGCCCTGATTTTCCCATCCTTTTTTCATCCATATCTGTTAGCTGGGTTGAGCTAATCATGGCATTTTCCTCTTCAGTGCACCTCCACAGACAATCGTGGAAAGTTAAGATGGGAGATACATGTATAGGCTTTGCCTCTAAGTATGATTTCAATAACACCTAGACCTGAATAGTTCCTCAGCTATTATACAGGGAACTCCAACTCATGACATCCATATTATTTTTCTTGTCACGAAAGCTTTATATCAGCCTAGAAAACTTGACTTTCTTATGTCTATAGACCATTATATCCACAACAGCACTGTGCTAGAAAATTTGAAACGCCCAGTAACTGTTACATTTTACTCTTGGTAGCATATGACAACAAACAGGGTTTTTCAGGTCAAATGGCACTGCTTAAAAGAAAAGTCACAGAGAGGATTATGTGGGTATTCAATAACTAAATCCTGAGCAAAACTAAAGACGATGTCTATTCTGAGGAGGGTCACTGGTAAAGCCGCAATATAATTAAAATTCTGGGATTTTTAGTATTTTTTTTCGAAGACTTGATTCTGCATTTCACAACGCTATTTTAATGCAAGGTACTCATCTTTAATCCAGTGGAGATGCACTGATGTCATGATTTCCAATATTATTAATTTCTTTTATCTATTCCTTTTTTGTTATCTGGGAAGATTAGGAAACAAAATGATAATTAATTTATAATGACGTTGATCCAGTATACAAAGATATGCCTGCAATATAGTTTGTTATGTATTTTGAAAATAATCAGTTTAAGCTATTATTAAGAACTCTAATTTGTATGTAAAAAAGACCATTACTTGTGAAATCCTGCCCCCTGACAGCAAAATTGTCATCTGCTTAAGCAATGGCACACTTTGCTGTAACTTTCTTAACTTCAAAATAGTTACTCTTCGTTATTCAAACAGAGGGAAAGTTTTGAGCCATAAAAGACTTTCAACAAACCTTTCACCTATAGGGAATACAAGTTAGGGCCACATTCTCGTTCTCTAGAAAGACAGAAAATCTTACACACTTCAAGGATGTCTGAAGCTGGCCTAAAATTTCGTGCTTAGACTCCACGTCAGAGAAATGCTGGAAACAGGAGGACACAGCGTGGTCTTCTCCAGTCTGGAGCGACATTATAGACGTTGTACCAAGGACCTCAGCAGTGACAAGTGAAGATTTCATTGGTCTTTACATCTTGCAAAACGGTTCGAAGGCTGCAAAGCCTGGATGCAAGAGAACCTGTTTGTGAACCATTTTTAGACAAATGTTTCCATTTTAAGAAGTTCATTGTTGAATGAATTTCAGATATATGTCCAAGACTTCAAGTAAGTACCCAAACCATGAAAGTCATCTGTCACTCTGGCAAAGCAATGATGGCTTTAAGTATAATCTACACTCTCAGTAGTTCTGTTAGCAGCAGAATGCTGTACTTGTCGGCTTGACAGCATGTTTCATATGTTTTGCTTTGTAAAAAAGGTAAATATTATTATCTGTCATTACACAGAGACCAGAAGAGTTCCAATGATTTGTTCATAGAAATGTAATTTTTCATTAATAAACACTAACTGATGTGTTAATGAATGAAACAAATAAACTGGCTTCCTCTGCTTTGAAAAGAGCAAGGATTACTTCTGTAATTTGACACTTGATTTTCTTCAGTTTTGTTAAGAATTACCCTATTCTTTTTCAACCCCAATATCACAGTCCTTCATTTTGTGAATGAAAAATCAATGTGTTCTGAAGACAACATGCCAAAAGCCAGGCTCATAAAAGTTTAGGACACTTATTCGGGTACTTAACTTCCAAGTCTAAATAAACCAAATAATTTCCAGTAATCAATAGAGAGACACATGTATGGAGGTAATATTTCTCATCTGAGGTCTATTGTAAAAAAGGAGGCAAGAACACATGCAAAACCAAAGCGGAAACAGATCGTGTAGATCTTAGCAGCTTTCTGAATTTATGAGTGAAGCAGGACTGGAAGAAGAGTGTCACTCCAAAAGATCTGGGCTTATTTGATCTCAGACTGGAGGACAGATTCATCCTGTTTATGATCTGACCTGTTTCCTATCAGTAATTTATGTATGATTTGCAAAACTTCTATCTTCAGTGTCTCAGCCAAATAGTTACCCTTTGAGGGAGGAGAGTAGGGAGGAGAAAGAAGGGTGTTGAATATAACCTTTGTTAATGATTTAGTTTATTGCCAATAATTTTGTGTTGATGCTGCCTTTTCCTTATCTGGTTTTCACACATTTCCTTCATTGATATTCCTGCATCATTCTCAGCTGTTCTCCTTTTACTTATTTTTTAAGAAGCTCTCCAAAGTCTGATTTCCTTAATCGTGGTTGCGGTATTTACTGAAACCATGGGGGTTATAAGCCTTGCATTTTTTCATTTATTTGGATTCTTATTCCACTATTTTTTTATGTTGTGCATATGCAGGTTGCTACTTTAGAACCTTTTCACATTAAGATTAACATTCAGATTCTTTGTAGTATTGTCAAGTACTCCGCGCCCGACACTAATTATCAACGCTGTAGAATGGAATGGCAGCATCATGTAAAGAAATGAAGGACAGAATTCTCTACAGAAAATAATACTCTTACATTAAAAAAAAATATATATATATATATAGAAGGTATGTGGGTGAACATCTTTGGTTGTTTACCATAAAACCCTTGAAGACAACAGCATCAAATGAGTTTACACTTGCTAAAGATATGGTTTGAGGTTTCTGTATGCTGTACCAAGGATAAAAGGTACTGAGATGCTAAAGGCATTCTGATTCTCCCGGTAATTCCAAAATAAGCTGTGTTGGAGAAGAGGCCCATGGTGTAAGATTGCAGCATCTTTCCAAATGCGAATCCCAGTTTCTTTGCTGGGGGACTGTTGATGCCATTTTTCTAGAAAAAAAAAGATGTGTAAAACCAGAAAAATCCACTGCTAATTTTAGACCTGTGGACCAAGGGTGGTATTTAAAACTGAATCCTCAGGCCTTAATTACACATACAAGTTCCATGATTACTATGATTAGAATCACAGCAATACATGCCACGATTTTATTTTGAAAAGGAATGGATTTTCATTTTTTTCCTGAGTTGTTTTAAGCCAAACCCTTAGAGCTACATAACACAGGCTGTCAGCTGTGTTTCACTTTCCTTTAAAGTCTGCTGGTCATGATAATTTTTTTTTCTTCCTCATCATTCTGGTTTGAGAGAAGCATCAACTATTTTAAAGACAAAAAAGAATTACTTAAAAGGATGCTAACTGCTACAAAGTATGAAAACACCATGAAACTTGGGAATAGAAATTCTCCTAAAAATAATTTACAAATTTTAAACCTAATCATCGGCTTGATGATGATAGCCTGACGACAGCCATCATAGCCCAATGTTTTGATCAGGCTAATCAAAATATTTCCTCTGAATTAAAAATAAAAAATAATGACTGTACTTATTAAAATAGTTTTGTGAGTTGTCAGCTTTTTTTGACCATGTGATAATGAACAGTAAAACTGGGGAATAAACCATAACCTATTAGATGGCCAAATCTTCATGTTAATGAGTAGCTTTAGAAAACTACTTCTTAATGATGTATTTAAGCTCTAGAATAAACAGTTTTATTCCTTTTAATCACCATGCAATGTATGGCATTGATTGTCAGTATAAAGATATGTCAGGCCTCAGGCCATCCTTGTATATCAGTTGCCATGAATTTTGCTGAAAACATCAGTCATGAAACATTAACTTCTTAAAACAAAAATCAAACTTCACAGGCATCACAGCAGATGTGTGAACAAAGGAAATCAACAGTTGAGTTCGTTAAGGTAAACCCATATGAATACACACTGAACATTGACTCGTTCTCTTTTTTCTTTTATTTTCTTATCACTAGCCATCTTATCCTCAAAATTCGATTCTTCTTCTCCATGTTCCTTTTGGGTGTGATCCTTAGCAATTCTACATGCTCCAAGCTTTTTCAGGTAAAAGGAGAAAAAATATTTTTTACTGGAGGAAGTTCTACAGTTTCTGATCATCATAAAATTAGAGATACCATAAATGAGTCATACCCAAAGGAGATGGCAGAGCAACCCCTCCTTTGCTCAAGACTCCAGTGAGACCCTCTTAGGTGCACACAGTGAATTTCTCATACCTGAAAGGTCCTTCCTTCTTAGGTTATCCACTGAAAATTACAGGATTTCCCTTCAGATCCACAGGGAAAGTAAAGTCACCATTGTTTTCTAGAGTCACTCCCCTGCTTACACACAATGAAAGTTCTCCCTGGTTTTCCAGCTTCAGACACTAACACTTGTTTTAGTATGCAGGGTATGTGGTCTGTCTAAATCTTGACCCGGATTAAGCAGGTAAGGGGCAGACTGACGACTATTGTGCTACCATATTGATTTCAGCTGAAGTTTTTTTAGCTTGCTGTACTTCAGCATCTGGCATGAAGAGCATCTTTCAGATAAACCTTCAGTTATCTTCTTCCAGGAACAGTATGATAATAATAAATCTTAGACATTCTTCAGTTTTTGTATGTGTCAGCTTTATACCTAATGGTTTGGATGTTCACCTGAAGTTTACCAGTATTAAAATTGCTTCGGGAGTCTTGTGTTGCCTGGGGGTGTTAAGGGATTCCCAGCACAGCTGTTATCGAAGCTGGAAGGGAGACTATTTCTGCCAGTTTGGTGACAAGCTTGTAATAAAAAAGACAAATATTTTTAAGGAGAAAATAAATGTCATGGATATTTGACATGTCTAATAAACATCCATTTGAATTCTATTCTAGCACTGAACAAATTCCTGTTTTGTTCAATGTGCCTGGAAGAAAAGACATATGGACAGTATGGAAACAAAGGGTTAAGGGAGCAATATTTGGACACCTGGAGGGGAATACTTGTCTTTTTTTATTTGCAGGTCAAAGTGTGTGCCTTCTAGCACAGACTGAAAGTACTGATGTCAATTTAGTGCAGATTTCATCTCTCTGTTTTGTAAGAGGTTCATATTTACAAACAAATAGAGCCAGAAAAGTAAATTTAAAGTCAGTTCTGATAGACAAATAGAACAGATGACAGTCAAAAGTGGCTGGAATGGTCCAATGTCCCAAATCTACATAGCCTGTAGTTTCCTCTACTTTCGTGTTTTCATTCCACTTGTCTCACTTGATTTTTCTCATGTATGCAATGGAGCATGTTTGAATTGAAAAACTCCAAAGGAAATAAATCTGGAACAATTTGAAGGAGGTAGTGGTAAAAATGGGGTCTGAATTTGGCGGTTTTTGTTCTTTCATTTTATGCATCCAGTATGATTACCAAAGTGAAATCAGATAAGCAGCAGTTTAGAGAATTATACATTCAAGTACAGAAGCATCTTTGAATTAGCATCTCTCTTTAGACTACTGCAGTTGCATCACAAAAACAATAACAGTGTCTTCTCACTCCATTTGCTGGCACTTCATTTCTGGTTTATAGACTTTCCAATGGCAGATATGTGTCCAGTCAATGTGTCTCATGTTATTGGACTACTATTGTCACTATGTATTTTAAATCTTTTTAGTGGAATTGGATTAAGAAACAACACAACTGAGGCCACAAATCTTTTGCAGGAATGTATTGCAATGTATTAATCCTCATCCCAAAGAGACACAACCTGACCTTTAGCCAGTGTCTGGAGCAAACACAGGAGTTAGCAGGGGATGGAGGGGGAAGCATAACAAAACTTGTAGATGGTAGATTGCTAAATTTAATAAATAATAAATTTAATAAATAATAATTAATAATAAAGATAAGGACAGTTGAATTTTAAAGAGAGTATATCTCTGTAGAGGAGGATCAGGAAATTAGACACAAATTAGAATATGGGACCTGATGTGATGCCCTCATGATGTGCTGGGGAAGTTGGCCAATGTAAATGTGAGGCCACTCTTGCTAATTTTTGAAAGATGATGCAATCAGGAGAGATTCATGAGGACTGGGAGAAAGCAAATGTCCTATCTTCATGAATGTCAAGATGGAGGGCCCAGGAAACTACAGGCTGGTCATCATCACATCAGTCCCTGGGAACAAGATGAAGCAGTTAATCCTGGAAACGATTTCCAAACTCATGAGGGACAAGGTGGTTGGGAGCAATCAGACTGAATTTTTAAAAGGGAAGTTATATTCGATCCACCTGATAGCCTTCTAAAATGAAATTGCTAACTCAGTGGGTGAGGGGAGTTCAGTGGTTTTATTTTGATCTTAGTAGGACTTTGAGTACCATCTCCCATTGTATTCTCATCTGTAAACTCATAAACTAGAGGTTAGTAAATGTACAGTGAGATGGACTGAAAATTGGCTGAACTTCCAGGCCTGAAGTGTTGTGGTCAGCAGCACAGGGTCCTATTGGAGGATGGTCACTCTTGGTCTTCTCAGGGGTTGATAATGTGGCCAGGGCTGGGTAAGCTTTTCATTAATGTCCTGGATGGTGGCACACAGTACACTCTCAGCAAGTTTGCAGATGATAAAAAACTGTGAGGAGTAGCTGGTAGACAAGGTGGGTGTGCTGCTGTTTTAGAGACCTACACAGGCTGGAGAAATGCATCAATATGAAGGGAAATGTCAAGTCCTGCAGCTGTGGAGGAATAACTCCCCACACCCATAAAGTCTAGGGCCAAACTGGAAACCAGCTTTGCAGAGAAGGACCTGGGGGATCCTGCTGGAACCACAAGTTTACCATGTGTCAGAAATGTGCCTCAGCCTTAGGGGAGACCAGGAGCCTCCTGGGCTGCAGAAAAGGGAGCATTTCCCACAGGTCAAGGGGGGTGATCCTTCCCCTCTAATGATTCCTGGCAAGAGATATCTGGAGTCACAGGTGCAGTTCTGAGCACCCCAGTACAAAAGAGAAATAGGCACACTGGAGTGAGTCCACCAGAAATGATTAAGGTTTTAGAGCATCCAATCTATACGGAGAGGCTGAGAGATCTGTGACTATTCAGTCTGAAGAAAAAAAGGCTTGGGTGGGTCTCAGCAATGTGTAAATCTGATCAGGGAGTGTAAAGAATACAGCCAGTCTCAGTAGTGCCCAATCAAATAACCAGAGGCAATGGGCACAAATCTAAATACAGAAACACAATGCAAGCATAATAAAACACTTTCTTTTTTGGGAGGTCAGATAAACACTGGAACCGGTTGCCCAGAAAGTTTGCCAAGTCTCCACCTCTGGTAACATTCAAAACCTGGCTGGACATTGTCCCAAGTAATTTGCCCTGAATTAACTTGCTATTAGACCAAATGCTTTGGACTATTTGATCTGCAAAGGAACCTTCCAATATCAGTTGTTCTGGGATTTTGTGATGTAATATCTTTATACATGGCAGCTTTTTACAATTCAACTGCAAATGATACTGGATTCATTAGCTAAATGGAAGATTAAATAATTACCTACTCAAAGGCTCAAGAAGCTCCCACAGAATAAAAAATATTCCAAATGATATTTCAAATTTAGAAATTCTAGATAACTGGTGATTATATTTTTGAGATTGTGATTTTAATTGTCTTATATGTTTATGAAAAATTGTCTTTGTTGATCTTTGTTGATTTGATGTTATAGTGAATAGTATTTTTTTGAATATTTATGCATTAGTTTTTGTATCATGTACACAACTGAGGAAAAGTGCTATTTGTCTCTATGAGAATATTGTTACTTTATCAAAAATATTGTTGCTCTTCTGTTTGTTTACATGGTTTTCCTTTTTACTTCTAAATTTAACCTTGTTTACAGATACTATTCTGTAAAGTGGTCTCTAATCATAGCAGAATTAAGTAGTCACTAAGCATCTCTTGATATTCTAAAAATAACAGAAAAGTCACAGGAAAGTGAAAAGTGATAAAACTGATTGCAGAGTTCAAGCTGTGGGAGAAAAATATGGATATTTGATACGGAACTTGCCTTTTTCTCCTCATCTTTTCACATTGTATTTATCATTAATATTTTTAGTGAAGTTTCTATATAAACAGAATATGGAGTCCTCAGCAACTTTGATTTCACAAGTGTCTTTGCAGGACTAAGTTGACTCAGTCAAATTATCCCAATATATTAATTCTGTTTGAGTTCTATATAAAACTGTTTAAAGAGAACCATTGAAAAATTTATCACTTCAAAATATGGCTGTTGTTTTTGTGCTGAAGAGATCCAAACAACAGCAGATTTTGTTGTGTTTAGAATCATCTAGGCACTATAAAGCAAATTAAAAGAGTAGCAACATTTGGACTGTGATTGAAACCTTTGTCTTCTTTTTAAGGGAAAAAAAATTACAAAATAGTTAAATTAATAACAGTCTCATTGTGGGCAATATCATAGATATCACCCACATCCCAGATTCACCAGTCTTCGAAGTTTATGAAGGCTGTCACCTGGGGATTCAAATCTCAGGCTCAGTTCTCTTCATTTACTAGAAAAGGAACAAGTTTTCTGACATGCCCAGCGTTAGCCAGAATATTGATACAGTGGTTTGGGTTTTTTACCTTTTCTTGCTCTCTCTGTGTTGTCTATAGTAAATAAAGTTATTTTCCCATTTCTCTATAAGTGAGGAGCTGCTGCTTTGTGCAGTTTTACAGGCCCACTTGCATTGTCCATGGCAACTTTCTGCTGTACTGGTGTGGTGGATCAATCTGCCTTCAATGCATCTGTGCACAAATGTGCCCCTTTTAGTCTCTAGTGTCACGCAACAGAAGCTTGAATTCTTCAACAATGGGCAGATGGAAAATGAGAGTGAACTTAGACTAAACTCTCATCCTCTGTATTGAAGGACAAACATTTAGTATTTGTTTTCTGAGTAGAACATTTTCCCTTATGTGTTAAATGATTGAAAAAAGAGGAAAGATTATCTCCTCAGCATCAATGCTGAGGCATTTTTCCATTACTGTTATTAGTTTAGTAATGTTTTTATCACTGCTTATCCCAAGATTTCAACTTAAAGATCTTTAGCATGTTTCACATATAAGTTAAGGGATTAACCAAGAATTTGTAATTGATTCTGTCTTTTTGGGAATAGAATGCAGAAGAAAACTCCTGAATAAATAACAAAATTTTCAGCACATAAAGCTTTACAGAAAGCCCTGTATCCATACTAGCGTGAGAACATTTAGATTTTTAATGATTTTGGTATGGGGAACACTTTTTCTTTTGCTCTCCTTGCACAGTGCTTAACAAAATATGGGGATGCTACTACATGAATAACAAATAATAATAAAAAAGTGACAAGTGGAAAGGCTAATGCATTATGAGTGACTGAATCTTTGTTGTCTTTTTATTTTAATACTTTCATACTTTAAATCAAACCTGATTTGGATATTTGAGGGACAGGAGGAGGTTGTTGCTGGGTTTATTTGGTTTGATGGGGGTTTTTGGTATTTGTTGCTTTGTTTGTTCTTTGTTTTTATTTTGTTTGGGGATTTTTGGCTTTTTTAGTTTGTTTGTGTATGTGGGGTTGTTTGTTTGTTTGTTTGCTTTATGTAGGATAATTGTCTAGTTTCTCACCTGTAAAAGAATAGGAAAAGATAGTAATATGAAGAAATCACCTGAATTCTAAATTTAAGGAAGAAAATTACTCTTGCCAGATGGAATCACAGGTAATACACTTCTGTGTATCCAAACTAGTCTGTTTTTCCCAGCTGATCTAAGAAAAAATACCATATGCCTTACATCTAAAGATGTAAGGATCTTATTAGTGATACAACTTTAAGTTGCATCATTAAATAGATACTTTAAAGAACTCTAGTAAGATTGTTAGTAAGAAAACTATAGGAAAAAATTATACTAACTTAACAGAAAGAGTTGTGGAGTATTAGATCAATGATGGAAAACAGAGAACCAAAATCCTTGGTTAACACCTTGACAGTGAGGCAATTAATCAAACAAGATAGGTAAATGTGGGATATGCCCAGCCACTGCCCTGGAGGGATGTCTGCTGAGATAAGAGATTTCGCAATCACCCAGCAGGACTCCCTGGAAAGGAAAGGACTTTTGAGTCATGGTGAGGAAAAGTAGACCCACAATCCTTTGGGAGACCCTATGCAGATCTTTCTGTAACCCATTGGTCTATCCCAGACCCTCTGTAACCCATTGGTCCCCTTGCTGATCCCCTGTATCCCTATAAAAGAAGACCAGTTCGCCCCTGTAGAAGGAGAGCTCGTCACTGGCCTTCCCTTCGCCGGAGGGAACCACCAATAAAGCTACCTTCGTGCGGAACCAGCCATACGGGTCTTCTCGTCTCTCTCTCTGGTCTGGTTTGGCCTTAGAGGCAGCCCTGCAGAGCTGAGCTGAAATCACGAGCTGATAATCACTAAAGAGCTGATAGCTTCTGCAAGGGCTCCTCTGCCAGCAGCTGAGAGGAAGATACCAGACTTCGGGCAGGCGATTCCTTTCGGGACCATCTCCCCGGACCGGTCATATCTTCCTGGGTCGCAGCCACGGACCCCACCACCAGCTGTAATAACTGGCGCCCGAACAGCCTTGGATCCTGGACAACCCGGACCTGGCCTGAGCTGCGTCTTGATTGCCAAGACAGAACCAGCCGTTCGTGTGCTGCTCCTCTGAAGATAGACCTACGTTTTAGCAGGCCTTTCGGACGGGGACAGTTCGAGTCCCTCATCTACCACCGAAGACACAGTCCCTGAGGATCGAACTGCCAGACCATCCCCCCAGCAGACTTTTCCAGGAGCCAGCCCCACCAGAAACGGGATTTGTAAGTTTAAACTTGGGGCTCTGCTCTCGTCTTGCGCGCATTTTAAGTTTTTTTTGGTTTTTTCTCTTTTTCTGCTGAGGGAGGAACTAAGATGGGACAAAGGCAAACTAAACCCAGCCTTTCCCAATCTGAGAGAGACCTATACCCCTTTCTTCTGACTCTTCTCTTAAAATCTGACTTTAAATTCTGTAAAGGTGTTCTTTCTAAGAAAAATCTCAAATCTTTCAGTAATTGGCTATCTCTAAATTTCCCTGAAGCTACCATCGATTCTGTTCTTTCTGATTCGTTCTGGGACAGAGTGGGGAACAAACTGTATTCCTCTCAAGCCTCGGGAAACCTGTCAGTTTCCAAATTCATTCCTTTATTTCATTTACTGGTTACAACGTGTCGTGCGAAAACCCCCCCTCAGCCAAACCCTTTCTCTGCCCTTCCCCCCTCCCACCCCCCCTCTCCGCCTCTGGCACTGGCCAGCCAGAGCGCGGACCCAGCCAGCTGCCCCGGCCCTGGCCCAGCTGGGGCGCCGGCCCCCTCACTTCCCTTCCCCGATCCCCTGTTCCCGGCGGTCCCCCTGTACCCGGCCCCCCCCGCTCGCCCCGTCGGTTCCGCTGTCACCCCCCAGGCAGCGCACGCGGTACCCACCCCAGACTCATCCCCCCTCCCCGGCGTGGATGACTCTGAACCCCCCCCAGCCCCGTCTCCCTGTGCCCCTGGTATCCCGCAACCCTCCCCGCACGACACCACCCTTCCCTCTCTCGCACCGGCCCGCGGTGCCTCCGACCCCCCCCACCCCACCGCGTCCCAGTTTCCTGCCGCGTCTGCCCCTCTCGCCGCTGGCGGAACGCAGCTATCCGCGGCACCGCCTCAGGCTATCGCCCATAGAATGGAATCTCCGTCCCCCCTTCCCCCACCGCACATGGCCCTGGCACCCTGGCAGGCGCCGGCACACCCGCTCTCCCCCCACCCAGCTGCATCTTGCGCAATCCCTGCTGATGTTCCCCCTCTCCCTACACCCCCCCCTCCCCCTACTACGGGTTCTTTCGCAATCCCCATTCCCCCCGCTGCTGCGCTAGAGCCTACTGCCCCCCCCCATCCTCCTATCGCCCACCCCGACTCCACATGGAATTGCGAAACCGGCACTACCTGTAATCCACCCCCCCAAACGACCTCCTGCTGTACAACCTCTCCACCCACTTGCTGCCATAACAAGACCCCTTCCTATCCCTCAAAGCACCCCCGACCCCCTGCCATTCCCGCCCTGGGTAAAGCAGATCCGGCATTTCAAAAACGCCGCGCTACGCCTGTGTCCCAGCCCCGCCCTTCCACGGCCTATCCTTTCTGTTCAGATGACAGTAGCAGCAGCTCTGACTCTGAATCTGAAGACCGGTGGGCACAGACACGCAGGGAAGCAAACCGGGAGGGGGATTGGGAGTTGGCTCAGAAAATTTCAGCTTTTCCAGTCATTATAGGGAGAGGGAGGAGGGGTGGCCTATCTACAAAAACATGGGAGCCTTTCCCATACAGAGAAATCAAAGAGCTTAGCAAGGCAGCAAAAGACCATGGGAGAGGATCACATTTCTTTAGAAACTTATTGGAAGCCACTTTCTCTGCCTATACATTAGTACCACATGATATTAAAAACATTATTAACTGCATCCTTTCCCCTGCCGAATATATGTTATGGGAAAGGCATTGGAAAAGACACTTAAAAACACTATCTGACACTTATGCTAAAGATGCAAATCAGACAAATTGGACAATAGAACAACTGGCTGGAGAAGGTGACCTCCAAAAACCTTTAGATCAAGCTACAACCTTACCTGAAGTAGCATTACAAGACATAGCTATTGCAGCTAAGACATCGCTGTTTCTCACCCCTGATGATTCTGTTCCTACACAATATTTCTCTAACATCAAACAGTCAGCAAATGAAAGCTTCATTCAGTTTGTTGATCGTTTGAAAGCTAGCTTAGAAAAACAGATAGAAAGTCCGGATGGACGAAAAGAACTCTTGAGCAAACTTGCCATGGTAAATGCTAATGAACAATGTAAGAATATCTTGAGGGCCCTACCCATGGACAAAGAACCCACAATAGAACAAATGATAGAGACCTGTACTAGACACACATCCACAGAGAACACAATGACCCAAGCAGTTGTAAAGGGCATCACAGAGGGAGTTTCCAGTGCATTTGCTGCAGCAGTCTCTAAGGAGAATGCCCGCTGTTTCTATTGTGGCGAACTTGGACACTTTATAAAGGACTGCCCACAAAGGTCACCCACCCAGGACCATCGCGCCGCCTACCAAAGGCACCAGAGACAGCAACAGCACCAGCAGCGTCCAAAAAACTTCTATCGAAGCGCGGTGTCAAGGCCCCGCGCTCAGACAACAAATCAAAGGCCATACTACCCTGCCGCAGCGGTGAACTCCACATCGGACCACCGAGAGCAGACAGCTGGACCTCGCCCGGCACCATCATCCCAGGCGATCCCAGAACACATGAGAAAGATCCAACACACGGAGCGCTACCGATCGGAACGAGACGCCAACTGGTAACATCACTGCCATTTAACTTTGTTGACAAGCGTTTTTATCGTATCCCCACAGGAAAGTATGGACCGCATGACGGCCCATGGGACATTCTTATCCTAAGCGATACCATCCATGGTCCAGAACAACTCTTTGTATTACCTGAGATACAAACAGTGCACCCTGGACAAGAGATTCTTGTCCAGCTTTGCTGCACGGACACACCTTTCTTTCTCCCACAGGGAACACCGATTGCTCAAGCTTTTTTACTTCCACAGAACCGCCCAGAACAGCTTCCCCTCAATCCTACAGCAATGTGGATAGAGATCGTGGGCTCAAACAAACCGACCATTGAGTGCAGCTTGTTCTGTAAAGGAGAGAGGGTCTACCGCCCAGGGATGCTGGACACCGGAGCAGACGTGACCATCATCGCCCGCTCCGAGTGGCCAGAGAATTGGGAACTGGAGCCAGTGGCAGGTATGATCTCCGGGATTGGTGGAGTTGCAGTATCCATGAGAAGCAAACAGAATGTTGTCATTGAAGGACCTGAGGGCAAGATAGCGACCACCCGACCATTCGTGGTAAGAGCCCCCATCACCTTATGGGGCAGAGACCTTCTATCCCAGTGGGGTGCCACTCTTACCATTCCCAGCCAGGATTTCTGACTGGGGCCACTGAGAAACGCGCGCTGCCATCTACTCCCCCACTCACCTGGAAGACTGACAACCCAAAGTGGACAAGGCAGTGGCCCCTTGATAAAGAAAAACTCAGCGCGCTGGAAGCCCTGGTGGAAGAGCAACTTGCCAAAGGTCATATCACTGAGACTACAAGTCCTTGGAATTCTCCTGTCTTTGTACTGAAAAAGCCTGGCACAAACAAATGGAGACTACTCCATGACCTAAGAAAGATCAATGAGGTCATTGAAGACATGGGCCCCCTCCAACCCGGCCTGCCATCACCATCAATGCTGCCCCGAGACTGGCTGCTGGCCATCATAGACATTAAAGACTGTTTCTTTAACATCCCGCTCCATCCCCAGGATGCACCACGGTTCGCCTTCTCCATCCCTTCTCTTAACAATAAAGCCCCACTCAGAAGGTACCATTGGCTCGTCCTCCCACAAGGCATGAAGAACAGCCCGACCATCTGCCAGTGGTATGTCGCCCACATTCTATCCCCCATCAGAAGCCTGTTTCCAGAAGCAATCATTTACCACTATATGGATGACATACTAATCTGTGCATCAGAAAAAACTTACTTGGACAGAACTCTTAAAAAGACAATTGAAGCCATAGAAGAAGCAGGGTTCGAGATTCGTGAAGACAAAGTGCAGCACTCCAGCCCATGGACTTACCTCGGCCTCCAGATCCGTGAGAGAACCATCGTACCCCAGCAACTCTCCATCAAAAAGGACCCTAAAACCCTAAGGGACTTACACAGCCTGTGTGGATCCATAAATTGGATACGCCCCCTACTGGGAGTTACAAATGAAGACCTTGATCCCCTGTTCAACCTCCTCCGCGGCAGCAAAGACTTGGACTCTCCATGCGTCCTCACACCTGAAGCCCGAGATACCATCACTAAAGTTCAAGAAGCCCTGTCTTCACGCCAAGCCCATCGCATTGAACCCAGCCTGCCTCTTCAGTTTGCAGTTTTGGGTAAAGCTCCCTGTTTCCATGGACTGATCTTCCAATGGGACCCTAAACTCAGAGACCCTTTGCTGATACTTGAATGGGTCTTCACAAGCCATCAACCTACAAAGAGATTAACCACCTTCCAAGAAGTGATGGCACATTTAATAAAAAAGGCCAGAACTCGTCTCCGCTCTCTTGCAGGGTGTGAGTTCACATGCATATACTTGCCATTGACTACTGAAGATCTGAAGCTGTTGCTTCGGACCAATGAGAGCCTCCAGTTAGCCCTAGATAGCTACACAGGCCAAATTTCCGTTCACATGCCAAAACATAGATTTTTCTACCGTGAAGCAGCTTTTAAATTGATTCCAAAATTAATCCAAAGTAGAAAACCTCTTAAAGCTCTGACCGTCTTTACTGATGGTTCATCACATCGGTCTGTCATGACATGGAGACAACCCAATACCCAGAAATGGGAATCTGATATCCAAATAATAGAGGGATCTCCACAGATTGCTGAATTAGCAGCTGTTGTCAGAGCCTTTGAGAAGTTTAAAGATGAACCTTTTAATCTGGTCACAGATTCGGCTTATGTCGCTGGTATAGCTATGAGGGCTGAACATGCTTTTCTAAAGGAGGTCTCCAACCAAAAATTATACCAATTGGTTTCTACATTAATCCATTTAATCTCGCACAGAAAACAGCCTTACTACATTATGCATGTGAGGTCACACACGGACCTCCCTGGCCCCATTGCTGAAGGGAACAGGAGAGCAGATGCACTGGCCATGCCAGCAGAGACTGCAAACGTCCCTGACATCTTTGCCCAGGCAAAGTTGTCACATGCATTTTTTCACCAAAACATTCCTGCACTCGTCAGAATGTTCAAGCTTTCAAAAGATCAAGCAAAAGCTATCATTGCAACGTGCCCGAACTGCCAGAACTACCAAATACCATCTATGGGTACCGGAGTCAACCCCCGCGGTCTGAACAGCTGCCAATTGTGGCAAACTGATGTAACCCACTTCCCATCCTTTGGGAGATCCAAATACGTGCACGTGTCAGTTGACACATTTTCTGGGGCAGTGTTTGCGTCAGCCCATGCAGGAGAAAGTGCCATCCACGTCATCAAGCATTTTCTCCTTGCCTTCGCCACCCTGGGAGTCCCTGAAGAAATCAAAACAGATAATGGGCCTGCCTACACCTCTCACAAGTTAAAAGATTTCTTCAACCAATGGGGAATAAAACACAAGACAGGCATACCTAGCAATCCCACAGGACAATCCATTGTAGAAAGGACCCACCAAACCCTCAAAAGAGTCCTCAACCAGCAACGGAGAGAAACGGAAATCTTGTCTCCTGTTGAAAGACTCTGTAAGGCTCTCTATGTCATTAACTTCCTAAATGGTACCTCGTCAGAGCCTGACCCACCAGTACTCCGCCACTTCTCAAATTCAACCCAAGCTAAGCTCACGGAGAAGCCACCAGTGCTGGTGAAGGACCCTGAAACACACCAGGTATCTGGGCCTTTCCAATTGATTACCTGGGGGAGAGGCTACGCCTGTGTCCAGCTACCATCTGGCCCAAAGTGGTTCCCAGGAAAAAGCATTAAACCGTACTTAGGCCCTACAAACACTGCTACTACAAACACCAAGAACTCTCCTGAGACAAATACAGGACCTCCACAAAACCAGACCAGCTCGGCATGGAGACGAAAACGTCGCCAGATGCCCACCAACCAGGAAAAAGATCGTCCCACCACACGACAGCAGACGAAACAGAAAGCTGAACAAGAAGCTACAGCAAACAGTCAAGCCGTAGGCCAGACACAGCCTGGAAAAACTGATCCCTAGTTTATATGTTATCACCCCTTGCAACCCCAAAACCTCCCCTCTCACCACAAAGCTAACAAAATCTTGCTTGTATTCCCTCTCAGAAGCCCCATCCCTGCCCAAAGATGAAATGTATCTACATTGATGCTCTCCTCACCACAGCCTTGATGACCTAAAAGTAGACAATGACTTTTTGGACGATGGGGAATAATGGGATGGATTGCATCTTTCATTAAGGGAGCTTTGTGGGTATTCATTGTAATTATTACTGTGTTACTTATGTTCTTTTGCCTCCTACATTGCTGCCAAAAGGCTGCTGAGAATGCCCTTTTAATAAATACAGAAGGGGGAGTTGTGGGATATGCCCAGCCACTGCCCTGGAGGGATGTCTGCTGAGATAAGAGATTTCGCAATCACCCAGCAGGACTCCCTGGAAAGGAAAGGACTTTTGAGTCATGGTGAGGAAAAGTAGACCCACAATCCTTTGGGAGACCCTATGCAGATCTTTCTGTAACCCATTGGTCTATCCCAGACCCTCTGTAACCCATTGGTCCCCTTGCTGATCCCCTGTATCCCTATAAAAGAAGACCAGTTCGCCCCTGTAGAAGGAGAGCTCGTCACTGGCCTTCCCTTCGCCGGAGGGAACCACCAATAAAGCTACCTTCGTGCGGAACCAGCCATACGGGTCTTCTCGTCTCTCTCTCTGGTCTGGTTTGGCCTTAGAGGCAGCCCTGCAGAGCTGAGCTGAAATCACGAGCTGATAATCACTAAAGAGCTGATAGCTTCTGCAAGGGCTCCTCTGCCAGCAGCTGAGAGGAAGATACCAGACTTCGGGCAGGCGATTCCTTTCGGGACCATCTCCCCGGACCGGTCATATCTTCCTGGGTCGCAGCCACGGACCCCACCACCAGCTGTAATAGGTAAAGATATGTGACAGTGCCCTTTTCAAACAGGATTCTAAATGCAAATACAATTACCATGTATAATGGTGACAAAAGGCAATTAAGGGTAGCTTTCTGTACACTGCTATTAAATTTTGGTCTAAGTGGCTTATGTCTCCCTCCTCAGTTATTTTTATTATTATTGAAAATTCTTGTTGTTTTTTTTTTTTTAATGGAGTCTAAATATTTATATATGTATAAAAGGGAGGACAGCTCTTAAAACAAAGATTTATTTTACAAAACTGTTCAGAACTGGACTCACAATCTGGCCCTGGGGCCACATGAATAATCCTACAACCTCTTTGCCTCCAAAACACAGTGAGTGCATCCAAACTGCCTACTGAGACAGGTCCCTGGTTGTGTTTACTTCTGAGCTACAACCAGGCACTGTTTGAGAAGTAGTTTTTGCTGAAAAAAACTGTTACTAGCTGAATAATTTAGCAACACAAATAATCAAGCTCCTGCATGCAAGGTTGAAAGCTAGCATTTTTAATTTTCTAACTCTTTTGTAAACTGATAAGCTGTATCTGACTAGGAAGGAGTTAGCTTTCTTTGTGGCATCCTGTATGGTGCTGTCTTGAGTTCGTGACTAAAACAGGGACAATAACACCCCTTGTTTTGGCCATTCTGGAACAGTGTTTGGACAGAGTAATGGTTTTCCTTTCTCCCCAGTGAATAGTCTGTGAGAGGGCATAGATGGGACAGCTGACCCAAAGTGACCAATGGAATATTCCATATCATGGTATGTTCATCAATAGAAGCTGAGAGAAAGAAAGAAAGAGAGAACTTTTGAGGTTGCTGTGCTTGTGTTCCCTGGGAACATTCTGTGTGCTGAGGCCCTGCTTTCCAGCAAGTGGCTGACATCTGCTTGCTGATGGGAAGAAGAGGTTGAACTACTTATCTTGTTTCACTTATTAAACTGTCTTTATCTTGACACAGCAGTTTTCTCACTTTTGCTCTTCCCAGTCTCTTCCCCATGGAGATTTGTAGGGAGTAAGTGGGAGACTGAGTGGCAGCTTAGATGCTGGCGAGTGTCAACCACACCTATTATTGTCAAGAAAACACCTGGTCTCCTTACATGATGCCTTTCCTTCACTGCTGTCTTCCTTAAGACAGAAAAATTCTCATGTCTTCCTCTTACTTCTAGAAAAACATAGAGAGGCATAAAGAAAGCAGTATGACTTGGAGAATCCAGTCACAGGACTTGGTCATTCAGTTACTAAGGGAATTGCAATGATATGATTGTCACCATGCTGATTGTGGTGAGAAGAAAATATTATGGAAGCGAGATCTCTGGCAGAAAAATGAGGCATATGGAGAGATGATATAGATGGAGATCCCTCTTCCTTTCTGTCTGCAGGTTGCTGTAATCCCATTTTTGATCTATTTATTGCTTGAATATAGCTCACATAGCCAAATTTCAGAATATCACCGGATTCAAACAGTCCAAACCCACAGACTGATTCAAATATGTGAATAAAAGGCACATAATTATAAGTAACAAAGATGGAAGGAACTGTATCATCTCCAGCATGTGTGTGTGGGAATGCCCAAATCTCACCAAACTGAGTCAAATTTAGAGCTTTTCCTAACTCATGGGTGGCCCTTTAGCCAATAACGAATGTATCTTGAGCATAATCTTCATTTTTTTTACTCTTTCCAAAAATGTTTTTGGTGAGCCCTGAAAAGAGATATTCACGTGTGTCCTGGGTTGCAGTGTATTCTATTATCATCCTCATGAGCTGTTGAAATCAGGTGGGGCAGTGTTTCCTTGCCTCCTTCCCCCAGACTGTCTTTCTGTTAATGGCCCATCATTGTCCTGCCGCATGACTCATAGATAACTCCCTCCGGACTATCTTCTGTTAATGAGCCTAATCAACACCTGGCCTCATGACTCATTACCCCATTGTGAGATGCTCCATCCAGAGGGAGGAACCAAGCATCCCATCGTGGATATAATCTGAGATTCTGAATACTAGAGACAACCTTTCCACTGGATTTCCAGAGGACAGGAGCTACACAGCCACCACTGGACCTTCTGAGAAAGAGCAGACCCTTTTCTACAGGATCACTGCTTCAGAGGACTGCAGCCACCATTCTACCAGACTGCTACCACCACCCTGACCAGCAGGGAGTCAGGTTGTATCTTGACTTTTGTTTGAACCAGTGTTTTCTTTTATTTTCTCCTTTTCTTTAATTTCCCCATTAAATTGTTATTCTGACTTGGTGCCTCACACTGGTTTGTTTTCAAACTAGTACAATGTGCTAATACGAATTTCTCACTAGATGAGAATCCACTGAATTTCACAGAGTAGTGTAAAACCAGCCTTATGATCCCTTACCAAGTGACTTTGCACACACCTTATGCATGATCCCAAATCCATCTGTTCTGAGCACAGATGTGCAGTGTTTAAGGCGGGCTTGATTGAAAACCCAGAGATGTCAGTTGAAGATTTTTGGTTGTGCACAGCAAGGCTGTATTAAGGCATCTCTACTGCATGGCTTCCTGGAGTGTGTATGCCAATTATAAAAAATGGGATATAGCTGTTGGGAAAGGAAAATGGTGATGGTCATTTATAATGTGAATTTTCATTAAAAGCTATATGTGAATCTGAAATGTACTTCAGGTTTTTTAGGGGCAGATAATCTGTCACGCTGAAAGATGTTTATTTAAGTTTATTTCCCTCTAACTGACTTTGGGGCCTCTGCAATGTTGCTAAATAAGAAAGTTCACAAAGTGAACCATGGCACCTGCAGCAAAGTTGCAAATAGAAGAGATACTTCAGAATTCAATTTACTTTGTATTAACTTGAGATCTGATACTCATCATCTGCTTTAACTGCATGTTTTATCTAAACTGCTAGAGTCACATGAACGGGAAAGAAAATTAAGAGATTTCAAATTTGTTGCTCTAAGCAAAATGACTTCCTTATCTAATCTAATAAGAGGCTGGATGAGTTTCCCTGTTTTAATAATCACTGTGTTCCAAACTTCCGTTCCATTAGGAAAATTAACATAAATTGTCTGGAGAATTTATCTTACTATAATCAAGAAAGTTTTCTCCAATACCACCCTAAAACATAAACTTGACAGTAGGCTGACAAACTCTTGTTACAGATTTTTCTTAGCATAGCAGAATTGTAATGATGCATTTAAGATTTTGGAATAGGAAAATGTACCAGAAGGATGTAGACATCTCAGTGTCAGTAGATGATGTGAACTTGAGTATGATTAGACTAGGAAAAGACTAGACTGTACAAAGGCAGGGCTCTTTTAAAGAAAGTCTGTGAGGAGTATTGTTGATTTAGGTGACATTTGACTACTACGTAGGCACAGTATGAAGTACTGAGACATAAAATCAAGGTGTTTAAAGTTTTGGTGCTCTATGTTATGATCTCACATTTAACAGTCAGAGTCCAAAGCAACCCTACTAGACTTTGGTGCTTATTCTGGAGTCCATGAGATTTAAAACTTTGTTGTTGCTTCTGCTGAGATTTAATCAGCTGAGGTTTTTAGTGTTAACAACTGTCTATCACTCATGGAAGAGAGCTCATAAGTAAGATGATTAAGGGTAGGGAGGTCACATCCTTGGAAGGAGGGGGAAACCATGTATCTCATAAACCTTGGAGCTGATTATTTCGATGGTACTCTATTACTTTTGTCTTGGGTGTGTGACTGAGGATGATAGAGAAATTTCATGAAGGATTAAAAGACAGGTCATGACTGTTACAGTGGGGATACTGCAACACGTGTATCAAACAACAAGGCCCGTGGAAAAGAAATATATATGGACCAATTCCTGATAGATGTTTCAGAGATGTTTATTTCTCCAGCCACATGGCTGGAGCTCTGCTGAGGAACTGCTCAATCCCGGGACCTGAGGGTCCTTGCCCGTGCAGGGGAACACAAAACAACCAATGGGGAACGAGGCTGAGCAGGGGCAGGGAAACGCCGTGCCTCCCCTCAGGGCCCCTCTCCCAGGAACACATGGCAGGGGGAGGGACCCCAACACATGACTTTATTTTTCATATATATATTTACTTAAGTCATCACCAAGCTTAAGTAGTCTCTTTTAATGTCTCTTCCCTGCTATGGGAAGATGCTAAATTCTGTAGGGCTATTTAAGCAGTTTTTTGATCAAGCAGTTATGATATTTGCCTTGTCCTTGTAGTACTGCGTCTTTCACTGTAGGTCACGCCCTTGATAAGACTGATGGGATGTTTTATTTCTGAGGGGGGATCTTAGCTCTCTGAAACCACGGACTCCTGCTGACCCTGCTGCAGGGAATGTCAGTGAATCTGTGAATGCAGAAATGACTTTTTTTAGCAATGTGTCTCTGTAAAGAAGGTGGAGAACAAGCTTTAGTCCTTACCAACTTCTCTCTGAAAGGAAATCTCTCTTTTGACTTTTGCTGCTTTAGTCAATGCCTTAGAATGATTCCTACCTTCAGTTCAGCCTGACCAACAGTGTATGGAACAGATGGCACTTTAGCAATTTCTTGGCTGCCCTCAAAATCCATAGGAATTTAGAATATTTCTCCTGTTGAATTAGTGACTGTAGTAGTCAGTAACTCACTGATGATCCTGTTTTAATGTCCCTCTCAGAAGCTACTTGGGAAGTACATACAATTCCTTCTGCCTTACTTAAATGTGATTTTAGACTGAAAACTTTCAGAGTCATGAGGTGTTCCTTATTGACTGCTAAGGCTAAGTTCTTTTAAGCCTTCCAGTATTACTGGCGAGTGATTTATCAATTCAAATTAAATTTACCAATATTTAATAAAAATAAATACAACTTTTTTTTTTTTTTAATTTTGCCAGTCAATTCTAATAATGAAAATTACATTTTTAAAGATTTCTTCTACAAATTTCATATTTAATACCCCTTCCATTGCTGTTCTAAGAATCCTGCAACATAGCTCAGTCTCAGACAGTGATTGGCAGAGTAATTCTTGTAATGACAGTCTTGGCTGTGATTTTTGATCACATGAAGGCTAGATTATACATCTGTGGCACTTTAAAGGGATCTGAAAATGAGAATAAAGTGAAGTTGTGTCCACCAAATGGACCATTATATCGCCACGAAATGTAAAATGGCTTTGGTGAAACTCAGAAATAGGTCTCTGTTGATTTTTAGGGATGAATAATACTTCATAATTGTAAGATAATGTATTATTTTATGAAAGCATATACTGCAGTTATGGTATGAAAAATAAAAAGGTTCAAAACTCATGAAGCAATTTTAACACCTTAACACACAGATATATAATCACAGAATCATTTAGGTTGGAAAAGATCTCTGAGGTTATTGAGTCCAACATTTGAAAGATCACCACCTTGTCAACAAGACTGACACTGAGTGCCATGGCGAGTCATTTCTTGAATACCTCCAGGGATGGTGACTCCATGGCCTCCCTGGGCAGTCTATTCCAAGGTTTAACAACCCTCTCTGTGATGAAATTTCTCCTGATGTCCATTCTGAATCTCCCCTAGTGCAGGGTGAGGCCATTTCTTCTTGTACTGTCACCAGTTGCCTGGGAGAACAGGCCAACTTCCACCTAACAATGCTAGAACATGTTAAATATATATGGACATGTTATGCATGTGTATTCATGTTCTAAACTATATAAACATAACATGGATTTTAATATGTAAACACACACAGATGTGTACTGATATAGTTTCACACATGTATAACCTTTCCAAACCTTTGTAATTTACCTACTAATGACATTTTCGAGCTAAACCACAACCAATTTTGTGGTTTCAAAATTCACTCGTGAAAATATAGAAGGTTGTATCACACAGTTGTCTGTCTCCAGAATAATATCTTTAAAGTGATTACCAACTATTGTAAGACTTGTGAGAAAACTGCAATAATTAGCAGCATTGATTCATAAGGAATATGGAATCTACTCACCAGAGTCTTTTGAATGTAGAGCAATCATTTAAAGATGAATCTTGATATACTTTATAGGAAAATACCTTCATGAATTGAATCTGTTCAGTAACTAGCAGGAAGATATCCAAATTTGCTTTGAAAGCTAAATAAATGCATCAGAATTCTGAAGCAGTGACTGCAAAATAATGTGAATATCTGCTGGAGAAATTTTCAGGCAAGAAAAAGAGTTGAACACCATTCAGGTTCAAGTGTTAAAAATGAGGCAAAATATAAAGGATACAAGCACCCTGAACCTGTGCTATTTTTCACTCCTGCTAAGGTAATATTCAGGATAAGAAAGTGGATTTATTTTATTGCAGTGGTGTTTTTGTTTTGGTTTTTTCTCCCACAAGTCTTAATGCTAAAATTCTACCTCTTTACTTGTTCAAATCCCAGCTCACTAATGGAGATTTTTGGATCCAAAATTCGAGTACATAGTTTTCTATTGCATTTTGATCATGTTGTAGTTTAGATGCAAAATATCACTAGGGAAATGTTAAGCTTTCAGGCTACTGACTCACAAAATAAACATTGTCCAAAGCCAGCTCCTGGAGGGATACACACTGTATATATGTCTATACATGCCAATGAATTTTCTACTAATGGACTTTTATCCTGATCAGACAGAGAAGAGAACAGCATGAGACTGTTGGTACTTTTTGTGTTTGCATGAATATTGAATATTGTTTGTGCTTCTGTCTGTGTTGATCTGTGTGGCTGGCCATGTGTATATTTTATATGTGTTGTTTCCTTCTGTCTGTGTGTCTGCTGGGAGCATGTGTTGAGCCTTGTTAGGCTGAATGTGGGGAGATGGAGCTCTTGGGCTCACCTTTGTTGGGCTGAAAAATTCAGTCACCCAATAAAACCACAGGATAATTCAGCATGTAAAGGACTGCAGTTGTTCTCTATCCCAACACCATGCTCAAAGTAAAGTCAGCTATGAGATCTGACCAGCTCACTCAGGGTTTTCTACCCTGAGAACTTCAAAATGTCTCTGGGCAACTTGTTCCAAAACTTGACTACCCTTGTGACGAAACAGTTTTTAACTATAGCGAATCAGAGCTGTCTGCCTTTTTTCTCTCTGTGCTGTTCATTTTCTCCACAGTAGCTGGCATGGGACTGTGTTTTGGGTTTGTGCTGGAAACAGCGTGGATAACACAGGGACGTTTTAGTTAGCGCTAAACAGTGCTCACACAGGGTCAAGGACTTCTCTGCCTCTCTTACTACCTGGCCAGTCAGGAGGCTGGGGGTGCACAAGAAGCTGGGACAGTCACAGCTGGCAAAGCTGACCCCAACTGACCAAAGAAATATCCCATACCACATGACATCACTCTCAGCAATAACAGCTCAAAGAAGGAGGAAGGGGGCATTTGGGCATTTTGCATATGCTGTCTGTCTCCCCAAGTAAACTTTACACATGATGAAGCCTGCTTTCCTAGAGATAGCTAAACACCTGACTGACAATGGGAAGTGATGAATCAATTCCTTATTTTGCCTTGTTTGCACGTGCAACTTCTGCTTTAATTGTTAAATTGCTTTTAGCTCAATGCATGAGTTTTCCCACTTGTACACATCTGATTTTCTCCCCCGTCCCACTTGGGAGGAGTGAGCAAACTGCCAGGCAGGGTTAAGTCACAACAGTCTCCCATACAGAACTGACTGTTCTTCACAGAAGATGCCTTTTTAAGTTTTATTCCAATGTTGGAATGGCTTGAGGTACTTTCCAACAGCTGATCACTCTGACACATTGCCTGGCCTGCCACTTGGATATGCCAAGGGTAACGTTGTAGTAAATGATACATCTGCTGCACCGGTGGAGTTTAATGTATGGCTTGGGGTTTACTAGATTAAGCCACAACAGCCAGCAATTCAGGATTGCACTGGATATTCAGAACTCTTCCATACATATCGAATATCAGCTAAATAGCATCTTCTCTCCTGCTTTAATGCTTACACAGACATTCACTACACCGGCAGCTTCAACACAAATTTTTGCTGGTGAAAATGTGGTTTTTGCTTACAGGTTAAAATTGGGACTTCTTCCATTTATCTTTGAGGTTTGGGGCACATTAATAGGAGGATCATAAACTTGTATTTACTAACTGGTAGAAAAAGAACACAGGAAAGAACTCCTTTAAATATTTTCAGTTAAAGTCCTGGACATGTCATACCTATTATTTTGCAGTAATTCACTTTAGTAAGCAAAAATAATAGAGGCCATTAATACTGCTTGAAAGTAAACTCTCCATCAGCAGTTCCTGAAATCCCTGGTCTAGAGAAATTATATGATGAATGATTCACTATTAGTAGAAATTGTTATTTCAGGTTTCCAAGCTAGCAGACAACCTACCTGTATTAAAAAAAAAAAAGTTAATTTCCAAGCCATTTTTCCCAGAGCTTTCTTTCAGTGACCTGAAGACTTACTTCAGTGTTGATCTCATTTTATATGTATGACTCTATCTATTCTTCAATACTGACAAATGGAATTTTATGAATACATATGTCATGTGAAAGGGTGAGATTTTTCTCAACCCTCAGTGCAGGGAGATTTCCTTAGTGTTTGACTTGTCTGTCAGCTCCCAGGAAAGCCAAGATCCTTGTGCCTGATCAGTCAGTGTCCCATTGTGGGACCCTTCACTGAGCAGTCCTACTCTATTGGAGGGTAATTTGACTGAATTATTCAGGGACACACTCCAACAGCACAAGAGGACCCCTTCAGTGGGTCTCACCACTTTGAACTTCCTTAGGGCAGACTTTGGCCTCTTTAGGAGACTGGTGGAGAGAGTCCCTTGGGAGGCAGTGCTGAATGACAAATGATCCAGAAAGGCTGGATGTGCTCTCAGAAGGAAATCTTAGAGGTACAGGAGCAGCATGTGCCCACAGGCCAAGAGATAGGCTGACTGGGAATAAGAACAGGCTGGTTGAACAGAGGGCTTTGGCTGGTACTCAGGGAAAGGAGAGTTTATGACCTTCGGAAGAAGGGACAGGAAACTCAGGGCTACAGGGATGTCATGAGGTTATGGGAGGAGACAGTTAGTAGGGCCAAAGCCCAACAAGACTTTAATCTGGCTAGTGTGCTAAAAGACAATAAAAAATATTTCTATAAATACATTTGCAAGAAAAAGAGGGCCAAGGAGAATCCCCATCCTGTATTGGATGTGGAGGGAAACACAGTGACCAAGGCTGAGGAAAAGACTGAGGTACTTAATTCCATTTTTGCCTCAGTATTTAATAGTAAGACAGTGGTTTGCTGTGTATTTGGAAAAATTTCTTTACTGAGAAGGTTTTCAGGCATTGGAACTGACTGCCCAAGGAACTGGTTGAATCATCATCCCTGGAGGTGAGTAAAACATGTAGATATGCTGCTTAGGGACATGGTTTAGTGGTGGCCTTGGCAGTGCTAGGTTACCATTAGACTCTATGATCTTAAAGGTCTTTTCCAACCTAAACAAATTTATGATTATATGACAAGATTTAGTGATTTACAAATAGTCCAACAGTTTAAAGGATTTAACAGCCTTTTTCAAGGAAGAGAAGAGGAAACAGGAAAATAAGTACTTGAGAGTTTGATATTGTAAGGCTATTTTGGCATTCTATCCCTGTGCTTTATTTTGTGAGCTTTTTGATCATTGTCTGAGTGTGAAGCCTTTGTTTTCCTGAAAAAAAAGTCACATAAATATAGGTATTACAGACGAAATATGCCTATTAGATAATTTCATCACTTTTCTGGTGTATTGGGTCTGGCTGAGATGGAGTTCATTTCCCCACAGCAGCTCTCAGAGTGCTGTGCTTTGCATTGGTAGCTGGAAAGGTGTTGATAACACATCAGAGTTTTGGCTGCTGCTGAGCAGGGCTGGCACAGCACCAGCGCTGTCTCTCCACATTTTTCCCCCAACAAGGAGCTGGGGGTGGGCAAGGGGACACAACTAGTCCAGCTGACCCAAATTAACCTGAGAGCTATTCTATACCATGTGATGCCAGCCAAGATATAAAAGCTAAGAAAAGGAGGTGGAAGTGTGGGTATATCTTATTTACAGTGTTTGCCTTCTGGAGCAACCACTGTACATGTTGAAGCCCTGCTTCCTGAGAAGTGGCTGAACATCTCTTGCTGATGGGAAGTAGAGAACCAAACTTTTTAATTCTTTTTTCTCATGCACATGCAAACTTCCTCTTTTGCTTTAGTGAACTGCCTTAGCTCAACCTACACGTTTTTTTCCACCTTATTGTCTCTCCCCTATCTAGCCGGGAAGTGGAATGGTTAAATGGCTTGGTGGACACCTGGTGTCCACCAAGGGGAACCCACTACAGTCCTTTAAAAAGGCCATAGTGGGTTGACCCTGACTGGATGCCAGGCACCCACCAAAGCTCCTCTCTCACTCCCCTCCTCAGCTGGACTGATGCAGCTGGTGTGGGGTCAGTAGCTCTGACCCAGGAAGTTGTGACCGGTCCGGAGAGATGGTCCCGTGAGGAACTGTCTTCCTGGGGCCCGGTGTCTTCCCTCAGCCGTAGCCAGAGTGCCTTTGGAGAGAGGCTGTCAGCTCTTTAGTGATTGTCAGCTCGTGATTTCAGCTCTTTGCTCTGCAGGGCAGCCTCCAGGCCAGACCAGGAGGAGAGAGATGAGAGACCCGTAGAGCAGTTCCACATGGGACAGCTTTATTAGTCTGCACCCCATGAAGGGAAGGCCAGGGACGAGCTCTCTCTGCTCTCACAGGGGCAGAGGGCTAGATCTTATAGGGATACAGGGGGTGGGTGTCAGAGGGTAAAGGCTAATGGGTTTCAAAGGATCTGCATAGGGTCTCCAAGAGGATTCTGGGTCTGTCTTCTTGCTGTAACTGAAAAGTGGCTGCCTTTCCAGGGGAGTTCCGCTGGGAGGTTAAGCAATCTCCTTATCTCAGCAGACTTCCCTCCAGGGCAGGGGCTGGGCATACCTCACACTGGACAGGGCAGAGAAAATATAACAAAGGGTTCATGAGTTGGGATAAGGACAGAGAGATCACTCAGCAAATACCATCACAGGAAAAACAGACTCTAAATTAGAGATATTAACTGAATTTATTGCTAACAAAATCAGACCAGGATAATGAGAAGTAAAATAAGACCTTAAAAACATTTTCCTCCCACCCCTCCCTCCTTCACAGTTCTACCTCCTCCCCTAGCATCTCAGAGAGACAGGAAGTAGGGGTTACCAGTTCATCACCTTACCACACTGCAGGGAGAGGAGTCCTTCCCCTGCTCCAGCATGGGGTCCTTCTAATGGAAGACAGTTCTCCATATAATTTCTCCAATGTGAGTTCATCCCTCAGTCAACAGCTCTCCACAAACGTCTCCAACATGGGTCACTCTTCCATGGGGTGCAGTCCTTCAAGAACGGGCTGCTCCAGCATGGGTCCCCCATAAAAGTCCTACCAGGAAACCTACTCCAGTGAGGGCTCCTCTCTCCATGGATCTGTAGATCCCTGCTCTTCTCCAGCACAGAGGTTCACAGCCTCCTCTCAGGCATCCACCTGCTCTGGGGTGGGATCATTCACAAGTAGCAGGTGGATCTTTTCTTCCCTGTGGACCTTCATGGACTGCAGAGGAACAGCTGCTTCACCATGGTCTTCACCATGGGCTGCAGGGGAATCTCTGCCCCAATGCCTGGAACACTTCCCCCCCTCCTCCTTCTCCATTCACTTTGGTGTCTGCACAGTTGTTCCTCTCACATGTTCTCACCATGCTCTTCTCTGGGTGCAATTACATCTGCACAACACCTTTATTTTTCTTCTTAAATATGTTATCACAGAGACATTGCCATAATTTCTACTTGCCCCAGGCTTGGTCAGTGGCACATCTGTCTTGGAGCCTTCTGGGTTTGGCTCTGCTGGACAAGGGGGATGCTTCTGGCATCCTCTCACAGAAGCTACCCCTTAGCTCCCCCACTACCAAAACCTGGCCATGCAAACCCAATACACCTTGTAAGTGCAAGAACATTTCCTATGGTAAATTATTAGTGCAGACCTAGGCAGAAAACAAATCAATTTTGTAAAAACATCAACACTCCCTCCCTACAAATATTTCAAAATATATTTTTATTCTGAATCAGACAAACATTCAAAATTCATGAGAGAACTAAGAAGATAGAGAGAGCAAAGTACCACCAGTGTGAAAACTCACTGGGAATTTGGAAAACTTGAATTCCTGTTTCTGCCAAAAGAAGGATTTGAACATACCTATGTCACACCCTGGCCAAATAAGAAGACTGCTAACAATCCTGAATAAATACCTCTCTCTTAGAAGACTTCTACTTTATAAAAGAATATATGGTTTAAGATTTTTTATTAATTTCTGGTTTAATTTTACCAACAATAATTTCTAGCTGGTCTTATTTAAACTTGGTTATACACTAAGACCATCTTAAATAATTTCTTTCTATCCTTGGTGTTTATAGCATTCAAATGTATGTAGACAGTTAACATCTCCCTTCCCCCTTTCCCCCTCCAGTCATTGCTTTGCAAGTTATACATATTTATTTCTTTTAATCTTCCACCGTAAGTCAATCCTCTCAACCCCTCAATAATTTATGTTGCTTTTCCTTGAATTTCCTCCAATGTGTCAAGATTTTTTTCTAACACTGTAGGCCCTGCAAACTTTATTCTAGACATATACTCAACTGTTTACATGGGGAGAGATAGAATAACAGTATCTTATGTTTGCTGCTTTCTGCAATTTGCATGCTTGGTGTCTGGGTTTTTTTTAGAATACCATAAACAATTCTTGTTATTTCTCTACTTAGAGTGAGTTTCTGTACCACATATATGTTCCTACACATATAATGGTCATATGAAAATGATATCACATCATGTCCTCCTGAAAGATCACCTGACATCAAAAATCTGGTAAATAAATCAAAGCTAAAAACACAACTCAGTCAGATATCTGACAGCTGCAGCATCTCCAAATGCAGAACTCACCTCTGCACGTTTTGGGTCTTACAAGATTCAAAGAGGGGCTCAAGCAAATATGGCTTAACAGTTTTCAGACTTGGAAGGTGGTGTACACACAAATCAATCTGGGATATACTAAATGTAACAAAATAGTCTCCACAGAAAATGGGTTATGCAAGGAATTTAAGGCAGTGCTTGATTTCACAAGGCAATTTTGCAAGTTGATGTTGATGCCGGTTCTAATGGAATGTAATTCCTTCATATCTAGAAGACTCAGCAGTCCTTAGGGAGACTTACTATAGGAGTTTAGGATCAACACAAGATCAAGCTCTTAATCAAAAAGAGCTGAAAATGCTGCTGAAGTAGTGTGGGATTTGGTCCTTGTGAGTGACCATGTCATCAGCTGGGGAGATCTCTGGAGAGCCTTAATCCATTCTCAGGTGACAAGACACATAAGAAATACTGCAGTATGAGAGACCAACCAAAGAGAGAATTATTAGGGTCTAGCTGAGTGTATTGGTTGTGTTTGGTTTGCAAGTACAAACATTACCTCAATGGTTAATGCCAATTAGAAATCAAAGTTCTGCAAGATGAAGAAGGTACCAGGATGAACAGCAGGAAATGACAATTTGTTCCCGCTTTCAACGTCTTCATAGATGTCATTGTTCCTAAGAGTCATTTAGTGGCATTCATTATTATATTAAGTAAATTGTGTGATTAAAAAGAGATTCAACATGTATAAATATATCATCTAATCAACTACTTGGCATGTCTGTTATCTCTTAAACAGTATTATCATTCTCAGCTGCACGAAGCTCTCAACAATAAACTGCTTATTGTTTCTTTGTTAAATTGACATGAAAATACATATATATTGGGTGCTTTGGGAAAAGTATGATATAATCCACCATAAAGCTTCATTTCAGTTATTTAGAAAAGTTTTGAGTTTTACTTTTCAATTTTAAACTATTTATGGGTATAAATCATCTGACATTTCAAACCATAATGGATATTTACAACTTTTGATTTGTAAATTATTGAAAGTATATTATTAATTTAGAGGGAAAAAAGGATATTTTTACAATCATTCTTTCCACCCAAACTATAACAATTACAAATTTTTTTCCAAATAATTTAAAATTATTTTTTGTTCATGGTATTGGGCAATAATGAACAGATATTGAGTAAAAATTTGTTTTGCACTCTTGAATGCAGAAAGAAAACAATTTACTGCCATTAGAGAGCCTCTTCTTTTGCAATTATCCATAAATCTGCTGTATTTGCTTTTCTATCACATAAAGTTGTCCATGTTCTCTAAATAGACACCAGTTTCCTTTGGTGAAATGTTTATTTTGATTTTTTCAGTCTCAAGATTTCTCTTCTTTGCTGTTTGATTTGTGTTTGTGTATTTACCCAATGATTAGATTTAAGTGGATTATTTTGCGGCATTTAATGAGTCTTTTATTTTTCTGCAGTTTGTAGCATATGACCTTAGAATAGTGTGGGTATGAGGGGACCTTTAAAGGCCATCTAGTCCAACCACCTTGCCATGGACAGGGACACCTGCAACTAGATCAGGTTGTTCAGAGGCCCGTCTGACCTGACCAAGAATGTTTCCAGGGATGGGGCATTTGTCACATTTATCTGGGCAAATTATTCCAGTGTTTCATCCTTCTCATTGTAAATTTTTTTTTTTTATTATTTCTAGTCTAATTCTACCCGATTTTAGTTTAAAACCATTACCCATGTCCTAGTGCTACAGGCCCTACTCAAAAAAATCTGGCTTCCATAGATTATCAAATATCATGGTGAGTGGTTTGGCATGAGGGGATATTTTCTTAATTTTCTCTCTGGCCTTCTATTCATTATGTTTTCATTATAGTAAGATGCTGTATTCCAATACTTTATATTTCTGATTTTTAGGAGATTCAAAATATGCTTCCATAATGCAACTGTCCTTCTTTTTGGATAGTGACACCACTCCTAATTTAGTCCAATCACATGTTATTGTTTTACTGCCACATCATTCTCCTAAGGCAGTTTAACAGATCTACAGCATACACATAAATATGCCTGATATTGATAGCTGTGATGCTCTGCCACCCATCCCATCTATACTCCGATTTCCTTCTTGAAGTTATATCTAACCTTGCCTTTTCACCCTCTGAATGTTCATTTATGCATTTAATCTATTCCTCTGGCAAGTTTACTGACTAGAGAAATTTTTCATTTATGCATGAAAATACCTTTTTAAACAAGCTATCATACTTACAGGACACTTTACATTTTAGAGGATTTTACAGATAGTAACTAATTAATCAAAGATGTCTCCATAGAACAGAAAATAAAATTTGAGTATCTCAATTTTAAAAAGACAAAACTGAACAGAGATTTAGGTGAGTTGCTCAAGGCAACACTGAAAATTAGTGGAAGATTCAGAATGATGACTCAATATGTCACAGGCAACACTTCTTTGTTCAAACATTTGAACACTTTTTTCAACATTTCCTCACTGTGCTTTGACTTCAGCACACATACAAGAGCTTTCTTACAATTTGTCACATGGCCCTGAAACATATGCTATGATTTTTCTCCTTGTCAAATCATTTTAGCATTGTCAATCTACAGAAATAAAAGCTTTATGTTGTTGGAAAAGAAGAATTTGCTGATCTCCTTTTGAGAATCAGAAAATTTATGTGCAGGTGTGACAGACCTCAATATATTGGATTTAAAATAGTTGGCATATGTAATATGAGATAAATACATTTTCTCTTTTAGACGTCATGGTTTTTTTGCATATAAACTTTGAAGGATGCAAAAATTTAACTAATGTCTTTTTCACAAAAAAATCCTTCTTCAAACAAGTGTGATAAGTGCGATGTTCTTCAGAACACATGTATCAGTTCAAGATCTGCAAGGGAGGAAAATATATCAGTATGTCCATAACATCAACACATAAGAAGGGCAGTACGTCCCTTCTCTCAAGAACTGAAGCCCTCTTGCTCATAACTCTTCCTGCCAGTTAGTGGAGAATAAGAACATAGGAATACCTTGCCCAATCCAATATTCTCTCTCTACCAATGGTCAGCTGAGAAACAGGAAAATGCATTGGAGTCTGGCCCCAGAAAGACTTCATTGTGTTAAGATTTCATTGATCTCTCAAGACTGGGGATTATAACTGCTCTCAAAGCATTTTTTTTTTTTTTTTAGCATTAAATATAATAGTTCTAGCTCTTCTTATCAATAAACCCAAGCAATTTTTTTCTAAGCCTAAGTTTACACTTAAAACTGTTTTCAGGGAGGGCTGTGACAAATCAAGGTTGTAAGGGGAGAAAAACCCCCATATCCTAAGAAAAATAAATCCCATTTGAACTTGTTTAACTGAGTAAGGAAACATTTGGATAAAAATGTTTCCCTGCTGGTGCACATTACTTATTGACTACTGGGTTCAAATACTGAATTGAAATCGAAGTGCAGAAGTGACTGAACCTGAACAGGTATCACAGACAGCTTCTTTCAGGGCAGAGCAGTGTTCCTGAAGGTCTCCACTGGAATAAACTTTAGCCCCTCTTTTGTTATTTTCCAGCCTAAAGAAAGGAGGACACAAAGTGGAACAGTGCACACATTTCTTGTTCTGACGCATATTTACAAAAGGCCAAACTCTGCATCCTTGTGCACGAGACACAAAAGCATTCATCCTCCCTGCCAGTACAGACACAAGATTTAGCATTCTGTGGCAAAGTTTTACCCCAACTAAATAGGATGCACATGAAAAATATGACGTTTAAATCTGTTTGTTTCAAGGAATAACCTTTTGTTTTTGTTTTGTGAGAAGACATACACTTCAGATGGCTTCTCTACAGTGTTTGAATTTGTCTATGGCTCATGGAAGAAATTTCCAAGCATATGAAAGGCATAAAGGTGGCTGGGAACAGTCAGCACAGGTTTTGACACAGTATGCCATAACAATTGTATGATGAGTTATGGTTAAGATAAGAAGACCATAAGTTGGGTAGAAAACTGACTGGACAGTTTTGCTCAATGTTTTGTGGTTAGAGGCAACCCAACTTTCTGAGCCTCACACGTCTGTGGGACCACATCAGCCAATCTCCTCTGCTCACTGTGGTTTATGGAGACTGCCCACTCCACCCTCTAGACTGCTGACCTTGCAATCTCATTTGCTAAACATTCACAGTTGGATTATTTAGAAAATTTGGACATACTGGGCATGAAATGAGAATATAATTCCTCCTGTGCTCTGTATTGACTATATATACTTGGAGTACCAGATATCTGTTTACTCTGCAAAACCTGGTGAGAAATTAACCAAGAGCTAATTTCTGTTCTCTACCGGAAGAGAATTACTGCCACTGCTATATTTAGATTCTGAGGTGGGCAACAAGCAACAAATATATTCTGTAGAAAAGTCATCAAGCAACAAAAGGGTGAATCAGTCTCAGAGCTGTGTCTCTGAGGCACAGTATCCCTTGGGACACACTAATCTAACCTGTAGGAAAGAAAAGGTCTCTGTATGGCTTTTTAACTGTGAAGAAAATCACTATGTGATCTGACAGCTCATAATCTCATTGTGGAAAGATGGCTTTATTTATGAATGCATTGTATTTTAGTCACACACTGAATTTTTTAGGCAATTAACCACTGGGGAAAAAAAACCGAAATTAAAAGCAATTGCCTTATTTTTGTTTGAATGTGATTAACTGAAAAGATGATATAGTATACAGTATATTAACAAAAATATCCTATGAATATTTACCAGGCATACTTAATCAACTGAGAATACATGCAGTCAATGAATCAGTCATTTTCTGAGACCTTAGGTACTCCTAGAATAATGTACTGAAGCAGACTGAACTACTGAGATGTTCTCTTGGGTCAATTATCAATTTATCATAAAATGCTAGAGTCTTCCTGTGCACAATAGACAGCAAACTTGAAACAAAATTTTACAGTCTGTTGAGTATATAAAAAAAATTTAGAAATGTCCTGAACATGATAGATTTATAGATACCATGGGCAATAAAGATTTTCTTATAACCTGGAACACAAAACACACACCACATTCACGCACAGAATCATAAAACCATAAAGTATTCTAAGTTGGAAGAGACCAACAAGAATCATCGAGTCCAGCTCCTGGCCCTGGACATGACCAAACCTAAAACTGAAATCTATGGTGATTCATGTACTAGACCATAATGTTTTCCAAAAGCTTCTGTGATCTCCTGGATGTTTACCACTATCCACTTACCTATCCATGTCTACCACAGGAAATGCTGGTAGATGTTATGTGACCTGCAAACTCTAAATCTTTCCACTGAGTTAAATTCATGATCCTCATCAAGTTACTTGAACTTATAAGTTTAATAGATGGTAAAAGCACAACTGAGTACAGTTCAGTGAAAGGAAGATAAATATAAGACCAGAGAATTTGTCACTTCACAACAGGATGCTGCATAAACACATGAGGCCCTACCAAAGTTAAAGCAATCCTCAGGTGTTCAAATATATTCTAGCTTTTAAGAGAAGTTATAGGTCATTATGTTATGACAACAGGATAGATCTCCATGTTACAATTTGCTTAATCTTTGACTTTGCATTCACCATCAGCTGAGTTTAAGCGGCTAGTAAAGTCAGTGAAGGTCCAGCCCTGACAGCTTTGGATGAGACACGGTTCTCTCATCTTAAAAAATCTTTGACTCAACCCATCAAGACAGCTTCCAGCTCCCTTCCCACTGCTGAATCCTTCATTAACATATGAGAAGTTTTTTTCAGAGTGTTATCTTGTGTGCCTTAGTTTCCTTGTGCTGTCAGCAATACCTACACCTTTATAACACAGCTACATAATATGACCGATGGGTTAAAGACTAAATGTATTAAACTGAGAGATAAAGGACTTGCCCCTGTGAGTATTTGCCTGGAGTAACAATGAAAATTGATGCCTTTCAGTCATAACGGTGATATACATATATGTACGCTTAAAGCTCTTAATCATAAACACCCTTAGGTCCTGCTTTATGACAATGAATTTCAAAATTGTATGTTTTCCTCTAGAGATAGCATTCTAAACTGGAGTTGAAGTAAAAGGCTGAGGAAGAAAGTGATAAAAAAAAAAGAATTATCGTCTTTTGATGAACTAGCTAAGAAGCAAAGAGCTGCTTCTACTATCAGATTGTATCATCACAGGTGCATAATCATTTCTATTGCCTTCAGGTTCAAGCATCGAGAAAGCAGCCAGTTCATACATGAGCTCAGAAGTGTACATTTTACAAGATTGCAGTAGGATTCTCCCATGCTGAGGTACAAAACGAAACATGCAGTCAATCAAAAACCACAAAAAAAGAAATTAAATAAGAGCCTACTTAGAAACACATTATCATTTATACTACCTGCAGTCAGGTGCACTTTTTACAATTACTACAGATAATGAAATCAGTACAGTATCAGCACCTGGATTCTGACTTCCAGAAAGACCTTTCCTAATTCTCATTTGCCTCAGAATATTTTGTTTCTACAATATTACCATTTACAGATATCTCATGAGAAAATTGGATGTATTGGTAGGAATCCTTTGATAAAAGGGTATTTGCAGAAAAAAAAAAAAGATTAGGAGATAGCAAAATTCCCATGGGAACTTCAGAATTTGCTTTATGAATTCAGAAAGAGAATTAAATTTAATGAGACTTAGCTGCTGAAAAGCCAGGTAGCAATAAAATTCCATTATCTTTCTGAAAGCTTTCTCAAGTCATAGAATCACTGAAAAACAGGGCTAAAAAGGAATTCAAGGGATCATCCAGGGAAGAGAAACCCAAGGCAAGATAAATTATTGCTGTGTCTTTTGGACAAGTACTTTTAAGTGTCCTGTAAAAGATATCTAATGGTGGAAACAGAACAAATTTCTAAGGCAATTAATATTAGTATTAAAATGTTTTTTCCTCATGTCCAATCTAAATTTTTCTCCACACTCCTTGTCTTAGCCTCCACAGATTTTAAGCACAGGTTATTTCTTCCTTTATTTAATGGAGAATTATAAGGTAGAGTTGGGTTGTGAGCTGTAAAACCTGCCTGCAGAGGCACACGGCAGCACAAAGGAGCACATGGCGGCACAGAGAGGTTTGTCTCTACTGGACCCTGGGGGGAGGACGTGTCACACTGCAGAGCCCTATGGAGAGGAGCCTGCCAGGAGCTGACAGACGGGTGAACAGCATGTGATCACCCCATAGAAGGACATTTAGGATGTGTGTTGCTGATGTGGCAACATGGGATAGGTCAAGCCATATAAGGAAATACTGTGCCTTAGAAAATTGTATAAAACCAACTCATTCCTTTGAATAAACGATTCAGATTCCCTGCCGGTCTGAGTCCGTGATTCAACTGCCAACATATTTCAACACCTTGCTGCCATATATTGCAGTCGAATTTTTTTGTAGATGCAACAGAAATAGTTGGGGTTTTTTTCTGTTTTGTTGTTCACGTCTTTTCTAGATCTTTTTGCTTCTCTCTTCAATTAGGTCGACTTACTGAAGTGCAGTGTTGGACACCAGCTTGTGCTCAAGCTGAAGTGTTCTCAGTGCTTAGTGGGCTTTATGCACTGAGTTAAAGCTTTCTGACCCTTGCTGTATATCAGAGCTACGCTGCAGTTTATAAATGTTAATAGAGAATTTACTGTCTGCTGTCATATGATGATGGCTTCCTTCTTATAGCCTTCAGATATTCCTTGAAGAACTGCTGACTAATTAGCCATTCATGATCCTCTATCTGCCCTTGTTTTCTGCCTGAAAATAGAATTTCAAATCTTCTCCTGACATTATTTTTCCCCCAGGTTATTTCTTCATTTCAAAAAGGTAATTTTTGGTTATATTTTTACCTCAAACACACTCAGACTCCCTCTAAAATTTTCATATCTGCATCACCAGTAAGTAGGCTTGCATTATGATCCAGTTTGTTAATTCTGATACTGAACACTGCAGCAATAGAATAGATCCTTGAGAAACTCAGTCAAGACTGATGTTAAGTCTCATATTGCTTGATTTATTCCATTTTTCCTACATGGTCTCTGCAAGAGACCAAGACCATGGAATCAGGCCTGCTTGCTCATGATTACACTCCTCCAGGAGCTGACTTTACAAATTTCTTTCACAGCACGGCGATGTGGATGGATGTACTCACCAGCTGCCTTCATTTGTTGATCAAATTTCTCCATTCTGCCACAGACCTCTCCTGTTTAATCAGCTCCATGTTTCCCGAGGGAAACATGAAGCACGTGTATCTTCTTTAAAAAATGAATAATCACTTATTTTTTTTACGGGGATGATTTTTCCACCAAGGTTCTGGATGGTCTGTGGAGATCTCAGATGCTCCCTTTGGACTTTTTTTTTTTTTTTCTGAAGAAAGTAACCTGTCTTTTTTTCTTTGTTTTGTGAGAGCACAAGTTATATTTAGTTGGTAACTGCAAATAATTTGCTTAAACAGAGGACACAACTGTCTTTAGAATAATCCCATCAAGAGCATAGATTTTTTTAAAAAATAATATCTGCTTAGACTTTACCTCTGAGCACTGTTCTGTTCCTCTAATCACTGCTTCTGCCATGGTCTGGTGAAAGTAAGACAAAATAAATTAATTATTACATTCATCAATGTAAAATGCACATACAGGGTGACAGAAAAAAAAGGATGTTAAATTTAATTCTGGTGTAAATTTTATTTTCAGGAGATGAAGATGTTCTTTGGACTGTTTTTTTTATTTTATATTCTAGGTATTTTGAAGATATTTTTTCTTTGGCAAAGCTAGAAGCAGGTATGTCTTGTCAAAAGTGGTCCTAAATTTTAGGTTTGGTATGTTTTATTTGGTTATTTATTCAGTATAAGGACCTGTTTACCCAGCAAAATATCCAGGCTCTTTTATTGATTGTAGTACTGGAAACATTAACTTCTGTATGAATAAGGAAAAAGGAATTTATTAATTATCAAATATACAAAAGGTATTTTTTAATGTATTTTCTTCATAAAGGCAGATCATCCTTTCTAAGTTGAAACCCTTTTAATACTGTACATTTCTCAAGGTCAAAAGGTTCAAAACCAAGATGAGCTCAATAATGTTTTAAAAATTACTTCAAAAAACAAGCAGAATAGTAATTTTTACTTTAGATTGAATTTGAATATTTAGGCATTTTTTTTTAATCTAGAGAAATGGTTTTCAAAATTGATTTTAGATAACATGTACCAAACAGTAAAATAACTCTATGAACCTATTTCAGACTTGTCCATAGAAACTTCCTCAGGAAATGTCCTTCATAACAATTTAGTTGTTAACCCTTTGGTGAACTTACAGTGGACATGAATGTGGTGGGCTTGTAATGTAAATATTTAAAGCAGCAAGTTGACTAGAGAAAACAGTATTAAAGTTTAGTTCTTACAGTCTACATGGCACAAAATAAATATTTGGAAAAAGAGAAAATACTGTTGTCAGTATTGTGAGGTGGTATTCAGATCCAGGAGGTTGATGGATGTTACATTGTCTATGTTTGTATTCCTTAATCTCCAGTTTCATGTTATGAAAACAGACAAGTTAGAGATAAGGCTGTAATAGATCATTTAGGTGACCTGTTTTTAAACAATATGTTGATTCTTTGGATATCATGTAGCATAGTAATTCTCTCAAGTGGCAGTTGATTATTACCTGAAACAAATTTTCAAAAATATGGGGCTTTTTGTTTGAATCTGATTGTCCTTGAATGGAGCATTATACTTAAGCATATAACCTCTTTTGTCCATGGGGAAAGTAACCAGCAGTGGATAAGCTGAAACAGATTTTGATAATGCTGACACTGATAAGGAGGTCACTATTTAAAGGGGCCTCAAAATTATAAGGAGAGGTGATTAGTTTCAGAGGCTTAGAAAGAAGACAGAATGCAAGTGAGATGTGGAGGAACAGTAATTACAGTGGTTTAGGAACAGGAAGAAGCAGAGCATATCCATGATGCTTGGAAGAGGTGCTACAAGCTGAGGAGATCCTGGGCTTCTGAGACGTCTTTTACACATGTTAAAGAAAATGGAGGACCACTGGATTAAATCGGGGCAAAAGAGAATACAATTCTGTGACATCTAAAGTAATCCAATTTCTTATGATTTGTCATGTTTTTACATTGTAGGCTTCAAATTCTGTCAGTTTCCTGGGACTTAAACTGCCATTGGGTACCCAGCTCAAGTAGTCCCTGACTAGTTCAAATTACTAACACTGATGTAGTAGAGAATCTCTAAATTGTACCTCTACATGGGTGCAGCACTCTCAGTTAAAATGCTTTCCCTCCATCTTTACATCATAATATTTGGGGAATAGCTATGAGACAATTTTTTACAAGTAAGTAAGACAAGTTAGCCTCCACTAGCTTAGGAGATAAGTTTCAATATTGTGCTGTGCTACGAATGCTCAGTAAGTCACAAGTGAAAAATACATTCTTCTCAGAAATGCAGCGAATGACTTTTTTGAGTGTTTATGAAGACTTCATCATTTTCAAGACTGGCAGGACAATTGGAGATTTTAAGTACTTTGAGCACCCTTATATGTATTTCCTTGAACTTAACATTTTTTAGCCAGGAAAGAGAGGAAAAGTGCTGAGTAAATGTAAGATGATATGTTCTTTTTGAATATTTTCGTGGAAGATACCTGTTTTTGCCCCTTTTAATTGTAAAAAGGAAAAGTAAGGAGAATAAGCTGAAACTCAGAGATTAAGAAGAATTTCAAAGGCTGGGAATCGACATCATTATAAAACTTATCCACTATACTAAGGCTAGAAACTCCTTTGGAAGCCTGTTGTTGAATTAACTTCCCCCTCTGTTACTGTTAGTGGTATGCAGTGATTTTTGCCTTGCTCCACGGGTTGTATCAAGTACACTGCGCCTTCATGTACTCAACTTCTTCGCATCCTATTCCAAAGCCAGAAGCACAAGCTTTGGTCACTGCAGATTGCAGCTATGGAATCATAGAATTGCAGAATGATTTGGGTTGGAAGGCACCTCAAAGATCATCTGCACTGGGCAGAACACCTTCATAATATTGTCTTCTGTGACAGTAAGAGCTACTGAGTTTCATAACTCAGATTTTGCAATTTTGGAATAGTGATACCTGCTAGTAGCATTGTTCAACCTCTCCAAAAGTATGTGTGTATTTTTTTTCTTTCGAATGAGTATGACTTTTGCTAAAAAAGTATGAAGAATGTCACTGTCCTGCTGTACTACCTTAGGCATTTTTTCAGTGTGATCTTATGAAGCTTTTTAAGCTATTATTTTATGGAAAAAAGCCCAAGCAAGCCAAACCAAAACAGGAAATCAGTCCAAAACCATTAGAATTATCAAAATATTCTTACATAATAGAAAAGATCAACGGATAATGTGAGATGTCTTATTTTGAATGACTGATAAAAGACAAAGCTCTAGTTTAATTTTGTCTGGTCAAGGACTCCGAGGAAATGTTAGTAAGAAAGAATGTTTTAACTTTATTGTTTTGACACAGTTCCAGTTGCTTACATTCATCTAACAAAAACAATCTTGGAAGGCACAGTTTTGAAGGACATCGTCACATATTTGTATATTTAAAGTGTTCATAGATACCATTTCTTTCAGGTTGATGGGTGAAAGGGCAAGAATGCAGTTTGCTGATGTGCAGCTAATGGCATCATTTCACGAAGGATTTTGTTTAGAGTTGGTTAATGAAACCAATCTACCTCAAATACAAAAGGTGATTCTCCTGTCTTCCAAGGAAAGTCACTAGCAAGTCAACAGAATAAGGTGTTTTGTAGAAAAAAGTTTCTTTTTTTACTCTACTTTTTTCCTCCCTAGGGTCAAGAATCCTGAAGATAGTGAGTGGTTATATACTCAAGAACACTTCAAATAGCTTAAAAATGTGATGTTTAAAAGAAAATAGAGTAGGCTCTCCCTGCCTTTTTGAATAACTGATGAACACTTTGGGGGTTGAGGGGGTGGGAATGTGTCTTTTTATTGTTGTTTATCTGTTTCTTTTAATAGGAGCTGCAGCCTTTATCTTAAAAAAAAAAAAAAAATCCAGCTTTCATTAAAGTGTCATAATTTTTGTTCTCCTTTAAAGAGGTATTGGTAAATAATTCGACTGCTTTTTTTTTACTGCCTATTAAGACTGGTGATCCATATGGCAACTTTGTATTAAACAATTCACAACTTTAGACCAGAAAACCACTGAAAATTTATCGTCCACAGAGTGCTGAACTGAACAACCCTTTGAATCTCTAAAGAAGATGACCAGTCTATTATATTCTGTAATTACACTGTATTTAACTGTATAATTTATAAGCTTTAAATTGTATCAACCTTCTATTAGGCTTTATAGAAATGAAAACTTATTCATCAGATTAAAAAGTAATAAAAAGAAATTAACCATATTTGGAATTTACCTCCCTACTAAGTAGAGTAATTAGGGTTTTATATTTTTTTAAAAAAGTGGGTTTAGCTGGTATCATCTCCTTGGATTTTTATAGTAAGTTGGATGGGGATATCCTATTTTGATTCTTAAAATTTCTGATCTAATGCACTGTGATATTAAATCCTGGACTGTGGGGTGTGCCGAGCCACTGCCCTGGAGGGGCTGCTGAGATAAGGAGACCCCCCCCTCCGGGAAGGCAGCTACTCTCAGTTATGGTGAGAAGAAGACAGACCCAGAATCCTCAGGGAGACCCTATGCAGATCCTTTGTAGCCCACTGGCCTTCACCCTCTGACACCCACCCCCTGTATCCCTATAAAGCCAGCCCCCTGCCCCTGCCAGGGCAGAGAGAGTTCGTCCCTGGCTCCCCTTCGCCGGACCAATAAAGCTGCCTCGTGTGGAACAGCCACACGAGCCTCTCGTCTCTCTCTGGTGTGGCCTGGGGGCTGCCCTGCAGAGCTGAGCTGGAATCACGAGCTGACAATCACTGAAGAGCTGACAGCTTCTGCACGGGCCCTCCTGGCCAGCAGCTGAGGGAAGACGCCGGGCTGAGGGAAGATGATCCTCCACAGGACCATCTCTCAGGACCAGTCACAGCTTCCTCGGTCAGAGCTACTGACCCCTCACCAGCTGCCATACTGGACAACTTTGGTTCATTTGAGTTGTTCCTGTTTTGCACACGTAAAAGTGGTAGATAAACCTACTCTGATAATCTTTTTACACAAAATTAGAATAACAATTCCAACAGTAGCTTATACCTTAAGGTAGATAAATCCACACTTAAAAGTTGTCAATCCAATTTCTGACTTTTAGGAAGAAAAAAAAATTATTTTGGTCTAGTTAAAATCCAAATTTTCTGGTTGATTTTAGCTTTACGTTTTGAAACACAAAACTGAGATACCAAATACTCAAATAGAAAGGTAGATCTAAAGTAAGTGAAAAGCAGGAACTATCCCTCTCAGAAAGTGACTAAACAAATTTGACTAATTTGTTCTGAATAATTTTATTTCAATTTTGCTGTTACTATTTTTTAAAAATCATCTTGTGGCTAGGTACTTACTACTTCCAGGTAAATTACTATGTTTATCTCTGGATTTGTGGAATTTCCAAGCCCCTAGTTATTGGACGGGGAAATGTTTTATCTTTTACACAAAGGCAAAACAACAGAACTCCATTTTCTCATGACTATGAATTTACACTGATTCTTCTCTATGAGAAGAGCTTCTTTTTAAACCTCTGCCACCTAAAATGGAAAGATCAGGAGAAACTGAATCTTTCTGAATGCAACATCAATGAAGAGCCAATAAACCTCAACCTATGATACCACAACTGAGAAAGGGCATTCTCTTGGGCCCCAGTCAGTCTTGAGAAAGCTCTATTAACACTGATATCAACAAAATATCTGTGGGCATTAAACATCTAATATTTCACAGCTGTACAAAACTAAACCTTCCCTGAACCAGAGAACTCACTCCTTAAACACAAAAGTCAGTGAAACCAGAGTGTAATCTTATTAATGACCCCTTGTCATAACAACCATATTGGTGTATATTGTTTCTGGCTTGTTTCCCCTGTTACTTATCAGGATAAAGACTCAAGCAGCATTCTTGCCTTAGTGCAACAAGTGATTGGTGATAGAAGTATGCATGGGAATGTTTCTTTCTTATAGAATTTATCTGAAAACAGTGATGACAGGATAGCTCCTCAAATACTTAAACAGCCCCTGGGTAAACAACTTTGCTGTCTAAAAGATCACACATGCATATATTTCATAGGTTGGAAGTTGTACATTTAATCTTGAGAGCTCATGTTGTTTTCACCTAAATTTGTCATGTGAATTTGAAATATAGCAATCTGTGTCACCTTGGGATGTTTTATTGAAACCCTATTCTGACAGGGAAGAGATGAAGTATTACCTCAGATTTGAAGATTTTCAAGCCAAGAAGAATTCTACAATCAGCTAAAAGGTCTTCCTGTGTATAACACAGGACCTGCATAACATGAGGAGCTATAATTTGGGCAGGCTGCCTAATCTGGCATTCGTTTAAACTTGGCAGTGATATGACCCTCATGCAGCCAGACATTTTGCTGGAAATGCTATAAATATATATTGTTCAGAATTGAGACTGACAACATTCAATCACTTTTATGGCTGATAGTGAAATAAGGTTGCTGTCTTCTCAGTGATAATGTAACACTTGAATGACCTAATAATTTTAATATGTTGGACTGGGTCTGATATTTAGGTTACTTTGAGAATTTGATATAAACCAAAATTATTTTGATTTTTTTATATCTGCTTTATGATTTTTCTATTAACAGAGATTAGTTAAAATATGTGGAGTGATAAATCTATTTTTTCTATGAATTTCTTTGCCAAATCAAGTTTGGAACCTGACAGATCCCTGAAGCAGAACACTGAGATAAAAGAGCACTCTGTGACTCAATTGGGTCATATGGAATCGTCCTAATAGGCATTTCCAGTAATATCTATGATGAAATTTTAAGGACAAAAGTATGTATTGATTACTCTTCACAACAACAAATAGAAACTGCAGACTACTCTGGTTATTTGTTCTCAATTTAAAGTTTTCACAATGGGATGCTCAAGTGTTGTATTTTTATCACTCTACATTATGATTATCTGTTTAAAACTTATTTTAATTTTGACCTTTTTCCACTTTTGTATAACATCTCATATCCCCAGTTATAAGTGGTCATGCTCCTTATTGAGGTCTATAGTCTTGATTAGTTCCTAAACACCACACAGCTGCTTGTTCTCTCCCACAGAGTGTAATGGGGAAGAAGATTGGAAAAAAATTAAAACTCATGGGTTGAAATTAATACAGGTAGAATAGACCCTCTGCAATCCAGGAGGAAGTGGTTAGTGGTCTGCTGAGCTCAGTATTGGGGCCAGTTGTATTTAATGTCTTTATCTGGATGAAGAGAATAAGGGCATCTGCAGACAGTTAACAGATGACACCAAGTTGGGCTGGAGTGTTGATCTGCTGGAGGGTGGGAAGGCTCTCCAGAGGGATTGGGACAGGCTGGGTTCATGGACTGAGGCCAGTTTTATGAGGTTCAATCAGGCCAAGTGTTGGGTCCTGCACTTGGGTCACAACAACCCCTACAGTGCCACAGGCTGGGCCCAGTGGAAAGCGGCCCAGGGGAAAAGGACCTGGGGGTCCTGGGGACAGTGGCTGAACATGAGCCAGTGTGTCCAGGTGGCCAAGAAGATCAATGACAATGGCCTGTATCAAAAACAGTGTGACCAGCAGGACCAGAGAAGTGACCATCCCCCTGTGCTGGTGAGGCCATACCTTGAGTGCTGTGTCCAGCTTTGGCTCTCACAACAGGAAAAGCACCGAGGTGATGAAGTGAGTCCAGTGAAGGGCAACGGAGCTGGTGAAGGGTCTCATGAGGAGCAGCTGGGGGTGCTTAGCCTTGAGAAAAGGAGGTTCAAGGGAAGATGTTACTTTCTACAACTACTTGAAAGGAGGTTTTAGCAAGATGGGTGTTGGTCTCTGCTTCCAAGCAACTAGTGACAGCACAAGAGGCAGGGCCTTTAAGTTGGGCCAGAGGAGGTATAGACTGGATTTTAGGAAAATTTTCCTTACCTGTGAGGGCCTGTTAAACACTGGAACAGGCTGCCCTGGGAAGTTGTTGTGTCACAAGCCCTGGCAATATTTAAAATATGTGTAGATGTGGCACTTAGGGGCATGGTTTAGGGGTGTATTTGGTAGTGTTAGGTTAATTGCTGGACTCGATGGTCTTAAGGATCTTTTCCTTTCCAACTTTGATGATTCTATAATGATATAACTTCTTTCAAATAGAAGACTAATTATTGTACTCTGCAACATAGTAAATTACTTTCCAGATTATTTTATACATTCAAATCTCTTTGGTTCCTTTCTTTTTGCTCTTATCTTTATTTTATTTCTCTGTATTTGCTTTTACTTTTTTCCTACCCGATACCAATTGTGAATCAGGTGTGGTTTATTACCATGCTTTTTCAAGCCTTTTCTGTCTTCTTAGTGATTCTGTGTTATATGTTATGATGGGATTATTATGATAATGTTTTAGTACTTACACTTTATCTTTGTCCTTCTATTTGTTCCATCTTTGCATATATTTTGCCTTTCTGTGTATCTTCTCTGTATAGTCTTCAAATATTATTGCACAACAGAGTTCTTTTGCATGATTAAAAATGAATTTTTAAAGTTATATTTGTATTATGACCATGATATATCAAACATACCAAGATAATATAATTGTTGTAAGTGTTAGATTTGTATATGTTTAAACATTATGGTTAGAACTAGTATCTCAGTGAATTCAAAGATTTCCTTTTAGAGATTCCATGATACTATTTTGTCTTAGTTTTTAATATTCCATTCTAACTCGTTTTATATTTGCTTTTGATAGGTCGATCCACATACACCAAAAATGCTTGTTAACATACTTTATATAGCTTTCCCACATTGTTTGAGATCCCACTCCTTTGTCTCTGTTAGCAAGCTTTTGGTAGTTTGCATGTTATTTGCAGATTCTGAGTCCACTTACCACACACTTTCTCTTCACTGCTTGTTATTCCAATAGGTCTATGAAGATAACAACAGTGAATGTGGCAAGAAAAATAAAAGCTTATTATCTTCACAGATTGCTAATACTCAGAAAACTGCAGTAAAGCTTTGTCAGATCCTGAAAATCCTTTGCACTTTCTTCTTCCCTTGACAACTCAGTCATTGAAGAGAATATCCATGACTGCAGCGTGGACATCAGTGTTTGAACCAGCCTGGCCAGACTCATTTTATAATCAATGGAGAGAAATGAGCCTTTCTAGGTATTCATTTGTCTTGACCTAGTTTAGATATATGAAGGAGGAGGATACGAATTACAATCTAGCAGTACCCATTTCTCTCCCCAGACTACAAGGACAGTCTGCAGAACTAATTGAGTGTACAGAGGTTTGTACTAGAGATATTACATTAAGGTGAGATGAATCCCTCTTCCAGTAGTAAATGGCAAAATCCCAACATAGAAACATGTGCATATCCAACATATTTGAGAGAAATGTCTTGGTTATGCAGAACTTCATACTCTGAAAAATGATATTTTTCCAGAACAAAGAAGTGTTTCTCCTGCTTTTTCTTCATGAGCTTTTGTTCTAGTTAGACAGGTACATGCTCTTATCTCACAAGTTTTGCAGGTAAAATGTAATAATCAGGGAGAGAACAAATTAAAATGTAGGCAACAAATGTGTGTGTTTTAACATTATTTTTCACTTATATTGTACAGTTGTATATGCTATACATTTATATTGCAAAATGTGAGACTTAGCTCTATGCATCACATATTTGCATTTTCTTCTTGTAAACTAGAATATCGGGCTCATTTTGTAAACGGAATATATATTCACAGGCTTCAGGGCTTATTAATTTTAATTCCAGGAGGAATAATTCTGATCATTTAGTCTGACCTACTGCTTAGTCCATGCAGAAAATTTCCCCGAGTTTCAATATTTTTTGAAATAAACAACACAAGTGATGATACCCAGAAACAAGTTTGATGGGGAGCTGACTAGTAGATACATTATTTTTGTAGATCTTTATGCTAATGTTTACAGAGAGGGGGGAGATGAGCCAGAACAAACCCGAAACAAAACATAACAGCCACATACAGTTGGATCACTCATTTGTGTTACCTCCTTGAGCAGCCTTTCCCTTACCCTACGGAGTTAAATCTCACTCTGCTACAAAAGCATATTCCAATCACGTGGATGAGATCATGCTACAACTTTTCCTCTAACCCTTCACTAACTCCCCCTTCTCAGATACATTAGAAACGAGCCAGTGGTGTTCGCTTCCAAGACTCTTGTATTTTCAGTCTATCTATCAGTTCTGTCAAACAATCCCCAGACTTCAAGTCCTCAGACTGGTTCGAGCCTGTTTGAAAGACCTCCAGAGTGCAAGAACTAAGAGCCTGCCAAGAAAATTGTCTTCATCCTTTATTATCTTCATATCAGAAAACTGATATTTATTTGCTGTAATTTAAGCCAACTATTTTTCTTTTCTGCCATGTTTATGGAGTGGGAAGGAAAGACTGCTCTAGGTCTCTGGATATTTGGGGACTATTACTGTATAATAGTTGCACCTTTAGAGACAAAATTTGGGCCATGTATTATGCACCAAACTCCAGACTTTCTTCAAACACTTAATTGCTTTCCTTCTTATTGCCTTTTAAAGCTGGAAGAACTCCACAAACCACTTGTCACATTAAGACATTCTTTTAGCCAGGCTAACAAAAAGCTACCAAAAAAAAGACAATTCTGGCTGCTACAACCTTTTCAGCTGCTGTACATCAGAGTAAACAACATTTCTTTCCACTCATCTTGCTACTGTCTTTCATTGTTTCCCACGTAGAAAAGGAGGTCTCTGTGGCAAGGACCATTTGTGTAGTTTGGGTTTACCAAACTTTAAAAAGGAGATACTTCTTTCTGACTGAAGGCCTGAAGCAGGATTGTAGTGCAATTCTTAAAATTTTTACATTGTTCTTCTTTATGACTTGTGTTTCTATATGAGGCAAATAATCCAAAACTTAATTAGTAATATCTGTGTTTGTGGGCATGTTTGATGAAGTTATTAAGATACTCCTAATGGAATGACATTAATGCCACACAGCAATAGATAGATTTATAAATGTGCATATATATATATCTACAGATATATATGTAATCTATGTATTTGTGAACAAGACTGAATTTTTTCAGTGTGTTTTGTTAACTGTTAACAGCATCTTAAGTTCAGCTATGTTAAGTTTTGGTCCATTAACAGCTCTACTAGTATAAATAAATTATAATGATAATCAATTACTTTTTACTGTTTGTCTTGAACTATTGTACAATAAGAAAACGAAAAATAGATTGCCATGAATTTGGATTTATTTACTAATATATGTATTAAAAAAGATTTTTTAATGTTCTTAAAGATGTAATAAAAATGATCCCTGTCACTGTAAGCAACTCACACTATAACCTGATTCATTTGGTTGTACGAATAGGAAAACAATCATGACTACTAGTTTGTCAGGCAAAACCAATTGAATTAACATTGCTTCTAAAAACATGTGAGAAAGAGGTGTCAGCATTTTGTGAAATGTGAATGTTTCCTTGGAATAATAGGCATGTCAAACTGCTGTTAGTAAAAGAAGTCATAGATAAAAAGTCATCCTGTAAGTACCTCACTGATAGTTTTGGTACATTGCCCTGGAGCCCAGATTCATTTATGTGTGTGTGTGTCTGTGTGTGTATATATATGCATATATACATGTATGTATAGGTATGTAATATACCATGTGTTAAAAATGAAGGGCTTGATTCTGAATTTAATTATCTGCTTTCTATGACATCACCTTGAATTTTCACTGCCTGAAAGGACAACTGATTGACCCTCATGGTATTGTTAAGAGTGTTTGGAGTAGTTTCATGTATGAACCCTATGATGGGAAAATTTTGCCATGGTTTTGGTCTACACACACTATTAGGTTTTGTTCCCTGCAGTTTGGTATTTCCAGGTTGTCTATACAGACTGTGATTTTCTCAACTATACTTATTATTTAAAACTATTTGACAATTCTACAAAACATCCTGATCTGAAAAAAAAAAAAAAGCTACAAGGGTTTTTTTACAAACATCCTGTCTATGAAGTATGATTGTAATTACACTGGTTTGGCTTTTTTTTGACAAATCATGATTTTTATTTTATTTTGTGATGTCTTACTGTATGACACATAATTTAGTTTCTGATTAGAAACCTCTCTATGACAGAAAATAAGTTTAACCTTATATTCTTCTTTGCAAGTTCTTTCCATCAACATTACTTCTGGTAGGTATCTTTACCAGATTCTTCTGCCTTTACCAAGTTTGGATAGTCCTTTACGCTTCACCAGCTTTATTCACCGCTGTGTGAACACATGGAATGAGAACTTAGCCAGAACAAGCAAGTATATTCGAGCTCTTAACAGCTGAAACCTGTAATCCTGACATTTTCTGGTCTGAATAGAAAATCTGGGAGCTCAGCACTCTGAGGTCATATAAGAAGACAGTTGGAAAGAGAGGATGTGTATGATGAGGTGGTCAGTACTCAAGTGATGCTGATTGTGGATTCTGTGGTAGGATGCTGAGGATACACTCCTTGAAAAATCTGCTATTCAAAATAAGCAACATGAAAACTCCCTAAATATTTAAAAAATACTTGTCTTTTGGATGCATACATTCATTATACACTTGCATAATCACACCCACTTATCGACTTAGAAGAATTGTTATAATAATAAATTTTTGGCTTACTTATTTTGCTTATTAAAAGTCTTTAGTTGTTGAAATGAGATTTAGGGTTCAAATCAGATTCAAAATAGCTTTATTTTATCTTTACTGACCTACAATAGAAAGGCAGAAGGGACAAATATCACAATATATAAAAATGTTTCTGGACTCAGTAGTAACCCCATTGATTTAATTCATCTCACTGAGGTACTACCATAATGGCATAAAAAGTGGTGGAAAGTTCAGAGACATTAATCTTCTTATCTGCACTGAAACTCACTCTGAAAAGACGGATGAAGGAGGACTGATGAATGCTGCTTCATTAGAAGAATTTTAAAATGTAATTTGTCTTAATGAAAACGAGGGCTTATACATTTCCAGCTTTCTCCTGTGCTTGTTAGAAATATTTTTTAAGCAATAATCTTTGATGCAGAATAGTCTTTATGGTAGGACAATATTACAGAAGAGAGGTATGTCCTGGTCAATCTGTTTGTGAATCACAGCAGTGGAAAATCTTAGACCTGCAGATTCAATTTTCCTAAATATGATTATGTGATATCAGAAACAAAAATTCCTTTTAACTAACTTGGCTCTGTGTTCAGTAGATTACACAGAAGATTTTCATAGTGCTTAAGGCAAATGGTGCAGGTGATGAGCTAAAACTTGATTAATCCTTGAAATTTGCAGGAATCAAAGAGCTTTATGCTAATAGAATATTGGCTGTTGGAATAACTTTGTAATAGAATAATGGATACCCTTGCTGTTACTCACACCTTAATTCCAGACGTCCTAAGAGCTTTATGACAGGACTGTGCAAAATGTGAAAGAAAATTTAACTGAAAAGGTGCAGGTAGGACATCTGGAAATAGAGATCAAAACCTGTCTGGGCAAACGCATCTTGCTGGGATAATGAGATTTCAAAAAATTGCATTGACTGATTGCTCATTTCCTGCCTTATCATGTATAACCCTTGGACATCCAGGGACCTGAAACCAACGCTACCGAAGCCAATGGACAGATTCTCATTAATGAAAGTATGTAACAGACTAGAAGTTATAGCAGAGTTTAAGAGGACTTTAGTCCAAGAGTGGTGGACTTTGCAGTGCTGGGTTAATGGTCGGATTCAGTGATCTTAGAGGTCTTTTCTAACCAAAGTGGTATTATGATTCTAAGAGTATGCCCTTGTCTGGCATGATAAAATTTCCCTGTTTTCTACCTTACCTACACTTGCTTGGATTGTCAGCCTTCTGCTCAGAGGCACGCTTTCCACATTAATCTGCCTGATCCCACTTACAGTGCTCTCTAATAGAGTTGCAGTGGAAGAAAAGGCTAAGAGAGGGGACACTAATCCAACCCCTCTACTGGAGTGGGCTTTTCTACCGTGTATTCTTTTTTCTTGAGTTTTTTCCATCTTTTGTATGTTCACAAAAAAAAAAAAAAAAGATAATTTTTAATATTTTGGTAAAATTCAGAGTCCTTCTGCATAACAGAACTGTTTATTCTTAAATAACCACACTGGCTCTGCTTGGTAACTTCTCTACTCATGGTGCCTTTCCAGCACATTCTGCGTAACAATTCCCTACTCAGGCTGAAGCCTGCTCTTTTAGAAACCAGAGTCCTAATGCTGCTTCCCAGCCTCCTACCTCCCTCTTGACCTCAACTCAGTTTGAAGCTCTTGTCCATGACCACTGTCACCATGGTTGTCCCCATCTGTAAACAGTGGTTCAGGTTAAGCATTATCCCTGACTGGCCCCTCAAGCATTCATGTTAGGAAACTGTCACTGGTGATCTAGGAGCCTCCTAAGCCGTCTAGCCAGTCCTATGTTGTCTCCCCACAGATGTTCAGATGGTTCAAATTCCCTCGTAATGTGAGGGCCTGAGAGTGGGAGACTGCTGTTAGTTGTTAAAGTCCTCTCTGTCCTCCTTGTGAGGATGTTTTACGCTTTGTCACAGTCTTAATATTCACTTCATGACACTTAATTGTTCTTCAGTTCAAACGGTCCCAAAATTTCAAAAGGGTTAGATGCATTCTGCAGATTATTTCAGCAGGCTTTGAGTCAGGCTGCTCCAGAAATCATTAACTGTACTGGAGAAATGAACCTGCTACACACTGTATTTTTAACGTGACTGTGTCACTTGTCTCACCTTCACTAAATTCTTCCTCTCCATCTCACTCCTAGTACTGTTCTCCCAATGTTTAAGCCTAGGCAGTGTTGGAAAGTAGGTGGGAAGATACTGCAAAAATGAATTCAAACTTTTAGATAAGGGAAATGGAGTGTAGTATTGAATAGACAAAAATTATTCCAGGCCTAAGCAGAAAGAATCTGAAAACAAGATGTAAGCAGCCATGCATAAAATGTCTGAAACCACAGAGGAAATAGCAGACAAGATGAGTGGTAACAAGGTGAGCAACATATCAAAGTGAAAGAAAAAAATCCCTCTAGAGAAGACAAGATGGATGAAGGAAGAAAGTTACTGTATTTGTGAGTGTGTTTACTATACTCAGCTTTGTAAGACCTTCAGGGAAAAGATCACTGACGCTATCAGAAAATTCACTGTTATTACAGACTAATGCTTCTATCAGACAAAGGATGCTGGTGTAATTACAGGTGTATCTTCTCCCTTTCCACACAGTCCATAAAGTCTCCCCATGAAAAAGATTAGCTGAATTGTTCAGGTCTGGAATCATCCACGGAGTTCAAGAAAATGTAGCATGTACAGGACCTGTCAATCCACCTATGGAAGTGCTATAATGATGCCTTCTCCTGGTCTTAAAATCAAGAGTCAAACACGGTTAGAAGGGGAAAAGGGATTTTACCTTGGTATTTATTTTAAGGATCCTTAGGTGCACCATGTCCAGGTCGAATGCACCGAAATGCACATCGCAATGCTCCCCCCCAAAAAGATCTGGTATAACATTATAGGTTTTACTAATTAGCAGATCTATCAAAAATTCCCCAATGAGAGGCTTGAGTGAGTCCCCATCCCCAAGGAACCTTCCCCTGGATGGTTCTATCTTGGTTTACAGAATATGTTCTGGAGAGGACCTTGGGGTCTGGGGCACAGTGATCCCTAACTACGAAGCTTCTAAAATGTTTAGTCTCTTAGATTGACAAACAAGTCCAATAATGTAGGCAAAAAGCAATAAGAATACAGAAGTTGCAAAAAGGTATAAAAGGGGTATAAAAGAAAAGGCAAAAAAAATCATTGTGGCATCATGAAGAGAGATTTGTCTCAGACCAAGGTGATAAGTAAGAGGTTACTTATTTGTTGAGATGCCCCACAGTCACTGAGCTGGCAGCTCTGACACGAGTTACAAAACTTTCCCAATTCTGTTTTGACAACTAGAGGCCAGATAATATGTTCCATGGTGGTGTATAAAAATGGGCACTTAGGTTCAAGAAGCTGAATCCCACCCCTAGCATTCCCCTAGAAATCTATATACAGACACTTTAAAGTAAGAATTTTAATCTTTGAGTAAATCTTTTCTCCTTTAAACTAAGGAGATAAATCTTGCTTTAAACCACCATAATTAATTTTAAGAGCACAACCTTGATTCTAAACTCTGGCATATATTTTGCTTACATTGCAGCATATTCCCCATAATTTTAGCTTAGGGTATAAATTGAAAGCCAAAATAATGTCTATATACTTCAAATTAAATGTATATGTAAATTGGGTAGCTAAATCTAAAGATTTAGGTTCATCTAAAGATAATGTCAAAAATCTCCTCAAACCGCTTAGACTCCTGAAATCTGAGTCCACATCCACCCCTAAAATATACTGCTAATGACCATCATGCTCTGAGACACAACTCTCCTGATATCACAAGACAAAGGAGCAGACCAAGCTGCTCCTTTTTTATTTGAAATTAAAATGACAGTGGTGTGCTCCCAATCTTCAGTGTGGCAGCCTACCTCTACAAAGCACATTGTCATCAGAACATTCTCTTAAGAAAACATTGCCAGAAGGACAGTGAAAAAGATGGAAATCCATCTGCTTAAAAATGCTTTGGGATTTTGTCAATGGGTTTTTCTTGCTCTGCTGCAGATTGGCTGCAGGCACTCCATGATCTCCATATTGCTTACTTTCTGCCCATATGCCTGTCCTGTGGACAGCCTGAAGAGTGGCTGCAGAGAACTTTTCCAAATAGTTCTGCTGGCGTGCTAGTGAGCAGTGGGCTCTACAGCATGTGTGGCCCTGTGCTCTGGATCTTGCTTCAGGCTTGCTTCAGGCTTTCTCCATAGAGACATGAATCTACTCGTGAAAGGTAGCCCCAGGATATTGATAAGTGGTACTATAGGCAAATTGACTATCTAGTGTCATTTAGGATGCCCTGGAAGATCCCAGGCATCCACACGTCTGGAATTTATAGTACAAGATTTTCTACTTCCTGACCAACATTTGGGGGACAACTGGAAAACTTCATCACACTTGAGTAAGAGCATTAGATACCTCTCGTCAGGCAACTATATCTCAAATGACCACAGCTCTTAGAAGAGGTGGCATGTATAAAATTAACACATATATTTGAAGCCATTATAGGAAGATGTCAACAACATGCTGTGACACAAATCCTCTGTCTCTCTTCCCTCATGCTTAAAGGTGGATCTTAGTTTATTTGCTGCTGTCATCCTTGAGAGAACACAACAAGGTCTACTAAGATTTTTGGGGAGAGAGTGATAAAATAAAACAGAAACTTTAAAGCTTATGTCACCACTAGCCTTAAATACACCACGAAACTCCTACACTTGGGTACTTATAAAGTGAAATGAGAAAGGTGGGCAGATCCCAGTATATTTGAAATGTGTAGATATAACTACAATTTAATATAGAAAATATAAGAACACTGGAATAATTTAATTGAAAAGTAATGTAGCTATCATGAACTAAGAAATAGCACAGCTGGAGGATTTTAAAAGTGATTTGGAAGCAAAATCCTCTCATTGAATTAGAGAATAAAAATTCAGTTAGGGACCTTGTAGAATAACAAAGCTGGTAGACCTTCTATAGGTAAGGGTCTGTCAGCATTTCTATTACAAACCAGTACTTTCTGGGGATTATATTTCATCCAGAAGAGTTTGATGTGGAATGAACTTGGGATAAAATGTCTCAGCTTTTGAGTAATATAATCGTAACTCTATTATAATAAAAATCTGTGTTCACTTTTTAACTGTTGAGTCTACAGCATTGCTACACTACACATTTTGATTTAAAGATACCTGAGCTAATGCTGTCCTAAGGAAATATGTCCACATAATATAGTTTAGGCAAAGCTTTTAAGACAAAATAGCTCTACTGGAATGATGTTATGCACAAACTACTCAGCCAAAATTTTCAGCCTGTTTCATTTTCTCAGGTGAGTTTGCTTTTTCACCAGGAATATTTCCATTCTGTTTAACTTCCTCCTAACTCATCTCTGCACCTCATCTGTGTTGCTCCTATTTGTGATCAGATAAATGGGACAAAAAGAAGGTTACCAGTTAAACAGTTAAAGGTTAACAATCAAAAGTAAGTCCTGGTCTGTTATAGATCTATCTAGGGAATTAAAATGGAAAAACTAACAGAAAATAATAACAGTTGTTAATTCCAATCCCATATTAATATTATTTAGTCTTAGAAGGAATTAAGAGATGTAAAAACTAGTGTGATCTTCTCTTTAGACTTATAAAATCATAGACTCATGGAATGATTTGTGTTGGCAGGGCACCTTGAAGATCATCTCACTGTTTCCAGGAAATTTTTCTTATCTCAACCCATGACCTTTGCATTTTGTGCCTTCAATTCTCTTCTCTAGCCTGCTGCAGGGTGAGGGGAAAAAGGGAGGGCAGAGCAAGCAGTGTATGGTTTTAGTAGAAGAACTAAATTGGAGAATACCATTCCTAAACCATGACAGGTCCAAACTTATATTCTAATTGTCAGTGGTTCATCATTATGCATGACCAAGCAAATAACTTGGTTGGCTTAGGAACAAGCTTCCAGTCTGGCTGGCTTTGGTACAGCTCTGTCCTGGAGCTTCAGCACTGGGGAGGCAGGGTTGCAGAAATCATGATTAATGACAAGATTATACAAGGCCTTTATAAGTATTTGAGAATTGGAATATTTGTATCGAAAAATAGAGATAAGATATGGAAGCAGTGGAGGAGCTAAAGATCCTAAGAGCTTAAGGTCTATTCTTCCACTTCTTTCATGGTCCCTTTGTATCACTAAGGATTAAACTTTAAAATTTTGGAAGCTATTTAGAAATTTTCTGAGGATGAAAGGTGAAAGGAGGAAAAGATGGATGGACTAAAAAGAGAAGGAAGCCTTAAGTGAAAGCAAATAATTTCTACTGATAAGGAAAGTAGTTGCATGGGAAGATGGATGTGATAACTTTGGTACATTCCCCTTTGGGGAACAAAGGAGTTTGCTGCAAATTAATAACACAACGGTCAGGAAGGAAAAAGTTCTTTATTTTTAGTGTTTCTTACTAGTATGCTACAGACTAACTCAGAAGTAAACAGATTTAACTATGAATTCAGTTTATTTACCAGAGATGGAATAACAAATATGATCTTATAGTAACTTATTCATTCTATTTTGCTTTGTCCACATGAGTTTTTCATATCTTTTCAAGCAGATATTTTCACCTCCTGAATGTATATGAAATATTCCAGGCTAATTGTTACCAGTTTTCCCAGGCAGAGAAAGAACTTCCAATCAAGGTTTTCACAATCGATAGAGAAAGCAATGTTTAAAATTAATAAACATAATCCTACTTCAGACAAAATATCCAAGAACTAAAATTTTCTGGGGACCTTAAAAATCTCTCTAAGGTTGATAAAATAGAAATAATCTGGACTATATTAGCCATGAAGTAGTCTCATCTCTGACTTTCATTCTTATCAGCCTCACATCTCTGAATCCCAACACTTTCTTCATCCACAACTAATATTAGCAAATTCTTGTCTTGTTAACTGTGTATAAACGTATAGTCTTCCCTGGAAACAAATGTACATTTTTCCCAGACTGATAGAGCAGTACTTCAAGTAATGTGGTTTTATTTTTTGGGGTGGTTATTTTGGTGGTGGGGTTTTCTTTGCGGTTTTTGGTTTTGGGGTTTTTTTTGTGGTTTTGTTTTGTTTTGTTTTGTTTTAGCTTTTTTTCTGTTTACTGGTGTCTCTTTAAGAAGGGCTTGCAAAAGGTTTTTTCCTGTCAGAATGCTTGTTAAAGGCCTACATGTGGTTTCAGAGAATGGCATGAATAAAAAAAATGAAAAAAAAAAAAAATCAATGTTCTTCCCACTGTAAGGAAGAACTAACCTTTTCTTGCTAACCTTTCTCTGTTTTGAAGGTTAGTGACTAGATAAAGTAGCTTGCAAGGGAGTGAAGTTGGATTCCTCAATGACCTCTTGGAAAGAACATGCACTATGAATATAGAATAATTACTTAGGTTTAAAGGTAGATTTCAGAGCAGCCAAGATTCCAAGTCATGAATTAGTGTTGGAATTTGACACTTTCTGCCCTTCTCATTTAATTTTTAATATGGAAAATAAGAATATAATCTATTATTAGGTTCAGAAAAACAATTATATTCCTCTGTGTACTGGCAGTTCAGCTAAGATGGGACAGGTGCTCTCTTTGGCCTCGTTATGCAATAAGTAATGACACTATAAAATGGCTCTTCTTCAACTGTTGTATTTATACCCAAAATGTGGAGCAATTTCCACAGGAGAAGGGAAGTGTACCATCTACTTACATGCATTCTCATTGCTGTGCAATCTGCCCAGCCAGAAAAGATGTAAAATGAGAATACTCAAACACCTTTATGAAGAAAAACACTTAAAAACTATATTTAGCATATTCTGAATGACCATTGTAAATCTGGAAGTATTTTGCAAAAACATGGTTGGAAACTCCTCATGTTTCATTCACTTCAGTTAGCCCTGGGAAGTCAATTGCTTAGGACATCGGTGTCTCCTTTCAGAAACACAGAATTCCTTCTATGATCTGTGAAGGGAGTGGAAACACTTAATGTGCTGCCCAGACTGTGCCTCTGAGATAAGGTGCCCTGGCTCAGTACACAATGAACACATATACCAAGTTACAGTGCCTACAAGACCAAACAAAAATTCAGGTTAGAAATAAAGTCTACGTATTTAACAAACAGAACAATTGAACATGGGAAGAATTTACCAAGGACTACTGTACAGCTTCCATCACTAGAAATTTTAAAATCAATAGTGACTGTGTTCCTAAGACATATGCTCTACCTCAAAACAAGACTAATTTGCAGTCCTTATAATGGCCTGCACCATGCAGAAGCATACACTATGAAATCTCTTCTAGTTTTATACTCTGCATCTTTGAAGACATATGTTTCCATTAACTGGAAAAGTAGAAAAGAAGTTTTTGTGAACAACAGCAGCGATACATGAAAGCAGAGGTTTAAATAAGCATAAATGGGACAGTTCATCTGCTGCTTCTTCTGTACTAAACATAGCAGAGAAGATGCTCATGTCCTCTCCATGGTCCATCTCTCCTTTACTCATCATGTTATATTCCTGGTGAAGTGAAATACATTCATCACCTCTGCCTGGGGGTAGAAGAAAGCTTATAACTCTTCCCCAAAACTTAGAAAGCAAGTTGTTTTCCTTCCATCTCTCTCCTAAATAAATTTATTTGAAACATATCATGAATGGGAGAAGGGAAAATTACTAAAATGTGGAAGGAAAAAGTGACAAAAATTACTTTGAGGTAGTATATTGAATATTCAAAAATATTCCAATTCATAGGGAAAATAATACAGTATGTAAGTATTGCCTTGGGATAGGGGAGGGAGAGGGAAAATAAAAGGGGGAAAGGAGAAGGACAAAATGAAGGAAAACAACCTTGAATTCACAGTAAACTAAGACGAGGTTTTGCTAATTTGCAGAGGCCCTCAAAAAGCTGCCTGTTGATGAAATAAATAAGTAATTTACATACAACCATCCACAACTCTATGAACACAGTGATGGGATCACCAGACTTTTAGCCTCCAAATTATAGAAGTGACAAGAATCCAGAAAACTATTTAGATTAAAACACCCCTTGACACAACAGATACTTGATCTTGCAGGCTTTGCAGAGGTGTTTTCTTTCTTTTATCAATGTCTGTATGGTGATATACCAGATTGCAATTACCTGGAGAGATATTAAGCATTTTATAGATTATAAAGCCAATATACTTTTATTCATGGCATAGCAGAAACAAATGTGTAAAGAATATATTTCCAGGAAAAAAGCAGAAGATATGATTATAACTCCTAAAAAGTAATAAAGTGCCAAGCCTGGTTCAGCATTGCATGTACATGAGGGCATTAGTGAAGAATTATTAGTCCCTGTGGAAAGTGGCTTTGGGTATATATTAAGTTCAAGATTCTGTCTAAAGAAAAGTTCTTTTGCTCCAATTTAAAATCTATCCATGTACTGTATTCCTAAACAGGTCTGGGAAGAAATTTTACTATGAAATTATTTTTGATGGAAAACTAAGCTTACAGAGAAACAAAATACTGCAAAAGTTGAACTATGTTCCATTTAAATAGTAGTGAATTCTGAAAATTCAGTTATCTATGACATGAACGAGGCCAATGACTAGATAATAGTCTATTGTAGATAACATCTCTATTGATAATCTGTGTCTCCTCAAAAGGGGGTTATTAATTTTATGTTCAGAAAATTACTCCTTTAACCTGTACTATTTCAGACAAAATTAAAAATAATTTTATATTAAGCCAATGTACTTTGGTTTCTTGACAAAATCCTTAAGAATCATCACCAAATAGTCTTTTCTCTCCCCCTTCCCACTACCCTTCAAAAGTAGAGCTCTTCATACTTAATTTGAGAGGAAATGGCTTTCTTGCATGTTTTCCCTTGTATTTCCTTACAATAAAAGAAAATACCTAGTTCTGGTGCATGGTTTGAATACTGCTGTAGTCCAGACTTTGAAAATTTCTTTCCTCTATTTCACTTTATCCTGCTGGGTGTATACAAAAAGCAGAAGCTGTACCAGTGCTTCATTTAGGTTAAGAAAAAAAAAAAATCCAGGTTAGCTGGACTAAGGGAAGCAGAATGTTACTTGTTGGATTGTCTGAACAGCACAATAGGTGCACTCTCCCCCTCTGTGTCTGTGTGTGTGGCGCTTCAGCTCCTCAAAGAACACATTTATTCTTCACAGAGAAAACAACTATTTTCTTCTCTTCAAGACGAAAAGGTGGGGCAGAGGGGAGGTTACACTTCAGGGAAGAAAACTCTCTTCTCACACTTGAATTAGTTTTGCAAAACCAGGTGAGAGTAGCTCATAATGCTTCAACGTTAAACGAGTTCATTTCTGAATGCAGCTACTGGAGATGGAGAAGAGCAGCATGTTGTTATTACAAAAAACAGACAAGACCCACTTTCTGTGGGGCATACCAATCATTATCTTTATTAAATATTGATTTTAAAATCTTTAAGTCACTAAGAGCTTGGAGACACTGATTAAATTATGTACTAATCTAGAACAAACTGGTTCTCTTGTAAACAGTATCAACTGAAATAATGTCAGGAGGTTTCTTTATGTTATGGATAAACAAAGAAAAACAAAACTACTTTTAGGCTTACACATTAAGTTTTGTAACTGGTGAACACACAACATTTTGATAAATTCTTGCCTCACATGAATAGTCATTTGAATTTAACTCATAAATTTATGTCAGTCTGATTTTACCTCTCTGTGTAAGGTAGATTAATTTGATTAAAGATGAATTCTATCACTGAAAATTAAACACACCTGCCACTACCTTCAGTGCAACACTAAACTAAAGCAAGTTCTAGCTTCTTTTTTTGTTCGTGGTACATTCTGGAGCAAGCTTTGTGTTATGCTATTCACAATGTGTCTGCAGAGGCTTGCAAACTGGGACAGAGGCTTAGCAGTGACAGGTATCATTTTTGAGGACTACCAGAAATCTTTTTCTAGTACTTCAATTAAAAAAAAAAAAGTAATGACCCAGAATTTCAGACACAGCCCTCAAAAATTACTTGTTTCTGGGCTTACGTACTCCATTCTTCACCTGGTTAACTTGTTAGGTGGTTCAGCCTTATGTTAGCTGCTCCAGTCAGCACTTTCCCTCAGATGCATTCCCACAATGGCTAAATAAGTTTCTTATTTCATTCTTCATCTGTATAAGACAATAATATGCAAGTACAGTTTCCAATCTTAAGTATGCACATAAAAAATCATTTCAAGCAATGATAAGTTACAGTTAGGATTCTGAATGTTTATTAGGCTCCTTAACAGTAGAAAAATCCTCAGTATCCACAGGTCCAAATTGTGTTAGAAGCTCCTCAGAGTTGTTGAATTTAAGAATATATAAGACTACTACACAAGGTCAACAAAAAAAGCCAAAACCAAAACCAAACCAAATCAAACCAAACGAAAAAAGAGAGCAGATAATTTAAGAGCCAAATGCATTTTTACGTATCTTAGTGTGAAAAAGTACTGTGTTTCTTTTAGAGGAAATTTTCATCTTAACCTGCCTGACTGAAAATAAAGACTTTAATCTCCTGGTTTTATTGCAGGTACTGTACATTTCTGGCTAACTATTGATCAATTTTTTCTTTTTTTTTTTTTTTTTTCTTTAAACAGTAGTGCTAATTAATTATTTGAGCTAGTCAGGAAAGAATTTGTAAATGCACATTTGGTGATCTTCTAAAGAATATCATCTAGCTCAGTGAAAAATCATAAAACAAATACATGGATTGCTTGTGAAATACATATATTATCTAGAAGGTGAGATTTGCCTCTATTGAGATATCTGTGAAGTCATTGCTTCGAAGTTAAATACATATTCACTGCTTAGCTCTAGTGAAGTCAAAGGCATTTGGATCATCCCACATAAAAACTATATATTATTGTTATTTCTTCCCATTACCTGAGATCTCAATGGGAACATAACTACTAATGTATCTCTAACTTAGACTGTTGTAAGTGAATTCACAATTTTATCACCTTCTTCAGTACTGCAAGTGTTCCCATCAAGGTTGTTTTCTGTCATGTCTGTATTCAGTGTGACTGTATTCAGTGTGCACAGTACTGCTGTGATAATGTGTCATGAGATTCTAGTGCGCTGCAAATAATTGGTTTTATGCTTATATTTTTCATGCCCCACAGTTTCTTTAGTTCCTGCCAGATCCTATTTGCCATTTTTAATTTAATTTTTAATTGAACAAATGATAAAACAGCAAAGTCTTTTCCCTTCCTTTAAAAAAGCCCCATATTAGTTGTTCTTCAATGCACTTCATGAAAATTAACGATTTCCAGTAGTCTAGTAGCATTTTTGTATCTTTCTTATCTACCATTTTCTTGCATTTCTGACAGCATGGCGCCTCTTCTATTTTGAATCCATAATTCCTGAAAAGCTCCTAGCACTTAAGACTGTCAGTTCTGTATTTTATATTCATCTCTAGTGAATCTGGTTCATCCTCTTACATATGATTAGTAGTTTCTAGGTTCTGGCCACATATGATAAATTATAGATGTACATTTTTTTCTGAGATGTCTCTTTATCTTTTGTGAGTGAGCTTAGGTTTATCCATAATTAAATTTTCTAAGTAAAAACTAGTTCCAACTTGAGATGTGTGTGTTTATGCATTTCCATGTATGTACCTATAAGATTCTTTGGGGCTTTATTTAAGAGCATACAAAAAAATACCTATGGTCTGTAGCTGCGCCTTAAGTTGGGCTACACAAGGCAGTTAACTATGCTGCAGATCTCTGAGACCCTCCTGGCCTTCCTGGAGTAGCAGCTGAAGCTACTAGCTTTAGCTCCTCAGAGCACCATCAGTGATGTTGGATGTCCCCACCCAGGCAGTGGTGCCCAGGTGCAATTATGGCCTCTCATGGAACACCTGAAATGGCAGGAGACTCGTACATGGAGGTACAGCTCTACTCACTGGACACAGTGAAACTTGAGCTTATCTTGAAGGAGTTGAATTATATACTGTCCATTGAGTATAAAGGGATGTTAGACATCTTATGCACTGGCTCACACCTAAATCTGTTCTTAATTTCTTTTCTCAGATTCCCATCCCACTTAAAACTTGACACCTTCTTTTGTAAATCTGTACATATTTCTTCTATCTCTGCTAATCTTCTTTCCATTTATTTATAACTGCAAATCTCATGCTGGTGTCTTTACAGTGACTTACTCTCAGCGGTATATCATTCTTCTTTTAATGTTAGAACTTTATCCAGGATACATTAGATCTATTTACTGCTGCTTTTGGAGTAGTCTGTTACAAGAAAAACCTGTTCTGGGACATTTAAATTCACTTTCAGTTTTGTTGTGCTGTTTCTAGAATAATTAAGTTTGTTCACCTTAAATTCATGATCTGCACCTTGCAAAAAATTATAAATTTAGCCTGGCTCCTCTGCCCCAATCTCTTATACCAATGCTTGTCCAATGTAATAGTGCCACAAAATTCTATACATTTGTGATAGAATACTTTTTCACTGCCTTGTCCAAATGTTTTATGATTAATTCTCCCAAGAATGGCTGTTTGTCTGAACCGAAAATGCCTTGACATATCTTTATTATTCATCAGAAGTTAAGTATTCTTAAAAGTTTATAGTATCACCTTGTAATGTTTCTACAGTTTTCCTGGTCAACTATTTCACATAGAGTAACTTCTTTCCCATGTAAATTTGCTATGCAAAAATAGTTCTATTTCTGTTTCTTGTAGAGAAGTCATTAGTGGAAATTTTTCAAACTCTGTACCTAAGTGTGGATTCCATTTCCTCCCCTGTGATCCCTGTTCAAATGTGGATTTTCATGACATTTTTGCATCTTTCTACTTTAAATCTATTGTGTATTTTTCTAATTTTAAAATAATTGTATGCTGATGCCGTACGAATGATATGTACCATTGATGCATTTTCTGCTTTTATTTGTCTTTGGCCCTCACAAAATGTGATGTGTTCTGTTGGGTGTCTAACAGACTTTGGGGAGCTGTGATTTACTAACACCAGCAACACTTCTACTACTCTGAACCCCCTTCTTGTGGCTACTGGTATTATTACAACTGCTACCACTGATTCTTTGTGAAGAGGAAAACACTTTGTATCTTTTTAAATGGGGACCATGAAGCTCAACAGCAGAGCTGGTGTATCTTGCTCACAAAGCATCAGAGGTCTAGAGATGGAAGATTGAGGATGACATATTTGAATGCAACATCTGAGAAATCTAGTCCTCTTAGTGAATTGAGATGTATTGAATAAACAATGGAAGGAAGATAATGACTTGTTTGTTTTCATGAAACCCAAATTTTTCTTTCTGTTACCCGTGACAGAGCTTTATCTGACTCACCTGAGAGGACAGGTGTCTCTTCTGTGTCTTCTTTAATAAGTATGAGTGTGAGAAGGAGGTTTTTTTCAGTTATTTTTATCAAGGGAGGAAGAAATTGCTGGCTGCTACGCTTTATCTGAAAAGCGTATTTAAAAAGCAAAAACAACAAACTCATTAAAATTGTTGTTTTCTTAAGTGAAGAGGTAAGGGACTGGAACACAGCAATTATATTAAATCAGGTTGCATTTTAAACTGCTTTGTGCTCTCACAGGAGAGACAGGGTTTTATTCTGAGTTCTGTAAATGGGCATTTTGAAACAGAAGATTTTAAAAACTGTCATGCTTAATGATACCTACAACAGAATGCCAAGAAGAACATAAAAGATCAACTTTGTTATTCCCACTTTGGCTCTCAGGAAGAGTTCTGCAAAGTATCCTTCAATCTTTTAGAAATATCTGAAAACCAGCACTAGCTGAAAAGTTTTCCACATTTAATAACATGAAATATGTTTCAGTTAAACCAAAGTGTTCCTGAAAAAATGTCCACCATGCAGAACATCTGGTTGGGTTTTCATGAAAATACATAAAACTCTAAATGGAACCCATTGTTAGTGGAAAAATAATGCATAATATTTATCAGAAAGGTAAAAAAAAATAAAAACTTCAGTCCACAGAATGTCTCTCCCTATGCTGTGCACACAAAAGAAAATTTTCTGATCAACATCTTCTAGAAAATCTTAGAAATTCTATACATAGTTAGAACTGGATAGTGCTAGTTTATCAGTGAACTGTTCCAGAAAAATGTCAAAACATTATTAGTGCAATAATGAGATAATTCTGCCCCAAATATTGATGAGTCCTATCAAAATCTCACAAAAGTCTATAGAAATATTTCTGCTGAATTCTGATAATGTTTGATGAACTGCATTTTATCTTTATAACAGTCTATTAGCCAAAGGTTTTAACACAACTGGAGAAACAGAATATTAGCTACAAGACAATTCTTATCATCACACTTTATTACTACAAATAGATAAATATTTTTATTTATTTAAAAGAATAATTTTATTTAGTCTTCATTTTAAGACAATGGCCATGAACCTCTGGCACCTTCTTCTTGTTGTTTTTACCAGGAGTAGGAACAGAAGATCATCCAGATACGCAGACTTTACAACAATAGAAAGATTACATTTATTGATTGTGTTGTTAAATGCAAATTTTCCACTCACTTCTAGCCAGAGTATAAGAGAAAAATTGAGATTAGTAGAGGCATATTATTTTGATTTATTGGCTCGCTGAGTTTATTCATTATTTGTGAATGATTATTTTTTGCTGCTACATAGTTCTAATTAATTGTTAGGGTACTAAGAAGGTTTTTGCATGAACATTTTTATCATCCTGTGTCACAAGAAATGAATTAGAAAATAAAATATTAAAAAATGGTTTTATTTCAGGGTTAACCTTGATGAAGGCAGTATCCTTGTCATTTTCTTCTCCTGTTTTTAGTGTGACAACACATCTGTTGTCAGCAAAAGCTTTACTTTTGTCATTCTGTTGTATATCCTGACTGATGAGGATTTTATGATGCCATCAGAGATCTTCCTTCTGCAAAAAAGCACTCTACAATTTGAAAGAGTGAATCTCAGCTGTTCATTGTGTCAGGATTATGACCCTGTGTTGAAAATTTCTGTCTGGCAGTACATGCAGAATAGAATCTGTATAGGAATAATATATTATTTTCTAAGAGTAACTACCAGTTATGAATAAGAGCATTTCAAAACCACAAAACGTGACAGAAGTACCCTTCCCTAAACATATGCTCATGTAAAAGGAAGTGCTTCAGAATTCCTAGAAACCAGAAGCAAACACATGTCATTCTGATCTTCCAGGAGGGCAAGAAGTACCCAGGCAACTGCAGGCTGGTCATTCTCAACCTCACCTCTTGGGGAGGTGGTGGAAAAAATCATCCTGGATACCATTTTCAATCACGTGAAAGTTAACAAGGTCATTGTTAGGAGTAATCATGGATTTGTGAAGGTGAAATCCTGATGGAAAAACTTGATAGCCTCCTAGGATGAGATTACTGGTTTGGTGGATGAGAGAAGTGTAGTGGATGTTGTTCACTGTGAATTAAACCAGGCTGTTGACACATCCTGTCAGTGCTTTATAGGCCTTGATATCTTCGACCAGCCTCACCTGCAGCCCCCACCCACATCCTCTTGTCCACCTCAGCCTTTAGTTCACTGTGAGTGTGGTGTGTCCCAAACAGACACATGTCCAACAACACATTATAAGACAAACTTTATTAACGCAGTAAGAAAGGTCAGCAACAATGTGCCCATACTGCAGCTCATCCAAATCACTGGTAACAAACACAGGACCAAAAGCAAAGCCGTGGAAGGCTGCTGCAGACAATTGGCATGCTGGTCATCTGACAGCCAGTCAAACAATTGCCTTTTAAATGCAAGTAAGAATCACACCACCCCTTATCTCCATCAATGCCACTGTGATTTAAGAGAATGTTGTCAGCAGTGTGTTCACTCTGACAGTGTTGGTCAAGGGTCAGGCTGTCTGGAGGCAGGGTGACAGGTGGTCAGACACCGGAGCAGGTCGCCCGGAGGTGATGTGGAGTCTCCATCCTTGGAGATATTTAATATCTTTCTGGGCACAACCCTGGGCAACCTGGTCTAGATGACCCTGCTCTGACCAGAGGGGTTTTGACTAAGTGATCTCCAGTGGTCACTCTCAGCCTCAGATGATTCTGTATTATTTTAAGTATCTCAAAATAAATTAGAAGACATGAGCCATGACTGAGTATGAAAATAAGAAGAAAAACATGGGGAGAAATATAACAAAAGATGAACAATGACTCATATTCTCAGGGTTATTTAAGGTATCAAAAGCCTTATCCCCAGATTTCAATCAGATCTCTGATTGAAACTAGTGTTAATTAGATGCCTTAACACTATTAAGGCTCTGACCAAGTAATCACTGCAAGATTTGCTGATGTCACTTTCTTTAGTTTTACAATATTATTTTCATTCCTTATTAAGACATCTGTCTCTTTGTTGTTGATAAAAGCAGTCCACCTCACTTTCCATCTTTTTTCCTCCAGTGCAGACATCCCAGTGCCATAATTTACTGACCCAGAAGAAGATACACCAACATAACACAAGGTACTCTTATTCTGCAACAAGAAATTTTTATGGTCATGGAAAGAGGGTGTAATGCCATTAAATTTTTTAATTCTCTGTTTTTAAATGTGATTTCCTTGCTTTCCTTGTCAGACCACAGAAGGGGCTTTACCACCTCTTAAGGGAAAACATTTCCCTTCCATCCAATCTTCTGTTTTTCACAGTCTTTCATCAGGCACAGTTCAGGTCTGGGCAGTTGCCTTGCCAATCCACAACAGTTTCCTTTATGGCAAAACAAATGTCCACAGGCCCCTCTGGCCATCTGAGCATGGATTCCTTGGTAGGAACGTGAAAGAAGATGTCCATGGCTGATTTCTTCTGACACTATCACAGAGCACTACGGCACATTGTTGCAGACGGAACAGAAGATGCTGTCCTGACAAGGGAAACACTGAAAGCCACAGGAAGGTTTCCATTACTTCTAAATCGTATGTGATCCAGAAGAACTGTGTGATCAAAAAAGCCCTGGGACTGAAAAAAGATAAAGAACTCATCTCATCTATTCTGCAGCCCCAATACAAGATTAGCTGTCCTCAACTGTTCCTCACAGCTGCACTCTTTAAAACACAGCTTTCCTAAACTTAGTGACAGGACTCATAGATTTTCTTTCCTTGCAGTTGAAGCTGAATGTCTATTGAACCAACTTAAACCCATTACCCTCGCTGTAACCACAGGGGACCTGAACAGTCTAGTCTTTTACTCTCTCCAGCTACTTTTTATGTTATTATGTGTGCTCTCAGTCTTCTCTTATATAAACTAAACTACTCCAATTGTTTCAAATTCTTCTCATCAGTTTTGCTTTCTAGATCACTGATAATTCCCGGTTGGTCTCCTTTAGCTTCTTTTGATACCGGTCCACATTTTTTCTGAAATGCAGTTCAGAAAATGAAGCACAGTGTGCTTGCTGAGACTGAGCACAGTATGCAGCACTGAGGAAAATGAAAGAACTATTTCATATCGTACAAATTGTATTGCTCTTTACACGCCTTAATAAGTTGTACATCATTTTTTTCAGCTTATTTTTAAGACCATTCCTCCAACTTCTCAAGAAAATTCTGGTCTGGCTTTCCAGTATATAAAGCAGGGAAAAAAGTTACTGAATCAGGACCTGCTCTGTACTAAAGGATCTTGGCCTCTTAAAAGATCACAAGCTGAACTCAGGACATCAGTGTTAGATGGTGCATATAAAATAAGTGGGCACTCCACCCCAGTCACTACTGGAAACACAGAGCAGCAGCAGATCCAGAGGAAGCCACATCAGAACTTTTACTTGTTGTCTAATCTATTTTAGTTCTGGCCAAAAAGAAAATATTCTAGGTTTCCTCTTGAGTGTGAGACAGATCAGACATTTTCTTTAATCTTCCTTTGCATTGGCATCCACATAATAGAAAGCTTTCATCTTTTTTTTTTAATTGGCAAACATAAAGTAAATATGGTCTTGTTTTTCTGGCATTTTGAACAGGTTTAGGTTTGTTCTGGCTGAGCTCTGAGATAATCACAGACCTGTAAAGATGTTTTTGCAGAGTTTTGAGACCAAACTGATAAACCATATCCAAAGTATCAGTCTGGACTGGGCACCCCTCTAGCTCTTTTCACAGTTTTTAATTGGTTCAGTGCGAAAACAAATTCAGTTTTGCCACTACTAAGAAAAAAGCCAACAAAAATCCCCGCAAGGAAAAAAACAATGCTGTGATGCCTGTCACAGGGAAAAACTCCTCAGCTCATGTAGTTAAAGCAAGAATAGGATTGAGGCAGTTTATTGATTTATTAACAGCATGTAATTAACTTGCAATCAGTGAACTATGTATTCAGGATCTGTATCAGCAAGCCAATCGACAAACCACAATCATAGATACAGAATGTTAATGGACACCTGCAAATTTCTAAGCAACCCTATGAAACATATCCCAAGAAGTTCTAATCACACCTACGTGAACACAAACACATGGACATCCACGTGGCTCCATGAATCCCCCCAGGACACAACTCACAGTCTGTGTCCAGCACCTCTCTCTCTCAGGTTCCTACATTCCCTCTTTCCAAGGGAAATGCAGGTGCTCCAGTACTACGTGGGCCCATGTTGCTCCTTGCAAGCCCTGTGCATGTGACAGGAAGGAATCCCTGTGAGGTTGCAGGTGTGTTCCCGGGGATCCCTGCCAGCTGTTCTTCGAGGGCACATACGTTTACCTGGAGCTCCCCTCTTGCATCCAGTCCCCTTTGCCAAGGAGGGTTTTGTAGTGGTTAGTTGGGGTTCTGCTGGTGCTGGAAGGACATCAGCATCTATGCTCAAAGTGCTGGTATTTACGCTGGGAAGGGCTGCAATGACACCTGCTTTAAATTTAACTGATTTTCCCTAGCAGACACACTTCTGTTCGCTGATCACCTGTCAGATTACTCACTGATTGTATTTTTGCCAGTCTCTGGTGTTCAGTAACATACTAGGTTGGCCCTTTTGCATTTCTTTTTGGGATATATTTGAAAGGAGCTTCTTTATAGTTTTCATATGCATGATTTTGGAGAGATGCTTCCTTTGTTTTTTAAAGAAGTGGGAGAAGAGACCAAGCAATGGTTTCCTTTTAAAAACCCCTGGAAATGGTTCAGGGTCAGTTCTTGTCATTGAAAGAAACTGCTTTAACTAACTTTTCTAATTTTTTCTAACTCCTCACTATTGTATTAGATCACACACAAATGCTATGCTAAATCATACTTTTGTGTTGGATTGCTTTACTGAAAATCCCAAGATTATCCCTCTTTTTAATTTCTTTTTATCTTTATTGTGGAGTATCTCCAGAAGTCTGGAATATTTTGTGGGGGTTTTTTTTGGTTTTGTTTTTTTTTTTTTTTGTCTGGTAAAAATATATGTAGATTTTCATTAAGGAAAATAAGTTTTTAAAGTGTGAAAAAAAGTAATTAAGAACATTTTCACCTCCACGAGAGTCTTCTTACCCCACACCAGCACACCTGGTTTTCTGACATTATTTCTATGTTTTTTGTTTTCTAGGTTTTCTAGTTTCAGCAAATATAATTTTTGCAGGTGTGCTACCTCTGAATTATCAGTTTTTTACTTTTTCTTTACTTATCTATTTTCTTTTCCTTCATTTTCCATTAGAGGTCAGACAACTTTACTGGCAACTTGCTGGACATGCCATTGCAATTTTTTTAATCTTTCAAGTCACTTTGTATCAGCATTCTCCTCCCCATCAGCACTTGGGTTAGAATTTTGTGTACCAGGCATCAAAGAGATACCTGCTGGGTTTTTTATATTTTTGTAATGTTATTATCCATATGAAGAACAAGCCAGGGAATGTAGCCTTGGCTAAAGGCATTGCTTCACTTCATCTATTTTACAACTCTCAGCTTGTGATCATCTCACTGTATAATTAACAAGAATCATGCAGGATCACCTGGTGGATGATAACACTAGAATTTACTGTCAGTGAAAAACAAACACAATAATCTGTAAAAGAAGGAAAATTGTTGTAAGACTTGTTGAGTAGCTGATTTCTACCAAGACAGAGAATCTCATAAGAGGGTTGGAAGTAGTCAGATGTTTGAAACTGCTCTAAAAGAGTGTGTTAGAAAGGCTAGTACCCTGCTGACCATGTGTCACTGGAAATAATCTTCTGAGATTAGAGAAGTGAAGGGGTCTAACCAATAAATTGCTCAATGATTTCAATCCCCACTTTTGTCATTAGAGTCAAGAGATCAGTTAAACTCAATATTTCACAAATTCAAGATCAAACTCATAGAAAAATGGTGCCATACATATGGTTATGCTATATAGCCCTCTATGAGACAAATTAATCCCTATAATATTAGTCCTTTCCTGCATTAACACAGAAAATATTGGGAAAAAAATTCAAACATATTCACATAATTCTTAGAGATCCAAGCAAGTGTATACCTATACAAACCCCTGCACAAATGCATGGAAAAAATCAGTCTCAAATATAAACATTTCACGGTCTAAATAAGTGTGCTGGTTTTGGTTGGGATAGAGTTAATTTTCTTCACAGACACTTGTATGAGGCTGTGTTTTGGATTTGTGATGAAAGCAGTGTTGATAATACAGGGCTGACCAGTGCTTGTATGGCATTAAGGCCTCTCCTGCTAGTCTCACTGAGACTGCACAAGAATTTGGGAGAGGATACAGCCAGGACACAGCCAGTGGATCCCAGCTGACCAAAGGTGTATCCCATACCATGTGACATTGTACTCACCAAGAAAAGCTCAAGGAAAGAAGGAGAAAGGGAGGATGCTCAGAGTTATCATCAGCATTTGTCTTCCCAGTTAATGCACAATGGAGCCCTGCTTTCCTGGGAATGGCTGAACCTCTGCCTGCTGATAAGAAGATGTGAATGAATTCCTTGTTTTGCTTTGCTCGTGCATGTAGGTTTTATCTATTAAACTGTCTATATCTCAAGCCTTGAGTTTTCTGATTTTTGGCCTTCCAGTTCTCTCCCCTTTCCACTGGAAAGGAGTGAGAGGATGGCTGCATGGGGCTGAGCAGCCTACTGGGAATAAACCATAGCAATCAGCAAACTAATGAAAGTTTGATTTATTGCTTTTTTTAGAGACAGGGAACTGAGACCTAGACAGAGAAAGTGTTTAAATTTAAGGATATAGATACTTTGGTATGAAGATAAAATTAACAATGTTGGATTTTATCTGGTCACGCAAGAAAGGGGAAAGCCACAAAATTTAACCTTTGAAGCAAGGAACAGTTTAAGATATTAAAAAAGACAACGGCAAAGCTATGAAATATGAAAAGTTAAAGAGTAAGCTGTTCCTTAAACCTTGCATAATACTTTTTCAGCAAATGAGTCACCAATTCAGTGTGGGACATATGGACTCATTGAGTGCCAGGATAGGCACAGTGGATGAGTAAATCCCAGTATCCTACAGACAGAATGCCAGCACAGCAAGGAGCTGTTGGATTTGGGTAGAAGGTCCTCTGTAGAGCTATAAGTTTTGCCTCCCAGATTCGGTACTGATGTATCTTGACTATTCTGCTGCTTTCACATTTGATTTGCAGTATCTAATCAGGTCCAAAGGGACATTTAGCAGTTTATAGCTGCCATGGGTTGGGGCTGCTCCTCAGCTTTTGGGCAGTGTAGTGCTAAGATAATAGGCAGAGAATGGGGATTTATGTGAGTACACCTGCATGGGTTGTGCTCATCCTAATCTGACAACTCTGGTTCAGAGAGACTCCTTGGGATGTGGAGCTTATTAGAGATGAGCCTTTGTCAATGGTCTGTGCTGCTGCTGGCAGAGATCCCTGTGTGGATTGGTGGTGTTGGGGTGGCAGAAAGAACATCCCCAGACAGGGGGACCCATGACCCAGGGAGAGCATCCACTCCATTCCACAGAAATGAGCCAGATGTCTGGGCAAGCCAGAGCTCTTCCGAAGCAATGTTGGATCTCCAGAGAAATCCTTATTTGTTCATGTACACTCCTAACTTTTAGCTACACCTCTACCTAAAAAAATAGCTGAAAACTCTTGCTAATCTTTTGGGGGACTTGGAGATTTAATCATCTTCCCAGGCAGCAGAGTTGTTTATTTTGAAAGGAGGATTTACCACCCTCAAGGGTTTCCTGAGCTTTCCTATTCTTTTTCTTTCGAAAGCTAGTACAATCATTCCTTCAGTCAACAACCTTGTGGAGATACTGCCCCTCTCCTTTCATCCAATGTTTCAGGTTAATGAAGCACTGAAGATGTGGAAGGCCTAAATTCAATAATTATCTTTCTCTGATAGGGTAAAAGTCCCATTTTAAATGAAAGTTCTAAACAATAAGTCATAACTTAATTAGAAAGAAGCAGAAGTAATAGGAAAACTGTTCCTCCTTGAGAAGCTGTTCCCTTTTATCTCTGAACTCTGCATTCATTTCAGAAAAGTGAAAGTGAGCTCTTTCCAAAGGGGAGGAGAAGTTTCTTTCTTTAATAAGAGAAAGAGGAGAGCAATTTTCCAGTGCTGTTGTTTGCATATTTTACATAAAACATTAAACAAATAAATTAACTAACATTTCAGAAAATGGATTTGTATCCAGGTCTTCATGCTCAGAGCTACATATGCCATATCTATGTTATTAAGCTTGCAAAGGCAGGAAATTTGTCTTGCTCTTCTTGGCCCCTTGCATGACTAATTCTTCAGCATCTTTCAAGAGAGACTGAAAGACTAAATTCATTCCTGCTTCCTGGACTTAAGATATAGTTCAATTTCTGGAGCACTCACTGAGAGTTAGAGAATTTCAAACTCTTCAGACAAGGGAGCCCCCATCTTCAGTGCCTGTTTTAATGCTTGAATACACAGATAAGCTATTAGAGAAACATCACATTCCTTTTCTTTTTTTCCTTTTCCTTTTCCTTTTCCTTTTCCTTTTCCTTTTCCTTTTCCTTTTCCTTTTCCTTTTCTTTTTTTCCTTTTCTTTTTTTCCTTTTCCTTTTTTCCTTTTCCTTTCCCTTCCTCACTTTTTGCAGTGTATTCAGGTAATGCCAGCTGGACTGGACTCACTTATGGTTTCGAGAAGGATGGATTTTTCTGGGGACCTGGAAAGGTTTCAGTTTCAGTCAATGTTTGAGTGTCCTCTTATGACCTGGATTTGGGTACATCTACAAAACCACAGAGCTAAAAGAGTTTTGAAAGCTGCAGTGTCAGCAAAGACTTTAGGTGATTTTTAGAAATCCGACTTCATAAATGGGACTTGGGAGGATTTTTTTTTTCCTGTTACTCAGTAACTTACAGAAGACTCATAAAAGAAAGTCAAGGTATCAACAATTATACTCAAATTTTCTTCATACTATTGCCCAGATTTTCCCGCCAGGACATCTTTTTCATTTCAATTATTTAATTATTGTTGACCCTAGACAAAGATAGACTAAATATGAATGCAACATGCTGAAGCTCCAGTCCCAAATTTAAGTATTACTCTGTTAATCATTCTATCAATTGATGTTTCTTTTGCAAAATAATTTGATATGATTTGTCTGAGAATAAAACCCCAGGAAAAAAAAAAAAAAAAAAAGAAGCAAAAGACGAGAGAACATTTTGCCCAGACTAGTTTAGCATGGGCTATTTTCCTTTGGGAGTTAGAATAAAATAATTGTAAAATAGTGTTTATAATTACCATATTGGACAAAGGTCAAATAAAAGCCAAGCTTTATTATAATAGCTTCATTTCACAAATTAAAGGGAAATCAATACAATTCATTAATAGTGATTTAGGGCTCTGGATCTCTCTAAGGTACTTATAGGACCCTGATTAACACAGTGTCTGAGCACTTACTAATCTTTAATGTATTTATCCTCCCAACACTGCTGCAAGCTAGATTTCTAATCCTTATTTCATTTTGCATTGGAGCATATCCCAAAAGTTGTGGGGAATTGTAAATGAAGAAGAGAAATTAAACTAACCTGTGTCCTAGGACACTCTGTCATTAGTTAATCGCTGAACCATACAATGATACAATAAAGCAGGTTGCGAGGAGCCTCAAGAAGTCCAATGCCCAGCTCAAAACAAGATCATCTTTGGGGTCAGACTAGGTTTCTCAGGGATTTGCACAGCTGGATCTTGACAGTCTTCAAAGATGGACACTACACATAATATCTGTGTATTTTATACCAAAGCTTAACTGTTCTAATGCAGGAGACCTATTCCAGCAGTAGGCTCTGGACTGACAACACTGTGTATTACATCCCATATTCTGTACAAGCTCTAAAAGTTTAATGTTTTTTCTCTCAAGGAGTATGGTCAAAACTTACCTATATAATTTCATGGAGCTCTAGTAAGAGAGACTGATATTGATTTTTAACCCTGAAGTAAGAATAACTCAAGTAGAAGGCTCAGTTCAGACCCTGAGAAGTAAAGGATCAGTTTCAGCCATCTAAGTGTCATTGTGGCTGGGGTTCTCCTAATCCCAGAGAGAATTTTACAATTAAATCTCACAGCATGGCAATCTACATCTATTTTATGTCATTTCACTCTTCATTATCTTAAGGTGGAGATTCAGCTCTCTGACTTCTCAAGATCCTTTATGCAGGAACTTTTATTACCCCAGTCCTGGCCTCCTTTCTCAGGGAGAAAAATTACACAGGACAATTACAATTGCTGAGATTTAACACTGAGCAGACCAGTTCAAGTACCCTGAGTGTTGTGCCAAAATTATTTGCCCGTGGGAAGGAGCACTGTCCACAAAAACTGTGAGGAAGATAGTGTGCTGTGCAGAAGCTAACATTTCCCTACAGTTATAAGCTGGAAATCTGACAGAGCAAAACCAGCTTTTGCTGCATCATAAAGACAAAGAACCTTGGAAATATATGTATGTGATAACTGTAAAATATTTGGACACTGTTCCCCTTTGCATCCCCAAGTATAGGGTACAACACACAGAAAGGTGGTGAGGATTTATGATAATAGCTTACCCTGCTGGTTTGTAATTTTTTAACACCTTTATTACAAAGAAAAATGAAATTAAAATATTTTAGAAATTGAAGGAATATTTCTATTTCAAAAGACATCCCTAAACATATGTCCTTCTATTTTGATTTTTACCAGTTAGAAGGATATGCAAGGACAGGCAGAATACACACAGTGAGAACAAAGGGTGACAGTACTACCTTAGGAATTCTTTATACAAGAATGAGGCAGACCTTAAGATGGGTGGAATAGTTGTCAAAGAACAAACAGAGAATTTATTAACTTTAAGGTAGACATGTTCATAAGCCAATATGTCACCGAATCATAATAGCAGCCAAGGAATAAAGAAATAAAATAAATAATACTGAAAAAACTCAAACAGCAAATGTCAATAAGAAGAGGTGAACACATAAAACATAGGATTTAAAGTGACGAGCATCTCACCAAGAAGACAAACAACAGCTTTGTGTAAATAATAAACTGGAGAAAAATGAAGCACAATTGAGAATTGCACCAAGAACAAAAACACCCACTACACTAGGAGAAATTATTCAATTCCTACTTTCTTGTCAAAAACTACACTTGTTGGGGGGATAAAAAAATTAAATGAAAGAGGAAAAATGTGATGAAATCTTGCAGTACAAAGAAGTTTTCTGGAGCATATATTCAGGATCCTCTATTTTGGGACCATTTATATTTACTTCCAAAATTTCAGAATGAGATTGTGAGGAAGAAGTGTTTGGCATCTAGTCCAAAGCTATTGGCCAATATTTGGAATCAAGATGTACTCACAGAACCTGGAACTGAGCAGATGATAGATAGGACTTTGTGTACAAACTAGAAGAGAAGTCTGGCCTAATGGCCCTAAATTTCACATACAGCATGCTAAGAGTCAATCACAGTTGCTGCTTGAAGTAGAATTATTATCCATGTCATCTATGAGATCACCACACCTCTGACCCTGTTCGTCCAACCAGCAGTTCTTAGCAAGACTTAACTGCTAAAAGCTAAGTTCCCAAACCATAGCCTTGGGAGCTGAAAAAAAAAGAATACAAAGACTTAGAGAGAGATAAGTAGATCTAAGATGGTTTCTGGAGCAGGAATTAAACTGGAGAAAATCTAGCAGTACTTTATCCATCCCTAAAATTTAAAACATAATAAACTCAGGTTCAGAAAGCAGAGATAGATGATCCCATATGCCATATTCTTCTCTTCCTGAATTTGCACATATTTTATATCCCTTTGGCCAGGCAGTTTTCATAAGGTCACACAGGTTTTTTCTGCAGGCAGTATGTTGCACACAAATGCAGTAATTTTTTGATGATGCAGAAGATAATAAGATAAAGGCAGATGATTTTTTGCAGGGTAGAGGGTGAAAAACAGTAGAAGAACATGACCAGAGTTTCCTGTCAGCTCTGACGGGGTCAGAATTACTGGACTAGCACAAAACAGTGAAAAATGCAACATGTGAAATCCACCTTGAAGAGATGTTGACACAGCAAGGTGCACATAGAGATCAAAGGTAAAGTTCAGATAGTCATTAATCTTGTCGCAGTAGGCAATGAAAGGATGCAAAGATTCACAGAAAGTACAAACAAAACAAAATATTTCCTCTACAGCAGAACTTTACAAAAAATGTTCAGGGAGACAGAGGAAGATTTGATTCTACATGCAGGGTCTGGGAAGCCAAAGGAGTTGATTAATAAATCCGCAATCATGAATGACCATAAAATCTGTGTTGTCCAGAGATTCCACTGAGAAGAAAACTAACATTACCTTTTTACACCAATATAGCCAAAATTAGAAAAAAGTGATTTATTTATCTTTACTGAAACAGGATGCCACAATTCTCAAGAAGTGCAGAACTATTAAGCTTTAGTATATGGGGAAAAATTATTTTTTCACAACAAACTGGAGTCAGATGGAGCTGGCCATAAAATACCAAAGCTTTGGTAAAAAGAATAAAAATACCTTATGTTTATGGCTGTATTAAATTAATCAGTTGGTGATCTATGACATATGTAATATGGTATTTAAATATGTTGTATGTTGTATGTTGTATAAATATACAGAATCACAGAATCATAGAATAGTTTGGGGTCAGAAGGAACCTCAAAGATAAAGCTCCAACCCTCCTGCCATAGAGAGGGACACCTTCCACTATACCAGGTTGCTCAAACCCCATCCAAACTGGTCTTGAACATCTCAGGGAGGCGTTCTGCAACCTCTCTGGGCAACCTGTGCCAGTGCATCATCACCCTCACAGGAAAGAATTTCTTCCTAATATCTAATCTACACCTGCCCTCTGTCAGTTTAGAGTGAAATAGTGATTATGCCAATGGTTAACAACTCTTAATGTGAATTTTTGTCTCCCTTGTGGCTAGTTTAAAAGTCCCTTGTTGCATCTTGTTCTCCTCACCTCTTGTCCATCTACTGTGTACCATGGAGAAGAGCTTGGTGTCATTTCCTCTACAATTCATAATTAGGCAGTACATGGCAGTGATTAGATTACCTGTTAAACTTCTCTCCTTCAGACTAAGAGATCCAGCTTCCTCAGACTCTAGGTCATGTTCTAAAACCTCCTAAACACACTCCCCACTACATATACACATTTTTTCCTATCAAATGTCAAGTTTAAAACTGAATTTGGATCTGACTGAAACTTGGTAGTTACTAACATAGACTTAGTGCAGCATTTAACTGAAGTGCTTATGAGCAGCATACATTATGCAGGTATACAAATATCTTAATCCATTCATATAAAATAAAAACTAGCATCCAGTTTAATCTGGTTCTACTGCAAAGGATAATATAAAAAGTAAGTCTCAACCTCCACTAACTACAAAGAAAAATTACAGGATTTTGTTTAGTTGTACTCATATGTCATTTCTAAGATGCAACAAGGAAAATGCAGTAGAAGGATATACCAAGACTGTTATAAATGAAAATATCTTAAAAAATTGCCATTCATTTACAGCAATACAATATTATTAGAGCTGCTAAGATTGTTAGGAATGTTCTTAACTCTCTTAAGTCTCATCAGATAGCTGAAAAAAATTTAAGACTAAAAAAACTGGTCTGGCAAGAGAAATTAGGATTTTTTTATGTTTGGAAAATATTTTTCTACTTCTCCTTGATCTATATTCTCACATTCTTGATAAAACCTAAGTAGAAGATAATGATTTCCAAAGTAATGGTCACCATGTCACATTTACAGTCGGTTAACAAAAACAAAATCTCACAGCGGCCCATGAAGCGACAAGACAACCAGCTCTCTCGTGTGATCTAGTGAGCTTGTGGAGAACAGTGTCAAAATAATAAAGTGTCTCCTAAAAAGAGGCTTAAAATTCAAATTTTTCTCTTTAGTTTTTAGTGCAGGTAAAATACAGAATGTAAATAATGATGCATAATTTGTTTATTAGGAAATTGATGGCAAGAACATTAAAAACTTAAAAAAACCCTTAAAAACTGGCATTGAGTCTCGCAGACCTGGACACAACATGGGTAAGATACCAAAAAGTGGCATGTTTTGAGTTCATGGAGTTGCTGCCAATTCTTCAGAATAATATTAGCTTTCTTACAAAGTAAAATCCCACAGTCACAGGACATAGCTCTGGTATGATGTTCTTAGTCTAGAGAGACACAATGTGGAAGGATGGGTATCATGGCCTCAGAGCCATGGAAAAGGCATCGGAAGCTTTAAGCCCTCTTTCACAGAAAGCTGTCTGGCAGCAGCCCAATACCCAGGACAAGTCAGTACCAGGACCTAAATTTGTGGAGAATTAAATGACTTGGTGCTGCTTGGAAGCACCATTCCCCACACGCTGGGAGAGCAGCAATTATGTTGTCTCAGCTTCAACTTATAGCAGAGACTTCTGAATATTATTTAGTGGGTGGGGTGTGATGTTGGAATATTTTCTTTCCCCAGTGTTTACTGTTGCCTGGTGATAGCCTTTGTACAGCTGGTGACAGGGGAAGTGGGTAAGTGCACCTTCAAGTGGTGGTCCTGACTGCTGCCCAGAGCCACTCTCCATTGCAAGGGGGCTTGTGTTACATGGAACCTGAAGGACATCCATCAGGTTCCTTGTCAATCTCTAAACATTGCAAGAATTACTGAGAAACAGAACTAAATATAATTCAATCTAAGTCTTTGACCAATGCTTAAATTGCTACATAAACCTTCTTGCCTTTGGGCTTTCAAAGTGGCCTAAAGCTGGAACTTGATAGAACAGCACTAATTCTGTGGATACTTCTTTTTATATTACCCTGATTTATTAAATGAAGAGAAGACATAAAATCCCTGCTTTTCCACTCATAGAGAGTAAGAGGTTTTCCAACACACTGTGCTTAGTGAAGAAATGGGAACAATGACTCTACTCACCCCTTTTCTCAAGAATAAAGGAATAGAACAAGGACTTTGTCTAGACAAACACAGTACTAATGAATACAATAAACTAGGAGAAAAACAAGCATAGAACTGGCAGTTAATTAATTTCTGTATTGCCAGCTGAAGTGTCTAATGGGAGAAAATAACTAATCATTATTGTTTTGTTTTTTAGGATTAGAGATATGTGAAAATACTTGATATAGTGGTGAAATTTTTTGATTTATGTTTTACTGAAGAGAAAGGTTATAACTTCAAAATTAGGCAGTATTATGGAAACAGATGGGATTTTAAATGAACAACAATAAAGTTAAGTTCCAGCATAGAAAGACTGCATGTCAGCTCTCTAGCTGAACTTTTCAGGATCATTAATAAGAACTACAACATTCTTAAATATGCAATCTTAACGCATCAAAATTTCCTATGGGCATCCTCTTCAATCGAAACTTTATGGATCAAGCACTGGTTTGTGCAAGAACTCTGCTGTTACTGAACAAAAAGTACAAGTGAAAAATGCAAAATTCTCCCTCTGATGGCCTAACCACAAGTAAGACTGTGTCTATCCATGAATGTTGGGGCTTTTCTTTCCACTTGACTATGTTTATTGAATTAAGCTGAACCACAGAACGAAAGGATCTGTGCATGACACAGTGATTTGGTTTACAAGGCTGGAAGCAAATCAGTCCCACTGGGTTCTCCTCAGATTTATTTCAACCCCCATCCTACACACCAGAAAATGCTGTTTAGCTTCAGTCACACAAGCACTCTCATTATTTAAGGGTATTGTTCAGGACTCCAGGGGGGAAAAAAAAGCAACGTCTCTTTGTGAAGAAAGGTTTTCTAGGTTTTCAACCCATGTAAAGGACTGCAGGTCATATTTATCATTTTTCTAAGCATGAAAATTTACAAAATCTTCAAATCTGTGTTTTAGTAGCTATCAGACTTGATGCAGATCAATTCTATCATATGCAGTCACCCTTGAGCTTTCCCAAAAGTAAGAAATCGAAAGAAAGCATTATTTAATAAGATTATATCTTTGAACTGCTGGAAAATATGAGAATTATGTTCTTTGGCCCTTTTCTGACAGTAATAGAAGCAAAAGCCTTTCAAGGATCTGGTATCATAGATACAAACACAAGTATCACCCACTGCAGTTGCAAAATGCTGCAGTAAAATTACATCTTATGGACAAAAATAAAAACCCCTGAACCAATACATTACTGGAATTATGAAAGATAAACAACAACAACAACAACAACAAAAGATTTTTAAAAAGAAAAAAAATGGAAAAACCTAGCTCTTTAACCTAGTCATATAGGAGATACTTTGGAGAGGATAGAATAAATGTAAGAAACAGATCAAAACACATATCTCTGAAAGAGGATCTCATTCTAAAGGAAATAATCCTACTGGCAAATCAAAGTAAAAATATGTTGAGTCACTGAAGAATACTTTCCAGCTTTAATTTACTTTCTAGTCATCATGTAGTTGTTTGAAATATATCTCAGCTCTCTCCACAATGTGAAAACTACCAGAAGGCAAAACACCTACAGATGCTTGAAAGACAATAGAATATTTAATGTGTCTCTATATATATTTATATATATTTATAAGGCAGGCTTCAACTGATAGAAAATTTCAATGTACTCCTCATGGCAGAAGTGAGCCAAGATATCTTAGCTTCCAAAAGCCTTAACTTTCCTTGCTACATTTTAAAATATACTTTCCTCATCTCTGAGTCCATAGAGCTTGTTCTGATTTCCAAAGAATTCTTCTGGAAGCTTTTTGTGAATCAATTTTTATTTCTTGTTCTTCTGTTGTTATCATAAGTGAGATTAAGGCCTTCCTTTGTTTCTCTTTACTATTTGTATTGCAATTATGTCTAGAAGTCCCAATTATAAACATATAAAAACCAATAACATCCTTCATGTTGAATAAACATGTCTTAAAAATATGCCTGACCCGGATGATTTACAGTCCAGGTAATTCTATTGTGTTTAAGACATTTTATATACAGTAGCCGGAGGATGATATAAGTCTGGGTTACACTATTGATTGAAGTATTGCTTAAAACAAGTAATTCTGTTTTCCTATTTTTTCTCGAGAGCTGGAAAAAGAATAGCATAATATTAACTCCTCTTTCCCAGGAGAGTGACAGAAAAAAATCACTACTGAATTCCTGTCTAGAGATTTAAACTTGCTAAAAAGGGTATAAATTTTAGGGCTTCTAACTATTAAGAGTTAATAATCAGCTGTCAAAACAATTCATATGAGGCATGGATGAAAAAATAACAATAATTATATTTTGTCACATATTTTAAGTTTTCAAATTTCTTTTTGTTCTGTATGTTTATAATGTCTACTTTTTCTTAAATAATAGAGCTATTCAAAACCCATGGGGTTTGGATCTCAGCAAGCTGTTCTTCAGGTAGGTCGTGTTATAGCTCTTTTCCACCATTTTCTTTACCTCAAAATCTGTCATGAGAACTAATATTACCTCTTGAAATTACATTCCTCTAAAGTATTTGTACTAATTTGATTTATGTATTTCTGGGTTTTTTTTTCGTTTATCTCCTTATTGACTGGACAAAATTTTCCTGTGATCTAATCAAAATCTGCTGTCTTCAGCTGACTCCAGATGCACTGCATCTTTGTTTATCTCCCTGTGTATTTTTGTTCTACTGCATTTATAAAAAGAATCACATTTATATTAAGGACAGGATACAGTGTGTTTTATTTTGAATAGGTTATTTGCAGCATAATAATCCTGTGAATTACCAGTATGCTGCAAAGCAAGGGAAAAATGTGACTGTAAAGGGCATGATGGTGATTCAATTGGGTTTGTGGTCATAATGCATCCCTTCCAAATGGCATTTCAGCCTTTGTTCTGTCTTTGTATGTATTATCTACTTGTTCTCTATATTCAGACAATCTCTTCTGTAGCAGCTGTGCACTTTTTCTTTAAAAAGAATGGTAATCACCGAAGTTTGGAGTTTGTTAAGGACAATGTGCTGGTGTGTGTGATCCCTCTCCTGCCAGCAGCCTTGTGAGGGAGTACTGAATTCACATCCATCACACTACCTCAACAGGAAGGACTTGGGTGGTCCCACCTCCCTCTATATCCACTGTCTTGTAGATTGTATTTATGGACAGCTCAGCTCAGCTCAGCTCACCTCAATGTATATTTTCTTCCTTCTCCAACAAAAAGTTTGTTTCTGCAGCTTGTTTCTTTCTGTCATATCATCTGAATTAAATCAAAATGCTTAAATACTGACATAGTCTATGCATTTAGAGGGATAAAAAGGGACATCTCCAAGAAGTGATGTTAAACTAGAAATCATCCCTCCTTTCACTGACTGTAGATGGAGTCCATATAAGCTCCTTACTCTAGGACTGCAGTGTAAGTGAGCATGGCTGATTCACATATCCTCTTCCCTTATTGTATCTCAAAAACACTTTCTAAAAATTGGAGTTGGAGTTCTTTTCTGCACCTCAGTCCTTGAGACACTGTTTACATATTAGGTAAATTCTTGTCTGAACATCAGAATTAAAGATGCTGAGCTCTTATGGGCTTTAGTCTTATTCACCTTTCTCTTGCCATTGCACGACATCATGTCATTTTCTGTACGACTTCATGCAGTGGTGACAAAGCAACTCTGAGCAGATAAAAGTCACTGTTAGGTTAATGTGGCTGAGGATGTTGACAGAAAGAAAAATAACTGGTATAGGGACAGTCTCTCACTGCAGCTACTTTAGAAGCTGGGAGGATATTCACCAGTCAATGGTAAGACTTCAATCTCTTTGTTGAGAGGATTTTGTTCTGGTTTATTTTATTTTTCTTGAAATGAGTGATTCAACACAACTTGAAGTTTCTGCATCAGGTTTTGTGTGGTCTGATGACTGGATAGAAACTGCTGTGTTGCAGTGCTCCTGTCATATTAGATCAGACATTTTTCTCTTCTTTTCTTGGTCAGCTTGTAGGGGCTATGAAGGCTTTTAATCCACTCCTGTCATTGCAGGAAAGTGCCTAATTCTAACTCAATATTCAGCAGTACAATACTTGAAAAGGTATTTTAATAAATAGCATATGATGATTTTCATCATTTCTAGTTCAGCCTTTCAATTAGCACAGCTGTGTGGACAAGCCAAGGTGAAAAATGACAGACACAGAATGAATGAGGGAACTGGGTTAGTCCTGCAGCTTCCACTAGATATTTTTAATCAAATAAGAATGATTACATGCAGGAACAAAACTCATTGATTAGGTCTATTTAGTAGTTAAAAGCCTTTACAACTTATACACCATGGCATACAGTAAAGTGCAAGGAGCAAATTGGCTTCCTGTTCTTGCAATAGGTGAAAATATGAATGTTGAGTTTGAGCACAGTGTTATTTATGCACTAATATCAAAATTACAGCTATGTGCTGCATGTGTCACTTCACAGTTGGAAATCAAATTATACTCCTGCTGGAATATTGGCACATTGGTATCAGCTGTAGCAGCTGCTTTGCCTTCTCTGACTTTTCTTACTGTTGCTGCTAATGAAAAAGGAGGCTGCTGTCGCTGCTCTTAACAGCAGTGTTTTTCTCTTCACTTGAAAAGCAAGCAGACAGTCTGGGTCTTTTCATGGCAGAAAAGGAAAGGTACATTTAATTGCTGCTGAAATGCTTGTACAAAAGGTCACCAAACAATACAAGTTCTTATTTAGTACTGAACTTTGAAGTGAAGAATTACGGATTGTTTGAAGTGATCCAGCAGTTAGATGATGTACCAGATCTTCAGCACATGGAAAAGAAGGAGAGAAAGAAGGCTAAATTTGATGGGAGTTTCCCAGCAGGCCAGGAACAAGCTTGACATCCATCTGTGATGGAGGTGCTCGTGAGGCCTGTTTAGGGAAATCATTGCAATTCCTCATCCAGGGCTCATACGAGCACGGAAGGAGGAGCACTGAGTGACTGACAATGCAGCAGCTGCAGGTATTAAACCCAAAAGAGTTATATATTGACAAAAACACAGCTTCTCAGAGATGACATGAGGCGCTAACTTACAAGTACCTAAATACTTATAAGGCCTCTAAACCCATTCTGGCCCAAGGGGGTAGTGAATATGAAGAAAGTCACTGTCCCATTAAGTAAATTCCAAACCTTCTGGTGTTAAATCAATGATTAATTAAAAACATGGGCTGGCTTCATCTTGCAAACAGTGACAAAAGATAAATTGAGATTCTTTACAAACATGTAATTTTGAATTCATGTCAAACATAAAAAGAAACCTTACCTAAGGGATTTTGCCTCCTTCACATTAATGAAAAATCATCTGTGTAATCAATTTCATGACAACACAAATTTTGTCTCTTGGCACTGAAATTTTCTCTTGAATTAAGGAAAGCTCTATTATTATTATTTTACTATTCTTAATATATGTCTTTGTCTCTCAGACTGTTTTATTGTATTTCTATTGCCTTTATTTTCCTGAGGAATCAAGAGACAAGTCACATCTGATTAGCATTGCATGTTTGCTATAGTGCAAAGATATTTTCAGAAATAAAATACTTATTTTATTTCCAGAGCAAATCAATCCCACAGCCTCTCAAACTCACAGAGTTTTTTCTTTCTTCTTTAAGTATTTTCCCTACTCGAGGATTTTGTGATATGTATTGTATCTTGGCAACATGCAGAGAAAGAAAGGTAAGGTCTTAACTTGGTAGGAAAAAAACTGAAATCATTGTCAATGCTCTGATTTACACCAAGTATTTAATATAGGAAATTGAGATGGTACTTGCTATTTATTCACCATCCCATCTGCCATCACCAGATAGGTTGATATGATTCCTGCTTGTAGAGATGGCAAACATGTTTAGCAGTAATACAATTCCTGCTTTGTACTAAGGGACTCAAACCAGGTTATGCCTAGAATTTTGTAGGTTCACATATTTTGCACGTGACATGTATTAAAACATAACTTTTTCTCATCTTCCTTATAACCCAACTAATGCAGATTTTAGAAGATGGAATGAAGAATACATTGTATTTAATTACAGGTCTTAATACTTTCTGATGACTGATCTGGGTTTTAGTTCTATCGTTTATTTTAGTAGAATTTTTAAATCCTTATGAGCTTTGCATTTGCAGCTCTCTGCCCTTAGATCCACTTGGTAAGTAGGCAATTCATCTTGATCTGAAGCTTGATAAAGTCATACAGTTTATAAGTGCTTAAAATTAACCCCCATATGCAAACTTTCATCAATAAAAACATTTGCAGGCATGACCAGACTCATGAGACAACCACAAGAAAAACTATTTCTCTTTCATTCTGTTGAGGTGGGTATGAAAGAAATCTTCTGAAAAATGTGTAGAGAATAGGAGGATGGATTTCAACTATGGTGAAGAAAAAAGTTTTCAAATGAAATTCACATTTTCTCAAACCTTTATGTTAGCTCTAAACCAAACTCAGTCCCTAAAACTGATAAAAGTGTCTATATTTCTAGAACCCAGTGAGTTAACTCTGCACAAAATTTCTTTATTCTTCTATTATTTTTCTCTATTATTCCTGTCTTCCCCAACTTGAATAAACAAAGTTTCCAAGCAGAGAGTAATATTAAAGTACCAGTCAACTAAATAGCTTTATCAGCACCTCCTTCCCCTTACACCCAGGAGGATGACTCAAGGGGTATATTCTAGAGAGCTTGTTGATCTTTTTAATGCTAATTAGCCTTTGATTAGAATCCAAGAATCAAGGCAACAGGACCAGATTTTCCCACCATTGATTGATGAATTAATTAAAGGCATCTATATGGAATTTAATGCTGGAAGTGTGCCATGTTGTTTGCCCTTTAGCATTTTGCAGGAACATTTTCAGCATTATCAATCTAACATTGTTGTACAAGATTAAGTCTTTAGGACATGGTTTAAGTGCTGGGTAGGTATCTAAAAAGGTAAGTACCTCTGGGGGAAAGAGACTCACAGACTCCAGCACAGGAATGAAATAAACATGCAGAAACCCTTGCAGTGACCTGATTTTCAGAATGGTTGGAAACCCACATTCTAAGTGATTTCAGTACTGCATTTTGGATCCTCACCTAGAGAAAACAACACCAAGCATATGCTAAAGCAGGATGAGAACAAAGTTTGTGCAATCCTACATGAAGCAAACACCTCTAGTGCTATTCTCTACTGGTCTAAGGCCACATAGTTCCATCAAAATTATGAATACTTTGGCAATTTATACCAAACAATAAACTTACTTTATCAGTTTTCCTGCTTACAATTAATCTGTGGGTATTCCATCATTCAGAAGTACGTTTTGATTTTTTTTTAAATACCTGCTCTGACACACTGATAAAATCACTAATTGCCTTTAGATCATAGAAAAAATTCAAGAAAAGATTATAAATTGAAAAGAGGGCAGGAATGATTTTTTCTTTCCAAAGGTGACAGAGACCAAATAATTTACACCAAGAGAGGCAAAACTAAAGCTACATGACTCTATTTAAAATTGCACATGTGGTTCTTCCATTTTAGAATAAAAAGATATATCAGCAGGTTCTAATCTTGTACAAATAACATGCATCTTGCCACAATAGGATTGCTTTGACTGGCATGGATAAACAGTCAGATGTAAATCCAATCTTATAAAATAAATGAAACCATTATTAAATGATAGGTGGATACATCATGGGTTAAAAACATGCTGAAAAAGATTCTTCTGCTGCTGCTTGTAAAAAGCCATAATGTTCTATAGACTTGTCAGAAGAATGGTACTTTTTTCTTACTTGATTTTGTCTGGCTGTGACAGAGTCATTCTTGGTATGCCTACAAATATTTTTAGTATCCTCTAAGGATATTTTAAGAAACTGCAGTGTATTTGGTATAGCCATAAAACCCATATAGTTTTTATACATGACAGGTGAATACATCCCACCTACCTTTATCAGTGGGATTAATCTCCACTATCTCTAAACATCTTCAGTATATCTGTACCTCAAAATGTTACATGAGATTCTATGTGTAGCCAAAGAAGAAAAATCAGCACTATTGGAGTTTTTCATCTGTCTCGTATGTCCTGTTTTAGAGAACCAGTGGTGGATGGGATGAATTATCCCTTGAGACTGAAGGTGGAGATCCGAGCCCAACTGCAAATAAACAGTGAGGGATACAAAACAGAAAGGTAATGGGCTCAGCTCAGCTTTTATATAATCAAATATGATCAATTTTATCTAAATCAATCCCATCACTGCAGGTGAGAGATGACCAGTACAGATATAATTTGGCATAAATATGAAAAAATGTTGAATTTAGGAAAATTGGAAAGAACTAACACATAAGTTTTTAAAGTTTTCTTTATGTTTCTGAAAAATTTTTACAAAGCTTAAGATATTGAGCAAAACTTCACTTTAAACATATGTGCGACTTTTTATTTTAGTGATAGTACAATAAAGCTGGTCAAGTGTACTTTTTACTTTTGTGGTCAAATAAAAAAAATGGACAGTGGTCAGTTTGTCTTGAACAGAAACTAAAATATGTTGGGTTTGATGCTTTCAGAAGACTGAAAATAAATTGGATAATGAAAGGTACTGTTTCTACTAAAGTGTGCCCTTTTGAAAAGTATATCATTTTAAAATGGGAAAAGTACTGAATTGACACTGTGTTACTTTTTGGTGCTTGATGAAAACTGCAGAGCAGAACCTAAGCAGCTCCACTTGGTTAGGGGAATAACCATTCTTAGTATCAGCATTCTGGAGACTTTCTAGATACTGCAGCTACTTCCCTGAGCTTTGCAGTTACTGTATAAAACTTTCATATTTCAAAACTTTCAAAGACAAAATTACTTTATTTTCAGGCCTAACTGGTAGCCATTGTGTAATCTGTTTTTAATTGAAGAGAACAAGAAGAGAACAGTTTTGGAGAAAGATCACAGAATGACAGAGTGGTTGAGTTTGGAAGGGACCTTGGGGAGTTCCTGGGTCCAACTCTCCTGCTCAAGCAGGGCCACCCAGAGCCCGTTGCCCAGGACAGCTTTTAATGCCTCCAAGGAGGATGCCTCCATAGCCTTTTTGGGAAACCTGTGCTATTGCATGGTTGCTGAGGGGCAATATGACACTTTGGAATTTGAGTCACTCCTCTCACTTTTGCATAGTTAATAAAATTGTCCACTTTACTTCATTATTAGCATTTAATGTTTAAACAACTTACAATGTTTAATTGTTTCTATAAGTATTTCCATATCAATGTTCCCGAAAATTAAAAAAATAGATTTTTTGCATCCCATTGAATAGGTCTTTTCTATGGAATGCTATAAAATATAAAAAACCCAATAAAACAAAAAAAGGCAAATGGAACATGGGAAAAGCCCCTGAAGCCGAGGTATGGACTGGGTTTACAATTCACTCAGTCAGTTACTTCTCTTTCAGTCATTTTTTGCATGGCATCTGGAGATGCCTTGTTACCTTATTGAACATTGTCCTGGAACAGTTGTTAAAATCTGAAGATTTTATATTACCATTTTTTCATTAGAACTGCTTCTTCATAAAATCTTCATATTGCAATAGCTAGAAATGAATACTAGTAACTCAGTAAAGATGACACATTATAATGTTTCATATATTAGATATCCTAAGTGTGCTACAGATTATAATGTAGCAGCAGTAACAATTGGCAATATAAAATGAAAGAGGTAAAATAAAAAATCTTACCCACATGAAATGATAGATATCTCCATTCTGTAAGGATAGAGATCAGGAAGTTCACAATTTTGTGGCTGAGATGGAGAAAACTTTACATTTTTGGTTTGCCATAGTATTGTGTTACACAAACTGTATGCTACATTACTTTTTAATCCAAATCCCACATACATACTGTGTCAAACTCAACCATTGCACAAAGGGTTAACTACAAACAATAAAGATCTTTTTCATTTACTTTGGTCATGCTCCTTGTTTCAGCTATACATTCCCACCAATACTGAAGTCCAGTGTGTTTTGGTCTTTTTCCTCAGCAATTTATTTTTGACATGGTGTCTTAGAACATCAATAAGTATTTCCCCTAAAACATCCCACAATCAATGATTCTGGGTATGTTTTTAAAATAATAACTTATTTAAATGCTCAGATATGTGATGTTATCCTTGCAATTAAAGGTACAATTTTTGAAACTTCAGGAAGAATCTTTTTTTTGGATCACTTTGAGTGTAAGAAGGCACCCTATTTACTGCTAGTGATCAGTTATAAAGGTGATTACAACAGAGAAAAATATTATTTTTATAATTAGTTTGAGAAATCTGAGATGAGATCAAATACATAGACTTTAAGTTACAAAATAATACCTTTGGCTCATAATTTAAATCAACCTAGTAAACCAAGTAGTGCAGACACTAAAATCTGTCATTTTCACAGAGATTATCACAGTACTAGTACAAAAGTGGCTCTGCGTATGGAGAATAATTTTATCATATTGCAGTGGATGTTCTGACTGAATGATGCTCTTCTCTACAGTGTAATAAAGCAGAAAGCAATGTAAATCATTTAGTCCAATACAAATGTAATGAGAGAAGGGACAAACCAATGTGTAGGATGAATAAGAATGACAGCAATACATTCTATTTTGACAGATTAAACATAATCAAATATTTATACTGGAATGTTTCTGAAGTGTGGTATGATCTCAGAAGGAAAAATGATTTTTCAGTCCTCAGGAAAGACCTTATTAGTAGATGTGAAATAACCACTGAAAATACAAAAAAGAGAACATTTTATTAAACATTATTGCATTAAACATATTTTCTTCCTTTATTTTAATTTATTCAGCTCTTTCTTCAACAAATAAAGGTCAAGAAACTCTACTGTACTTCAATCATCCCTGTGAAGGAGTTTAAACTTAACAACCTTTCTTAGTTTAATTTAAACATAGATTGGAAATCTGAGTTTCAACAAGACATAGTCTATTTAAGAACCTATCTGTTATCCAGCTATGACTTGGAAAATGTGATCTGGAAATTTTGTAACAAGTTTATCTGTGAAAATTCTAAATCTGAAACTTTTGAGAATATTGTAATGTACACTTGAAACACAGACCTAATAGAGGGGAAGGCAAGGACAGTTAAAGAGATTACAGGAGAGAACATTGTTCCTTGGAGAAGTGAGGATTCATGATCAACCCACTTTTAAAGCACATGAAAGATAATTAGGTCCTGCTTCAGAAGATGAAAAATTGTGTTTGGAGAAATGCAATAAAACCTGAAATAGTTTGTAATGTTTAATAAACTAATGTGACATCACCTTTATCTTTATTATTCACCAAGAGTCTTTGGATCTAAAGCACTATCATTAGGTCTTTAATCCCAAAACATGTTTTTTCTGAAGTGATTAATATCTTTTGTGGAGATGAGTAATACTTTAGATGAGTGAATAGCAAAACCTTTCTAATTATTCAATAGTTATCTAAGAAAAGAAGTTATAAAGTATAAAAATACTTCAAAACTTATAGTTTATAGTCAATATTTATAGTCAACTTATAGTTTTTAGTCAATTTATAGTCAACTTCAAGTTTATAGTCAATAACTTGTTTCAGGCCATAGTCATCAGCAAAACAGAAATAATCAACTATATATCAGATTATTATTTGAGAAACTTCTCTGTAGAGACTTCTATCAGTCCCAGGAATATGATGCATAGAGAAATGTGCTGTATGAGTTCTTTAAAATACATTTGTGTTTGGAAAGTGGAAACAAGATTGGTATAAAGGAAGTATGAAATAAAAGGTAAAATAAGCAGAACAAAAATATGACTGTGAATAAGGAAAAATTTAGAATAATGAGAGATATTATAATTTTCAAATTAATTTTGAAGGAAGCAATTGAATTTCTAGCTCTGTAAAACTGGAGCAGAGGAGAGGAAAAAATGTATATATACACACTAAGATTCAAGCATGAGAGACCCAAACAATGATAAAATCTTTTGTATTTTGTGGCTAAAATACTCAAGAACATATCAAGGACCTAGAACTATGCAAGGGAAACACAACTGGAATAAATACCACTGAAATCAGCCCTTGTCAGTGTGGATGTAATCTGGGCTGGGTTTTGACAAACAGGAAGTTCTTCCAAGCAGAAGCCTGCCTTTCTAAGGTATGATTATAGGATTTCAAACTCTTATATATTTTCCTTCCCTACAGTTATTCTTCCCAAACTCTCTAGGACTGTGAAAGACACCATTGTATGTGATGAAAGCAGTAGGGGACTGAAGATTCTAAAGTATTTATATAGTGGGACTTTCAGGAAGCCTGTAGAAAGAAAAAGGTGATATTCTGTTAAGCCAATTCCTCTTCTACCTTGATTAAGAATGTTTGTTAATGTTTTATCTCTTTCTTCATGAAATTGAAGGGTTAAATTTGAAAAAAATCTGATCTTGTGGCCTTTTGCTAAAAAAATCAAAATTCATGATATATTTGCTATACGTGAAAGGTATTAAATAAGATGGCAAGAATAGAACTGAACAAGTATATTGAAGAAAAAAACAAAGAAGAAAAATATCCAGAGACCTTAGATCATTCTCCCAAAGGTTTTCTACTTCTATCAAAGTGTAAGAGCAGAGAATAAGATAGATAAAATATTACAGGATAGAATAAGGAATTAAAGTATAAAAGTTAGAAATAGCCAAAGTACTATAAGAAAGCTTTTAAAATATGTATAAAGAACACTGAAATATGCTGACTGCCTGTGCTTTCCCCACCATGTATCCATTTTCTGCAAGACACAAGACTCAGAAAATGGAGTTTTGAATATGAATGCGAAGCCACTGGATCACCAGATCTGAGGGGCTTTGCTGCAGAAAAGCTGAGTGGGGTACAGAGGTCTGCTCTTTAAGTAGAGTTGTACTTGGAGAAGTGACTATCTGAAGTACTTACAAGTTCCTATTTCCGCAGTTAAAGAGTACTTCACAATTGCTAATACTTTTAGTATCAGAACATCTTGGAAAATTGTATGGAAATCTTGTTATACATATATTAAAGACAGAGAACATAAAGGTGAAAAGGAAAAAAAAATACTTAACCACACTAAGAAAATTTAATTTTGGGACTCAGGATACTACTGAATTTTGATCAAATTTGATCACTGAATTTTTATCAAATTTCTATGATGGGGTTTACCTAAGGCCTTTTGCCTACTTTTACCAGTATAAATGTTGATTGCCTAAATGTAGTTACTCTAAACTTGTCTTACAGTGAATAGAGAGAGAGGTAATTTCCAAAGGGCACTGCCTGTCTTACTTACTCAGGTAAGTAGCACAGGTAGGATGAATCAGCCTGTGACTTAATCTATAAAAAGAACCCAAAATATCCACTTGTGATTTTAATGACTAAATTTCATATATGTAGAAAATTATTCAGCTTCTTGAGCAGAGGTATCTGGTGCCATTTTCAATACCTGAGGGCATGCAAGCCCTCTTGCAGATACAGCACAGGAACACATGATGCCATTTGTCAAATGCCACGTTAACAAGGGCACCATCTTTAGATTGAAAGTGGTTGAATTCACTTGTGGTAGAGGTAGGGCTGGACCAGGACAATCCTCTTCCTGCTCAGGCTGGGCTACACATGACTATGAAATCCCATTATTTATATGTCTAGTGAAACAGAAGCAAGGGAGAGACAGACCCCAAATGAGGCCATGAATAAAAACATGTAATAGGTTTGGTATTGGGGAATAGAACCTGAGATCCCTCCTGGCCATTTGTTCAGGCATCCCAGCCCTGGCTCTGGGAAGGACTGCCTGAACTATTCACTCTCAGGTCCAACTCCAAATTCTCCTGCAGTAGATCGCTACCAGGCCTCTCACTCTTTAATGCAGGTCAGCATAAGTGCTGAACAGGATTCGGTACTGAGGCTCTGTAGGTGTGTATTCCACTTTTCCGGGGATGCACAAAAATCTGGAGAGTGTGGCTCACACACCACATGCCCGCTTTGAGTCTGAATTCTAATAAGAGTTCATGAATTATGTAGGCAACACAATGAGAATATTTGAAATGGTGTTTGCATCTGCTATGAGACTTAAAATTTAATGGATTTTTAAGTAATTAGCATGAACTATTTACCACACTGAGTTTTACTGTAGGAGTAGCTGAATGCAAAATAAATATGATAATAATATGCATAAAACCCTCATTTCTTGCAGCCTTATATTTTATTTTTAAAAGGCATCACTTAAGCAGACTATCCAAATTGACAGGGAGAATATGAAATAATGTCTTTCCTCTGTTCTTTTTTTTTTTTTACAAAAAGAAATCTTTTGTTATTTACAAGATGACAGACTAGTTTTATGGTATCTTTGATGTGACATAAGGCAGCACATCCATAACCTAGCTTGTCACGGCCATTTTTAATACAAATGGTATATGCTCAGTTAATCTAGGATGCTCAATGAATAATCTATTTTTTGTATTTTCTCATAGGGACCCCACAGTTCTGCAGTTAAGGAATAAGGGTGGAAGTCAAAACTGCCTGATGTTTGTGCCTCAATGTGCCATTAGCTGGTTTAAAAGGACTATTTTCTGAATGGAGACAGGCCTAGCAAAGCGCCATCTACTAGAATTTAAAGAGCATTTAAAATCAGAAATAATATGTAAATATTTTTCCAGTTATGAAGATGATAAATTATTAGGCAGAACTGGAGCACTGGTAAGTTCTCCTTATCTTGTAATAAGTGATTCTTTAAAAATGTCTCTTTCTTATGATGGGCAGTGAAGTCTACATAATAAATGACCAAATATATGATGAATCTACCCAAGCCAAGTGGAGATCTCATCACCGTCTAATGATGGGCACTTGTCAGAGCAACGCCTTTCAAGGCAAAAGCAAGGAAAGACATCTGTAAAGTGAAAGGTCTTGATTGTAGCTTGACTCTCCACCCATGAGGTTAAGATAAGTAACTGAGCTGTCATTGACACATTGAATAAAAGGTAATGTATTTGACAGGAATCCAATATATGGGGATCTAGACCCTTTCCTATTTTTACAGTTTAGACTAGGGAGTTTCTATATGAACAACAAAAAAATAAATCAGGTCCATCTGAGCCCACTGTGCTGTTTTTTTTCCTCTAAAGATTGACCTTCACAATTTCAAGAGGAAAAGTGAGGAACCACGATGTGGTGTCTTGTGATCTGCTCTTAGGGCACCTGACTGCAGAATGAGTGAAAACTCATTGGGGAGGAGGCTGCCCCTCTCCCAGGAATCCCATTTCCAAAGAAAATGTGCTATTCTCCACAGCAGCAGAACCACCATGTTGTTAAATGGAAACCATGTTCCCTAATTAGAATTAGTCAAAATATGATGATGAAGATGATTATAATGATGATGATGATGATGACAAAGTCTGGGCTTCTCTAACAATTTAGGTGATGGCTTTTCAGCTAGGGATGTTGTTAAGCTTTCACGATTTCCTAAAATCTTTCAGAAGAATTAAGGAAAATTTGTTAATCCTGAGGTAGACAGGTAAGTTTTCTCTAAAATTGTCCAGTTCCTGGATAGATCTTGAATAAATGTATGGAGAAAATTATCCATTTATTCAAACAGTTTTGATTCAAAATTTAGCAATATAAATAAAAATATGAACCAAACCTTTAAAGTGTGCAAGTCTTCAATATGAATTCCAGTCTTCATCTTTAAAAAGATTATATAGTAAAAATTGTCCTGATGACAGTTGGAGGAGAGTAAGAGAAATTCCAGAAGACTTAGAAACATTATTCCCATTATATCTGACGATAAATTCTGTTCCCATTGGTATCCAGTGCTCTACAGGTTCCAATAAAATTTGGTCAAACACACATTTAATGGCATTTTGGCACATGGTTTTCCAATTTTGTGATGTTGATGACTTAAAATACTTCTTTTTTTTTTTCCTTGGGGCAGCATGGACAAATAATTCCATGGAAACATGTGTGCTGGCCCCAGAGGACTAAATGCTTTACACTCTTTCACAAAAGCCTCCTGTGAGGGACACCGGCAGTGACACTGATGGGATCCAGGAGGAAATATTTTCAGCTGCCTTTCTTGAGCTGCAAAGGTGGAGCTGGAGCTGGTCTGTTATAGTACCTTTTGTGTAGAGACTACAAAATATCAGTGATGTATTTGTGAGGATGCCACAGAATCCTTAAAATGAAGATGTATCTTCAGTATGCTCTCAAGTGCTAAGGATGTCTTTAGTAATTGTATCTTCCGTGGACAAATAAATATTACGCCTGGAAATAATACAAAAATAATTTACTTGTCAAGGTCAAATATCTTGGTCTAAGAAGTAAATAAAAAATAAGGCATAGTAGTAAGGATATCTATTCCAGATCTTGTTTTCTATAGTACTGTATTTGGAATTTGATTGTGCTTTAGATGTACATGATTCTTTAGAGAGGCAAAAATATCACTAATTGCTTATCTAGCCAATTTGGCTTTGATATCCAAGTTAGGTCAACTGGGAGGTCTGAAATGACTTTCAGAATGGTTTTGTGATTTTAACATATTTTAATTTGTTAGCAAAAGAGTTTGTATCTTACACTGAAATGTGAGTGCTGGAGAAAAAAAATGGTATTAAATTACTCCAGCATCTAAAGGATGTCTCATCATAACAAAGCCAAAGGAACTGGGTGGTAAAGGGAATAGCTCCAGCCATTATACCATCTCTACCACAGCACATTTTTGCCCCAGGCAAGCAGTAAACACCCCAAGCAGACTGTTTTGCAGGATACTGCAGCAAGGTCAGGTGCAGATTGGACATCACTGCCTTGGCACTTCAAGATATTTCCAGCCAGTAACAATGAATTCAGACTCTTTCAGACTATATTTACAGCCACAAATGAAACAAGCCAAGGACAACACTGGCATGTTACATTTTGACCAAGATCATGTAAATTGTTCTGGTTGTCTGCATCTGAGAGCTGTTGTATATGAGAAGGGAGGACAGGGATTATGGAAGCAAGGAGAGGGATATTTCCTCTGTTCTGCAACATGTCCTCCCTTCCTGCAATCTGTTCCCTTCCATAAAGGGATTTAATCAACAGGCACACATTGTTTTTCTTTTTTATGAAACTATCTTCTCAGAGATCAGCTGACTCACAACCAGAGAATATATTAATTAGCTAAAACCAACCTTTCCCCATCACAAGACACTACAGAGCAGAGCTCAACACTTTCTGTTTGTAAACAAAATTGCAGCATCTGTCTTGTCACTTTGACTGGGGTTTTTACTAATTTTTTGTCTTGATTACTACCATAGTCACAGCCTGGTGCCTTTTTGACCCATGAGAAAAAGACAAAGTGTCGCAGTAGTGTTTAAATAGCTCCCAAGCTGAGGATTTGATTGATCTACTCTGTGTTGGAATTAATTATTCCATTTATTAATGTTTTCTGTTGTGTTGAGCTGAAACTCTGAAAGCTGAGGATCCTAAATTAATTCAGATTGAACAGAAGACATGATTAAAATTTTGACAAGAAGTCCAGCAGAAAGAAGGTAGCAGCTGAACCTCCACTTGACAGGTCTGTGCGTATCAGATGGTGAATATGGGAAATCTAGTCAGGGAATAACCTCAGCTGTTTATTGCTTTGGGGTTTTTTTCCACCTTCACATGTTCATTAAAGAAATGGCACTATGAGGAAGAACATGATCCAATACATAAAGTTTTCTTCAAAAGTGTGGGACAGTGGCAGCCCCATTGGGAGGAAAAAAAAAAAAAGATTAATCTAGGAAATCCCTCTCCATTACAGTGAAAAAAGCTGGAATACTATTGAAAGTCAGAATGCTGCTCCCAGTATAGCTCTCTTCATTTCTTATTTTGAATCTGTCCTACCAGTTTTTTGCATTTCTTCTTTAATAGACTCAAAAATAGTTGCAGGCACTCAGACAAGTAATAAACCAATACTGTAGGGAGCCTACTTGGCTTATCTCTTCTCTTGCTACCTATTGTTCAGTACCAAGGGGTCAGCTCTTTGATAGCTGCTCACATCTACTTGCTAGATTTCAAAGAAACAGTCCCTGGCTACCTCTTCAGCTTGGGAAAAGAACTTAATGAACAAAGACGCTTTTTTGTTCTCCTTTATATCCCATCTTAAAACTTTCCTTTGTCACGTTGACTGCGATGATGTCGAGTGCAGTCTCTGCTGCATGGCAGATAATTTGCCTCAGTGATTAATACAGCCTGCCTTGACTTGGTTTTTTATGTAAAGCTTTGAAACCACCTATTTCCTGAAAGCTTATTTAAGTGTAACTGATTATCATTTAGATTTCCTTCATACACAAGCAGTTCCTGATACTTTCAGACAGTCACTGTTTCAGGACTTTGGCTTTGGTACTCATCTGGATGTTGCATAAGTTGCCAAGTTTCTAAGCTTTTGGTGTGGGTTCACAATGTTTGGAAGAAGCAATCAGCTTGAATTGACACTCCTAGATTTACCAACATAGAGATCCCAAACTTAAGCAAATGTTACAAAAGAAACATGAATTATACATTTAAATCCAGCACCGCCACTGGGCTTGGTCTCCATTTTGCCTGACATATCAGTTAATTCTGCTAATGAATGAGTGTTAAAAGTCCTGTGCCTGGTTCCTAGAACCTCTTATGGCGACAACTGCATGGTTCAACCTTGTGTGGGTCAACTTTTATCTCACTGCAATAATTCATGCTTATGAGGTAAGGAGCAAGACTGGTTGTTTCCCTTCCTCCCCCCTCTCAAATTTACTGTGCTAACCTCATTATCAAATAACCGAAAATTCTTGAGCCCTCTGATATGCCTGATACTCACGATGGTAACCGTGATAGTCACTCAGCACTTGTAACATTGGACTTTTAAGTCCCATTTATACCATTTGAAAGTGTTGCAATAAACGTAATGGGTTTAATTATGGGAATCCATAACTATTTAACATGTTAAAGAAAAAGACGTTTCCTTGAACTGCTTGCAATTTTTTGAGACATCTTTTCTGAGGTATCAGAGTGCAGAGTTGCTTAAGTGGGTGCTCTTCTGTGAAATCCTGGATTTTCATTATACTATTTACTCTAAAAGCATACCTTGGCAAGGGAAAAAATGATGTGAAGATTCAATATCAGCTGCTGTAAGATTAAATAAAACAGCTCCTATGAAAAAAAACCCCAAACCTACATTGCCAGAGCAGAAGGGGTCAAACAATAAAATACCCATCGTCTCCTGTCAAAGTAAATCACACTAACAGGTTGCTATGGCACAGGCGTTATGAGATACTTGATAGCAATATTTTTAAGATGGGAAATCTATATTATCTAACAATAAAGGAGACCTGGAGAGAAGTGTTTATCTCAGGTTATGAACATGCATTTAGGAGAAGGTAGGTGACATGTATTGTCTAGCATGTGACTTTCATTTCCTGTGATCCAAGTTAGGTCTGTATTTTTCTCAAATTCTCTGATAAAAAAACACTGCTTGATAATGTTGTCTGCTTTTATCCATAAATTTAGCAAATACTTTTGATTAGTTCCTACAGTCCTCATGGTAGCACAGGAGTGGTCTGCATGGGTTCTGCTGAATCTGAGCTACCAACTGGGCACCACTGATGAGACAACTGGGGCCCCATTAGTTCACTCGTGGCTTCCACAAATTCAGTGCTGGGTTGTGAAAAATTTCTTCTCTGTTCTCCCTAACCTGTTCCATGTGACAGATATCCTCTGAAGATGTGAACTAATCAGGTCTCATAATCTCAGTCACAGAGGGACCAACTTGATCTCTGATTCATGAAACGTGTTTGAGTAAGGGGAGGAAAAATGCCACCTCCTTTCCTCTTCATTCACGAGCAATTTGGCCTCGTGAAGCTGAGCTCAGGAGACAAAATGCGTGTAGTGGTGAAGGTGCTGGAATAGGGATAGGACAAAACTTACTACTTTCTGGATTAGATTCAGTACCTTTGTGTGTTGCTTCTGGATAATGTTTATGACTGACTTTAATTTGCTGGGGCACAGGGTGGTGTTTCCTTGCTGGCAAAGGCAAAATTTTGCCATATACTTCTGCTCTATACAAACCTCATCATCCCGTAATCCAGCAAGTTGGTTTAGTCATTGGTTGTCTCTCTGTTTTGTTTCTAAATACTGAGCACAATCGGAATCTGATCTGGTCTTTAGGCAAACCACAAATAATTACTAAAGTCTTTTAATACTCTGCTGCCAATTACCAAGCTGAGACCATCCTGTAAGGAAAACAGGGTGTAGGGAGGAAGAAATGGCAAACAGGGAATAGAATTGATTAAATATGCTGAAGCACAATGCCAGCTTTAGACATGGACTATTTCATTATTGTGATAGCTCTTTTTTTGAAATTTAGGAGTATACTGATAGTAAGGAAGCAGTGAGTTTGCATGTGTAGTCAGACTTTCTAATTGCAAAATTTTTCTCTTGAGATTTTGCTGTCTCTTTTTTTTTTCCCCCACACTTTCCCATTTTCACATCATATTTTTCACTATGCTTCTAAAACTTCACAAAAACTTCTGAGATCTCCATTCTCCCATTCCATGCCTCTTGGAATCTGCAAGTCTGAGCAGAACCAGAGTTTGCATTGCCAATAGAGCAGACATGGAAATGAAACACTTCTGATTTCTCTCACCCAGAATTTTTTAGCTAGAGTCCATCTGCTCACCAGTGCCTATTTAGGAATGCACAACACCTTTTCCTTCTTCCCTAGCAGCCAAACTGAACAAGAGTGGGTGGAAATATTAAAATGACACTTTTGAACCAAACTGTAACTTTTTATTAAATGAGAGGGGGGAAAAAAGTGACACGTCTCATTTATAGTTTCTGAGCTGTAGCTGAAAAGGCAAAATGTATCTGGCAAAATAGTCATGGGTATATTTTCAGTAGTAAATAGAATTTTGTGTCTGACATCAAAAAATAGCCCTTTGAGTAAATAGCTCATATTGACTGTAGTCCACTGCTAGAAAAAAAAAAAGGATCATTAAATGACAAAAATAATTTTTACATCGATTGCAAATTTCTGCTTAAAGATGGAGGGCATGACTTGGTTCTGCTGAAGGCTAGAAAAGTGATACTTTTAAAAATATAGTTTTCAAATGATTAACTGAATCTAACTCTTGCATGTGATGTTTCACCCACATAAAAAAAAGGGAATGCAATTTGGCACTGATTATGAAATGGCAGATAGAAGCAATAGTCAATGGGCTTGAATTTCAAATGTAAACAGCTTGAAGAAAGGAAATATTACTTCTTCTCACATTTCTTTCACCAGTCCATTGTATCACCAAATTCAAGTACTTCTCCACTTTCTGCAGCGAATATTTTACTCCTTTTACATGGAATAATATAACTGGCATTACAAAAAGCAGCTGCTAGACATGATAATTTACTGTTGCTTTGACTTCAGATTGCAATGGCTGCTGTCACATTATGCTGCTTTTAAAGATGTACCTACATTCTACTGCTGCCATGCCTGTGCTTCTCAGAAGAGGTGCAAACCATAAGCCTTGTACATGTGTGGTCATAAAGAATCTCATTCAACCAACTACTTACATCCTTCAGCTGTTACTGAGAATGTCACAATAAAACTCTTACTGCTCTGAATATTTTCTGAAGTCCAGGGAAAAAAAAGAAAATTTTTACCAATCACCTGAAATGTGGTGTTTCAAGTTATCATTAGCTACAGACCTGAAGATCAACACACCCCAAATCACTAACTATTTTTATGATGGTTCTTGAAGATCAACACTGATAGAAAAGTGGGCTAGATAAACATGTAGCACCTGTAATAACTACCAATACCATTAGTATCTTTGGGTATTTACGACCCCTTCAAATGAGACTGTTCATTTATTTGACTATTTTTGCAATTTCACCTTGAAAATTGCATCTTAAAAGTCTGTGTAGCTTGTCTGTAGGCATCACAGCATCATGCCTGAGGTTGAAAATAAATAAAATGTCTGCCTCCCATGATTCCTTCCATGAGAAATTTATGTCCAACATATCCTCGTTCAATGAAACATTACGTAAGGAGTCTATGTCTGGAATTTGAATTTGAAAACACCTAGAGAAAGATCTCAGTTTTTAAAGAAGAATGCAGAGGTTTATTAGCAAAGGTAATCAATCTTTACATACACATATTTTGTTTGGATGCAGAAATTTGAGGGATTTGTGCATAGCTAGGAAATTCCATTTGTATAATTGATTTCCACAACTTAAACAGTCGCTCTACACTGTTATAGAGTAAGCGTTCAGCCATGGAGAGATGGGTCACCCTGTCATGACTCTTGATGTGCTCATTTCCCTCCACAGGCTGGAAAAGAAGACCAGCTTGACTGGTCATCAGACAGTGAAGTCTGCAGTCATGGCAAAGCTATGGAGGTCAACCACACCTAAAATGCTCCGTTTCCATAGATATTTAGCCAGTTTGTTTGTCCAGAAGCATACCTTTTCTTTGTGATGTGAACAGCAAGCAGGTCTACATAACATATGCCAAAACATTGTCTCATTGTTTAATAGCTGTAGTTCTTCAAGCATCATTTATCCACAGACTCACCAGATATGTATGCAATACATTCCTATGACTATGTAATGTCTCCTTTTTCCTCCACTCAAAGCTTGATTTTTATAGCAAAAAAAAGACCAAAAAAGGGAAAGATTACATTTTCTTCAGTGGGCTTCAGACACCTCAAAGCACCCTGAAAAAGACACTTTTCTTACTGAACATATAGTCCTTGCTGTTCCTGCACTATGTAAATGGACAGTAGAATTGTTTGTTTTGAACTGCTCTTTATTCTATTGTAACCACTCTTTTTATTTGCTCTTCTGCATCAAATGCCAGGTGACAACTCCCTGACATACTTCACATTAGTGACTAAATGATGAACAACAGAAGCCAAATGATCTCTAGTCTTTCATTGTCCTTACAGTAACCCTTTGAATAGGATGTTTTGCATAAGTTGCTCTTTCTGAAAGTGTCGGGTTCCCATTCTTAGGGCAGGCAGGACATAGTCCAGGAAATTCACATGCCTCTTGAGCATATGATTCAGCTGGGCTTTTTCTATATATAAAATGACACGTTATCATAGTGCCATTATAGAAAGACTTGGAAAGAAGCTCTTAACTCTTACTATGGGTGTCACACTTGACAGCTGCTGTATGTAGCACTGAGTCTCAAACCCACCCTGGTGTGTTGGGTCAGAGATGCAGATGGGCATTTCTGCACTTGGTTGCTAAACATTTCTTTATAAAGGATTTCTGATGCCTTGCCTTGCAGATGTGGCACGTCAATCATTGTCCTTGAATCATGAGCTGACTACTAGACTAGACTTGCTGGAAAATCTGTCTAAGCTCTATATGAGGTTTTTCAAATCCTAATATCTCAGAGCCATGGAATAACAGACCTTGAAAAGCCTACAGTTCTGAGCAGGAGTTTCTGTTGCCTCGGAAATGCAGGGAAACTGTTGAAGCTGAAAATAAGTCTGATGGTATCAGACAGGGTTGGTGTCTGTTAAGAACTTGGAGTAATAAGGCAATTTAACATTTATACCACATGTTCATTTACAAGTGAGGTATGTCAAGATTACTATTGTTGCTAACTCCATTTTCCAGAAGAGAATATCAATCCTGTGAAGTTGAGAGACTTAAAGTGAAGCTCTAGAGTACACGCAAATCCCTGCACAGGCAAATTAAGACCGTACTTGAAAAAGTTATCCTCTGAAACATTCAAAAAACCATAACATTATATATTAGCAAATTAAAAAAAAGTGCAACATAAGTAGATTTAAATATCAGTACTTACCAGATGATGTGAGGATTCCTGAGCTTGGGTAAAGACTTGTGTTTGACCTCCCAGAGAAAAAACACAGCAGTATGGGTGAGAAAAAAACCAAATTATCTAAATGTGCATTTAGGGGCTTAATGCTCTCTCTGTGTTTAACAAAGAATGTAAGAACATTGTGCAGGGTGGATGGTTTCTCTGGCTGGCCAAGGCCAGACACATGAAGATGTGTATCTGAGTACTCTGCATTTGAAACCTTCAGGGACAAAAATGGGACAAGACACAGGCAAGCTCAAACATCTTCTGTGTCTCCTTTCTGGTAGTTTGATTTCTATGTATTGTCTCTGACACATCTCCCATCTTGATAACAGGAGAAAGAAGAAAAATTGCAATCACTGGGGAAAAAACCAGCTCCAGTGTACAAGCCAGCTGAGCCTAGGAGATGTGCCTAAAACTAAAATTAACTGTCCTATGGAGGATCCTATTTCTCCTCATTGACTGTAAAAGGGTCTGAGAATGACTTGTTGAAATTCACTTACCATATGAATGTCTGAAATTAATTGCAGTAAGTCCTACTGTTTAAGCTTCTTAATCCAGCCCTGACATCTCAGCTGGATAAATTCTGGAATCAGTGTTTACCAAAGGTACAGAGGTTATAGCAGCTGTTGTGTCAAAAAATATTCCTCAAACTTTAAGGACCAGCAGACTCTTCATAGCCCTACCTCACCTCTGACTTCCTTTCTGTCATTCTCCTGCTGTAGCTTTTTCGTGATGCAAATTTCATGACCTCAAGACCAGGAGGCCACAAATTTGTAGTTACAAATGAAGATAGGATGGTTTTGAAACAGCTTTGCCCTACTAGATCAAATAACCTCATGTTTGTGTTTTCAGCTATAGGGTAGGGAATGTATTTCTGTTTCCTCATTTGGAAGAAATGGTTGAATCAGAACCTACAGTTATCCTCTGTCAGATGACAGTATCTTCTTAAAGGCTTTTCTATTTAGTAAAAAATCTAAATGAAACAGGTCTTCTTCTACCTAATTTAGTATTTTATACAATACCTTACTGATTTTGAATGAACAAATGACTGCCATGCCTTACTGTCTACTCACAGCCTATGTGTTTTCAAATTGCTTTTGTAGTAAAATATCCACAGACAGCCAGGAAAGTTTTAAACCGCATAAATGTACAGTTCAAAATTTCAGTTACATCAAAATAATACAAATACATTTTGGCAAACAAAATTAAAAACTACAACAACAAAAAAGAAACTCAGTTTCACATTATCTTGTCCAATTTTCCTTTTACCTTTTCTAATGTTGATCTTTCTTCAAGAAAAAATGACATTTTAAGAAAAACTTAACAAAGTTTCATTAAAAATGTCAAAATGAAATGTTATGACATTTTAAAAATGAAACATTTAATTGAGAATAGATGTAAGTAAAATATTTTTACTTTTAAGAATCCCTCCTTTTTTGTGCAAAATTATTCACTTGAGTTGATAATCCTTTATACAGAGAAATTACTATTCATAGAAAAAATTGACACTCAATTCTACAAGAACACTTCCTAGAGAATAGGTGTAGGCCCTATCTTTCTTTTTCACTAGTTTATGCTTACTAGTTCTGGTGTTTCCCCACTTATCTCAGTGCTTTCTGCAAATCCCAGTCTTATCTGCCGGAGTTATCCATCTGTCTAGAGTGTTGATGTTTAACTCAGAGCTGATAGAATACTTGGCAATATTGTGTTTCAAAATGGGTGTAGCACTCCCCCTCATTTCATTTATAGTTAGCTTTTTTGGAAATAAGAGAACATTGCCAGCTCATTGAGACAGTGCAGTTAAAAATTATTCACTCAATGCAGAAGTCCAAGTTATATGAGTTTACAGCACTGAGAATCTTGCCCAAAATTTCTGCTGTGAGAAGTCAGCCTCTGAAATAAATATGGTCCTTCTCACAGTTGTCCGTATAATGAACATGTTGCTATTCTACCGACAATCACTTGCAAATATTTCTCTTTTCAAACAGTCAGCATTTGGAAGGCTAGGGCCTAAGTTTTGTGTAGAGCATTTCTTGAAATAATGTATTCTTCTTCCAATTCCCTGGGTGTTGCAGAATTCTAAGAGGAGAATGACATCCTGTTTTTCTCAATAGCTAACAGATTTTTATTCACATATTATTCCTGTGAACTTTCAGTTCCGTGTCCTTATGGAACGAGCTGCCACTCACATTTTTAAATGAGTCATTCTCTCCCTGGGTGAAATGATCTATTTCTTACACTGCCTGTTGCAAGATACAGCCCCTTTCTTTTAGCTACATCTAATCTTTGCAACACTCTCAGTTGCCTGGCTTTCTCTTATCAAGAATATTCATTATATTTTTCCCAATAAAAGACTTTTGCTCTATCCCAGGGATAAGTGACTTTAAACTTAGCTGTAGATCTGAGGATGCTATGGCTATGTATCCAGTTGCAAGAAAATCATCAGATAGTTTTGATTCTCCAATAAAATAGGCCCAGCTTCCAGTCAGTAGAGTTTTTGAACTGCTACTTTCCTTTTGTGAATGTTATATATTATTCATGAAGTAAATATCTGCAAAATAAAATAAAGCAGCTGACTAGACTGTTTACACAATCCACCTCCTCTTCCTGGACTACTCTAGTACACTTGCAAGAAGACAGCACTTGTGATTGATATTTCCAGCTTTTGTTCTCTACGCAGCAAATTTTGGTACTATACACTATACCAATACCATTATATTTATAATAACAGATGTGTTCTACTTTGAAGTTACGTGGTGCAGTCTCAGTGTTTATTAAACAGAGTCAGGAGTTATACAGCTATAAATGGCTAATGGTACTTTCATAGTATAAAATGTTAACAAGATATACAAGTTCATCTTAATCATTACATTTATATGACAATAACATCAATAGAAGGAAAATTAATGGGAATCAGGATAAAATGGTAGATAAGGCACATGGAGAACAGGAAGGTGGTTAGATACAACCAGCACACCTGCACCAAAGGCAAGTCCTGCCTGACCAGCCTAATGGCCTTTGATGATGGAGTGACTCCATCAGTGGACAAGGGAAGGGTTACAGATGTCATTTATCTGGAATTCTGTAAAGCCTATTTACACAATCTCCCACAGCGTCTTTCTCTCTTAATTGGAAAGACATGTATTTGATGGGTGGACTGTTCAGTGGATAAGGCAGAGGTTGGACAGTCACATACAGAGGGTGGTGGTCATGTGCTCAGAGTCCTGATGGACATCAGTGACAAGTGATGTTCCTCAGGGGTCTGTATTGGGACCAGTGTTATTTAATATCTTCATTAATGACACAGATGAAGTGACCAACTGCATACTCAGCAAATTTGCAGATGACATGAAGCTGAAGGGTGCTGTTGGCACACTTGAAGGATGGATGCCTTCCAGAGGGACCTGGACAAGTTTAAACAGTGGGACCATGGGAATATCATGAGGTTTAACAAGACCAAGGATAAGGTCTTGCACCTGGACTGGGGTGACCCCTGGTATCAGCACAGGCTGGGGAGAAAAACACCAAGAGCAGCCTGGCCCAGAAGGACCTGGGGGTGCTGTGGGTGAGAGGCTGGACATGACCCAGCCACGAGCACTCACAGCCCAGAAAACTGTGTCCTGGGCTGCCTTCAGAGCAGTGGGTAGAAGGGGAGGAGGGGGATTCTGCCCCTCTGCTCTGCCCACCTGCAGTGCTGCCTCCAGCTCTGGCGTCCCAGCACAGGAAGGACATGGACCTCTTGCAGTGAGTCCAGAGGAGGGTCACCAAGAGGACCAAGAGGACCAAGAGGAATGCAGCATGTCTCCTATGAGGAAAGGCTGAGATAATTTGGATTGTACTGCCTTGAAGAGATGGCTTCGGGGTGACATAATTATGGCCTTATAGCACCTGAAGGAGCCTACAGGCAAGACGGAGACTTTTTACCAGCCTGGAGTTACAGGACAAGTGGGAATGGATTCAAACTGAAAGAGAGCAACTTTATATTAGATATTAGGACAAAATTCTATATTGTGAGGATGGTGGGGCACCCAGTTGCCCAGAGAAGTTGTGGATGCTCCATCCCTGGAAATGTTGTTCAAGGCCATGTTGGATGGGGCCTTGAGCAACCTGGACTAGTACAAGGTGTCTCTGTCCACAGCACTGGGACTGGAACAAGATGATCTTTTGGGTCCCTTCCAACCCAAGTCATTCTGTGATTCTATGAAATGCTAAAAAGGAATGTTGAAAACTTAGTCTGTCCAAGGTAGAATTTCACTTTATTCATTCACAAAATGGTGTCAATATTATTGTCCTTCCTTCAAAAACAGCCTTTAGAGAACACGCAGACATTTCCCTCAGGCACTATTCTTTGAGAAAAACAATTATTTCCTCTGGGCATTACACTTATTTGTTGTGTTTGTAGGCAGTGAGGGGCAAGGACAAAGGAAAGGCTGCCTTTCTCATCATCAGTCCTAGTTACAACTCAAATTTGTGCTTAAGAAGTTCTGTCTAGTCCTATCCAGACCAAATATCCAGGTAGGGGGCTCCCTGGGGAGTGGGTGCCACCACACCAATGTGTAGGCTAAACAAAACCTGAAAAAATTGCTATATGGTAAAAGGAGCTTTACAGCAGCATGAGGAGATCTTGTACATCTTGGCAGACCAATAAAACAACAATTATTTTATCTAAACTATAGAATTTTGTGGTAAGATATCTGCATAGCTGTACTATGTTTTATGAATCATATTGATTTTCAGTTATTTACAGGCAGAATACATTATTCTCAGGATAGAAAACTTGAGGACATTTGTAACCCCTAAAGCTAGGCAACACCTAAAGTGTTTCTGGTATTTGAAATTTTAGACTCAGGTATTTATATCCATTTATAGTTCTAATGCTTTATCTACATGAATCCTGCCACCGTGACCCCAGATCATGGCAGAGACATATTGATCTGATTTCAGTTGGGTGAAACATTGGGAATCAACAAATATGTGGTGTTTGTCAGGAATGTGGAGAAGGGCAGCAGAGCTAGCAAAATAAATATAGCAGAAATAGCTAAAATAAACAATAGAGGCAGACTCTAAGGCATGATACACCTAAAGGGCTTCAGATTTGGATTCTCCAGTTGTCAGCATCAGGTATATTTCTTTTCCAGCCTTGCTCAAAAGACGCTGGAGATGTGGAGACTAGAGGTGACTTGTTAGGACTGGGTCGATGGAAATTAAATCACATGTAGTCAACAAGAAACTCAGGCTTAGGATATTCACTGAATTAATATTTCTTTTGGAGGTAATACCAATCCCTGGTGTGCCTATCATCAATTTGAGATGTGCAACTAATTCATTCAAAAAATGTATTTTTTAAGTTTTTGTAATTCTACTTGCTTCTGTGGGACTACACACCTGCTTAAGATGAAACACATGCTTCTGTGCTTTGCTGAATTTGAGCTCTGGATTTAGTAAAAGCTTAAAGACTGACAATAATAATAACAATAAAACTGCTATAATTAAGACAGTGACACTAAGATGGTTACCGCTGTGGCTACACTGAACCATATATACGGTAACATACAGCACAGTAACAGTAATTACACACTTCGCTAGTTTTTATTGTAATGTATGCTATAGTGCAACTTAATTTCCATCCTGTGCATATTAACCCAAGATACATTTAGAGTGTTTACTACCTGGGTCGTTTTAACAGGAATGGGGATTATGTGTTTAATGTGCATGTAGAATAAAAATAACATTTGCATTACTTATATGGAACCAGGTTATTACAAAACCTTGCACCTCCTAACCACAGGACTTTTGAATATTAACTTATTAAAACAGCCTGCTTTGAGACTGTATTCAAGCAAAGTTTTCACTTTACAACCCTACAGCCCTGAGTTCCCAAAATATTGCTTTTGTTGTCAGGCCCCCTTCAGGCAAGAGCTCATTATGTTCAAAGTCTAATCAATGTATATAATTGGAAGGCAAACAATGCTGAGCTACAGCATTGTCAAACACAATTTCACATACTGTAACCAGTTAAGTACTTGAGTGCTTCAGCAATTTATGTTATATGGAGAATCCAAGCAACTTGGCTCCATTTAAAAGAACATCATTGCTGCAATCCCCTTTTCCATCTGTGGGGTTTATAACTCAGCTTTTTTAATGTGCTTTGGGCTGAGCAAAGGTGGTATACAAGCTCTTGAGCCAGATGCTGTGATTCTCCCTCCCTTAAGCCCTGCAAAATTAAAAAGCTGTGGGTTGGTCTGCTTTTGAGTTTTTCCTTATAGAATAGGAATGGATTGTTTTTGGCAGTTTGGGATGTTTTCTTCATACCCATCAAATATAAAAGTGCACTCATTTTTCACAGTAAGGTTGTACAACTCAGCAGTCCTACTTAGTAGCTGATGCAAAAATTAGGATGGTAAAACATATAAACTAAGGTCTTTGCTGATACCAGCGGTGGTAGCTGAGTTTCCAGCTCAGTTTTACCCTGTCAGCTACAAAAAATACACTTGTCCATCTTATTTCTTCAGTCTCCTCCATTTCTGCTTTCCTAAACTGTTAATTTCTTTATTTTAAAGGAATCTGTGGGTTTGTACCAGGTATTTATGGCCTTGCCTTTGTTCTCAAACCTCTTTTCATTTGTGTGTATTGATTAGAAACCATGAATCAGACCTTCCCAATTAGGACCAGGGTATTTTTGCATGTACAAATCTGATGACTAAAAAATTTTTTTCTGGGATTGATGGTCAATTATTTTGTCTCCCCTCAGTCATCTGGAAGACTGATAGTCCCAATAACTTGACAAATAATGCACTTTTAAATGTTTGTCACAGAATTTGAGGTCAAAAGTGAACATTTAATCTTCTAGTATTACTTCCAACTATATAAATTCTAACCACATATATTTTAATTTTCAAGAACCTCACTGAAAAGGGCAGATATCTCCTTCTCTCTTTACTTCTTTCCAGACTATTTCTTTCTGGGAGCTGTTAAGAGTCACATTCTCATGGACTTTTATTTATTTGCTTACTTTTGAACACCTTCTGATTGGTTCATTATAACTAATGGAATAGTTCCTACACACACATTTACATGCACTTAATGTGTATCATGTCATCTGGAACTAATGATCTTGTAGAGACAGCTTACTTGATAATAAATCACTTTCAGCTATACTTACACAGGCTTAGAAGGGTTGGGTTTGGGGTTTTTTGCTCATCAACAACAACAAATTTTTAAACCATTTCCCAATTTTCCCATCTCTTCCATATCTTTATTAGGGTTCAGTTTGCCACTTTTACCCATGCAAAGATCTAAATATAGCAGTAACGCCACTGATAACACTGGACTTGTGGGATAGAGAGAAAATTCTTCACTTGATTTGTGATTTGACATTTTAGTCCATAAAATTATTTAGGTTTACATAAGAAACAGGCTCACTTTGGCACAAAACAATGTATACCCATCTAAATATGTTTAATCTTAAACATGAGAAGAACTAATGCTGTTATGATTAATCATGTCATTAAAGGGTCTTAGTAGATTATGTATTCATGTATGTCTGTTAAAATTTTCAAGCACAATTTTGATTTGGGATTCATGCTACTAAACTAAATGGTAACTTTCCTCCTTTTTTCTCTTCCTTTTCTTTCTTCACCCCATAAAGCTGATAACAACCTGGATGCATTTATTCCAAGGTTTTTAAGGAAATATCTGGTTTAATTCTGGTTTGTCCTTCATGACAACATCTTCATCTTTTTTATATAGAAACACATCTTCCCATGCATTCAGTATATGGTCCCAGAGTTGACTGAACCAGGTGGGGGGCTGACAACTATGCGGTCTCTGTGAAGCAGAACTAATTAGCACAGACATAAAATTGTACTGAGGCTTTCAGGACCCAAAAGGGCAGCTTTGTAAGCTGCTGCCCTGTGCCATGAAGTCATTCATGTTCAAGGAGTCTTTAACACGGTGCAGCATCACACCAGGTAAACGCGTGTTCTGCTAAATTTAAGATAGTAACACCAACAGTTTTCAAAAGATTTTTTATGTTTTTGTGTTCATCTCAATGTTAGCATTGCTACAGAAAAATAATGTTCAGGCTGCAGGTAGAATGCTCTCCTGCATTCTAGCCTGGTTTCTCCTGTGGAATTTACTAATCATATTTCTCTTTTGCTAAGGGTAAGGGCTTGTTCTCTGAGACTGCAATCTTGTAATTAAAGAAAGCTTACAATGCCAGTGTCAATCACACTGCTCTGAAAGTGGGTAGCAATGACCTCAGCAATGTTCCATTATAAATGTACCTTTCAGACTAGGATCAGGAAAGCAATGCTTTAGGGACAGGAATCTGACTCAGCCCGTAACTATGAGTTTAAATGGTGCTCAGACTTCTGCTCCTACCCATTCTTTTCTTTGCTTTACAAGATAATATCCACATATGAAGAATGTATGAAAGACTGTTTTCCTATTTTGGTCAAAACATGCTGTGCTAAAAGCATCCCTGTAGGACCTAAATGGAAAGGAATCATATAATGGTTTCGGTTGGAAGGGATCTTTAAAGGCCATCTAGTTGAAACCCCTTGCAATGAGCAGGAACATCTTCAACCAGATCAGGTTGCTCAGAGCCCCATCCAGCCTGACCTTGAATGTTTCCAGGATTGGGGCATGCACCACATCTCTGAATAACCTGTCCCACCATAATAATAAAAAAATGTTTTCCTTATATCTAATTTTATATCTACTGTAAATCCTTTCAGTTTAAAAACATTACCCCTTTTCCTGTTGCATCAGGCTCTACTAAAATGTTTGTCCGCATCTTTCTTATAAGCCCCCTTTGAAGGGGTTGCAAAAAGGTCTCCCCAGAGCCTTCTCTTCTCCAGCCCCAGATCTCTCAGCCTGTCTCCACAGGAGATGTGCTCCAGCCCTGAGACCATTTTCATGACCCTCCTCTGGAGTCTCTCTAGTAGGTCCACATTATTCTTGTGTTGGAGGTGTCAGAGCTGGTTGCAGTACTCCAGGTGGATTCTCATGAAGGCAGAGAAGAAAGGGAGAATTGCCTTCCTTGACCCTTGACCTGCTGGCCACACTTCTTTTGATGCAGCCCAGGACACATTTGGCTTTGTGGAATGTGAGTGTGCTTTGCCAGGTCATGTCCAGCTTTTCTTCCACCAGCACTCCCAAGCCCTTCCCCAGAGGGCTGCTCTCAATCTGCTCATCTCAGTGCAAAAAATAAAAAAATCATGTTATATGCTAAAATTATGGTCTCCAGCCCTTTGATACAGATGACTAGGACCAAAATAGTAATTCCACAGTTTTCTAGAAAAACTACAACAAAAAATCCCAAACCAAGTAATATCAGAAGGGATTTCAATCTTCCCTTTCCCTTCCTTCATTCTAGGATACAAAGAGGCAAAAGAAGACATAACTTTCTTGTGCTGTCTTTCAACGTAACAGGTTCTTACCCACCTCAAGTGAATTTTATCCTCAGAAATGTTGATCTTGACTCTCAAATGGTACAAGGTAGAGGCCTTGTCAAGCCTCTAAAGGGGGGAAAATGATGCCTTAGGTTTTAACTTTCATATTTTTCAAATTCTGTACTGCCTAGTGTGTAACTCTGAAGTTTCTTGTAGCCTGTTAACTTCTGCTCTCTCATGCTAGGCAGACATAACAAAGACTCTCCAGGACTGCTCTCCAAGGACACTCAGACTGTTCTAGGCCCAAAATGTAAACTAAAGAGCCTCTAAGGGGGGCAAGTGGAGGGGAACTTACATCACTAAACTGAAGCTTTAATTGGAGAATTAACCCTGATATGCAAATGAACTAAACCTATAAAAGTGTGAAGAACTCGTGACCTGTTGTCCATCTTGGGCCCATCTTGGCAATAGCCTCTGGCTCCCCAGGGGGTACCTTCAAAGGCCTTTCAAATAAATACCTACTTTTATTCCCTTATTCTTGTCTAGTCGCTGTTTCTAGGAGGCCTCTTAAGGCATCAGCTATGGAAATGCTATTTAATAATGCATCCTTCCACTACTACATTAGGACACATGTACAGTGTGATTTGAGCATAGTGTAAAGGCAGCTAAGGTAGGTGGATCCCAAGTTGGAAAATCTGCACAAAGGAGTGGGAATTTGTTAGGGTGGGAATGAAGACCATCTAGATGTGTTAGTGTAATGCTTATGTGAAGCTATGTTCTGTGTTACGTGTTCTGTTTCTGAGCTCTCTGCTGCGGGAGAGGCTCCAGTTGCAATGTTGATGTGATATGGACTCTCCCCGAGAGTCTTAAATCCATTCTCCACAACACACTATTTGAAAAGATTGCTTGTGAACACTTTTTTTTTTTTTTAATTGTATCAATTTCTTACCAGCCACATTTATTGTGTAGTTTGATCTACCACTTCAGTTCTCTCCAAACACAATAGAAGCATAAGTGGAGACATGATTTTCTTAAGGATGAGATATGAAATTAGTTTCCTTCTTTGAAAATCATATAAAGATAGGATCCAAATGCCTAACATAGGTAGCTAACCTAGATGGACTGGATTTCCTTTTATAGGCCTTCAGAAAAACTTATCTTCCCCATTAACTATACTGGAAGCCAGAGAACTTGCTTTAGTAATAAAAGTTCTATTATTCTCCTATTAGGCATAGAGAATACCATCCATGAACCTTTGAACTTTTCTACATAAGTATAAAATACTACCTGAGTTACAGGTTAGATTTTTGACCATATGGTAAAGATAATGTCCATGTTTCCTCTTGGCATATGCTGCAACTTTAGATTTTCAGATGATTACTAGTGCTTCTAGGTTAAATCAGTAAAATATGCTTTAATGTTCTTGAAATTCATTGAATTCCAAACAATCCAGGGGACCATTTGGCAGGATAGAAATTTCAATACTATGGCATAAGATATCAACACAAAAAATCAAAGTCTAGCTGAAATACTTTTATATTTAACCACTGCTTGAAGAAATAAGCTAAATAATTTTTGTAAATATCAATTAATTATGTAATGAAAATCATTATATTTATGACTTTTTTAATGTTAAAGTAAGAATGGCTTAACCTAGGTGGAGCAGAGGATTAACATTTAAAATGACCTCAATCCACCAGATAATTGGTTAAAAATCGACAAAATGAGATTCAACAAAAAACTAATGTGCAATACCTTGTGAAATCCATTACACACTTAGAAAATAAAGAGTGCCTGACTAGGCAACACCACTGCAAAAAGCAGTGGAGTTAAAATGAATTAAAAACTGAACACGACATCAGCAAAGTGTTGATGAAAGGGCAAATCACCTTCAGCAATATAGGAAAAGTAGTGTTGAAGAAAGACAACCAGGTAATTATTGCTCACTATGCTGTGCTAGGGGAGGAAGCATCTAGGGTACTATGCCCATTTCAAGAAGAAGAAGATAAATTGGAGAGAATCCAAAGGAGGCATACAAGGATGATTAGAGGCTGGAAAACATCACCTCTGAGGAAATGTTCTAAATAATTAGATTTGCTTATTCTAGAAGAGAGAGAATGGGGTTAAGAGAAAAGGAGGAAGTTTGCAAGAGAGGCATGTGGGAGCTGTGGTAAAATATGCAAAAGGTTACAGTGATCTGTTGTCTCCAAGTCTACTGGGTTTGTGATACAAAAACTAATTTCCTTAATTCTTGAGGGAGTAAGACAAAAAAATGTATTTTTTTTTTAGATATTAGGAATTTATTTTTATTAATTTTAATATTTTTAATTTTAAAATTACTAATTTAAATATTTCATAATTTTTGATAAGTTAATTCATTTTGTTGCCCTTTCTTTTCTTTTGCCCAGTCTCTGGAGAACAACAGCAAATAATTGTTCCTTCATTAAAGAGGAAAGAGAAAAACCTTTTTTTTAGTGAAGTTCTGTTTGCCCTTTCCCACTCTGAAAATGTTTTGGAAGTTTCAAAAACTTGAAAAGTATAGAGGTGACCTGCATGAGGTATTGATAGCAATACTAAAACACAGAACCACAGCAGGCGTGAGGTTGGAAGGGACATCTGGAGGTCATGTGGTCCAACCTCTCTGCTCAAGAAGGGCCACCTAGAGACAGATACCTAGGACCATGTCCACTGGCTTTTGGATATCTCCAAGGACCACAAGCTCCACAAGCACTTTGGGCAACCAGCGCTACTTCTTAGTCACCCTCATGGGATGAAGATGTTTTGTGATGGTCAGAGAGAACCTTCTATGTTTTAATTTGTGCTCATTGTCCTCCTGTCAATGGGCACCACTGAAGAGAGCCTGGCTCAGTCTCTAAACACCCTCCTTTCAGGAATTTACATGCTTTGATAAGATCCTCCTGAGCCTTCTCTTTTCTAGGTTCAGCAATCCCAGCTCTCTTAGTCTGTCCTCATAGAGGAGATAATCTAATTCCCATCTGTTACAGAAGTTTTCAATCCACATGAAATACAAAATAGAACAGAACGGAGTATATATATAATATATATATAAATATAAATATATATATAAAGATACATATAAATACATGAAAACTATAAAGTTAGCCACTTCCCTATTTGAAAGTGATTTGAGTAAATGCATCAGTACTTTCAATTAAACTTGCTGATGGAAATATGTCTATCTATGATTCAGTTTGATTATTAGACTGATAAAACCTGTGATCTTCCTCATCTCCTTTGAATGGAAACCTTTATTTTTCTTCCATGAAACTGGTAGCACCTTCTAAGAATGCAGCAGCAAAGGTGGGAGATGGGGAGTTGCAGACTCTAAGGCCAAAATCAGGTCATTTTTGAATCCAAGGACTTTCAGATTTTTATTTCCTGCCAAGGCTGAAAGCAAAAAGAGAGCTATATCTGAACTGAGAGCTTCATAATTTGGGCTCTCAGATACAATTCATTTTTAGTTAGTTTAAATAATATATTTGAAACACTTAGAAATTTTTGCATAGTTTCTCTATAAAGAGAATGGGTAGTGAAAGGGGGAGGCAAAATGAGCATATGAATAACCTGTGTATATCAAATATTATTACTTTTATGCCCAAAGATTAGTCTATACAGAAATGTTCTGACTGCTAGGGGTAGAGCATTCTTCTGCATCACTGAGTCTGTTAAATACTTCTAGTTTTAGAAAGCATTAATGTGCATATTTAATTCCATCCATTCAGCATTTGCTTAGAAAATGGACTTCTCATTAGCAGGTATTCCTGTTTGGCTCATGGAGCATGCTGAAATCTTGCATGTGCAGTCAGATGCCCACCAGAGCTCTCAGAGAGGTCAAAGACAATTATTCCTCTGGCTCTAAGCACTCAGACGTTCCTACCTTGCTTTGTTTCACTTATTTTCTCAATATGAAGAGGAGTCTCCCATTTTAAGTCTGACTAATTCTGCTACAAGAAAGATCAAGAGCACCCTGTGCAAAAAACCCCAAATACTGTGGGAGGTAGATATTTCCAAAATATAGGGATACTAAAATTACAGAAATGTTTACGTCAATACCAAACCACATGATCTATCATTTATCTGCTCTTACTATTTTTTAATTGAAAAAATATGTTTGATTGTTAATCAGATGCATAAGTGGGCTTTGCTGGTCCCCAATCAGCCCACGTGGTGCCTCCTCAGTCCCTGCTGATGGTCTTAAGGCTCCATTTCAGCTCAGCCCTGGGCTCCTTTTGCTCCTGCTGGCGCTTCCTGCATGTATTCACTGGGATGGATATCCCACTTATGATATCTTGCCAAAGTTTTACTACATATGCATTTTTCCTGTGATGGATGCTGACATAAGATGTAGGACATAAATATTAAATTTTAGGGTTTTATTTCATAAATTCTATGCCAGAAACTTTTCCCTGGAAACATAATGCAAAAGAAGGAAGAAAAAAATAAAAAAAAAGAAGAAGAAATATATAGTTTTTCTGAGGGGTTATTAGTGACTTCTCTGTAAAGGAAATTAACAGAGTAGTATTGGGTCTCCCCCCAGCATCCTGTCAATTGTCTTTTCCCTGGTCTTCAGCCAGGCTAGCTTGGGTTGTGAGCTGAATTTTTCTGGTGATCTTCCTCATATCAGAGCAACAGCCCTCATAGCAAGCAATCCTTTTCGTGCAGGATGAGACGTGTAGCTTGTTCAAGAAGTCTTCCAGACATGCACAAACAGCAAATTGCAGAACACCCTTCACTCCTACATAATAATTGCAAATCACTTGGGCTGCTACCAATATTCAACTGCAAAACACCAGTTTCACCCATCAGCCTTGTCAGAAGTCACTCTCACTGCTCAACTGAAATAATAATTGCCAGAATCAACTAGGAACCTCTGGGATGAGGAGTATAAATCCCACAACACAGCTGAAGAACATCCTTACTTGGTGTTTTTGCACGTCAATTATTTGCAGGGAAGGCACTGACTAGGGAGTTAAGGATGCTGGAGAAGGCCTTTTACGACAGTTATGTCTATTTAAACTCTCTTCCATACAGCCTCTGAAACACAATGATTTGTTCAGGATAGCAAATAAATTCTCTCCAATGGCCTGAAGAGAATGTCTGTGGAGTAAGGCTATAAGGGTGCATTTTTATTCCTTTGTGACTAGTTTTGAACCATTAATAATACATCCATGATAAAAAAGCATAAAAACCCCGTAGATATTTTTGCTGACTGTGTGCTGTATGGTTCAGATAAGAAACAAATTGTGTTACTTAAATCATTCAAGCTGCTATTATCATGTATGTCTTGCATCATACAATCCTGATCCACAGGTTCTCACTGAAAATACTCTTTTGGTGCCTCAGGTGAACAGGCTGTTGCTCCATAATGAGCTCAATTTTTGCATTATTTCCTAAAGTTTAGTATCTGTTATTTTACTGACACAGGGCAGAATAAGTTTAGAATTTTGTCTGAAAACAAAAAGCAAAAATAAAAAATATAAAATAATTTTAATAGATTAGTAATTTTCAACATTCCCTTTGAGAAATAAGTAGCTGTAATGAGTCTGAGCTATTTAGCAACCCACTTTGATTCCTGTATTTGCCTTGAAAGAAAGTCATTCAGTCCATTTTACCCAATCTAGTGACTTATGCTGTGTGTGAAATCCAATCTGAAAAATTAGAGCCTGAATTTGGATTTGTTGCATGTGCCTTTATATAGTTAAGATATAGTATAGGTGACTATGTCTGTGCAAGTTTGTCTGTGTCTCCTGGGATCAATGGAGAGAAATAAATATTTTTGGGGCACAATTCATTTGTCCAAATGTAGACAACTCCTTTAGAGTGAAATTAATTTTACCTTGGCAATACTTAATTGTGTCTATTGATTTTTAGAAGAAGCTGGTGTGACTAATTTAGATAGAGTTATCTAATTTGGTCAGGCAAGTCACACAACACTAGAGAGGGACAGAAAAACTTTACACAATCTTAGAAGAACTTTTGAGACTTCAATGCTTTTCTCTTTTCTAAATGGGTTAAAAATTTTTCAGGGTTTCAGAAGGTGTGATATTTTCACCAAACCAGTGGTCACATTAATGACTTGGGTATTGTCCTTCTGGTTTTCCCCCTTTTATAATACTACACAGTAATATGAATTTTCTATTAAAGACAATTTGACCCTGGTCTATACATAAAAAATAGTATAACACTATAAAACATGAGAAGTTAAAGATTCTGCATAGTAGTAATTTCTAATATTAAAGCAATTTTTCTTTTGCTGGCAAATTCATAGGTTGAGCTTCTAGAGCTGAGGTTAATATTAAATTCAGTTTCAATATGAACAAGCTCTGCTTATTCAAAAGGATTCAAAAAGATTGGAGTGAAAACTGAATAACTATTTTCTGTAATAACAAAATTTCCAGTCAGCTTTGCACATTGAAACCACAGCACTACCAATTTCACAAATGAAAATTCAAATATCCAGAAACAATATGCAGAGTTATAGATGCATAATCTTTAGAGATAAGCTATTACCATGCAGTGCCACCTGAAATTCAGGCAGTGATGAAGCATAACTTTGTCTTCCCTTCAGTCACTGAGCAGCAAACCTGGAGCTTTGCCTCTCAGAGGTACCTACTGGAAACTACACCACTGCGGAGAAAACCTCAGCCAATGTGGGCTCGCCCCTGTCCTCCCTGAGCAGTCCTAGCACCCTCCAGAGGAAACCAGTCCCATCTGTGTGTCCCACAACCATCAGTATTTGTGCCCTTTAGAGCATTTTGGTTTTCTTGTCTCTCTGACACATACTCATTATTTTCTGGGGTCTGCTTATCTCTCTGTTTCAGTTCAAAGGGACAAAAAGAATGAAAAGGTTATGTCAGAGCTCATCAGAGCAGTGCTTTTGCAGCATTGTGTTTTGTGCCTTGTGCTCTTACAAGAGTGCAGACAAGAAACTGAGAACAAGGCTGGCTCAGAGGCTGTTAGCACAATACCACTCTCAGAGAAAAACAACAGTGATGTGATACACTCCCATGCTGCTGATTTGGAGTGAGTATCATGGTGATCTTGTGTGTCTTGGTTTCCTCTTAGAACTGTCTGGCTTCAGAAGGAAACTGAATTCTGAACTAGCAAACTGGCATTTAAGGGAACAGACCTTTGAAGTGAAAGCAGGGGCAAGCCAAGGTGACAAAACTGTTTGTTTGTTAGCTCCAAGTGATGCTGCATCAAAGCTGTTGGAAGCTCTTCTGGCCTGGGATGGTTCCACTGTTCTCGGAGCCTTGCCTGGTTGCTCTCCCTAACCTCACTTCACCCTTTCCCCTGCAGGCCCCCTAAAGACAGAGATGAAGAAGGAAGAGTGCGATGTAGCTGGAGTAGTCACATAAAATGATTCAGACAGCTACATGTGTCAACAAGAACAAGGAAAACAGGGCAACAAGAAGAGAAAGTCTCTTTGGGGCTGTTGTTCTAGTGGATGTATCACTGCTGCTTGCTGCCTGCTCAGCCTTTCTGGCAGCTCTAGAAGCTGTTGGAACTGAAAGGCAGGATAATCCAGAATATTTTTCTTTTGCCAGGCTACCTTATCCCAGAGAAATGCAAAGGGTGGGTGTTTCTGTTGCACAACATTTCCTTTACCTTTCTCTATTCAGCACCACCTTGAGAAAAAGTAGAGATGAGAAAATTAAGGAATTATGTAGCTAAACCTTTAAGGCTTGAAACAGTAGAAATGGAGAAGTCAAAAGGGAAATGACAGCAAAAATAGTATTTACTACACAAGAGCTCCGATTTTCATATCAGAGAATTTGTGGATGCCCCATCCCTGAGAGTGTTTAATGCCAGGTCTGGTAGAGCTCTCAGACACCCAATATGGTGAAAGGTGTCCAGCAGGGGGTTTGGAACCAGACAGTCTTCAAAGTCTCCTCCAACTCAGGCCATTTTATGATTCTATCATTAAAAGATCAACTGAATGTAGAACAAATTTTACAACAAATATACACCACACAAACACAAAAAATGACAGTCATATGGTAACTTTATTTCTGAAAATAACCTAGTGTGGAGCAGTCCCATTTTTGAATCATTTTCAGTTTAGTCACGTATAGGTGATCAGCTGTGAAACTACTTATAGAAATTTGAAAAGCACTGACACTTGTGTGAAAAGGAAACAGGAGTGGTGAAGTCAGAGTGGACAAAAAGGCTAAGGTCAGATCTTCTGACTTCTGAGTGGAAGAACCAGCCTCGTCATTTTGACAGGGATAGATTTATTAGGCTTGAAAAGAGACCAGAGACAAGATATTTTGAACAAAGCACACACAGAGAAAAACCTGGGAAATTCTAGAACAGGCTCTTGACAAAGCAATTAGTATTTGCCCAGAAAAATGCGCTACCACTGACTCCATGTCAAACAGACAAGGCTCTAGGAGTGCTAATGTTCTGCAAAGGAAACCAAAACACTGCAGAGAAAAGAAAAGAAAATTAAATCAAAGACAGAAAATAGTGAAAAATCATGCAGAGTTCAAAGTCAGAATCCTCACTAAATGTCATACAGAGATGCAAAACATCTAAGATTTTGAAAAGATGCAAGACCTGCAAAAGATTATGCTGCTTTGTGAAAGTTTGCAAGTGGAAGGCAGAATTTGCACAGCATGGACAAAGAGGATGCCAGCAGCATTATTAGTTTGGATTTTTTTTTAAAACAAGAATGGACAAAAATGCAGCAGAAAATATCTAAGCTATCAACAAAAAAAGTAAATACATTATTTATTAATTCTAAGTTGAACAAGGCACAGATTTTCACCCTGTGAGCGGTAAAGCTGAGGGTACCTGTGTTCTGGGCAGCCTTTCTGCTCTTATGTGTTTACAAAGAAATGTGTTACACTGGGCAGTGATATTGGAAGGCAATCATTTTTCCTTCCCCCACAGCGGTAGACCTCTGGATACACAAGCAGAGCCAAAATGTTATTAAAAACGGTGCTTTTGGCACTGAGCAAAAAGCCACAAGCCTTATGATTAAAACTTTGCACTTTAGGGAACTTACTCCCCAAAGGGAAGATGAAAACTAAATATATGGGTAAATAATGAACTGGGAAAGATACAAGTTACACTTTCACTGTGTGTGCATATGTGTGTGTATATGCTCATTTTCAAGTGGAAACAAGTTAAGTCTCTGGTCTCATCAGGGAATGAACTGACTGGGAATTCAGGAGATCAAAGCAATTGAGGATGAGTTAATTTATAAAAAATAAAAAACTCTCAGTAGGACCAGGAAGAAAACTGGCAGAACTTAAATGTCCTGGAGTTAATGAGTTTAAGAACTGATGACATGTGTGTACTTAATAGTAGGAAAAAATAAAGCTTTTCATGTTCTGTACACTCAATATAACAACATGAATTTGCACAGTTCACAGTTAACCTTCCCTTTGGGAGACACTGACTCTGCCTGTTGTTCTATTACGTTGGCTGTAGATCTTCCTCAAACCTGAATTCACCTACTACACGAGCAGTTCAAAAGTAAATTTGCTATCAGAGAGGATTAAGCTCTTAGAGAGCTTGTGATTCCTCTCCTTAGCAGGCACAAGGGCAGGTTGTCCTCCATCAGATGTGTGTGAATTGGGCACAGGGAGGGCAGGACAAGGGACATCCTAGTTCTAAGCAGCCATTATCACCTCTGCTCTTCAAAGAGACAAGGTTTACAGCTTTTGAACTCAATCATGGTTTATGGAACTTGATATGTTTAAGCATTCTCTAAAGCTTTCTTTTCAGCTCATGGCATAGCCTTGTTCACAGCTTCTTCACACAGCAGTTTGGGTTGTATTAAGAACCTACTTCACAGGAAGAAGAAATTAGTTTCTGATGGGATGTGGCTGTATAGAAGATGTTTTAAAGAAAACAGGACTAATGGCCTTGAGGTCTCTGCAGTGACTGAGGTGCTGTTCTGGTGTAAAGCAATGAAGATCGTAAATCCTTGAGGGACAGAAATAATGTGCCTGAGAGCAAAAAGAAAAAAATGGTACAGAGGTGTAACAAGAGTTAGTATCTGGGCATTAATATAGCAGACACAATCCAACAAATATAAATTTTAAAAGTCACGCACATGGGAAAAATAATTTGATCTTTACTTGTGGAATGAGAGACTCTAAGCTCATCTTTACCACTCAGGAATGAAATCTTCGTATTATAGCAGGGTTTCTTTTGGAAACATCAACTGTACTCTTCTTAATGAAAAAAACTCAGTTGTACTAGGAATTATTAAGAATACAATAGAGACCTAAACAGAAAATGTATGATTATAATGTATACTGACTCTAAATAATGCCATGTCCCTGTATAAATCTGGCTCGTGGTCCTATCCTCTGTACAATCATACAGCAAGACTCTACACAGTTCACAGAATTGTAACACAGTTGTTAAAAAGCATTGAACAGCTAACTAACGAAGGTGTGAGATAATTAAGCTTGGTTTTCAGCCCAGAAAAAGAGACAGTGTGGCCATCTATTTACCCACTGCTTTTCTTATTCCGCATCGCTCCCCCACTCTTCCCTTGCCCCTAGCCCTGGCCACTCCCTCATGTTCTCCCTATTGGTTCCTGTACCCCAACTCCGCCCATGTATTGCCCCTGTGATCTGATCCTGAGTTCTCTCAGCCTCAGGAAACTACCTGACAAGATGCAACAATAAAAGTCTTCTGAGGCCTCCATGAGGGTCCCTTCTCTCCCTCCTTTGCTTTCACTGTGTTATGGAGCCCAGCTAGATGAAGCAGGAGCTCAGGGCCATCCAAAAGGACTATGTCAGGGCAGAATGGCTGCCCTGCTCTAAGCAGCCCTGTTGTGCTCTCTACGAAGGCTGCAGCTTGCTAAACTAAACCCAGCACTGCAACAAATGATGTCCTAATGTGAGGCATCTGAGAAGAGGTGCCCTGGAGAGCGCACCCTGCAGCCACTGCTGCAGGAGAGGAGTCGCCTTTGGGAAGCCATTTCCCCGACGCGAAGCTTGCATTTCAGTGAGACAACCAAAGGGACCACCGGTAGCCTCTTGAGAAAAGTAGCGCTTTTGAAAAGGGGTTGGCTTGACAGTGACACACCATACCGAGTGCCTTAAGTTGATTCTTCGTGCTGGCAGGCCCTGAAGAGGAGCCTGGCAGGCCTGGTACAGGAGTGGGTAGACTCTTTGTGCTGGTAAGCCTCAGAAGGGAGCCTGGAGATGGCCTGGTACGAGGGTCATTTTTTCTTTTTAGTTTAATCCTTTTGCCTTAGTTTGGGTGGAGGGTTGAGGGTGGGTTCTTGTCGAGGTGAAGGGGGTCGTGCCTCCTGTGAAGCCCCGGCAAGAAAAAACCCATCTCTAACAAGAGAAGATGCAAGTTCAGTGCCCCCAGTTTGGGAGTTTTACGATTAGCAGTGCATGGGGGCGGTCCTTGTGCGCAAGAGATAAAAGGAATTAACCTTTGTTTTGTTTCATTCGGTCATCTGGAAACAGAAAACTTTGGTCCTTTCCCTCTGACCCTCAGGAGAGACTGGAAGATGTTCTGACCCTTCCATGTCTCCCCTGTCCCCTCACTGAGCTGGGACTGATCACCCCAGCCCGGATGCTTCCCCTAACCCTTATCCCGACCCCCCCAAACTCCCATTGTGGCAGCTCTAAGCAGCCAACATGGCGGCAACATGTGACAAGCCACGCCACACTGCCTTGTTCTTGTACTCTGTATCTTCCCGCGCGCGCAAAAACCCCTGGCCCCGCCTTAACCCCACAGCCTGCATTGCTCAGTGTTCCTGCATCAGTCCCCTCCCCCCAAGATGCAGGAACCTTTGTGTCCCTGCCCCACAGCAGCACGTGTGCCCCCGGCAGCCCCTCCCCCCATCACCAGGTGTTCCATTCTGGCCACGGCCCCTTCCCCTTCCCCCCACCCCCGCCTGCGCGGGCTGCCACAGTGGCCTCTTCCCTCCTGGCAGTGGGCCCTGCCCATGTTCATGCCCCCCTTCACTGGCAATCCCATCCTGTCCCATTTTGTCCCTGTCTCAGGCCCTCCCTCCGCTCTCCACCGGTTTCCTCGTTCCGAACCCAAAAGTGTGCGTGGAGCTGGTGCTGGCCTGGCCCGAGACCCTCCCGGCCCCCGCCAGTGCTGCTCCGCTGGAGCTGTGTGGCCCACTGCGGTCGTGCCCTGGGCCACCCCCCGCTGGAGCTGTGTGGCCCACTGCGGTCGTGCCCTGGGCCACCCCCCTCCTCTGCCCGTCAGCTTGGGACCGCGGCGCGAGAGTGGTGCCCGCACCAAAAAAAAACGAACCAACCATCCAAAAAAAATCCTGGGATTGCACGGCCCAGCCTGCCCTGAGGGTATCAGTGTGGAGCTGCTGCTCCACATGCTGCACATCGTAGAAATGGCAGCGCAGCACCCCCTTCCCCGTTCGCCACGCCACCTTGACAAGAAGTGAAAAAAGTAGCAACCAAAAAGACGTCATCCCAGCAGCCCCAGTGGAAGAAAGAATGCGATAAGCTACAAAAGCAGCTGCTGTGTGAGAACTCAACCAGCACCGATCTCCAAAGTCAACAACAACCAGCTGCTTCATCACTTTTAATTTGACTATTTTGCATTGCTTTACCACTTTTTCTGTTGTAAAAAAAAATATGCCCTCCCCTCTTCAATTTAATATGAAAGGGGGAGATGTGGTGGTCTATTTACCCACTGTAATTTTTTCCATGTTGTTCCCCCACTTTCCCCTGCCCCTAGCCCTGGCCACTCCCTCATGTCCTCCCTGTTGGTTCCTGTACCTCAACTCCGCCCATGTACCGCCTCTGCAATCTGACAAAACCTCCCCTGTTCCCTGCTCATGAGTTCTCTCAGCCTCAGGAAACTACCTGGACGAGATGCAATCATAAAAGTCTTCTGAGGCTTCCATGAGGGTCCGTTCTCTGCCTCCTTTGCTGTTCACTGTGTTACGGAGCCCAGCTAGCCGGAGCAGGAGCTCAGGGCTGTCCAAAAGGAGTAGAATGGCTGCACTGCCCTAAGCAGCCCCTCTATGCTCTCTGGGAAGGCTGCAGCTTGCTAAACCAAACGTAGCACTGCGACAAGATAGTTGAGGGGTTGGAGAGAGAGCTGTGACTTCGGTCAGCAAGGTTGCAAACAGCACAGAGTAGATCAGTTAGTCACTGTCGGTTCCAGAACAAAGCTGGAGAGAGTTGGACATCAGCGGCAGAGTCAAGGTGGTCTTCAAGTAAAGGCAGAGATGTAGTGGAAATTCCTATAACAGGATGCTAAAAGTTTATGTACATTCAAGGCACAGTTGGACATATTCATAGCAAAGGAATTCCTCAAGATACTTAAATTCAAAGAAATCACCCATAGTTTAGAAACCTTTGAGTTGGAAATTTCTGAACTCTAGGAGAAAGCTTTGAGGATGTATCACATGCACTTGCTCTCTTATATTTTTTCTTAGACATCTGGTTTTGATCGCTACTGAAGGCAAAGTTCTGGGCTGGGTGGATTTTTGTTCTGATCTAAAATGGATGCTCTGTGTTTTTAAATATCTGCAGATGGATGCAAGTAAGGCTGAGGCCATAACAACTTGATTTCATTACCATGCAATGAAAGAACACAGGACTGTGAGAGGGAGTGGGAAACATCCACTGCATTTTATTCTTCCTATAGCCAGTGCAGATCTAGTCAATAGAGTCTATGGAGCTAAAGCTGTGATTCATCTGGTCTAAAATCATTGGCTGTTTTTAGAGAAAATGTGTTCCAAGTTCGACGGATTGACTGGCTCTGAGCTGATGTAAGATGAGAGTGATATGTTCAGACAGAGGAACTTATATTGTAGATGACTCAGTCAGTCAATTGAACTTTGAGACCTCCTAGGCTGGCAAGCTGAAAAGAAATGCGTGCCTAACATAACTGAGATAACTTGGTAGCATGACTATGTAAAGTTGTTAAAAAATTGAGAAAGCAATTTTGCTCAAGAGAACAAAAAGTATAATTGCACAGATGCCTGTCTTGTCTCCCAGATGCCCAGAGCTCTGACAGTAAGAATAAAACCTAGTTATTTTTAACACTTTGAAAACACAGAATTTTAGCTCATACTTGGTACTATGATATGAGGTAACTGAGTTTTAATAGTTAGGACATTGGAGTAGAAGGAAGGAGGGGTAATAATAAAAGAAATCAAGACCACTTGAACAAAGAAGGGAACTTTGGCTTTGTTATGTCTGTAACTTTAGGAGGATAATGCTAGTGTTGACGAAAAGCACTTACTATGTTGGAAACAGGGGCCTGGTGATTGTTTCCCTTCCTGACGTTCAGGGATACAAAGACTAAGTGGCAGCTGTCTAAAAAATGTGTGAAATTCCACTGTTAAGGATTTTTCTCCCAGCAGACAGATGGATTTGACTACACTCTTTGGCAGAGCCTTACTTTTTATATGGTCGATCAGACTGAGTGGAGACACTGAATGCAGCATTTGCTTTTCATCCTTTGCAACACTATGGAGCAGCACATTCAAATCTATAGAGCAAGGCACTCCCCACGCCCATCTTCCTTAGGAAACATATCCACAGTGCAAATTTCACCTATGGATGGGTAGATAGACACAGTTAATATTACCTATCTTATGCAAATTAAAGTTCAAATCAAAGCAGAAAATTTTCCAGATAATAGGCATCTTTTGGGAAAGTAAAAGTGGACTGGTGCTAGCTTGGATTATGGGGAATCTAGTGTAAAAAAAGTGTCCAAACACAAAATAATACATTTTTTTTAAACTTGATTTGAATGTGATAAATCACACTAATCTGAACACTGTGTAAAATGAAGAGTATTAGATTTGTGGTGGTTCATTTGCAAAGGAAAATAAAAGCTGTGTTGCAAATTATATATATATATTTTAATAAAAAAGATAACATTATTCAACAGTTTTGGTCTTTAAAAATACACTGCAACAGAGATTAAAATATAATCTCTTTGCAGGTATTCTGTGGATGTTCAGATTAAGAGTTTGTGCTTAGAACAATCACCAAACTGGAGCTGCAAACCAGGGAAGGATCTGTTCTATTTGCCTGCCAATATGACAATGTACTAAAGTCTAGATGGCCTTATCATCACAAGGGACCATATTTCGCCCCAGGTACCTCTGTGTAGCTAGTGAATCAAATAAATAATTACACACTAATTAACATAATTTCCACAAGAATAAAATTTAGCCCATTGTTTTAGCAATAAAATAGAGGTTGAAAACAAGATAACAATATATTGAAGTAATATATGCATGAAATTTTCTGTCTTCTTCATAATAAAAGTCTCTTAAACTGCTAGTGATCCCCCATAATTTTCTTCCAGTCTTTTTCTCATTAAGATGCTATTCCAAATTCTAGTTGATCTCAGATCTTTGTTTTAGTTTCTTGTCCTTTAGAGTCACTGCTGGTTTTCTGAACACAGAACTTTTCACTCAATAGTTTCTTTCTAGCCTCACAACAGCTTTCAACAGCGTATTTGCACACAAATCTGTGATTTGCAGTTCTCATCATGCTGGACATAGCTGTCATGCCCCCAGTTGTTTTATGCTTTAATCTACTAATCATGTGGGATCCTCAATGCAACAGGAATTCTGTATTGTCCCCCACGGGCTTTGCATTGGTTGCACACGTAGTAGAGGTATATAATACCTGCTGTACTCAGTTAAAAACTCCTTAATATAACTTTCCATGAGAATATAGTCCTGTTGGGTATTGATGCTGCTGTTTAGCATTCAAAATATTTTTAATATTATGCACAAGCATAACCTCCCACCACCACTGCCTCCATTGCCCTTACATAAGTCTGTAAAGGGACCATTAAAAATCCATTAAGCTTGTTAGTTTGCAGAGCTTTCAGGGAATCTTGCTGCAAGTTTTGCTATTTCAACACTTACAGGCTTCTATTAAACATAGCAATCTTTGAGCTATAAGGGTTTACTGGAATGGTCCATTAAGTGAGAGTTTTCTAGGGGGGATAATGTCTGGGAGAAGGAAGGGAGATCAGAGTTGTAATTATACAAATGGATTTTATTTTATGTATTTTGTTTTTAAAGTAAAAGTGATTTCTGTTATCTCGAGAAGCCCAAAAGCAAAATGTTAAAGAATAAATGGATGGTGTCATGATTAAAGTATTTATAAGGGATTCAGGAAACTAGTTTCAAGTATTTGACTTTAGATATCAGAGAAAAAAAAAATCACTTAAGAACTGGTCTGGAAGTGCTGAATATCTAAAAAGTTATGTCTATTTAAACCAGAGCTGTAGCTGTCAGGATCTCTTAGAATCAGACATTTTTCACTTCTGTAGTACAGAGTTAATAATACTTCCTTTTATCCTCCTGTCTATTTGGGTATTAATCTTTCTAGGGTAAGGTCAGTCTCATTTATGACCTCTAGTTTCTCATATGGTTCTAAAAAAATATTAATAAGGAAAAATATTCCTGTCTGGAGGATCTTTTCACTTGCTTAATTGGTATTCACATAGGAGGCTGTCCTAAAGAATGACTGGATACTCATTTCAGCAGCGTATGCAGCTACACCTGTTTTCTCTGACCAGTTAGTCTTGCATTTTTACATGAGCTCTTTCACTGGCAATCACTGCCCTTGCACTGCAAAAGGAGATTCATAAAGACTCATTGCAAGCTATTGTGAGGATAGATTGGTTTCCCCATATGAGGTCGAGCTTTTGAATTGTTTGTTATTTCTGGGAAGGCATCAAGTTCTTGAAATACCATTGAGCTGCTTATGGAAATATGTGGTACTTGACAGGAAAAGTAAGGTTTCACATACTTTTTGGTTGGAAAGTGATATCTGTCTCTGACTTTAGTATGCATAAAAATCTGGAAGATGTTTTCCAACTTTTAAAAGAAACACAGTTATTTATGTTTGGTGTTTTCAGATAGTTGAATGCTTTTATGTTTTGTAAAAGGAATTTGAATTTTGGCATGAGTACAGTCTTGGGGTCAGGAAGATGCCTTTTACTCTCTTCATATCTCAGATCCATTCAGATTTGGCTCAATTGTTAGCTGCCAAAAATCACTATTCTCCATCTGTGCTTTCCTCACTAGAGCTTGCTAGAGGCTGTCTGCTAAAATCCGTCAACATCCTATCAGTCCTGCCCATGCACCAACCTAGCATCTTGTTTAAGTATGCCACAAGGATGAAGCTCCAGATGGGATCATGAAAAACTGGTTCCTTTCCAGCTGCTCTTTCCTCATTTAAACAATACTGTGGGTTCATACGGAAGGGAGATTGGGCTGATAACGACAAGAGCATAAGTTCAAGTTTTGCTTTTTTTATTAAGGTGCTTCAGTTAACTCTGTGCCTCTCTCACTTCTTATTATGCCTCTTCTAAAAGCTGCATGATCTGGAAAGTGATCTCTAATGTGGAGCAGCCAGGATGAAGCATCGCTGCTCTGTCCAAAGGATTCACCAAGTCTTAACATAATTCTAGAGCACTTTGCTGTGTTGTCTACATGGTGAGACAGGTCATGCATATATAGCCTCAAGTGCAAATTTCAAACCTTCAGGTTTGATCATCTTATTAAAAGGGTTTTTTTTTTTCCTAAGGCACCAAAGACAGGCAGTGATTTATTATCTTTTCACATGCAATTGCTTGTAGGCAATTCAGAGACTTGAAGAACACTTAAGGGAGGACAGATTTGTGCATGCAACTTTAATTTTCACATGTACTGACTGTTGAATGCTTGATGTTGAAAATGTGGTGGCACTGATTGGAAGCCTAACCTAAAATGCAATATATTCCAGGTTTGCCTATGGCTGCCACTGATTTTGAATATGATACGTATCCCTGAATGCTGTCCTCTGCAAGGCAAGTGTGCATATGTTTTCAACTGACAATAATTTTATCGTAGCACAGCCAACCATCAGACCTGGTTTGTTTATCTGAAGTGAAGCTGAATAACCTTGAGGCAGGAAGGAGTAGAGGAAAATATTTATATGTTCAAAATAATGTACACGATGATTCAGGAGTCAGCTCCATCATTCTACTTTTGCGGTTCTGTGATTATAATTCCTGCTTGTGTGTGAACTTGCGTCTTGTTTTATGCTTTATTCAGTAAAAAGAGAGGAAGCTACATTTTTTGTGGGAATGGTTACATTTCCCATAGCATTCTGTGGTGCACTACACTGTGCTGGAGCCTGATGGATCTCAGAAACTACAGTAATGGGAGCTGACAGTGATGGATAGTGGGAAAAGTAAGAACCTCAGGACTGATCAGAAGAGGGTGCTGTTATTCTGGGATGGTCTTGCATCATCTGTGCCAGAACACATACAATGCCTCTGCGAGATTCTGGAGAATGCTGCCTTTCAGCACAGATGTAATATTAAGGACTTGGCTATCGGTGGTAGTAATTAAGAGACAATAGCACTTTTCACAGTGAGACAAAGATTTCCTGAATAAACCTACATTTGGCCACTTCTGCGGATAGAAGCTCCCCTACCAAATCAAATTATGGAATTCCTCTCTTTCCTACCCTGCAGCAAACTACTGTGTATTGCTGCTCTACACTACTGAACAGCTGTTCTTGTTCATCCTACAGGCAATTGCATGTGAAAAGATAATAAATCACTGCTTTCCTAATCTTAAAAACACGTATGCGTATTTCAGCTGTAGAAACCATGCTGGGTGAATCCATGCTGCTAAATAAAAGACCACGAGAGAGCAAAGACAGTCTCTTTCCCTTGGAGATTTATATCACTTGTTCTAGCTCTCACCAAGAAGCAAAGATATCTTTGACTGCAGACTCCAGAGACTGCTCCTCCAAGGCAATGGGGATGAAACTGCATCGGGTTTGGTGCTCTCTGCCCAACATCTTTCTTCAGTACTTCCCCACAGCCTTGACACCTTCAAATAGACACTGTCATGCAACTTCCTAGAGGTTATCTTTACTTCTGTGCAATAAAAGTATCATGCTACTGGGCAGAAAAAGACCTTGCATTATTTCTGGCATTCTGTACTGAAGAGCACATAAAATCACGATTATGTACTAAGGCTCTGCAGGCACCACTGGGGCCCAGAGTTGTCTCAAGGACAAGGACTGTGTAGTTTGGACACTGCCAGTCTGCTTGATAGGAAGGCAGTGAGTCAGTTTAGCACTGCCCTGTGACAGTGTAGCTACACCTACCATCAGCTACTTCTATAACAGCAAGCAAAAGAGCCCAATGATCACTCACATCCATAAGGATAAATTCACTTATCCACATCCAACAATTGTTCAACAGTTTTAGGAAGCCAAGACTGTGTTAGACCCCCCTTACAACAGTACTTACAGTCTGACTATGGATAGTTGTGGGGTAATCCCTGAGCATGGGCACTTTTATTATTTGGTAGTACAGATGTAAGCACAAGAGCCAATGTGTTTCGAGAGAGACTGTTCATACACATAGAATTATGTCAGCAATGGATTTTTCAATTCTGGGAGTAATATATTTGAGAAAAATTAAGGCTGAGTTTTGCTAAAGGAAAAAAAAAAAGGATTAAGTGTAATTCATATGCCTGTAATCTTTAATTAATAAAGTGTGCAAGACAGTATTTTCTGTCTCTGAAGGTTAGTGACATAGCCCAAATTGAACTGCACAATAAAATACCCTTATCCTCCCAAACACTGCTGGAATAGTCCTATCTGTGCCAGACTTGGATCTTGGCCCAGTGTTGAATGGTTTGCTCATCCTGTGCAAGGTTGGGCCAAGGAGGATTAAAAGTTTAACAGGGTGAACAGTCAGGTCCTGTTGTGTGGGCTGTGGGCCTTAGCCCCGGCCCTCTTTATTTTGCTAGTATAGGTATAATTTTAAAAGTTTGATGATCTCAGCACTGGTCAGATTTACAAAAAATCTTTAGAAATGTTAAGACAAAGTTTATTTTTTATGTTGATGTTATGTTCATATTTTAAGATACAAGATGATTTCATGAATGTGAGCGTGCTCTTCACTGTTACAGTGTGTGGGCTCATTGCTCATCTACTTTCCTGTAGCATACTCAGCAGAGGCTGGCACCAGGTACTTCAGAATAACCAGACCTTGCATGGGGTGAGTTTGTCTGAAGTCTGGTCTTACAAGTGTTTTGTCAGTTCTGAAAGTGTTGTGCTGTTTTTGTTGGGTCACTGCTCAGTGACTGATTCAATATTTGCTTTTTATACATATTTATACATATTTATAATTTCTGTTTTAATTCTGCTGGCCTCTTAGCCTCCTCTGGGAACAGGTTGTTCTTAATCCAGATCAAAACTTGATTAATTTGCTTTGTGGTGGTGTTTTTTTTTTTTTTTTTTTTTTTTTTTTTTTTTTTTTTTTTTTTTTTTTTTTTTTTTTTATTATTATTTTTTTTTTTATTAACGTGAAGCATGTTGACTTGCTCAAATTATCTCCAAAAAACTTACAGGAACATGTGGTAAAACTCATATGAGCTAACTGGAAGTTTGGTTTCATGTTATGTTAAGAACCTATATGAACAACTGAAAGTCAACTCTGAGTCACTTTGTTTACCTTATGTCTTTTTCTGACTGCCCCTCATGTAAAAATATCTACATATTACAGTTTATCCATGCAAACTTCCTCTAAATTCCCCATGACTGGTGCTTGTGATTTGTTCACTGTCACTGGATTTTAATGTGAAAAAGCTTTGATTAGTTAATGTCTACTGATTGACTCTGTAAAGGGGATCTGTGCTAGAATAATGGTGTCAAATAGCTTAGGCTTGAATTTGCTTCACAGTAACTTCTTGAGGAAGGCCAAACCTTCACTGCCACCTGTTAAAGTTTTGGCATAATTCTAAAAGTTATTACTTGGCACAGTATTGAACAGCAGCCAAGCTGTATGATATGGAGGATATCCCCAGACAGTGAGGCCACTAGTCATGATCTAAACTTTTCTAGATGGAATATTTACCCTATCATTTTATTTTGGATTAGGAGTGTTGGTTCTCACAAAGGAAATCAGAAATGGGATTACTCTTGTGTTAAATGAAACAGAAGGATACTTGTCCACAAGCAAAATACAGTGATGCCAAATCAACTCACTGAACACCCCACCTCATATGGTGTGGACAGAGGTCCTCAGCACTAGCTGCATCATTTGACAAATCCATTCTTGTTTGTGTTGCATTGATATTGTAGGCAATAGCCAATAATGGAGTGATTAATGCTGATTCGAAAATATCTGGGGAGAAAATAAAAGGATTTTACTTGGGAATGTCATTAAAAAGCCCACAGAGAGATAAATTTAATAGCAGTTATTTTAGACACCAAGTATTAGGATCTTGCCATGATCTTCCAAACATCCCTGCTTTCTTGAAAACTCATATATGTGGATATTGGTTTGTTTTACTGAAGAGACCAGACTATGAAGCTTTGTGTCACTGAGGCAGCCAAGCAGGGAGATTGCCTCTAATCCAGAAATCCCAGGGCTTTCAGAAACTGCAGCCCAGGTTCAGTCTCTAAAAGTGGATTGTCTTTGTATTAAGAACCCTTGGACTATTGCTGTCACTGAGAATTTTTGGGATTTGTTCTGAATCAAAACTAAACTAAGTTTTGAATATCAAAACTTGATGATATAATTAAATCCTCAGTGAAGCAGAACTGTCTTTCCCCTAGTATTTCTGATTCTCAGTAATTCTGATTAAGAAAGTGTGAATAAGAATAATGATTTTAATTCAGGTCAGAGGCAGTTGCATTAGTAGGGCTGTGCAAAGAATACCCCATCTACAGCAAGTTCTGCTTGTGTTTCAGTTTCACAAGCATGATATTCAGATACTATATTTGAAAGATTCCCACTCCTCCAAAACAGTATAAAAACATCTGATAGTCAATTTAAGCTATTCTTTTCACATCTCCTCACAAACAGGAGCTCTGCAAAGCCTTTTGTCTCAGCTGGAAGATGCTTCTGTTTGTTCTACCTCACGTTGAAGCTGATTGCCTCTCCAAAGTGTCTGATCTCTGTAGATTAGAAAAAAGAATAGATTTGAAAGATGCTTACAATTCATTTAATTTCAATTCCCTTACTTTCTTTTATCCAATATTCTTGATAAACAAATAAATGAGATAATCATTTCAGTGACTGTGTCATTTTCATTTTCTATTCAGTATGCAAAAAAGCCAAAGCTATTTTGTTTCAACACTACTTTTTTTTTTCTTTTGTCACAAATTGTACAGTAAGAAGATCTGCTCATGTCTTTCTTACAATCTGCATCTATTCCAGAAATACCTGGCTGCTCTAAGGGATATCAGGATGGTGTATTATTTTCTAAATATAGCTTCAAAAAAAACTAACTGATAAAATTAATTCCAAGCTTTGGAACATTCAGCTTTGGGGCCAGAGCAGTTTTCTCTTCTTTTCTGTACATTTTCTGTCAATGAAATATAGGATTTGATTCAACCATATTCAATCAAATGTTAGATTTTTACCAACACAGATTTCTGGGAGAGTTTTAGGTTCCCCCTAACACCCATAATGGTTCAGGGTGCTTTCTAACAACTTTTGTAAGGTCAAAAAAAACCAACACAAGATAAATCAGAAGGCCGACTGGATGACTCTAATTCTATGTTACAATACTGATGCTGTCTGTGTCACAAAATGTTTCAGGCACTCCAATCATTACCACACGTCCATTGTGGGAGAGATTTAAGCAAGCAGAAGGAAAGAAAAAATACCTGCCTCAGAGAGCTGATAAATCTTCCTGTCTCCTTCCCAACACATGCACTCTGATGCGGATTAAAATATGTGTTTATCTGAGTCTTAATGATAGTAATGATCAATGACTGTAAATAACAGGTGCATTGTTTGCCACACACTTTACATTTCTAAAATGTGAACTAAATCTCCCCCTTTTTTCCAGAATTATCAGTCAGAGAAAAGAAAACACCCTCAAGCAATCCTTCTCCATTTTCTCTTATTTGGAATTTAGTTAGATTTAGGGGGTTAAACCTATTCAGTTTTAAAAGAAGGAGAAAACAGAGGATTTGATTGTTCATGACATTTTGTTCAGAATCAATCATTGTCAGCTCAGGTTAGACTGATTTACTATGAGCCTGCCATATAAAAGATTTGCCACAAATGGCAAGGCTCTGAGCTGTTTCCACCGCACTGAACATAATGATGGATTTATCATTGCAATCAAGATGGTAAAACAGCATGGTCCCCAGAGTCGTGCACCAGGCAAATTGATCACAACAGCCCTGAAGTTATATAAGGGCTTTGTTTATCTGGTCTCAGTCTGCAAGAATAGTAATCCAACTTAAGATAAGACACTCTGATCTTTACGGAAGTTTGGATGGGTTTTATCTCCTAAACCAGTATGTAGTAGAATTGTCTCTGCTGAGGAGCAAAACAACTACCCATCATATATATATATTTATTTTTAGTAAAAAGCAGTCATAACAAAAAGCAGAAATAACAAATACTACTGTTATTAATACCATAATCTAACAGTAGTTTCCTAATCTGTAAGTGAATGAATTTGCTGTAATATTTTTGTGAGAAAATGAATAATATGGGAAGACAAATATTTATTTTAATACACTGCCTTTTCATTACAGGCATTGTTTCTTAATTCTGTGAAGAATTGGCAATATTAGGCTTTTAGATCCAAATAAATGAAGACTAAAGGGAAATACTAACCTCTCTACAATAGCACACTGGCAGACCAGGCTTTGGTCTATGCAAAAAATTGTCATTTTGTAGCTTGCGTTTCTGAGCCCATGTTTGAAAGGGAAGAAAGTATTATTACTTGAAAGAGAGCGTTGCTGAGAGGAAGTGATGGTGTAGCCAAAGAGAAGCCTTTAGCCTGTGGCTCAGCCTTGCAAACTACTGCTCATTTCCCCAAAATTAATGTATATATATATATATCTCCTGAAAAAGAACCTGAGAAACGGAACTGCCCAGTGGGATGATGATATGTTTTTCCTAAGGACCAGATTATTTAGTTGGATCCTGCAGTAATACCAGATCTTCCAGCACCTGTTTTTTTTTCCCAAATGGAGACAGACCCTTATAAATTATATTCAGATAGGTGTCAGAGAGCTGGAGAAACTAATTTCATCCTGCATTCAGACAAGGAACACAACTGTTTTTTTATTTTCACATGAAACATGCCTGGGTGTCCTTTGGCATTGGCCTGGACACAAAATAAAATATCAATTAAGTCAGAATTTAGCATATTGTTAAAATAATGAAGAATTTGGGGGCACTCTATAGATTGAAAAGGCAGAATTAAGCTAGAGTCAATCCTCAGAAATAGCTGTGAAGGGCTGTGATATGCTCCCAGACTGAGCAAAGTCCTTAAATTCCTTAAATCCTTAAATCACATTATAAGTTTTCAGGAGCAGGAATCTATTTTCCTATTTATTTTACAGTATCTATATTGATATGAGCAAATGAACATAGATTAGTATCTTGATCTTAATTTGGAATTTAATTTAAATTGATTAAATAGTTTTCTATTTTGAAGCTGGAATGTATTTTTATAATGTTTGATTGCATAACTGGCAAAAAGATCTATTGCAAATTATTGATCCACTTTGGATACAAATATGATATAAGCTATAATTCATGGGCAATAATGGTTATAAAATTGTTATTTGGATTTAAAAATGCAGCAGCACATCACCTAGAAAATAAAAAAAAGTTTTAATTCAGAGTTCTTCAGGGCTTCCTTTTAAGCACTAAGGGAGGGTTTGTTGTCTCTTTTCACCTTAGTGTTCTCTTCAGAGCACTCTCACACAGACATTGGCAGCACTATTTGACACAAAATGCATTAAGGCAAATTTACTGTCAACTTAGCCTTCAGGGTGTGCAAATAGACATATAGTAGGAATATATAAAGTGGAAGTAAAGTAGACTTGGATTGCACTGTTTTGATAAACTTTTTCTTGTTCAAAAGCAGTGGCTTAAAAATAGCAAAACAAAAATGTAAAAAAATAATGCTTTTAACCCAAAATTCCCATTAGTAGATAAAATAGAATATCACAAGTCCATTTCTACATTAGACTATTTTCACTTCGGAATTATTCTCTTGCTTTAGCAAATAAAAAAAATGTTCAAACTTAAAATCTTGAAACTTTTCCAATAGCTGAATTTTATCATTTGCCCAGGAACCTAACACAGAAAATGTGCTCCTTTTTTGATTTACAGAAAATATAATAGATTAAGTATTTTATAACTTTATTTATTGGACATGTGTCTGTGGAATCAGGCATGTGAAGTCCTTGGAATGCTAAAAGTTTACCATAAATTATTTCAGAATTTATATAGAATCATGGAAACATAGAATGGTTTGAGTTGGAAGGGACCTTGAAGATCATCCGGTTCCAACCCCTCTGCCATGGGCAGGAACATCTTCCACTACCCCAGGTTGCTCACAGCCCCATCCAACCTGGCCTTGAACACTTCCAGGGATGGGGCATCCACAGCTTCTCTGGACAACCTGTGCCAGTGTCTCACCACCCTCACAGAACCTCAGTTTTTCTGTGACAAACTTGGCTGGCACAGTGTGATTAACTGTGCATATTAAGAAAGAAAAGGATGAAAAAATAAAAAAAAAAAAAAACAACAAAAAAAGCATTCTGGATGAATGCCTAGTCCTTCACCTGCAACCAGACTTGACTCAAGTAGTCAAGTAACTGTTTTTCTTCCTCATACAAAATCAGGTGATATTTGATGTATTAAATTAGGACGTAAGAATCTAAAAAAAAAAAGAAAAAAACTATCACATTCCTGAGATCCCTCATGCAAATCAGTTGCTTTCTCAAACCATCTTGCCATTTTTTTAATTTTAATGAAATTACTGATACAGACTCTCTCCTGGATTGTTTGTCCCTGTGGTTTTGGCAATTTCGTTGTTTTGTTGTTTCGTGCATAGAGGAAAACAAAGCTGACTTCTGGTGTGGAAAAGCAAGAATGTGGTCACTAGGAGGTTCCTGTCCTAAAGTTTACTGGGACTGCTTAATACTAATGGTTTTGCAGCTCTTTATCCTGAGACTGTTGTTATAGATGAGCAGATCAAATATATAGCCATTATATCATATTTCTGCTATTTTCTTTATCAAACACTGCTGTTACTTTGAAGCTTCTTTTGTCCCCTATTCCTCTTCCTTTTTCTTGTCTTTCCTTTTTTGGAGGTTAATAGGATGTAGCTCATCAGTGATCTCGGGTCAAACCGTTTGGTCATCCCTATCTAGAAGGCATCTAATGAGTGAACTAGCTCTTGATACTGGCACCCATAGGTCAATCTGATTTTGTATTAACTTGAAGAAGGTCAAATGGTCTCTAAATTTGATAAATATCCCATTTCTTGAACTTCTGATGGAGAGCATAGACAAGGTGAAAGCTAATACAATTCTGGACTTGTACATCCACACGAATAGGTACTACAGCTTAATTTGCACAGGACACAACTTAAACTTGGTTTGTGCTCCAGGAACTAATTCATGTATATCCCAATTAATTTAGAACAAATAACAACAAAGAGTTTTGATATATTTAGCCTCTCTTAGTATAAAAACTGAACAGCCTGAAGCTTCTAAGCTGTATTTAATTTTAATCTTTCTCAGAGGTCATTATCTCAAATTTTGAATTATATTTTTTTCTTCTTTTTTCTTGATGGATTAATAATTAAAAAAAAAAAAAAGGAATCAGGGAAAAGTTGTTTGAATTTAATAAGCTAGAAAAGCATCAGGACAGGTCTATTTCTGTAACACTGTTCAAGCACACAAACATTGTTTCAGTGCTAGGTTTAGTTTAGCAAGCTGCAGCTTTCCCTGAGAGCTCAGTGGGGCTGCTTAGGGCAGTGTGACCATTTTCGCTTTCCTGCAGTCCATTTCGGACAGCCCCACAGTTTTGCTCCAGCCAGCTATCAGCTTTACAACACAGTGATGGCAAAGGAGGCGAGAAGGCTCCCTCCATAAGGGTTTCAGAGGACCTTTAATCTTACATCTTGTCCCAGTGACCCCCCAAAGGCAGAGAGACCCCATGGTCCCAGTGCAGGGGGGTTTTCTCAGGGGCGGTACATGGGCGGGGTTTGGGTACAGGAACCCATAGGGAGAACCCGAGGGAGTGGCCAGGACTAGGGGCAAGGGAAAAGTGGGGGGAAGAATATGGGATAGGAAAAGCAATGGGTAAACAGATCACCACAAAACATTTCTGGCATGAATATAGAAATATGAATAGGAAGTTTTTCTGCTTGTGTTTTTCTGACCTGTTTTATATATATATGGAGCAGAGAAATTATTAAGATATGCTGCAGATGTATTAGAATTGAAAATAACAAAATCACTGAGAAGTGTAGAGAAAAAACGAGGCTGTGGATTGACTAGCACTTAGGAGAACACTGACAGAGGAAAAGAAAACCTAAAACAAGGAAGGAGAAAGAATAAAGACAAAATACTGTGACAGCAGAGTATCCCAAAGTCTGTCTCTCAGCTGAAAAGTGGGAAGTTTGTGACTTCTTGTCTTTTACAGTTAGAACCATCTCACTAGAGATGTGATAGCTTCCTAGGTGTCAACTGAGTCTCTTAAAATCCTCTTGAGGTGTTTTTTACAGCATTTTTTTTCCCACAAATGTGCTGCTAGTAAAATGCTGCAGCACAGAGGCTGGGCTAAAGCAAGCAGAAAGCTTTGAATTCAGCAACATCAAATATATTTAGCATTTTGGAGGAATGTTTTTAAATATCTCAGTTTTAATTTCCATATATATATATACACCTTTTGGTTGCAAGAACAACCCTCATAATATGTTAGGCAATCGTATCCAGGTTTTTTGCTTGTTTTTTGTTTTTCATTTTTTTTTCACAGCTGATGCATATGAGGAAGATAATTCTGGCTTTACTCAAAGTTTTGTAACGCACAAATAATGTCAGTGAAGTGCCTGAAGGTTGCTGTCAGGACAGAACCTTTCATGCAAACATTAAAGCTCCTTGGGAAATGAAAAGTCCAGGTTGTGAGACATGAAATTTCATCTGCCAAAGATAAGAGAATGTCAGAAATATTTTGAGAGTATATTGGTAACACATAAGTTTATTTACTATGAATATTGATAATATAGATCACTACATATCTCTCTTTCATTAGCTCATTGTTAATTTGGTTATTTTAAATGATCTGCTTTTAAAATTAGTGATAACATTTTAATATAATACTCATGCATATACGAAAGCCACTTATAGTGAGATTTAATCTCTGTGGGGGAATTCTAAACCCTCAGCTGCAGAATTTCAGTTGCTGATAACAGTAGGCTTTGAAAAGTATGAAACTGGATGAAATCAGAAACATGATTATGGTTACTGATTATTACTATCATCTTTGTATGCCCTGTGGCATATGAATACATACTACTATCACAGGAATTGTTGAAAATAACAGAAATGTTGTGATTGTGTCAAAGCTTTTGATGCAAAGAGGACTTAGTGATCCATGTCTGTATTTTGTGGGAGGGTTTTTAATTTAAAGGTGAATTTACATAAAATGTTGAAGTATGTCATTTCCATCAAAACACCATTTCATATGCTGATGCTTCTGTTTCATAGAAGGTATCTCCTGGCAGTAGCTCTGGATTACAATATCCGACATTACCTATGTCCACCAAAGCGATGGGGTGACCTGTGAGAAATTGTGAGGGGGCCATAGTGTGTCATGGGTGAGATATCTTACAGAGAAATCTAGAGAACTTTGGTAGAAAATGAGAACAGGTACCTCAGTAGATCATCTCCCGTGAAAAAAATGCAGTGGTGTCAAAGTAGTTCGTACTGTGGGTGGAATAGAACTTTTCTCAGCCATTCATATGAATACTAAAATATTCCACCAAATTATTTTTTATTAAAAAAATTAAAATGCATCTTTCTACATATACATTTAAAATACCCAAACCAAAACATTTTTCATCATATTAGATTCCTCACATTGACTCACGTGATTTTGGGTGGACGTGAACGCTCCAGTTATATGTGTTGAATGCTATTTCCAGCATGAAATGGCCTGCAATTCGCCAAGCATGTATTTTGAAACAAATTGATAGAATTTGCTACTTTAGAAGAGGAAAACATATCCAGTAATGCAATTTACAGATCTTTTCCTTCTACTGTTCTCTGTTTATCTGAACTTTTTTTTCTCTCAGCTGTTCCCTGTAAACACAAGCAGTGGGACTGAATTCTCAGGAGTCTCTCAGTGGTGTCTCTAGGCAGTTGCTTGAAGGATTTAACTGAAAAATACTAGTTGGCCAATATATTTGAGGTAGCAGGAAGGCTGAATATTTTCAGGAATATGGACATTTCGACAGTTTCGGAACAGATTGTCTAGTCCACAGAAATAATTTTTCTGCTATGGGTATTAAATACAGTAGAAAAAAAGAATTCTTCACCACTCTGGAAGGGCTAAAACGTTACTTGTATAATTTTAAAATTCTCTTTCCATTTCATAGCAAGTAAATATTGGTAAGTTTGAGCTAACTTGAGAGTGACCTTGCAGCTCACAAGCTAGAACACTATTTTGAACACAGTCAAACCTATTGTTACAGTAAAAAGGACAGCAACAAACCCAAAAGTGACTCAGAGCAAAAGGATAAGCACAGGAGAGCACTGCTTCATGGGTAGTTCTTTGACTTTTGCAGCTTTCTCTTTGAACTTTTTTTAAAAAACAAGACAAAAGACAAGCTAGAGAGGATGGAAAAAAAAGAGAAAAAAACGACTTATAGAACAGCAACTGTAAGAACACTCAGCAATAAATAATACTCAGCTTTTTGTAATTGAGTGTTCTTCCAGTTGATTAAATGTATCATATCTTTTCAGAATCACAGAATCACAGAATGGGTAAGGTTGAAAAAGCTGGCAACTCTTCTGCTTCCAGCCTTAGCTTCTTCCTGGTGAAACTTCGCTCCCCTCATGACATGAGTGGCATGGAATAAAAAAGTGCTAGAAACTCCACCCTTTTTCTCTGTAATCATGACATCAACCTAGAGCACATAGCACAGGATAATGTCCAGACAGTTCTTGAATATCTCCAGTGAGGGAGCCTCCACACCCTCCCTGGGCAATCTGTTCCAGTGTGTGGTCATGCACAGAGTAAAGTTATTCCTCATATTCAGCCGGAACTTCCTGTGCATCAGGTTTTGCCCATTGCTTCTTGTCCTGTTGCACGGCACCACCAAGAAGAGCCTGGATCCATCCTCTTGACACCCTGCCTTTAGATACTTTCACATTATGCTGAGGTGCCCTTTAAGCCATGTCTTCTTGAGGCTGAACAGGCCCAGCTCTCTCAGCCTTTCCTTGTAAGGGAAATATTCCATATCTTTCATCATTTTCATTGCCCTCCACTGAACCTGCTCCCAGGAGCTCCATGTCTCTCTTGTGCTGAGGGGCCCAGAGCTGAACACAGCACTCCCGATGTGCTCCATCAGGGCTGAGTAGAGGAGCAGGATCAACTCTCCCAACCTTCTGTCAATGCTCTTCCCAGTGCACCTCAGGACACCTTTGACCTTCTTGCCCACCAGGGCACTGCTGGCTCATGGAGAGCTTGTTGTCCATCAGGACACAGGTTCTTCTCCACAGAGCTGTTTTCCAGCAGATTGGCCCTCATCCTGTGCTACTGCCTAGAGTTTTTCTTTCCCAGGTGCAGGACCCTCCATTTGCCCTTGTTGAACTTCAGACAGTTCTTCTCTGCCCATCCCTCCAACCTATCAAGGGCCTTCTGAAGGGCTGCAGAGTCTCTGAGGTGTGGGCCACTCCTCACAGCTTTGTATCATTAGTGATGGCGATGAACAAGTGACGCACATCGTGTCATGGTAACCATTGTGAACATGTGTTATGATGCCTGTATGTGCAGTGCACACTTGTAGCATGGTACCTGATATTGTGTACTCAGTACAAAAGTTAATTTTTTATGAGTGTTTTAATGAATCGCTTTAGTGGGAATTAACAACATGCTATAAGTGCATGTTTAAATCTACTCCTGTTAATCAAAGCACTTAACTCTACATACACCTGTACCTCAAGCAAATTTTAAGCAAATTAAGCAGGATTTATGCAAATTAATATCACCAGGGTCCAGAACTACCAATCAAGCACCTGTGGTGAGGCAGTGTAAATATGCCTCAGATGGGACCTTGACCTAGCATGAGTATATATCTCCTGACACCTGAGATAGCTTGTTTAGCAGTAACTCTGATATCTTTCCATAAACCATCATTTTATCAAGAAAATTTATACTAAATCCTTGGTCTGTTCCTTAAACACAACTGGAATCATATTAACACTTTCTGAAATTATTCATTCCCCAGGTCAAACTGAGTACCTAGATTCTTTAGTTTACATGCACTCACCTGAATTTGGTAAATCGAGGTGTAGGGTACAATTATTGCATCAGATCCAAACTTGGTTATTTTTCAGAGGGAAGAAAAACGTGTATAGCTAAATTAAAGCCTTATATATTATTAATTGCTTTTAGATTCCTTGAAGGTAATAGGAGGGAAACACATTTTACTTTTGATTGCTAGTGTTTTAATTGTGCTGCAATGTAGACAATGCATTGTTTACATTGCAACACAAACCAGGCAGCTTTGAGAATGCCTTTTGTTGGGACTGCCAGTGGTATGTTGAGTTAATCTGCTAGTTATTACTCTGCAGTGTGCCCCTAGGATAAATTTTCTTAATCATTAAAATAACACATCTTACCGCTAGTCTGAGCTTTGCTGAATTCCACCTTCTGTTCTTGCTTTGTCTGCTCTATTAAAAGCCTTGTACTATCACTGCTTTAGCCATTTCTCAAATTTTTATGAGCTAAGATTCAAAAGACATCTGGACCAATAATAGTTTTACAAAGTCATCCAGCCAGACCTTGGTAATGTATGCAAAGTCAGGAACCTCATCAACAATCACACTATGGATGGCAGTAACCTTTTTAGGCATTGACTTAACAATTTAATAGCATGAATCAACATGTTGAGTCTCTGTCAATCAACAGCATGTGCACTGAATAAGAGATGCCAGGTAAATCTAGTGATGCTGGCTTTATATACATCACTGTTTGCTCTCCCTGTTGCAGTTCTATTTCCCACTCTTTGTTTATAAAGAGCAACATGCTGCCTCCTGGAAGGGAATAAAGCAGTAGTTTCACCAAATTCTCATGACCTCATCAGCTCACAGAATGGGTACAAAGGTGTCAACGGATTTTTGATTACAGCTTATTTGCAGTAGGTATAAATGCCTGTGCTGAATGGTTGCTACAGTGTCTGAGACAGGTTTGTTCTCTTCTGTTATGGTTTAAACCATTGCAGAGTAAGGTAAGATATGTTTTCTGAAATTATTAGGGTTTGGCTGTGCTGGAGTATTTTCTCCTCTTTTAATTGGGCCTATGAGAGACAGGAGCACCCAATTTTTCTTGTCTTTACAAGGCAATGTGTATTACAGCACACCAAAATTTTAACATTTTAAGAATTTTTTAAGTAGAGTCGTCAGTTGCTCTGATACAATATAAGAGTTATGTTCATTCCCTGAAGTGAACAAAACAAAATGGACAATAAATTAAAATCACCCAGTTAAAACCTTGTTCTCCTTTTCAGTCTAGTTTTACAGACAGTCTTGTAAAATGTTCTGCTACATGACTTAGCAAATAAATCTAAACAGTAGTTTGCAATTTTTAGAACCCATAACGTGAAGCCACACTTAAATTAGCTGTCACTTGAAATTTCAAGCAGCAGTAATGGGTTTATTCAAGATGCATGGGAGGGGAGAAGGTAGCTAGAGTTACTGTGATATAGACTTCTGATTAATAATACTTTTTAATGCCTGCTGCAATCATTCACCTTCATGGAGAGAGTGATGTGAGAGACTACATTCTGAAACACTTGTTAGATATTACAGAACTTATTTAGTAGCAGATCTGCTCTTGAAAATCTATGAAGGACAAATTTTAATGTCACATAATGTCTTTAATTCTCTAATTCATCCTTCTTCATATCCCATGACATGGATATTATTTAGATATTATTCATAGAAATTACACTAACTTTTAGAATTTTATAAAATACATATCACGTAGTTCTGAGGAGATCTCAGAGAAAAATAAAAAATTCTCGTTTTGACTCAGTTGTTAATTTGCTACACTTTTTAAAAATAGAAGTACTCTGTGTAACTCGAGAACAAAACTGAAAACCTGTTAGGTTTTTTTAAAGACTCATTTATTTTCACATTTTCTCTTCAAACCAGGTGTTTTTATCTACTAGAATTAAGAGTGAGACATACTTTAGTCCTAAAATGAGCTTTACAGAAAAGAGACATAAACACTTGTTTTAAGATAACAGTAAGAAGGACCTAACACACAGACTGCTTAAGAGCCTTCCCAGCAAATCCAGCCTATTCAAACCTGTTGGCACCACCCACTCAATGTGAGTGAACAAACATCCAGGCAAGTTGCAACTCTTCTCAGGCAGAGAAGTTGGATTTGGAATGTAGATATTGATAAAGGACACTATTTGAGTTTCTATTCATCCTTTTAGTGTAATCCCTTAACGCTGATAGGAATTTCTTGGAGTTTGAAAAAGATGAAATGGCAAGTCCTGCATCTCAGAATCACAGAATCATCTAGGTTGGAAAAGACCTCCAAGATCATCAAGCCCAACCCTTGCCTGGTCACCGACTTGTCAACTAGACTATGGCACTAAGGGCCATATTGAGACATTTCTGGATGTCTTCCAGGGATGGTGACTTCATTATCTTCCTGGGGAACCCATTCCAATGTTTAATAACCTTTTCCATGAAAAATTTCCTCCTCATGTCCAACCTGAACCTCCCTTAGGGCAGCTTGAGGCCATGTCCTCTCATCCTGTCACTAGTTGCTTGGGAGGAGAGACCAGCACCGTCTGGCTACAAACTCCTGTCAGGGAGTTGTAGAGAGTGATAAAGTCACTCTGGAGCCTCCTTTTCTCCAGGATAAACAGCCCCAGCTCCCTCAGCTGCTCCTCATATGACTTAGTCTCTTGATCTTTCACCAACTCTGTTGTCCTCCTCAGAACACCCTCCAGCACCTCAGTGTCTTTCTGGTAATGAGGGGCCCAGAACTGGACACAGGACTCAAGGTGTGGCTGCACCAGTGCTGAATACAGAGCCATCTGTGGATGAAAAATTGTATACACCAAGAAAGACTGTAAAAATGGCTTTGTAGGAAGGTGGCTTTGCAGTAAAGACCACAGGGAGCTGGGGGATAACAAGATGACCCAGAGGCAGTAATGTGCTCTTGTGGCAAACATGGCCAACAGTATAATGGGCTACATTAGGGAAGCATCACCAGTGTGTCAGAGGAGAGTATTCTTATTCTGTACTCAATGCTGCTGAAGCAGCATCTAAGGCTGTCTCTGTTTCTGGACTCCTGAGTACAAGAGGGAGATGGACATACTAGAACAAGTGCAAAGCAGGACCATGAGAATGATTAAGGGACTGGAACACCTAAGGTGCAAGGAGAGCTGAGAGGGATGTGGCTGTAAACCCAAACCAGAGAAATCTAAGGGAGATCTTATCAATGGGCGTAAATACCTGATAAGCAGAGTAAAGAAGGTGCCTGAATAAAAGACAGGAGACAATGGAGCACAAAATGAAATACGGAATCTTTGTTTAAATATAAGAAAAAACGTTTTATTCTGTGCAAGTGGTTGAGCAATGCAGCATGTTTCTCTGAGATGTTGTGGAGTCTTCATCCTTGAAGATATTAAAAATGACCACTGACCACATCTTCAGTGCCTGTATCTGCCTACTTAGAGAACAGACTCTTCCACTTAGCACGGGAGCTGGGAAAAATAGCAGCCACATCTGACAGAAGAGGAAAAAAAGAACCTGTTAAGTCCCTTTCTAAAAGATCTGGCTATTCTCAAAAGAAAATTCAGTCACAGTGAAAAGTGTATCTGTTGGACTGAATGAGACTACGCTTGAAGGAAGAGGAGGAGAACAGAAGAATCTGAATTTAGTATTCATCTAGTGAAGGAATAGAATATGACACCAGAGTTAAGAGATAAATAGTGTTTTGGAGAAATAAGAATGACTCATACCTAGAAAGCAATAGTACATAAAATATTTTGCAATCAGAGCATAGGCTGGAAGGCCCTGGTTTAAAAGATTTACTTGGAGAAACAATGGCATTTTTAAAAATCAAAGCCTGCTTACAGGTAATTCAAAAACAGAAAGGGAGGCTAAATTTATCAAATAAATTGTTTGCTGCAAATAGTTCTCCCAGTTCTTTCGTCTGTACCTAATTGGCTATCAATAATGCATGGAAATGCTGAGACACTAAAGAATCATGTAACAGGCATTCCATTATGTAATTAAGGATCATTAACTATATTAATGACTTTTCTAATTCTTACATTGTTAACTAATGAGTAATGCTTTATGTCACGAATACTTTCAAACTTCTCTGCACCAGTGAAAAAGATACATCTTGCTTATCTAACTTCTGCAGGTAATTCACACAAGAGATTTGGTCTGAATAAATCTTGAGGAAGCTCAAACAAAAAGCAGATGACTAGATCACACCACACTAGAGGATTAAGAAAAATAAAGATTGGCAAACCTAATATTTCTAGATAGTCACTAGAAAGCTTTCAGTGGCTCAAGGGGAAAAAATGTAGCTATATATGTGTATGGGCAGAATACATATGAGATGATAAACCTGCTGCAGAAGAACTGTAGGACTACCAATATGAAAATTGCAGATTTTAGCATCTGCCATGTGAAAGTGCTGGTCACATGAGTTAAATCTATCAAAGACTCACAAAATGTACATTGTTTGCTATAGAGAGAGTACAGTATTCTACCAAGAATGTCTAGAGAAGTTATGAGGCCTTATCCCTGGAAGTGTTCAAGGCAGGGTTGGATGGGCCTTTGAGTAGCCTGGTCTAGTGGGAGGTGTCCCTGCCCATGGTAGGGGGGTTGGAAAGATCCCTTTCAACCTTTTGACTATAGAATTTTTTTTGAGGAGGTCTGGGTCTTGAGAAGCACAGGCAGCTGAATTCATGGGATGTAACCTTAACCTGTGTGTTGAATCCAAAGGTTCAAACTTCTGGCTCTACTGAGAAGAAATTCCATAACACAGGCATGTGGTGATCTGTTTCCCCATTGCTTTTCCTGTCCCAGATTGTTCCTCCCCCCGTTCCCTTGCCCCTAGGCCTGGCCACTCCCTCGGGTTCTCCCTATCGGTGCCTGTACCCCAACTCCACCCATGTATTGCCCCTGAGCCCCTGAGAAACCCCCCCTGTGCCCGGACCATGAGGTCTTTCTGCCTCTGGGGATCACCGGCACAAGATGTAACCTTTAAAGGTTCTCTGAAACCCTCAGGGAGGGACCCTTCTCGCCTCCTTCGCCGTCACTGTGTTGTAGAGCTGATAGCTGGCCAGAGCAAGAGTGCGGGGCCGTCCGAAAAGGACTGCGGGAGGACAGAATGGCTGCCCTGCCCTACGCAGCCCCACTGAGCTCTCAGGGAAAGCTGCAGCTTGCTAAACTAAACCTAGCACTACAACACAGACATGGGTAAACATAATGAATATTCTTTGCCTAATAAGAAGAATATTTAATCTATTCATGCGCAAGTTATTTACGAAGGGAGAGAAATATTTCTGGTTTATAGGTTGAAAAGCAGAGACCAGTGAGCTGAAATGTTTTGTCAATGGTCAGTAGGGTGGACTTGAAAGAAAAAAACATCACATCTAAATCTCATATCCCAGTACCAAATTTGCAGCTTTGTAATAATTTTTGCATAATGTAATTTTGTTTGTACACCTAAGCAAATAAATAAAAATGTTACAACAACACTTTTGCAATGTGCTTATCAAGAATATTTCTAATAGTATTTTTTTCCTTAATGATTACCTTATAGAATGGATGGTGAGCTTAGGATTTTGTATTTTTTCCTTTTTTTGTTTATCTTTTCTTATATTTTCTTAATGACTGAACTTACAATCCTTTTGTCTGAGACAAGAGGTTTCACTATGTTCTGCTGCTATAGCTGTTTTGTGGATCTGGGTTTTTTCAGCTTTCAATACAGTGTTCCAAAGCAATATCAATGTTCCAGAGTTACTTTGCATTGTTTGCAGCTCCTGTGTAATTAATTACTAACCAATGAATAACTCAGAGTTGATGTTAGCTCTGTAAGTTTAATTTTTTTTGTAGGAATTGCTCAGACACTACAAATTTTTCTTAAATTTATGATTGTGGCAGTGAGCAAATCGCACAAAGATGTCCTATTTCAGAAGAATGCTTAAATATGTGCACAGTATGATTAACATGCATAGATCCCCTTGGCTGTACCTTTACATGTGTCTTTGTTGACACATTTTTCATTATTTGTCTTTAACAGTGGCATTTTCACAGGAGACCTTGTTTATTTTTAAATGTGAATCAAATATCTAACTCCTACAGTCCATCTGAAAAGAATGTCTCCAGTCTATATGTTGCCAATACAACAATTTTTAAGTTTTATTGAAAAATATTCATCATAAAGTGAGTTAGTTGCTTCTATTCAAGAAATATTTCTGAATACACAATCGTGGACCTTTGTAAATCAAGCCCAAGAAGGATTTTGCGTATCAAATACTGTTGTGACTCTCTGAACTAATTTCGTTGTTGCTGTTTTCTAGATATAGAGGAGCAAAGTGACAAGTGTACATTTCCTACCACCAGGGATCTGCATATAGTTCTCTTCAACATTAAAATTATTTTCTCCTCTAACTTAAGTAAATAGTTGTGATAACAAAAATTGATGATTTCTATGTGTTGCCAAGTGAAAGCAATATTACAGGGATGCTTGTGTATTTTCACTAATTACTTCACTGTAATTTTCACTAATTACTTCTGACCCACAGAAAAATGAATCTGCTTTAGAACACATTTTATACTGGAAAAATCTTCATTGTGGCTTCCACTTTGTTTTCTTTATCTTTCTCTCTAGCTTAACAATATTTTTAAGTCCTCTGAGAGCCATGTCATCTTATGTGCATCATCCAGATAAACTGTGTGTTGTGGTTCAACTCTGGCTAAGCGTCAGGCATCCACGAAAAACTATTCACTTATTTTCCTCTGCTATAGCTGAGCAGAGGAGGGGGAATTAAAATAAAAAGTTCATGAGTTGAGATAGGGATTAGGGGAAAAACACTTTAAGGCAAAACAGGTTCAAAACTTAAGCAGTATAAAGAAAATTTATGAACGGAATTAAAAGTGAAAAGGATAACGAGAAATAAAATAAACCTTCAGAACACCTTTCCTTCCCAGTCCCTCCCTCTTTCCCACTGACTGTGCAAGGAGACAAAAACATGGGGTTTTGGTCAGTCTTTCACTTTCTAAGAATTTTTCTTCAGTTCGTTCAGGGAAAGGAGTTCTTTCTTCTGTTGTGCTGTGGGGTCCTTCCCATGGGAGACAGTTCTCTATGAATTTCTCTGGCATAATTCAAATTTTCATAAACAGCAGCCCACCTGACCTGCTGTAACTTGAGTCCCTCCCACAGGCCAAGCAGTCTTCCCACAACTGCCTAGCGTGGGTCATTTTAGTTCATTGGGTTTAGTCTTTTAAGGATGAGCTGTTCTAGTTTGCAAGCAAGGGTTCTCTTTCTCTATCTCTAGAAGCAAGGGTCATCTCTCTCTGTTAGAGTTCCTCACTAGATTACAGATTTTCAGCATCCACATGCTCCAGCATGGGCGCTCTTCCTCATGGGCTGCAAGTGGATCTCTGCATCCCCCCTCATGACTTACAGAAGAATTTCAGCTCTGACGCTTGAATCACTTCTTCCCCCTCCCTCCTTTCACTGACCTTGGTGCCTCCATGTTGGTTCTCCTCACATGTCTTCACTTTTCCTTTTCTCTGGCTTGGAAGAAAATTGTTAATCTGTAGGTATTGTTCTCAAGTTCTATCAATTGAAAAGTTCTTCTAGAGCTTCACAGTGCTGAAAAGGTTGATCTTGTCTGTGCTTCGTGTCAGGGAATTGCTCACTGTGTTTTCATCGCTGGCACGTGGTCCCTGCTGGCATTGCACAGGCAGCCTTGGCAGCGTAGTCTCGGCCTCAGGAAGGCCCCGACTGTGCGGTCCCAGCCTCGGGAGGGCCCCAGCCACACTATCCTGGCCTCGAGAAGGCCCTGGCCACAGGACCCCAGGTGGGATGGGCCCTGGCAGCCACCTCACCACCCCTCAGGAGAAGAAAAGAGAGCATCCCACGGTTTTTCCTTTCTTAAATATGTCATCACAGAAGCATTACCAACTTGCCTAATTGGGCTAGTAACCTGCCCATTGTCAGAGCCTACAGTGATTGGCTCTGTGCCGGATGTAGAAGTTTCGAGCAGCTTTTCTCCCACCCCCACCAAACACCAGGCTGTGTTAAACCAACACACTGTGTCAGAATAAGTTATTAATATTCTAGCAACAGTGTGAGTATCCATCCCAGGGGTGTGGGAAAAGGCAAGGCTCTTTTGGACAACATTATGCTGGATAAGAAATTCAAAGACACTGCCAGTAAAGAAAGAACTTTAATTCTGAACCTGGGTGATAGTGAAACACTGCCAGGGTAGGACACAAAAACAAGGTAGCTGTTTTGTCTACTGTTTACTTGAAAGCAAGATCTCCGACACAGCTTTTGGTGCTGCTAACCCTTTGAGCATGGAAAGCTTGAAGAATGAGACAATTTTTAACATCAGCTCTTTTCAAACAGATTTGACTTAGTTTATTTCCAATATAGCTGGAGGCTGAATCATTCTTTCACTGGCTACTGTCATAAAAGACAAGACATTCTAAACTGGCATGATCTGATTTTCCTGAGTTTCATTACCACCAAGTCTTTGATACCAGAAAGCAAGTAACCCTTCAGACAGGAGTGGAAAGATATAGAGTTGTAGATACAGGTTCCTCTTAAAGCAGGGTCCAAAGATCAGAAATATCTTGCTGGCTTGGGAAATAAGTGCTCATAAAAAACGACATCTGCTTTTGACAAAATTACTGAAAGTTGGTGCACGGATGAACAAGAAAACAGATTTTCCCTTAATGATGTCCCTAGATTCTTAAGTCTAGCAGGTGGCAAGATTCTTACTTGATTTCAAAGGATATCTCACATACAGGTGCTGAAACACATTTTTTAAAGCCCTGGAAACAAGAGCTTAAAAATTCAGCATCAAAAAAGCACCTGTAAATCCTCCACAGATATCTCATTCTCAAATATAGCACAAGAGCATTCATCTAATGCAGAGCCTACTTTTTCTTGTGTAGCTCAGAGTGCTTGTAAGTGCGTTACAACTTGGAAGTAGTCATGTAAGATCGCAAAGGTCTACCATCTACATCAGCTGGATTACTTTAGGACTTGGAAAGTAGGTAAGATGGCAAGTATTTCTAAAGAAAACAGCCATTCTTGAAGACATACACAGAAAAATGCATACTGAATTCTTTCAAAATTGGCAGCTGGTGAACTTGTTGAGAAAGACCCTGAGGGCTAATGGTTTCTCCTAAGTATTTTTTATTTTCATCTTAGTAGTCCTTATTGACAGAAATGTTTTTAATGTGTATTTTCAATTACAATTTAAGGAAACCAGAAACATAGTATTGTAGTATTCTTTCTACAGGAATGTGAAGCTGGCAGAGCTGAGCCCATCCATGTCTTTTGGCCTAAAAGCTAAGTACAAAAGAATGAGATACATTTACCTAAACTACTTAAATGATATCTAGGGTAATTTTAGAGTCATTCAAGTACTCAATCTGACCTTCAGAAGAATGTAGGTTTATCTACAGTGGTGTGTCATATCTGCCATAACAGAGTAGATATATTGGACAGCTTAAGGTATCTCAAATGTCTGTGTTTGGGCAAATTATCCCATCCTCCTACTGAAAGATAGTTGGCTAAGTCTGCCAAAGTTTGTTTAAGATTTCTGATAGGCTGAACAAATTTATTTTGCGTAGCCATATGCAACAAATGTTTTCCTGAAGCACTGACCTTATCAGGTCTGTGGTGATGCAGTTCCTTTGCAGCCGTGCTATAAATCTGGTAAATCTACAATATTCGAAGCATTGTGTGTAAACTGCCCAGCTGGCACGTTCATGCCCAGCTGGTTTTGTATTCCTTGAAGGGATTTACCTCACTGTACAAAAGTTATCTACTGCATGTACTTGTATTTCAGTCTGGAGATTTTGGGCCTGGGAGACCAGAAGATGGATCTTACTGGTAATAACTGAAGCAAGAAAGACTCTCAGTGCCTTGACTTTTTCCAAGGCCTTTTCCACTCAGTCCTTTGCTCCACTGAGCAGTGGGGATCCCTGTACTCACACTCTCCTTAGTTTTATTTTGCTGATGACATAGCTATAGAAATTCTTTTCATGCTCCTGAAATCCCTACCTGGATTAATTTCCAGATGAACTTTAGCTCTTTTAACTCCATCTGTGCATACTTGAGAAGTGCCTCTGTACTTCTGGGCAACCTTCCTCTGTTTTTGCTTCTGTACAACACCACCACAGGTGTTTATTTTAAGTCAGAGTTACCTGTTCATCTAAACAGTGTTCTGTGTTGGCCTGGCCTTTCTGACTTGTAAACCTTTATCTCACAGAACAGGTCAGGGTGAAAGGGACAACATTGGGTCATCTGGGCCAACCTCCCTACTCAAGCAGGATCATCCCAGAGCACAGGGCACAGGATTGTGTCCAGTGAGGAAGAGTGCACAACCTCCACATGACGTGTTCGAGTGCCTGGTCACCTCCAGGGTAAAAAAGTGAAAAATGTAACCTATTCTGCCTACTTATTAACTAGATTTATCAAAAATGTAACACACAAAGCCAGTGCAGACTGGTTGTGTGTATTTATATTCAAATAATCAAGAATCAACATCTTTATTTGATATTTATAATTCTTCTATTCACATAGTTATATTAATGCTATAAACTTTCTGTCAAAATAAAACCACTTTTAGAATCTTTTGTCCTTTCTTCTACAATGAGAAAGGGTATTTTTGTTAAAGAGACTGCAATGGAATAATTAGTGCCTCCTTACCTTGTGTATTGCCCTCTCTATGCAGGAGTTACACACAATTTAAAACATCAATAAGAAGTAAATTCTTGCAAATTACTATTCTTTCCTCACTATCCAATAATTTGCTAGAACCAATAACAATGGTGTCAGAGTGTAACCTTGGATCAGTCCTGTTCTGTAGTGAACCCATTAATTGTTTGCACAATACTAATCCTTTAAGAATACTCAACAAGCCCATGCTAACTCCTTCAGCTTTTTTCTTACCTCTCTTTATAGACCTGAGTGTTCTATTTCTCCTGGTGTTAATGCTCCTGAACACCAAGCAAACGAGAAAGAAAAGAAAAGCAAATTTAGCCAACTAAAATCTTGAGCTAAGTGAGCTATTATCACAGCATTGATATAAAATTGACTACTCGGATGATAAAAGAAAAATTATGATGACATCCTATTTCAGTTCTACTGCCTTACTATTTAAATCAGTGAAAATGAGAACTCCAGAATTTGGGGCAAATGCACATATGTGCATTTTCTGAGTCCTTGCTTGAATATCCTGAGTATATGTCTTCTTCCAAGACTAAGCAAGCTTTATTTTTGGAGATGAATTGATTTCTCAGGTCCAGGAATATACGTGGCCTGCTCAAAAGTAGGTTTGGAGGAAGAATTAGCAACTACATCTTTTCTTTCCAAGTAAATGTATTAACTAAGTACACAGGCAGAAACAGCATCTCCTTATATTGTTCTGAACCATGACGGAGAACTGAGATGTCTTCAGTGATCTCACATTTGCTGTGAGGTGTATACATGCACTCAGACAGCTGCTGTGAAGCTGCCAATATGCAGTAGCATGTTACCCTGCAGTAACTCATTTGTGTTTTGAAGCCAAGTGTCAACAGACTTAAATCAAGCGGTTCTGCCTGTAAATTGAGAATCCCACCTGCCGAATGTGACACCCCCCAGCTGATAATGTGTAGCCCAGTTCTCAGGGAAAAGGTGAAGTGTTGTGCCAGGTTTGTTGTGATTTGTTGCCTTCTTTACTGTTGCTCCATGCTCATTTCATAGCAAAAGTATGGTTTTGAAGGATGAAGAGAATGAGAAGGTGTTTCCTACTTCCACTCACGTCAGAAAAACTTTTCCATGGCACGGTCATATTGTGGATAGAGCTTTTGGTTTAAAGTGGAATTTGAGAAAGGAGAATGAAATAGAGATTGAGAAACAGAATGAAAAAAGGGTTTGGGTTGAAAGGTACCTTAAATATCATCAAGTTCCAACCCTCCTGCCATTGGCAGGGACACATCTCATTAGGCCCAGTTGATAAAAGCCCCAGCCAACCTAGCCTTGAACACCTCCAGGGACGGTACACCCACAGCTTCCCTGGGCAACATTCCATTAATTATTTATTTTCTCTTTTTCCTAGTTCTGGTCAGGACAGGGAGGATGACAGCCAGAATCCTGGGGTTATTAAATACCACCTCACACCATGCAGAGGGGGGATGGAGGGGTGGGTTTTTTCCCCTGGCTCATGATGTTGGTTGTTTCAGTGAGAATGCCACAAATTAGAGAATACTATCCCAAAGCACAATACTCATGAAGAAGCATTTGACTGGTGAGGTGAAGTTCTGAGGAAATTAATATAATTGTGTGCATGCACAGGTCTCTTCATCCCTTTAGCAAAGAGAGAGTACCATGCCATACTAGTACCAAAGGAAAAGTGGTTATCTTTCTATCACAGAGATTTGTATTCATTTGGAATAACTTTCACATTCTTCACTAACAAATAATCTCTTCCTTATGTGGGAGAAGGTGGTAAGTGAGGAATAACGAAAGGATAGTAAAAGGAGATGTCTAGATAAGATTGGTTCTGTATTTATAGCTGTGTGTAAATTAACATCTGTGAATTTCATGATGAACACCACTTTTTTTGGAAGAATTCTATTCACTGGTGTTCTCAAAGATGAATTTCATGCTTTGTATTTAAACATCATGTTGTTATCATGGAACAAGTGGATTTTATTTTGTAATTGAAAGAAGTGATAGAACTGTAACTTCACACTTAAAAAAACAGAACTTCACAGAACAAAATACAGTTGCTAAATGGACAGTAGAGTTAAAGGCACATCAAGACTGAATTTATAAGCCTTGCTAAATTTTTTTCCAAATTCTGTTTTGGTGCTATGGGTTTGGGGTTTTTTTGCTAATGGTACTGTGATATTCTATGAACTATAAAAGCACTTGCAAGTGAAGCAGCTGACTGCACAGTCAGACCAAGGCAATATTTCCACCAAAACTTGAAAATCTGTATTGACAGAAATCTACTAAACTAAAAAAGTTTCTCAAAAACATCTTTGATGCCCTTACATACAGACAGCAGTACAGGGATTTTTGCAGTAGAATGTGGGGTTTTCATGAACAATGGCTGAAGATGAGTCAGAAACGTGGCCTTGCAGCAGTGAAAGCCAATTGTAATAGCAAGGGTTCACTCATCAGCATGAGGAAAGTGCTTTTTCCCCTCTCTTTGGTACCTGGGAAGTGTCTGCAGTATTGTGCCCAGTTTTGGTCTCCCCAGTACAAGAAAGACCTTGGCATTCTGGAGTGAGTCCAGAAGGGACATCACGCAGATTAGGGGGCCAGAGCACATAATCTGTGAATGATGGAAATCTGGGAAATGTATTTTTTTCAATATGAAGATCGTCACAGTTTTCCCAGAGAAGCATCTTGGTCCTTGGAGATATTAAAATTTAATTTTATAAGGCTGTAAATAATCTGATGTAGCAGAAAACTGGTCCCACTTTGAGCTTGGGAATAGAACTTGTAGAATAAAAAGGGCTTTTTGAATTTAAAGTGTTCTTTGAGTCTCTTTAGCCATATTGTTACAGTTAAGAAGAGCCCTGAACTTGAAGAAATAAATACCATGAAGGTGGTAACACATGTTTTTGAAACCTTTTCCAGAAAAAAGTGTAGCAAAGCAGATGAAGCATAAGACCTTCCTCAACAGAAGAGTGAAGTTAAGAGAACACAAGACAGTAGACTGTATGCAAATGGATACCTATGGTCTATACTGCCCATGAATGAATCAGTAGCAATTCCTAACATGCTTTAAGTTACTTGCCAACTCAGATTTATACCAGAGTGTGAAGGGATAAACAGCACAACATTTTTAAAAGCAGCTGAATGACTAGCAAAGAAATCCATATATTTTTTAAAGAGTTTGAATAATGAAATAGTGGATTAACTCAAATGCATAGGAGCGTACAGACACAGATACTTCCATGAAAAGCCTACCAGTGTTGATAGAGTCAGTAGGAAACAGCAAGTGTCATCTAATGCAATACTTTTTGAGATCATTGATCATTCCAAAGCACCGGGCACAAAATCAGTGCCAGCACAGCTACAACAAGATATTCACTTAGTGAATAAAAATGAACTTAATCAATGTGCAGGTGTAAAATTCTGATGTTTAGCCATTCTATGTGATGAAGAGAAACTAATCATCATCAGCTGCTACTGGATACCAAACTCGGATGGCTCTCTGTGGAAGAGCACTCTGGAGTCTGACCTACGGGAAAAAGTTCAAGTGCTCTTGATAGATAAGTCAGTCTTGAACACCTCCATGACAAACAATTTCTTGCACATCTGGTTTCCTCAAGTAAGATTTTCAACAAGCTGTCTTCCTTCCACTTGCTATTCTGGAAGAGCAATGAGACAATATGATGTTAGCTACAAGGCAGAGGGATTTTAGGGCAAAACAGATTGATTTTCAGAAATAAATCTTCTTCCAGAAGTGCAGGGTTTACAAGATTTCTGTTGTTGTAACCTCAGGGATCAGGGTCCCCACCTTCAGAAATGCTATCAGGAAAGATGTTGCCATCTATTTAAATGCACTGAAAAGGAAGTCTGGATTTGGTTTTTTTTGTTTGTTTTGTTGGCTTTTTTAAAAATAGATGGAATGCTTATACAGCTGGATGTGAAATCTGTTCTTTTCCAAAGCTATGACTTCACATCATTTGTAAGTAAATCTCCTCAGTAACTGTAGTCTTCCAATGTCATATCTTAGAAGTGAGGTCTGGATGAGTTTGAGGGAAGAGTTTATTGAAATATGTACTAAATTACTACTACTTTCATTACTTCTTATCTCACCATGCCCTGAGCAAAACTGACTCTTTAGCAATGAAATCGAAGCACAGGAATTGGTTTGTAAGTGTCAATGTTTTACCATTATGCCTTGGAGCCATCAAGAAAGGCAGGCACAAATCTCTCAAGAATAGGCTAGGCATGACTGCACATTTTCCTCATTTTTAATAGGAGTAGTACATTCACCATTTGAAAGTGTTCCTTTTTGACATGATTTATTTATTTTTAAATGACCTTTTATGTCTTTTTCTCTGTGGAAGCTCACAATTATCAGATTACCAATGAGACAGAGTGCCAACAGTTTTCAAAAGTGAAGGTTGGTAGCAGAAACAGAGACACTGTAGAAGATCACTAAGATTTCATCAAAACTATTGATTTTGCCCAGGACCAGGGCTGAGACATCTCAGCTACACAATTTCAACCCAGAGCCCTGACTATGAGTTTTTAACACCACTTCCCTTTTTGTCCCATCTGGTTTCATGCCTTGAGCCTGTGTCAGAGCTGATACTTTTGGCACTGTGAAGTCTAGAAAACTAAGATCTTATTCAGGATTTTGAAACTGGAATTTTTCAACCATGGAAATTTTGTGAACCTTTGCTTATTTCAGAAAGCATCTGTGAAGTAGAATGAGCACTTTCTGAACAAAAGTTTTGTTTGCATCAGTCCAAACAACTATTGTCTAATTCAGCTCTGCAGATTTCAACTCTGCAATCACTGGAGAGTTTGCACAGACAATCAGTAAATTCTGTCGGAGACTTGCAAAACCTGACTGGACAAAGTCCTAAGTAGCATAGACTTTATTCACTGTTGACCCTGCTTGAGGTGTAGCTTGGACCAAACACTATGTTCTTGGACTACAGACACAGTGATTTCCCAGTAACTGATTCTGTAATCCCTCTTTGGGATCATCAGAATCCACAGTAATATTATGAGCCTCTTTCTTTTGCAGGATATTGTCAAAAGTGAAACCTATTTCTTGACATTGTTACATAGGAGCAAAACACTTCTGAGACTAACCACTTATTAATGCTTGCTATAAAAAAAATTAAAAACATTATCTGAGTTTTCAATTTAGACTTGTAATTTATTTTCTTAAATAAAAAAAAGCAAAACAAAGCAAAAGGAATATTCATACCAATGAATTATGAAACATTAAAATACAATTTTGGCCCCATAGTATCCCTTCTGAAGAGTGCTCCAGCATTTACAGAAAGGGGTGAAAATATGCCATGTTTGCTGAAAATTGACTCCAAGTCCTGGCTGCCAGCTGCCATCAGAGACTGCAAGTAGCTTATAGGCTTGTGTTGAATACACACTTGCAACAGAAACCGTCTTGGAGATACAGTGACATTAAAGGTCATGTAATAAAAAAGCTTCTGTCCTCATCTACTTGTGACTCAAATCCTTGTCTATTAATTATGTGATTTAATAAAAGTAATTGGCATTGTTATGTTAATTTATTTTATTCATATTTATTTTCAGTAATTTTCTTGACCTCTATGTTAATCCTTCCAAGTGAAGGTAATAATTGCCATAAAGCTGTCAATGCCTTTTTTTTTTAACATATCCCTTCTCTTTTAATTAAAGTGAAATGTAAATATCTAGCTAAACACTCAATTTATTTCCCCCCACTAGACCAAGAGAGAAAACAGCTTTTCTTTTTTTATTTCCATTTTTTTTCAACAAGCTTTATGCTAGGTAATCTATTTTACACATTATGTACATTTAGCCTTAACAGCTGTCATATTTTTTACCTAAGAAAAAGATATTCTATGAATAAAGCTTTCCCAAAAACTTGTTTGTCAAGAGGTGCAGTGAGACTTCTTTAAATGTGAAATGGGTGAACCTAAACAAAAATGAATGCATGAGAGCTGGAAAAAACAAAAATTGGTAGAGCATATATATATAGGACAGAAGTTCTCATATTTCATCAGCTCAAAGTGTGATGTCAGTCATATGTTAATAGCCAGAAACTACAATTTTCAGACTGATTGGCCTTTACACACACACTGTGAATTTGCCATTGTGCTTCATGCTGCAGAACTGAGGCCATCATCTTGCTTTTTATTAAGAGTAAATCTTTTAATAGACCATCTAGGAAAAAGGCACAGTATAATGTTTTCTCATGTTTTCTTCATAAACATACAGAAATTGCTTCACAGTCAAAAAAACAATACTAATGTTAGTAACAAAGAAATAAATTATAACACTTGATCACCTTTAAAATCACTCAACTAAGAGACACACTACTGCTCAGTCAGGCTTTCTGTGCATTAAGAATTTTGCGCTGTCCAAATTTTGCCTAGATATTTTGTTCCGCATTAACTTTTGGATTATTTTTCATTTGCTAGATTCCCACTTCCCTGGATTAAGATAAAACTGCATAGCAGGCATAAGAGATTTTCCTCACAGCTTGACTTGAAGTACTGAGGATAAAAAAAAGAGACAAAACAGAAAAATCCTCCCTTTTAAATAGAAGAGAGCATTTACTATTTAACAACATAAGTGCTATGTTTTTTAAAATGAGGCATTACTATTATGAAAAGCAATTTTTTTTGCCTATTGTATGATTAGGTGTACTTTATAAGGAGCACTGCTGCAGGAATTGCTTTTAAGTTCACAAAAGGCTTTCCTCTGGAAGTGTAAAAAAAGTTACGGAACTCAGATATCAAGGCTCATGTGTGTATATTGTATTATATGGAACATAAAGTTGTGAAGCAGAATTACTGTGAGCTCAATAAAATAGTGAACAAACAGTGGGTATCTTTGACTTGGTCATGCTTTAGAATTGAAATTTGTTTTCAATCCTGAAATAATATTACTTTCATGGTTTTATTTCACTCTTAACAAAAATGGTTTGGAATGATTTATGCTACCTTAAGCAACTATATGCTTCCAGTTGTAATTATCTATCTTTTTAGATGGGAATTTTAAGATTGTTTTAGAAAAAAATATTAATTGGAAAAGGAGAACAAATATTCCAAACATTCCCTTCAAACTTGAAATTTAATGTGGGTGTAGCTCCACCCAACTGGAGCCCTGCTGAAGAAAAGGGAGCTGGCATAATTGCAACTCATTTAGAAATGCTAGCATTGACATTGATGATAGTGTACAAAGGATAAAATTACATCACTTTCACTGATGACATGGAGTCTGTGGCTCTTCCTTTTCTGTAAAGTAACTTCCTTGATTTCTCTTGTCTGTCATCCATTTAATTCAACAGTTTGAATAATTTGAATAAATATACTCATTCAAATATATGTTTTCCAGGTTAATTACATTGGAGCAAAGTCCCATTTTAGAAAGAAACTCAAGACAAGACTTTTAAACATACCTAAAAGGCCAAAATATATATGTATATGTGGGATTCAAGAAGAAGCAAATTTAGGAAATTAGGCATTTTTTTAAGCAATAAAGAATTACTTCTCATAAAAACTTGAAAAATCTAGAGTCCAGACACGTGGAAGTCTTGTTATAGCAATGGTTATGACTTTCACATATGTCTGAATAAATACATGTGTCTATATATCTACATAACCTAAATAAATACACATAGAGTTACACATGTTATGTACACATCAGCTCATATGATGTGTACATACGTAGGGCTTAATTCTTTAAAGTGTGGCTGATAATGACACAAATAAGAAAATCCTTAAGTCAGCACAACCTTCAAGCACAAGCAGTAACTGGGTTTTAAATTTTTATATTCAGATTTCTGGAACAATTATCACCTCACCTGGGTATTCTAACAAGTTAATCAGTAGCTGAATTGAAATCCTCATCAACACACTATGTAATTTCATTGAGAGTATCTGCTAACTCAGATCAACTCAATTAATCTCTAGTGAAATGAAACAAAGAAGCAGATGGTAATGTGTTTTAGTCAACACCGACTTTTTATTCTGCATACATTTTTAAGTACACTATTCCTAGGCATTACTCCTAAGGCATTGAGAAATTGCCTTACTTTTAATCTAAGGCTTTAAATAGACACCAATAAGACACACTTATATTCCATTTTGTCAGTAATGATTACAGTTTTTCAAATAAAACATTTCCCTTAGGCTCAGTTCTGCATGATACTTATCCTGACACACCCAGTGATTTCCTGAGAGCAGCAACTTCAGGATCTGCCTTCACCACCACCTTGGCACAGAGGGCATGTCCTATCCAGTCAGCTGCACTAATATGTAGTAGAATGCACTAAGCACTGCTTCACGTGCTAACAGATGGTGATCAGTAAGGATGCATTTGATATCCCCTTTTCCATAATTCTTCAAAGTAAGGGTTTGGCATGCTAAACTGCTTTTTCTTCATCCTTATGCAGAAAAAATAAAGGTAAATCTCTCAATCCACATGATCCTGAGAGCAGCAAGACTCTCTCAAGTCTGGTGGTCAAGGCAATTGAAACGGAGGTTAAAATATGAGTGCTGAGCTTGTTTGTAGTATTTTTTATAGCTTCAAGCTGTACCAAGGGAGGTTCAGGTTGGACATGATGAGGAATTTCTTGATGGAAATGGATGTTAAACATCGGAATGAATTGCCCAGAATGATGATGGAGTCACCATCCCTGGAGGTGTTCAAGAAATGACTGGACGTGGCAGTTAGCACCATGGTGTATTGGGTTGACCCTGAGTTGATGGACAGTCTTTAAGACCAATTACGCTTCTCACAATTTACATATTTAAACCGCACAGAAAGGCGGGACTTCCCCTTTTGTTGGAGCTCGCCTGCTGGGGGGGCTCTGAGCCTCCCGGCCCCGCCGGGCTGGGCCGGGGCCACTGCCCCTTTCCCCCTTTCCCAACGCTGCGGCACGGACCCTGGGTGGCTGGGGGGACTGCCCCAGAGCCACAGGCAGCTAAAACCAGCCATGGACTGCTGACAGCTAAACCCATCCAGCGCGGCTTCTGGGGACCGGCGGGTCCCTCTCCTCTCCATGCGGAGCCGGCGGAGTCAACGGGAGCCGGCAGAGCCTCCTGTCTGCAGCCAGCACACTTCGTGCTGAACTGAAGAAGACACCACGCAGCCAGCAGCACAAAGGGAGCGAGGCTTTCCCCACCGTAAAGCCCGAACAAAAACACTCTTCAGCATGGCGGTGTCAGAGTCAGAGAGAAAGAGAAGTGAGTCCCGTGGGACGGAGCTGGAAATGGCGACGGGAGAAAAGAGGGCGGTGCCACGATTCTGGCGCGCAGCTTAAAAGAAACCTTCTTGCATGCCGTGGTAAGAAACTGTAATACCACAAACTGTTTGTCTCTTTAATCCATTTGAAGAACATGGGGGGATGGAGTATCTTCGTGTGCCTGTGAAGATTGTGAAGAATGCCTATGCCAGGCTATATAGTAGTAAGAGGCTGTTAGAGACTTGTGGCGAAGAAGAGCCTTTGTGTGCAGGCCAAAAGAACTTATCCTTAAAAAGATGAATAACCCCATGTGATGGCCCATGTTTTGTAGTGTGAAGGAACTGTGAGATTTTTCATGGGAGAGATGTTCTACACCCAGCAGATTGTTTGTTTCCGGGCGGATCTGCTGTTAGTGGCAGTTTGGGAACCACGTGCAACTGAAGGAAAAACCCTTTTTTCCCTTAAGCATAAGAGAGAGACTTTTCAAGAACTGGAACACTGACTAACATCCCATGTTCTGTTATCCCTTGTGTGAGCTAGGTAAAAGGAGAGAAGTGCTGGCTGGAGGGGGGGGGGGGATTTGCTCTAATTTTGTTTTGTTATTGTCTCTTTACTTTTAATTCTATTAGTAATAAAACTCTTTCATTGTACTGCAACTGTTTAAGGTTTGTGCCTGCTTTGCTTTTCTCCTAATTCTTATCTCACAGAAGGAAAATAAGTAAGTAATGAATATTTTGAACCAAAACCACTACACATGGTCTCATTGGTGAGGTGATCAGTCAATGATTGGACTTCATCTTGGAAGTCTTTTCCAACCTAGATATTTCTGTGGTTATTTATAAATTTTGCGTATATGCATTTATGACACCAACATTTATACATGCATTTATGATACCAAGATTAAAATACAGAGAAATGGGCCAGGAGGGAGGGTTGAAACCTTTTATTTCCTATTTCCACCCACTTGCCATAAGTCAAGGACTTCACTCATGGTCCAGCTCTTGTCATCTTGATTGCTTGCCCCAACACTGCAGCAGCCGTGCCAGGAGAACTGGGCTGCGACCCATGTCACAGGAACATCTGCAACCTTGAGGTCAAGGCAGAATTGGAGATGTTGACACACAGTTTTAAATATGGTCACATTGGGAAATAAATTAAATCCAGCTTCCAAATTCATGATTTATGTTCTGCCTATGAGTGTATTTATAACATACAAAACCAAACAGACCCAACAACTGGACAAACCCCTCCTTTTTCTAATGTCTTTTGGAGGAAATTACTGAAACTATTCTTTGAGATAAATTTCCTTGTATGCTGAGTTTGATTTCAAAATGGCTGTAGCAGTTTGGATCCATCATGTGAAATAGATTAAAGATAATTTTCTGAATCCTGTCTGTTGTAAGGTCTTAAGTAGCTGATGTTTTGTCCAGGACAAGCTGAGAAACAAAATCCATGTGTATAAAGAAACAAAATATATAATTCAAATAGTAGATGCTCTGCAATTTAAACCATCTTCAAAGTGAGGTGACAGCTAAGGATGGGCTATTTTATGTCAAAATTTTGGCTCCATAGTTCATCTGTTTATGTAGAGCTTTACAGGCATTATGTTCTTACTGCCATCCTTACTATGTTTTATCCAAACTCTTCATCACTTGCAGAGATACACAGAACCTTATAGTATTTTTAGTTCTTAAAAAGGGGAAGGGCAGTGAAGGTTTAGTCATGCACTGAAGACATGACTTATACTGATAGTTTATCATCATCACAGGAAGTAAACAGAGCCCTTCTGTCAGCCAGGCTCTACATTAAAAGTTTTAGCCACATGAATATGACAGTGAAGGAGAGGTGTATTTTTTAACCTGAGGGGACCCTGGCAAAAAAAAAAAAAAAAAAAAAAAAAAAAAGAAGAGAATGCTCTTGCACCTTCGAACAAGATTTAACCATCCTGTCTCACTATTTTGATTTTTTTGCATTGTTTTCTACTTTGTTTCCATGGTTCCTGTGTTGATTTAGCTGCCATTTTTTTCCATTTTCAATTTATGTCTCTCGTGTTCTGTATCCATATTTCATCTCTTTGGCCCTCACTTTACCAACTCTCTCTTTTCTCTGCCCTTTTCCCTGATAGCCCATACTTTCTCCTGTCAGCATTTTATGCACTCTCTGTTTGCCTTCCATCCCCTTTTCCAGCTTTCTTTTGCTTTGCTTTTCCCTCTATTCACTTTTTTTCCTGTCAATTGGATTGCGAAGAAATATATTATGGGAAGTAGTTACATACAGGATATTTCTCTGAAAACAAAACTACATTTCCAGTAACAGAAGTCAACACATCGACCTGCAATATCAAATTGTGGATGAATTTAATTTAATGCAAGCTAAACTAATGCATTTATAGGGTGCCATATGTGTGCCAGATCCTTTAAAAACATGAAAGACAGAGTATATGCACTAAAAATATTACAGTTGAGCATTCTCAATTTTATAGAATCTATTTCAGTTTTTGCTAGATAACATATTTCACAAGTATAGATGAAGTTGGTGAACCGATCAGAGAAGAAGGCTCATAAAGAAGGGATTTTTAATCAAGGAGTTGAAGGAGAAAAGAGATTGGTTATTCTAGGTCATGATTTTGAAACATCAACTCCATGCAATAACACTGGAACATCTGCGTAGTCTAAAAGCAGCCTGGACTCTAATATTTAATGTTCCTCTGCTTGCATTATATAGACACAATGTATACATTTATATTATATACATAGACATATAATATTTATTCTACATCCATTACATATCTATTCTATATATGAGTATTTAATTATGTATGTTTATTATCTATTCCAGCTATACTTCACTATAAATACTGCAGTTTTGTACTGCATAGATTTTTTTTTCCTTAAACTTTTGTCCAAAGAACTATCCACAGACGTTGATGATCTTCTCATCAAATTTGCAGTTACTGGATCTTCCTTCCTGGTGATTCACATTTCATTCTTATGACAAATAGAACTTATTTTGTCTCTCATATACTCACAAAAAATCATGAAATATCATTATACATACTCTGCCTTTAAAATATGGACTAATTAAAAAATTTGGTGGTTTTTTTTTTTTTTTTTTTAATTCTGACTTGGTACTAGAAAGATCTTCTTTATTTTACTGTGTAGGCAAGAAAGGAAGATATTTATAAAAGTTAATAGCCTGAACATTGGAACAATCTTCTAAAATGGAAAAGACAAATCTTCTAGTTCCTGATTTGTCTTACATGAATTTCTGTCTTCCAAAGAATGGGTTAGCTGGCTAGACAAAACAAAAATTCTCTTTTTCTATTTTTAAAATTAACAGAAATTTATCTCTTTTTCTGAAAACAAAATTTCTAATTAGAAAGTTGTAATGAATTTAAAATTCCTACTGTTTCTAGAGGTTATTGTTATTTTGGGAGCTAAAACCCATACACCTTGTCTGCTCACATATTCTGCCAGGGTCATTAACATTATAGTTCTCCTTAGAGTTTATGTGAAACAGAATTTTCATCCAATGGAAAAATTTGATATTTCAACACAGTTTCCTCTTTCAAATAAATAAGAAAACAATAAAATACTTAGACATATCCCATCACAAGAATCTGAAAATATGGAAGTGAAAAAGAAAAAGACCATGTCTAAGTAAACAAGCTAATTTAGTGGATGATTTATTTCTTTTGCATCAATATTCACTTTTTTTTTGAAAAATAGACTTGAAAAAAATATTTCTTTAGTCTACTTCTTAATTATAAAATTTATTTCTTAATCAGTCATTTGATTACTTTATAAGAACTCCCAAACATAGGAAGGAAAAAAGACATTACTGTGAAAGATTCCTACCTACATTTCTGTTCCTTTGCCTTTTTCCTTAAATTTTCCATTGGTAAAACCATCCTCTTGTTTTATTCATTCATATCACGCATTCTTTTTGCCATGTCACTAGTTTGGTCTGCACTCAAAATTGTCAGTCAATGGATGAAGACCCAAGGGGCACAGATTTATATCAGTGTAGACACTGAAACTCCTTTTCCTGCTTCATAGAGTGAAAGAGGTTAATGGAAAAAATATGTTGTGAGTTACTCTTTTTTGACAGAGAAAATAAAAAAATAAAATTTTGGTGGAGAAACCAATGATGGTGTTTAAAATTAATGAAAAGATCTGTTGAGAGTCTGGATTGGCCTGTGAATAAAACCAGAATCTTACCCAGCTTAAAAAGAATTCTTTGTGTCATGGCCAGTGCAAACTCAGATGATCTGTCTCCTGCACAGGTGAAATTTTTCATTTCATATCTAATAAGGTACTTTTCCTTTAATCAGTCTAAGTGACCTGACTGGCTGGCTGGTTCAATTAGATATATACCATATTTTTATGCATTAATTTATTTTATGTAAAAAGATGTTAAATCAAAAGCTTTGGAAGCATTAGCATGAAAATTTGCAGTACAAGTCAAACCTTTCTGGAATGGAACAGTATCAGTGTTCAGTGACCAAATATCAACATTCTGTATTTATTCAGTTGAATCATAGGAATTTCCATGTTGAATCAGATTGGATCACAATCCATCCATTTTATTATCTTGTTCATAGCATTGGTTGGGACCAAATGTTTCAAAGAAACATAAAAAAACCTCTGCTTAAAAACCTGGAATAAAAAAGGGTGGTATAAACTTTCCCTAAAGACAGGAAGACTCCTAAACACTATCATTTAGAAATTGGCTTAACCACTAAGTAATAATGCTTGCATTTCCTGTGAAAGTTTTATTCAGTATCTATGAACAACTATAGAAAAAATCATAGAAGAAAATATACAATATTAGTCATTTTTATTATATAAATAGCCTTTTATTGCTGCCTGAAGAAAACCATTTTCTTATTTTTGCTGCTGACAGTAGTTAGTACACAGCCCTATGTCTAGGACTAGCAATGTCAGTATCTGTCAGGTATCTTTGACAACTAAGGGCTGGATTCAGACCATTATTTAATCAAATACCTCTCCAGGTGAACATAAACCACTTCTGATTTTTGCTCCGTGATTGCATAACTAATGTGTTTATTTGGACCAATGACTAAGATTTGTTAGCCCATAGGCGATTACTCTTGAATAGCTGCGAAAAATCCCAATCAAAACACTTTCTCACTCTGGAATCTTCCTGAGCATCTTTGTATCATTCTTGTGATGAAGAACAAGTGCTCTTTTGTAGGGGAGAGAGAAATAATGCTGCCCATCCCCTTAAAGAAATATTTTCCCCATGTGTAACAACTGTGGAATGATATACAGCTTTTTAATAGACTTTTAAAAGCTATCTGGAGACTTAGTAAAAAGCTTCCATGCCCAGTAGATAACAAAATGTTATAGTAATTTTAGTGCCAGACCTTAATTAAAAAGAAAACCATAAAATGTATAAATGGGTACTATATAGAATGATGCAGCTTTGTGGAACCATTTAAGTCTCTTCATCACAAAGATTGCAGAAATTAATAAGAGGATATAATTTGTGTAATAGTGTACTGGACACAAGATAGGCAATATATTTTTACCCTTTGAACAAGCAGTTGTTTCTTGGAATGCACAGTTTCATCTTCCCAGGTAAACTCTTCCATAAGGGATAGTCCCCAACAAGCAAGCCTGTTGTTAAGGCTGTGTCTGCAAATGAATTGTCTATAAACAAACTCAGCATCTGGCAGACATTCCAAGGTGAAAGCCAAACAGATGGCTAATTTAATATAATCTAAGTGACTTTGGATCAGATAAAGCAATTGAATTAACAGCACTTTAAATGAACATATACCACACATTCTCACTATGCCATTATAATGGGCACCTTTTTATATCTTGAAAATCATTGTTAATTGAAGTTTCATATGGTGAATGCTTATATCTGTAAGATGTACAGCTAAACAGTCTGAAAAAAATTTCCATTATGAATAAAAGCAATCCGTATTATAACCTTTAAATCAAATATAGTTATTTTCTTCAGAACTCCTCCATACAATTTCTTAATCAAGAAATGTAGACTTAATACCATATGAACACTTAAGTGCACATACAGCAGGCGTAATTTGTTATGCTTACGTACAAGCATATGTATATATTTCAACTCTGCATACATATGCATATACACATGCATATACATAAATATATACACATATATAAAGCACATATATATGCTGTAAGTTTGGAGAGTTTAAAGTATTTATTTATTACATGCAAAAACCCTCCAACAACAAAACAAAACAACTTTTGAATTATAAAGGGACTTTAATTACTATTAGCCCTTGTTATTTGTGACACTTTTTGAAGTGATATACTCTTTGATCTACAGCAAAGAAAACAAAGAATATTTTCTCTTAATTACTTTGTACACCTCCACTGCTTTGAGAGGGTGAAACACATCATGAATACTGAGCTGTACTGTTTGCACACAGCCCAAGTCAAATGCTTAAAATTCCTTTAAATTTGTTTTTATATACACATGCAAGTTAATTCTCTGTGCATTTTCTGGTCCCTCTTCCAGCAAAACTCTTTGTTACATTTGTGTAAAATAGGTAAAAAGGAGATGTAATGGAGTTTGTGCTGTACAAAAGGAGGATGTTTGAGAAAGTAGCTTTTCTGCTTCTTTTCGTTTCTTTCTCGCACAGATCTCTGAAATCCCTGCCAAGCCCACTATTGCATTAAACTCCAGAGTTAGACATATGATCTATTGGAGATGGATTAAATACTGGCCTGCTGTGCTGCATGGAGTAAGGAAGAGCTCCTTCCTGGTACTCAGGAGCTCTGAGAGAACAACCTTAGGTCCCTGGGCAAAGGGCCATCCACTGTTTTTTGGAAGTGTCTGCAAACCCATGGGAAGTTAAAATAGAGAGAGAAAATTCATGAAAACAGTTATAAAACTCTGTTTCTGGCAATTGCAAAGGACTGATTTGATTATCCAGGCAGTCCTTCAGTTTTCTGGTTTTGCTTTCCTATACACTGAGACATCAAAAAAGTCTTTTCTGTTATTCTGGCATAGGCTATGCCTTGCTGCAATTTACATTCTAGAGAAAACATCTGAAAAACTCATGAACTTTTCCACATGCCTAACTTTCTCTTTTTTTTTTTCATGAATGGCTTAACATCATTATAAGAAGCATGGAGTAAGAAGTAGAAGAGTCAAAGGCAGGTGGAATTTTAATAATCAGTAAAAGAAATATGCTTGACTTGGCTCTTCTCTGTTACCACCTCTATCGTGTACCCGTCATCTGATATTACAGATACCGTTTGGATTTTACCAAGTATTGTATTACACCTCTTCTCTTGCAGCAGGCAAATTTTCCTTCAAACTATAACAAAATAATTATGCAATCTAAATACACACATAATGGGCATATAATGGATTTATAAACACAAATACTTCTATTCTATTGAGATGTAAACAAATACATAAATACATGCCTGGGTCTGCTACTAATCCATACTATGTAATGTTATTTCCTCTTCAACAAAATTAACTCTTGCCAAAATCTGAGACTTTAAAGCTGCCTGCAGAAGAATATCAGCCCCTAGGCATAAATCTAGTCAGAAGAACCAGCACAGATAACTTGAAAAAATAAAAAAAAAAAAAAAAAAAGAAAAAAAAAGAAAAAAAAAAGAAAAAAAGAAGCCATTTTCCTCACTTTGGACATGCCCAAATCAGGAAATTTAGACATGATACTATATCAAGATTTTCAACCATGCTTCCATGCTTTAGTGGAACATAAGACACTATTTTGATCCAGCAATTTAAAATACAATTCATAATTCTATAACTATGAGGAAAATATTATTTTTAATCTACAGCAAATTGAACTGCATTTTAGGATGTTCCTTTCCTCTTTTCTTTCAGTAAAGGTAATTGTTGCAGTCTAAATCTTGTTATGGGCAAAAGAGAACACTCTTTTACACAAAACAAAAACTTTACTTTAGATTAGCAGTCTACTCAAGCCACAACAAATAGATTTTACTAGTGCAGCTGTGATGATATGAGCACTTCTAGTCAAATTGAAATTGTTACAGAAAAGCCTCCCTATTAATACATATATATGTTTCTCTCTATATGTATATATATATAAGTATATATGTATAATTATATATCTATAAAGTATATATATGTATATATATACAAAGAATATATATTTAAAAATGTTTAAAAAATACATATTTAAAAAATATCTATATATATCTGTATAGATATATAGATAGAAGATATAGATATAGGTTAGATATATAAGTGCACCCTTTTCCTGGTGCTACTTGCACTCTCCCTCCACCCATAGGTAACGGGACAACAGTTTGTGTGAACTTCAGGAATAAAAAGAGGGTCACAGTGAACTGGCAGTATCTTCATTGGGCAGAATATAATGTTGGTTGTGGTGGTTTCTTCCTCTTCAGTCTTGGGTCCCCTCGGAATTCTTTAAAAAATTTTTGACAGTTGCTTGCTTGCCTTTGCCCCACTGTTTCCCAGTTCCATGTGTCCTCCTTCCTACCTTTAAAATTGGGTTTGCCTTACTCACAATGTGAGGTCTTTCCTTTGTGAAAAATATTCTGATATTTCTGATGTCACCTGATACCCTTACTCTTCTATAATATATTATAATCCTACAGTCAAAGACAGTTCACTTAATCCATAATAGCTGCTTGCTGTTGCTCTCTATTAATTAGCAATAGGTGTTATGCCACACAGTGGCACAGCGATAAATTCAAGCTAAAAGAAATTTGGCCATAGTCACCTCATAACTGGAAAACTGCAACCTCAGCTAAAATAAGTTAAATTCACCTCAAGCCAGTACAAGGCCAGACAAGTCTGAAGTCCCTGTTCTCTCAAAGCCTGTCAGCTTTTACTAGTAATGTTATAATTTAAAAGTCATATTTGTTGAGCTATGCAGTCTTTGGTCTTCTCTATACATGTAAATCACTGCAGTTAATAGGATGGTTTAATGAAAATTAGTTGTAGAAGAAATATGTGTTGGTTGAGCTACATCTGAAGTGAAAATTGCTTTATAAGGGAGTTTGAAGTTTATTAATAGATGATTGTTCATTAAAAATGCTAAATATATATGTATTTATTAATATTATGGCTTGATTACTGCCTAGTCATCTTAAATGTGGCTTGCCTATATTGCACAAGTTCGGAATATACAAATTTGGAGAATACAGGACTATATACTATAGACCACAGGCTTTTGCAACACAAGAAGTGGCAAGATAAATGTTAAATTTTTAAAGGATAACATTTGTAATTACTTATCCTAACATATTCCCAATATATAAGTCCATATTTTTGTATATGGACAAAAGAAGGAATTTATCTGATCTAACAAGAACTTTTTTGAAGCTATTTTTTCATTTTGAAACAGATGTTTCCTACTCCTCTCTACTCAGTGAAAAGAAAAATACAATTTTCAGGAGCCAATTAGCTCAGCACTAAGGTCAGTGTTAAAGGCATATGAGATGAACAACCCCCTAATGGTTTCTGCTTCTGTGTGGCAACAGCCATCCATAAACAGAATTTATTCACCATCTCTTGACAGCATTGGAAAGGAATCCTTAGAGTAACATAACTGTGGGTAAGGTGAGAAAACAAGGTTTGCTGTTTCCCATAGCCATGAAGGAAACTGTGAAATATCTTCCACAACACTGACCTAGGAAAGAAGGCACTTTAGGTTAGCTGGTATAAAGAACCTTTTGGAAGATTTACCTGCATCTTTGCAGCAATGCAACCAACCCAACTGACTCAATATGACCAAGAAGACTGGCTCTAATATTTATGCCAGAAATTATAATTCATGTTTGACTGCTGTAGACGAAACTAAGAATGTGACATGTGACTATTTGGGCTCCATATGTTTTTTTCACCGCCATTTCACCTCTTTCCTAAGTGCCTAAAATTTTCAATGATTAGTCTAGTGATTAGGTTTTTTTAATGAATATAAGAATTAAAGATTGATCTTCAAAAGAATATTCCAGGGGAGAAGGAACAGAAAGTAGGTTCATAAATGTTATATTACCTTCATCCCACCTATGATCTTCCTTTTATCCAACAATGGGATGTCTAAGTAGAAAGACATAATATATTAACAAATATTTTAGTTTATTTTAAAAGGTGTGAGTTGAGTGGTCTGACAAAGTTTTCAAAATTGTGGTTGAATTTGGAAGAAATTTCCCAAGGGAAAAAGCCAAAATGAACTAAAGACTTTTCTCTCTTACAATCTCAAAAGCTGGGGTTTTAAGTATTTTTTTGCATAATTTTTTTTATATTTTATTGCAAGCCCTTTCTTTACAAAATTTAAAATAAAAAGAGAGGAGAAAAAATAAACTGACGTTTTTATTCATCACATATAATGTTTTAATAAACCTGAAGGGCTCTTCTTATCCCATTTTTCTCATTGGGTCAAATTTGCCAGCTGACTTACCTGCACTTCCCTCATCTTCATCTGTAGTCCTCTGTTAATGCCAGTGAGTGCAACTGCCAGCTCAGGAACTCTCCCTCTGAGCACATAGATTACTTCCTCTGCAATGTGCCAGTGCTACCTTTGGATGTGAAAGACTTCACTTTGTGTCCCAACTCAACTCCAGTGGATTTTGTTAAGAAAATAATTTTTAAGTGACCTTTTCTTATTCTTTAGGAAGTAAACTGAAATGAAGAGCTATTAAATCAGCTCCCACTTAGATTGTGAGCTCTGCCAAGCTTTGTCTAAGGCAGAGAAGGAAGGAGAGGCAAAGAGGAACGTTTTTTTTCCCTGCTGTGCTGATTTTCTCAAGGTCTAAACACTTCAGTTTAAAAGCAATAAAAATTCAATTATATGTTCAAATTTATAGAATTTTTTTCCAGTAGCTCCTTCTGTGATTAATTACTATAATGGTGTAAAAATAGCTGTTATTGCAGAACCATCTTATGTTGCAAAGCTTATAGATCCCTGCTCACTGTGAGAATGAACTCATAAAAATACTACAATTTTCTAAAAAGTGAGGAAGGAGGGAAAATCAAGGTGGTTATTTTTATCTGCTACAGGGAGGTGTGATTATGTGAGTCGACTCATTGCTACCTGAGGGGAGTCAGATCAAAATTAAGACTTACTACTAAATCACACAATTAAAGTTCATTGCAAGTGTTGTTGGCAAGCTGGCATTTGCTGAACAAAGTATGTGCTACAAACAGGTGCACCACTGGAAACAGAGACACAAAATTTCTTCCCTAGGATTATTCTGCTTTACTAAATCTGACAACTTCCACTTGAGCTCAGTGTCCTGATCTAAAAAACAGTTTCTCATTTGCTTTAAGCAATTGCCATATAACATGCCAGTTGGAAGAAAATTGGCTTGTAATTTTACTCACTGTCCAGGGAAGAAAAAAAAAGCATTTCTTAAAAATCCACACTGTTCTTGATGCTGACAAATAGAAAACCCCCTTTCCCACCTTTGTTTCATTGGTTTCTGCATTTCTGGAGAGAATAATATCAAAAACTGAGTTAAAAATATCTTTATTATTAGAAGTAAAATAAACCATTTGAAAATCTCCCACAGTGGGAGAATATATTCAAGCAAAAATTTTCTCAATCAATATGTTAGCTCTGCAGTCTTAAAGGCTGTATAGTAAGTCATTTGGGTTAGTATGAAATGAAATTTTCTTTAAATATCTAGTTGTATTGTATGGCATCAATCAGAGACATAATCCATAATAAAACATACTCTACGTCTTTGCTTTCATGGCACGAGTAACTTTACATGTCATTTACTTCAAATAAAGTTATATCTACTCTCTCAGTTCACACACAAACACTTACTACTGCTAATTGAAGCCATGCATAAGAACAGAAAAAACACCATCCCCACAATGCTAATGTTGTCAAGGACATTCATACAGAAAAGGAAGACAAGGAAACCTGAAACTTGGATGGAAAGAAATGCATATCCAAATTTGTTATTTTTAAGTTCATGAAATTTGTTTAAAGGGCATTTTAGGGGGAAGTAAGTTATAGACACACCCACTTCATCCATAGGTTTGGCTGAGGATGCAAAACAAACTTTGCTGAACGCATATTAGTGGAACAAGTTAATAATTCATTATTTGGATTACAATAGCACCTGGAGACCTATTGTGCATGACGCTGCACAAATGCATGGTGAAAGTCAGTCCCTGTCTGGAAGGGTGTATAATCCAAAGAGACAGGAGAAGTGAATTGACTTTCAGGAACACAGTCATGGAAAAACAAGAAATTATTCAGAATTGAGACTGTAAACCCAAAGACATATCCATTTCAACACATTGTATTTCCAATGAATTTTCAGTCTCTTCTATATCTATTCAGGTGCCACATACATCAGAAGGGAGCAAGCAATGCTCATAACATTGTAGCTAAACTCCTTTATCCCCAAAGCTACAAAAATAATAATAAAAAATTCCTATAATCAAGACTACCTATAACTGTATAGCCCCCAAAACATTACATTTTAGCTTCCTCTGAGTAAAAAAGTTGTTTCTGATTGATTTCAAGTTCAGCAAAAGGCAGGTAAAATTCCAGGGAGAAGTCTTAAGCTCCTGTATGGACTCTGACTTGCTTTTAGTCAACTATGTGCAATCTTTGACAGATCAAACAAACTGCAATACCTCAGGTGTACTGGCTGTTTTTCTTAACTTAGGTCTATCCTCTAGATCTGATCATAACTTTTGAACACTCTGCTTTCTTTAAGTTTAATAGCAATATCATTGAGGTTGGAAGAGTATCTGAAACTGCTTTTGATAAGAAGAAAGTAGAGCAGAATAGAAAAAGGAAGAGACTCTTTAATGGGATTTGGTGATCTCAAAATTTAGTTTCATTTATGTCTTGGAAACTTAAAGTTAGTATTTTGCAAAATGCTTAGGAATCCATTGCCTATCAAAACATTAAATTCTAGTATTTGAAGTAATGATGGAAATGGACATTCATTAAAAAAAAAAAAAATCCAAAGCATGATCACTTCAGCAAAAAAAATTAGCATATAAAATTTTAATTCTCAGAATATTTTTTTCCTCTTGCTTTAATTCAAAAAAATGTCAAAGTAAGTGAGCACATTTCTCCTCAGCATACTTGACAGAGGATGGGGAAGGCACCTTCACTCAATTTCCTATTTTAATTTTGGTGTACACTCAATATTACTACTACTACTTCTAATAGTACTGCTACTGTTGCTATTCTTCTACTGCTGCTACTACTACTATTAACTGTAGGTATTTTGTCTGACCTTCTCCTGCATATTTAGTGAGAACTTTAACTCTGTTTAATAATTCTTGAAAGATAATGTGATTTTTGCAGAATGTGCTATAAAATCTGTCTTGAAAAGCAGACAAAAGTAAGAGCTTGAGACATACAGATCAGTCTGCTCCAGTATAGCCCTAGGATAGAACAAGCAGATTATATAATGCCACTGTGAGTACCTAGACAATAATAATGTGACACTGAATATAAAAACCTCAAATGATTAAAAAAAAAATTATGTTACATTAACTCAATTTCCTCTTGTAACATGCCAAATAGCTTAGTGGGTTGCTGAAGAGCAGACTTCAAAAGCTTTAACTTAGAGATGCTTCTCTTATTTTATGCAATGGCATTCCCATAAATGGGACAGAGAGGGTACAAATGCCATAATAATGGTACAAAACTGGTAGAATCACCCCCCAAATTTGCACCACTATTTCCAATCTTTAATTTGACAAACTGGTTTGCTAAAGAGAATAAAGAGAGCCTGTCATAGGTTCAGGGGTGTTATTTAATAATTTCATTAATGATTTAAATGATAGACTAAAAACAACAGTGAGTTCATTACATTTGTAGACACAGTAAAATTGAAGAGATTGTACACATACTGGAATGTGCAAGGACCTTCATCCCAGCACACTGTTACAGAGGAGGTAATGGAGAGAAATATTTGCACAGGAAAGTGCACTGACTTTGGATGAATGGGAAAAGAGAAAACAATTGATTGGGTCAGAACCTAAATCCAGCTGCATATTTTGTTTCCTCAAATATTTAATTAACTTTTCCAACTGTGAATGAAATCTGAGGTGTTTTGGTAGCTAGGTTTAGGTCTGAATTTTGCAGTTTAAGTCTTTTATCTACCTTGAAGGGATATGCTGTGACATACTGAAGTGGGAGCTAGCTCCTTGACATTGTGAAATGGAGAACACAAATGTTTAGAAATCAGATTTAGAACACATGATTAAAAATACACCTTTGCCACTAGAAAACTGAAGAGAGATAAAATCAAGGACTATGCAGGATATTATGTTCACTTAATCACAGTAGTGCTAAAGAGTTTAACATGATGATGTCTCACTGTGGGAGGAAATATTATCTCTGTAATGCTTCTTAGAAATTGTCTGTCATTGTGGATATTCAGCACTGAAATAGTGACTGTTAAGGTAAGATTGAGAATAGTCCATTCTGAAACCATTCATTTTACAGGAAAGGGGACAGACTGGCATAGCCTTGACCCAGTGAAGATTTAATTTGTGATGCCTTTTCTTGAAAACACTGGTAAAACAAGAAAACAAGCTAACATTCATGTCACCTTATGACATATCACAGTGTGTCACATTGCCACGTCACACTTCTTTTTTTAATAATGTTGCAATGTATTAATTTTTGATGATGACCTGAGTTTATGTATATCTTTATTTTTCATAAAATGCTGTGCCACATGACAAAAATCATGTATAACTTCATGAAGCTGCATGAGGCTTACAATACAGCAAAGGGTTAGAGAAATAAGGATGTATCAGTCTTTGTCATTGCAACTTTTCAGATGATTTCTTCAACATCCATCTGCAGGTTCAAAGGATTTTAAAACCTCAGAGGGAAAGTCTGTTTGAAGTAACAGACATTTCCTTGGGTTTTTTGTTTACAATCCTTAGAAGCCAGATAATATTTCAGCTTTCACCTAAACCATAAATTTTTGCTTCATACATGAAATTAATTTCAAAAGCATCATATGGTTGTGTACCTTATGTAATACAGCATATGCTGTTCTCTTACAAATACAACAAACAAGCAAACAAAAAAAGCCCACAACAGAGAGCAAAGTTTCACATGCCTTTGCAGATAGCTTATTATTTAACTCTCCAACTAATTAATTGAAATGTAAATAAAATTTTTAAAATTACAATAAAAATGGGTGGAGTTTTGGAATGTCCTTCATATCCTTCATATATAAAAGACATTGTGAAGATTATAAATTTAATCTTCATGACACATTTAAGAACTTTATTTGGGACACACCAGCATGAGGCGGAGGTAGGGAAAAGGATATGAGTAATCCAGATGTTCCTCTGTACCTCTAATATACAAAAAGGGAACAGGCAAAAAATTTTGAAGGCTATTTCTAAAAAGGTCCCAAAGATTTTTGCTGTATAACAAAGACTAAAGGAATTTGGTTAATGTGAGACCTGATGTTTTGAGTTTGAAGACACAGACTATCAATTAGTGAAGTATAATACCCGAGGTGTGATTATTCCATTAAATGGATACATTGTGTTTTCTTCTTGCAGCATTTGGTATTAGTATAGAACAGATGATTTGACAATGTTTACTTGAAAAATTTGTGTTACCTATGTATTCAATTCACAACTCTTCAATCAAAGGGGTACAAACACAAGCAGCAAGGTTTACAACAAGAAAGTTTACCAGACATGCAGGAGTTTACATACACTTAATCATGTAGGTTTTGCTAAAACCGTAGTGATTTATCCTAAACTGCACTAGGAATATTGTAATACCAGAAAAGGTTTAAAGTATATTTAACACTTCAAAGAGGAAATATCAAGAAGATGTGATTTTCGCACTTCATCCTCCTAATTCTTGACCACTTGTATTTAAACTTCCATCCACGTAAATCAAAGAAATCCCCAGGGGCTCTTACTTGTATCAGTCTAAGGGAAAAGATAGTAGTATTCCTCCCCAGAGAGGTATCTAGCATGGATGAACCCTAAAAATATCACAGTCAATCATCGCTGTTCAAATCTGAGAAAGAATGTTGTTTTGCAATGTCTCCTGAGAGATGCAAATAAAAGATTTTGGCACAAAACAGTGCTTTTAAAAGTGTGGGTGTTCCTCAGAGTGCAAAGTTAATAAAATGAATTATCACAGCAACAGAATAACTCACTTTTTCTATTCACCTTCTCCCAGCTCTGAAGCTGACATACCAAACACTACCATCCTGCAAGAGCCAAATTTGCCCACAAGACCATGGGGATAATTAAGTGTAAGAGAGTCCCTGGACTTCCAAAAGTAGGCTATATGGATGGATGAGTCACTGTTAATTCGGGCAGCTTTAAGACAAACACAATATGTAGGTTTCTGCTGAAAGTGCCATACACTTCAGAACAGCATATTGCAGTGTGACATGTGCATCCAGATGTGAACATTAAAAATAGAGTGAACCCTTTTTTTATTTTTTTCCTTGGAAAGTTGATGTTCTGAAAGCTATGATTAAAGAAATACAGTTGTCAGAAGCAAGAAGCTCTAATAATGATAATGCCAAGGAGAAAGTGTAGTTTAGAAAATTTACCAAGAAAAGCCAGCTCTGCAAAACAGCTTTTCCATGTGTAGCAAAATGGAGTGTGGTGTACAAATTTGGATCCAGTAAAGTTTTATTTTCACTGTAATTGCAACAGAAAGAGTACTAAAATGCTGGGCACTCCAGCATTTTACACTGATGCACATAAACATGTTACTCCATCATCATTTTGGTATACTAGTGGTTTAGTACTACTTCGCTATTTTAAGATTTTGTTTTGTTTATTCTTATCCTAGAGGCTGGGCTGTACTTACATAGCTTTCACCATCACTTATGGTTAGTCACCTTTATTAGTCGGACATGCTGACTGAAAGGTATCTCAACAAGAAACAGGGCTGGAAAATGGAAGTTCAATGAGATTAGCTAGAATGAATGCTTTTAACTGGCCCAGTGTCACTCACATTGCATGAGTTTTATCCAGAGTAGCTGACCAGGCTCGGGTGGGAGTGGTGCAGATGCACAAGGGAGGTGTGTGCATGGGAGCATGTGCAGGCACACCCAAAATTGTGTTGACAGCCCTGAATATCTGCCTGTCTTTATCAACCATCCAATTGTTCCCATTAGATGCATTAATGAATCCTCATTCTCTGTCTGGTCTATATTTCTACGCCTCATAAAGGGATTTTGCATTTTAATAATGATTTATGAATCACTACCATAACACTGAATGACTGCAAAGCATTTCTCTCACCCATGGCTAGTGAAAAAACCTCAATGAGATGTTTAGATTGTCTGTAACAAACTTAGGATGTAACTGGTAAAATAAGAGCTCATTTGCATGGTGACATTTTCCTTCCTCCCTGCACTCCCCCAGATATAAGCATTGGTGTCAAGGGAGTCTGATTCTATTCTGAGCCTCCAGGGCAGAGCGTAAGCAGGACTAACAATACCTTCAGTTTTAGTCCTTTAGGGTAGAGTATATTGGAAGTGCTGCTGCATTATGAATGTTAATGAAAAATTATATTTCCTTGAGTTCCTTGCCATGCTCATCAATTTTTCACCTTATATTTATGCCACCAGTGGTCTGGCTTGGGGTTTTTTTCACTGAAAATTCTGCTGTCTAACTTATGGAAACAAATTGATACACTCTGATCTATGATAAAAATATGATTACATTAGGAAAATAGTTTAAATATTATCTGTATATATAGAACTGAGAGATATAGGAAGATAAGGAGAGAAGATGACTTACTTGATGCTGCCTGGAATATGTTCCAGCTGAGGTGATGGAGAGTTGAAACCTTTTTTGGCATTTGAGATAAATACAGAGACTATCTCAGACAATTTGCAAAAATGAGAAATATCTAAATTGGGACTATGATGTTTTGGAAAGCTTGAAAATATTACTTTTTGCATTGCAATAAAATATCAATATTTTCTTATAGTGAGGAAAAGATTTCTGTGTGGCTGCTTCACTAGATAATCTGCAAAAGTGCATGAGTGTAAAATAATATTTCATTTTATTCAGTAATGCCCTAAAGTTATATGCTTAATATTCTAAGTACAATGTGAATGCTGACTATTTCTGATTAATTTTGCATTCTGTCTGGAACTGCTGAATTAGTGTTAATCTAAATTACACCAGGAATGTATGTGGTACTGACAGACCTGTAAAAACTCTGCTGGAGTTAGTGTAATGCCACTTTGGGTATCGGCAGGGAATGTCTATGTTTGGACATCTGTAGGCTCACATGTCTGATTTTTACCAGTTTTGAGAGCTAACAGTCTGAATGGTTTTTTGTAATTTGGATCACCAAGGACATAGAAGGATCTATTAACACTCTCAGATGTGGAGATGGCTGACTTCTTCATCTTAAGTTTAATAATCAGGTTTTTTTTAGTTAGCAATTAGAATTTCATCTTATTGAAGCCTATACACCTGGAATAAAGTTCAAAGGATTTCTCAGCAGCATTCTCCCTTAAACAGTAGCTAAAATGTTCAGGTGAAGGTGTTTAGCCTGAAATATCCAGGAGCTCAGACAAACTCTCCTAAATATTACCTTCCTACTGAGAAATCTATGGACTAATAATGGGACTGAAAGTGTACTAAACTTCTGTAAAAAGATCTGGGTTCTTCCTATGTAGTGGAAAACTTTCTCACCTTTCACAGACACCAAACATGGCTCACTTGCTTGAATAGGGTTACATGTGAATATGTTACAATATTCATACTTGGAATTTGTTCCATTCAAAGCTCTAAAGTAATTTCATAAATACACAATGTTGTAAGTAAGTAGCTAGTCTTAATATCCTTCTTATATAGAACAACTTGTGTGGGGTTTTGGGTTTCTGTTGAGATCTTTTTAAAATTTGATAAATACAACTCCATCTTTATCCTTCTTATTAACTCTGTGTACCATGATATCCATCATGTTATAGTTAAAGCTCTCTGAGCTGCAAATTTCAGGAATTAATTTTAAAATAGAACACTTTGAAACAGCAACATAGAATTTACTTACCTTAGAAAAAAATAATTGCAGCTAGAAGATAGCAATGTCATGTCTTCAAGGAAGACGAGCCAAAATTTAGAACATGACCCAATTTTAAACATGGAAAATGGCTTCTTGTGTTCATCCCACAGAGAATATCAGCTGAAGTCAATTATGCACCAGACAGATAAGATGGCCTAACTAAATCTTTTTTACTTCTTTCCATATAATGCTAAGGCAACTCACATTATTAACCTTTCATTGATAAAGGAAACCAGTTTTAAGCAGATAACATCTTCTAATGATGAGCCTAAAAGCTGGAATTTAACACAAGTAAAAACATTTTATTGTGTCCTGTAAAGCATTTAGCTCAGCTAAAGCTGAGGAGCTATTTCAAAAAATTTGTTATTAATAAACACATCCTCATTTAAAAAATGATAAACCTAAAAATGTCTCCAGAGACTGTAAACACATACATCAGAAAAAAATAAAATCAGATAAAAACCCCAGAACTGGTATCTTCCATAAAGGTGGAGGCATAATATAGTTGTAGAAGGCCACCAAATTTGTCAAGTATGATTTTCCCTTCCTGCAGCCAGGTTGGATGTCACCAATCATTGCCTCATTTTCTATGTGCCTTAGCATAGGTTTCAGGACAATTGAGATTAATTGGCATTAAGTGAATTGTTGATGTCATATTTATAATTTACTCATGAATTTTCTAGGGAAAGAGCAAGCCACAGTCATGTTTTTAGCATTAACTATATAAACATGGAAGACAAACATGATCTCTACAATGCCAGAGTTCTGTGATAATCCCAAGGGATGGTAACGTGAGGCCTCTAAGTGTACTTAAGATTCAGCCTAAGAGTACTTTCCTGTCATTAAGTAGGCCTACTTGGGTAGCTAAGCAAAAAGTTATTCTTTCCTGCTTCAGGAGCCAAGGCAATGCTCAATATTCATAAGGCTGACACAACCTGGCTTAGTGACAAGCATTTACTTCTAGCTAGGGCTTTTGGGAATTAACTATATTAAAATAATTTTTTCAGGCATCACTTATACCCTATTGATTTGTAATGAAATGTCCATCTGTTTTCATAAACAGAACATGATCCATACCCCATGCACCTTTCTTCAGGAATCTCCAATATCTCTCATGTATGGGTATTTCAACGAGAGTTAAGTCTAATTGAATGATAATTTGCCATAGCATTACAAATTGTGGTTTAACTAGAATTATGTGGAACTTTATATAAAACCCAATCAGACAGTAAAACAAATTTTTAGCCTTAAACCAGAGGTCATCCTTCCACTGAATTTTAATGAGATGTTCTGAATCCCTCAGAGGATAGAAATGTCTTTAACCCTTGCATTGTAAGCAGGTACCTGCAAACTGCAGTTCTTGAACACTCCCTAATGAAATGATATCATGGTGGTATCAGGAATCAATGTGATCTGGTGCCCATTAACCCAATTAATCATAATGAACAACAGAACAACTTTCCAATGACCTTTAATAGAAAGAAAATAAGAGGATCTTTCCGTACTGTGTCACCAAGGCAGAAAAAAACATATCATTGATTAAGACAAGTCCAAAATCTGGGTGTAACGGCTTCTAGATGGTTTTGGCAGGGAATATGTATGAAGAACACACAGCTGTGGCACTGAGCAGCAACCCTGGAGTTTGGGCTTAATTCTTGGTTTGTTTTTTTTTTCCTGTAGACCTGATGAAAGGGTGAAACATACTGTGCATCGGTGTTATCAAGTATGGAATGCATCTGAGATAAAACAAAATCACCTGCATGTAAATTATGTTTATTTACAATGATAAGCTTATATCTGGATTTATAGGGAGTACTGTAACACTTTTGTGGTGAAAATTTCTGTGTGAGGACCAGCTCACCCTGAAGCTTAGAGGAAACCTCCTGTGTTCCAGTCTGTGTCCATTGCACCTGGTCTTATCACAGGCACAAAAGAGCCTGGATGTATCTTTGCCCACTCCCTTCATGTGTTTATATATATTGATGAGATTCCCCTGAGCCTTCCCTTCTCCAGGCTGAATAGTCCCGGCCTGCTCAGCCTTTCCTCGCATGGGAGATGTTCCAGTTCCTTCATCATCTCAGTGGTCCTTCATTGGATGCTGTCCAGTATGTCCATGTCTTTCTTGCACTGAGGAGCCCAGAACTGGACCCAGTTCTTCAGCTGTGGCCTCACCAGTGCTGAGTTCAGAATGATCACCTCCCTCCACCTGCTGGCAACATCTCCAATGCAGCACGATGCTGTCAGCCTCTGCCACAAGGCTGTGTGGCATGAGGCATCAGGGGGGATTGCAATATTCGAGACAGTCACTCTGGTTAGCATAAATAACCTTCTCGAATGTTAAAACTCATGGCAAAGATATCTAATTTGAATCTTGGGTCTTCTGAAAATGGAGCATAGAGAGGCAAAGCAATGCCCAGTGGAGCTATGAATAATAACAAGCATCCGCACCACTCCTGCTTTAAATTTATTCAAATCAGCTTTTGAGGTCCTGGGCTGGGTTATATTTGGTTTTGTCAGAATCATTAGTAGACAAATGCAGACCATTACAGGAAAAAGGACTCTATTCTGTATGTGTGCTCTGCATGTCAGAGCTGTGGAATACTTTTCTCTTTTTTAGCCTGCAGACCTTTCTTGTGTTTGAGTAGATAAATGTAAATTGGAGATTGAGCAAATAGTGTTAGATATTTTAATGCAGGCAGATATGGTTGCTGCTGGATAAGAGCTTATGCTTCTATTATGTTCTAAATTTGAATAACTTGGTACAGCAAAATTCCTTTAGAGTTCTTAGCAAAAATAAAATCAGGAGAAAGCTTGAGCAGCTCAGAGCTTATGACCAACAATTTATCATGAAACTCAGATGAAGCCCACAGAGAATTCCTTTTACTTTACATTATATTTTGAATCATGCAAATTTATTAAATTGCCCTTTTGGTGTCCTGAGTACTGGAACGAAGACCCACCCAGTGGCAGTCCGTGCTCTGCAAAGATTTATGTACCTTCTGAACTTAAAGTGTATAAAAACACCCTCCTACATGCTTGAAGCTAAACAAACAAATGATATATCATACTCAGCTGAGCTAGACCTGTGCAAAGCATCTCAGGTACATACGCTGGTGCCAAGCACACTGGGAAGCTCATAATGAGCTAATTTATCTGATTTCTTATCCAGCTAAACTCAACACTCCTTAGACTAGATTACTTTTGTTGCTTAAGGCCAGCTCATATATGGTTGGCTCACGCATATTTTTGACAGACCAGTGTATGGTATAGACATGCTATTTTAGCAGCTTTTGTAGATATTTTATTGAAAACTCTTTCTTAGATGAGGTTTTGATTAGGCAGCTGTTTCATGGACCCTCCTCTAAGGTATTTACAGTGGCAGCAGTGCTTCCCAGTGATTATCAGCTGGCACTGGGATACTGCACTGAACAATATTATACTGACATCCCTGACCCCCAGGAGGTGCCTGATGCTGGGGCTGGGGATGCTCCTGCTTATGTCCTCCCCAACCCCTGCCCCTCACTGGGGTTCTGGCACCAGCCCTGGCCATGAGGTCCAGCCCTGACCTCCCTATGGGAAGCCCCACTGTCCCCAGCTTCTGCTCCACAGGGATGTCACTGTGCCATGGTAGTTTTAAAAATTGTGGCTTTAAACACTTGGCAAGTTTTGCAGAGTTGCTAGGTTTAGCAAAAAAACCAGCCTTTCAATTTTCAAGGTTCCAAAATGGTTCTCACCGTTATATATATGTCTTCACATAACACTGGTTTTTGGCATATAAATTTAATGTCCCTTATGCATTTTTTCATGGACTTTTAGCCTTACGTATTTATTATTTAAGTGTTCTTTTTATCTCTGCTGCCCAGAGGAAATCTGAAATACAATAAACTGATAGACAAAATGAATCGAAGATTATATATATGTTCCCACTAGCAACAATTTTACTTTTTTGAGCACAGAGTCAAAATCTAGTCTGAAGATTCAAAGAAATGTTCTGGAAAAGTACAAGAGGAGCAGAATAATTTATATAATGCAGGAAAATCAGGACAGGCCCTAAAAATAACAGAAAAAGAACTATAGGTACCTTGCTCTTAATCATTGACTGCTCAAAGCAAAATGTCTAAAAATTACTCTACTGCTAAAAGTCTGTATAAAGATATTTTAATGAGGTAAGGCAAAAATATGTCAGGTTATGTTTCTTTGTTGATAAGAACAAAAGCCAGATTGCCATTGTACACGAACTTTTTGGGGTTTTTGTTATCGATTCTGGCCTAAAACTAAATTTCTTTCATTTACTAGCTATATGACTTTAATTTTAGAGATACTGATTCTACGTGTGGAGATTTCTATTACTTTTGCTCTTTTAAAAATCTATTTTATTTCAGAAAATACATGTGTACATTGAGAAAAGTATACAGGAGTTCAAAAATATGTAAATCCGTCAACCTGCACTTACTTAAGTAAATACTTGTAGTGAAAATAGGAGGGGAATCAACTCCATATATCCAGAGAATTACAGTATTATAATAACATAATGCTGCTTAGTGTGTGTGATGAAGAATACCATTTATTTACAACCTGCTATCAGAGCTTTTTTTTTGTTTCCCTTTATTGTACATATGAGAGACAGTCCATAGATTCTTCTTCTTTTGTATTTATTGTTATGCATATAAAACTTGACTAAATTTTTATGATTACACTTTACCAAGTTCTTATAGGTATCGTAATGAATACCAAACAAGTAAAAACAAGCTGGAATTACAGACTTTGTGGGAACTAAGACACTAAACCTACCTTTCACAAATATCCCATGGGTAGAATTTCTAAAAGCAGTTCTTGGAATAAGGTACCCAGCTGCTATTGATTTTTCATTAGACATGTAATGGATGTAGTGCTACAGAATGTTGTTTCTGTCTTTTATTAAAAAATAAATCTGAGTACAGTACAATGCAGTGACTTTCCCAACTTAGGTCCATGCAAAAGTATTGGTTGAAAAGAAATCACAGCATACGCTCTTCCAAAAAAACCTGTACCATTTGCATCTCTACCTTTCACATAGTGTTTTTAGCTAATGGTTTAAATGCATACTGTGTTCTTCAGTGGTCAAAACTAAGAAATATTTAGGAACTATTGGCATGGTGTCAAGTATACTTAGGAACCATTGGCATGGTGACAAGTGCATGAAGAATTTACAGCTTTCCAGGCTGATTTTTGATTTTCAAGAGAAGGTACTATAATAAAGTTAGGTTTGTTTTTAGAGTCACTTTTCAACTTATACATTTCACAAGATTCTTTAATTTAAGCTGCACATATATGTCTGCTCAGACAAAATCCAAAAAAAGCAGAAAACCCCCAAAAACCAGATGCAGAAGAACACTCAAAACAAAGCAAAGCCCTCTAACAGTGCACCATGGCCCTAACCTGAAATATAGCATATTGCAAACTCTCCAGGACTGAAGATAAGACAGGAAATCACTTTTGCAGATACATCAGAATTGGTTTGCAATTTAAAGCATAACTTCTGTAACGTGGGCATTCAACTTGATACAGAAAATCAGTACAAGTGCACTGGACGCTTTCTGTGTCCTCTCTGGTGACAGGTGTCCTGCCAGTACCTTTCAAGCAAGACGACCGAAAACCAGCTCAGGTAGATGTTGCGTCCAGGAGCAATGCCAGCCCCTCTGATATTCTTTCCCTGGCTTTTCTTACCCACAGACTCTGTGACCTATGAGCCTGAGATTTTATGTAGACCCCAATCATTAACTATCCTGTTGTGTAGCTGTTTTGCACTACAGAAAGATCGAAAGGCTCAGACAAAAAGGAGGCATTTAATCCACATAATAACCTTAGTAACTCTCCCAGTGTGGTTTCTGTACAGCATTATTAATTATTTCTGAGGACAGATTTGCCCTGAATGTTTATGTAAGGATAAACCTTATATTTGCCATTTCCACATTTTTAATTTAAACAATAGAAGAAGAAATTGCATATCACATTATGACCAGGCTTACCTATACCAGCCATTTGTGTCCAACAAGTCAGAAGCTACCACAGACAAAGGCATGATAAGGGTTAGAATCAATATTCAACCAAGTATGAGCTCCTCTGCTTAGATAGAGCTCCTGTCTTGATCATGGCAAAACAGGGAGTGTGTCAGAATTAATTACTACACTTTAAATTTTCACTTTAGCATGCTGTACACCAATAAACACGTCAAGGTTCCTGAAGCTGTGCTGTTCTTGCCTTCTTGATGTTTTCTGTGTAGGAACATGGAGATGGAGATGTCACAGTGCTGCTTCTGCCAGATGAGAGGATCCCCTCCTCCAAGTGGCTCTGCTCCTCAGATGCAACTTGGGCAGTGTTTTCTCCCATCTCACATCACCCACTGTACTCTTGTTGTGTTACCTGTCACAGACAAAAACAGATATTTGAGAGATTTGCCCAATTTCTGAAGTTATATAACCCATAAATTTCATATAAACCTAGGAGCCTGATGGCATGCATTTGGAGAAAGCTTTCCACACTCAGGCCAAGGGTGAGTCCCTGTTCTACTTCTCTTTTCAGACTGGAAGCAAAGAACAGTGCTGCCTTTCTGCAAATTTAAAGTCAATTTGTCCATTCTTATTGCTGTTTTCCAGCTCCACATGAGGAATGGAGAGACTGAGAGAAATCAAACCAGATTTATGACTAAAACTTACAGATATCATTTAGGGGTGAAATTTTGAATAACATCTCTATTTTGCTATCTCTAGCAAAAAGCCTTCCCAAGAAAAAAAAAAAGGGATGAAAACCTTTTACTTCTCTCCTCCACAATAGAACTGCATCCATAATAGAGTGCTTGCCAGTATTAGCTGTACTGAGAGATATATCTATTCCAGTAAACCTTTTACTAGTGCAGACTAGACATCAATTTCACTCTGCTGAAGCTTGAGAAATCAATGACCACCTGCAAAGACAGGCACTGGAAATAATCACTTGAGAATTATGTTAAATCCTCCTGGAGTTATGAGATTATGGAAGAAGCTCAGTCTACATTAAAATATGCATACACTCCAGCTCTTGTGGTTGCAGAAAGATGGCAAAAAGTACGTGGCTAGCAAAAGGAAAAGACCAGACCTTAAAATGTTATGAAAAAGCAAGAATAAAGGTTGCTTCCTTGTTCAGCTTTTTCTGTTACCATAGTGAAAGACTGAAATAATGGTTCAAGCAAGAGGTTATGAGGCTGGGATATAACCATGATCCTGACTCTCAGCTCCTCAACCTCATCTGGCACGTAGATATCACTGAACTCAACTATTTCCAGTTCTCTCTTTTGGCTCTCCAAAACTCACATTCATTCAGAGAGAAACAGTATCCTTATATACAAATGATGCTTGCATATCTGCATACGTGTCTGCCTGTCTGTCTGTCAGAGGTGAGCGTGCTGCTGCTCCATGTACCCAGGTGCAACTGGTGGTGAGAATGAAGACCTATTCCCAGCACATATGTGCCCACAAAGCAGGCATATTGTACACTAATGTCTTCATGAATATATATGTATATAATCATAGAATCGTAGAATTGTTTAGATTGGAAAAGACTTTAAGATCATTGAGTCCATCACTGCCAAGTCCACCACTAAACCATGTCCTGAAATGCCACATCCACGTGTCTTTTAAATCCGTCCAGAGATGGAGTCTTCTCCAATGCCCTGAGTAACCTATTCCGATGTTTGACTTATATTTTGGTGAAAAAAAAAAATCCCAATCTAACCCTCTCCTGGTGCAGTATTAACATCATATACACATATAAACATACGCACATTTAAACATGACCAGGCACACATCAGAGACACACACTCCCAGCACCCATGCAAACCAAGATGACACCAGCAGCCTCATCCTGCTTCCTTCTATGGCTGGGCAGAGTGGAAGTCCACTACTGAAAACATACACATATGAACAGTAGGAAAGCAGGATCCCTCAAGCAGCTGGACTCAGACACTGTCCAGTCTCCACAGCTGCTGGCATAGAAGCTCCCAAGGCCATAGCCTCTCTCCAGTTGCTGACACAGACAGAACCACCCAGGACTTCTCAGCTCCCATAGCTGACACCTGTTTGCTCTCACCCCTGGAGATACACAGGCATTCTGACACCCTGCACTGTCCCATGCAGGCTCACTCAACTCCCCAAGCTACTCAGGGGCTGATCAAGCTTGATCTTCACTAGATCCTTCCATTTCCCAGCACCATGGACACACAGGATGTCCATCTTGTGGTCTGACTGTGGTTTCTGCAGTGAGACCCTCATACACACAGGTGCACACAGAGCAGAGAGTTGTCACTTGGGGAGGAGGTTGAAGGAAATGCAATAAGACTGCTCCCTTCCTTACCACAGCATGGCCAGACAAGTGCACTGACCAGGAAATTATTTACATGTGTCTGATATTTTTCATTCCCTCACTCCTCTCTTCCAACTTTCATTCCTCCCAAAATCACCTAAATCCCTTTCTTCTGCCTTTGATTCCTCCCCTAAATCTCACATAATAGGAATTACCCTATTACGAACTGCATTTTCCTGCATCTTCTAAAAAGTCACACCCCTAGGCAGTGATCCCCATAATCCAAAAGTGATCTGGAGAGCTGCTCCTAAAGACCTGCAGTGATGGTTTTCGTGTTTTGGCACTGGGTTTGGCACTCGGATGGGACAACCCTGGGAAGAGTCCAGACAGGGTGGTTGTTCCTTGGGAATCTCTAATTTGGATTCCTGCCTGACATTGTGCCCTTATGCTCCTCTGGGCTTGTGCAGACGGGTATTTGAGGGGCAAACGGCTGCTGCGATGGGTCTGGAAGTGGCCTGGAAGAGCACTATTGGGATTCCCCTCCTGTCATTGTCTCTCTGAACTCCTCTGTGGGTGTATATGGGCTTTACCATATCACTTAGCAGGATGTATATAGCACGTAAGAATACACTGTATTTAGATTGGAAGAGCAATGATCAAAACAGACCTTGATTGCTATTGTGCTATCTCATGGCCTCCCATGCTTCTAGTCAAAACCCCATGATTTGAATTCACTGCGGTACTTTTATGCACTTGGATTTGGCATATTTTGAAAGAAAGGTTGTTTGGAGATAATTTTAAGTATCTAGAGAGTGCAAAAATAGCCAGTAATGACAGTAACAAGTGTAACAGAAAGTAATGAGGAGTTCTGAGAGACTAGTGTAGGACACAGGGCCTGATCTTTGCCCTTCTTATAAGTGTGAGAGAAGGTTACGGTTTCTGAGCCTCAGAGCCAGCTTCAACACTGAACCAGTTTGGGGGATTTTAGGATGAATTTCATTGCAAGCTTGCAACACTAATGAATCACCAAAATAGCAGCATCGCCCTCTGCCCAGTGAATATTTAATAAATTTTCTGACAAATTACAAATTTTAGTCATGGTATGAACAAACAAAATTGTGACATATTCTTCCAGACTGTACATACAGTCTGTTTACAGCATCTTGTCTTTTTCTTATGAGCTTGATACAATGGCAGAAGATTGAGCTTAGTAACATATTAAATTACACTTACTGGACAACAATTATACTCCTGAGATTTTCCAAGGAAAAGAGAATAAATTTTTTTTTAACTTTTTTGTAGGTGACTACTATTGGTAGAATGGAAAATTACCAGGCACAAAAGAAGGATGCTAAGGGTTTGAAGAGGGGGAGGGGTTATAAACTAGGGAGACTTCACAAAGACATCCAAGTGTTGTGTAGGAGTGAAAAATTAATATGAACAGACTTTCAAATCTAGAAGACATCCACAGAAGTTTAGATTCCTGCCCAACAAGGTGGAGGAAACTCAAGAAGGAAATTATATGCAGGGTTTATTATTTGTGTTTACATGCTTCTTGCAATAATGGCAGTGATTTCAAAATCTGGGTAGAACTGTTGGTAAAGAAAAGATAATTTTTCTTATCATGTACTGAACATGCTGATTTTTTTTCATGGTGAGTTTAATAATCACCTCCCTAAAGGAGTCAACTGAGCCCAGCTTTCAGTGCCAATAGAACACATGTGCTTTGGCAAGAATAATAGGTAATTTAAAGCACACCAAGTCTGGCTGATCAGGATGTAGGGCAAATAAAACAAATAAATATATGCACAAGAATCAGTGGAATAATATCTCCCGCTTTGTGGTTTTCATGTTTCTATCGATGTCCTTCTCTGGGCAAGATGTAAAAGGTGTGAATTCCCTGAAGCATCCCTACTGTTTTGCTGGGGATACCAATTCAGAGCCGGCTGTGCCTGCAGGTCTCCTATGTCCCTGCTCCCATGCTCTGGCATGGGCACTGGCCATGCCACTGACACCAACCCAGCCCTGCTCAGGCACTGGTCAGTGATGATGCTGCCTCTGCTGTGGTGGTCCCAGCTCTCCGCTTTGACTCCTTCCTGGAGCACACCTGCTTTTGCTGCTTCCCAAGAACAAGCTCTTTCCTGGCACACCTACATAAGAGAACTAAATAGGACCAGGGCACACACTGGCACTGAGCTCTCCAGAGTGTTCAATTCTTAGCCTGGTGCATGACACAGTTTCACTGACTCAAGCTGCTGTTGGGTTGCAGACACCATTTGTTTGTGTGTGTGAACCAAGGATCATTTCCACCAGCCTATTTGGAGGGGTTCATTTTGGGAAGTAAGAGGTTGCTGGCCATGCATGTGTAATCCAGGCAGCACCCACTGGCCTTGGGGACAGAGAGAGTTTCCTAGATTGTTTGGTTTCCAAATATATTAACCTAGTTTCTATTGCCCACTGAGATATTAGGAAGAGATGGATTTCAGTGGCAACAAGGAGATGCTTAAAGGGAGACTTAAATAGGACAGTAAGAAAAATTTGTTTTAGGGTAACACTAATTAGGCAGTGGGTGACCTAAGAGGTTTGTGGAAGCTGTATAAGTGGTGGATGTAGGAAGCAAGTTTGGGAGAAGTACTGGTGTATCTATCCTACCTCAACAAGATAGAGTACACTGGTATAGATTGTCCAGAGAAGTTGTGGCTGCTCCATCCCTGGAGATGCTCAAGGCCAGAATAGAAGGTGTCCCTGCCCATGGCAGAGGGTTTGGAACTATGTGATCTTTAAGGTCTTTTCCAACTTCTTCTGTGATTCTTTCATTATATAACTGTTTAAAAGCTTATCTTTTTAAGGCTTATAACTTTTTCTGATACCCCTGTGAATAGGTAGATGACATAGGGTACAGGAAGAAAAATGGGGGAAGAAAAAGGAGGAAACATATAGAAAACAAAGAATATACTTGGGAGTCAAGGCAAAAAAAAAGGCATCTTTGAGAAATAAGAAACAGGCACAGCTCAAGGAACAAATCACCATTAAGAGAGGGAAACCCAGAATGTGGGAGGACAGGGATATTCATGTGGCAAAATTTAGGGATGGGAAACTGCTAACTTAAATGAATAAATTCATGCCAACAGCTGAGCATGGGCTGTTTATTAAGGGTTAATGAAGAGCATTTTGCAAGCAGCATTTCAGTAATTCTATTTAAAGCACTCACTTTTTCTTCTGTCTGTTCTGTCGCCTACTGAAAATTGCACAACTCTGTTCTCCAACAGTATTATGAAAAAAGCAATCAACTCAATTGTCTGGGGTGTAATGATGCTGACTACCTCCTTCCAGCATTCACAGAGAGAGAGAGAGAATAAGATAAATAACCTGAGACAAAACCACAAATCATTAGAATTTTTAATAAGCCTTCACCAACAGAAAACTGAAGACTGTTAGTTATATCTGCCAACTACTGCTCATGGTCCAGTGGACAGCACACTGTACAGGGATCTCGGAGATTTCTGCTCTTCTTCCAACTCTGTTGTCTTCCTGCATAACAGCTTAAACAGGCCACGTGAGTTTCAGCTTCGAGTAGTACAATGGAGATCATTAAGTAACATATAATTAGTGCTGGGGGTGCAGTATTCTGGGAAAAAAATACTCCAAAATTGAGAGCAAACTTTCTCTGTACTTGTTCAGATAGGAATGGTGACCTTCCCAAATGAAGTGTTTTGACCTCATGTAAGACACGGGGTCATGAGCCTGAGGGAAATTCAATTGCAGACGTGGGGTTGTAAGTCTAAAAGTAGAAGCAGATGAGTATTTCTGGCAAGAGTTTGCAGGAAACTGAACTAGAAGTTATTACCGTCACAACTGCAGCTAGAACTTTCAATGTACACAAAGGCCCTGAGAAAATCTCCATGAAACCATAGTTTAAAAGTCTTTTAATGCCTGTGTTTCTGGTCCATTCTTAGTTACAGTTCTCTGATCTCTCCAATTAGACTTTTCCTAGGTTTTTTTTTTCCACTTGGCAAACCAGGACCAGTACTTTTTAGGCTGTGCTGGAGATATAAAGAAACTTCAATCTGCCACAGACAAACTATGAAAGATTTTTTGGATAGTAGGAAAAATATCAAGTGGCAAAAGGTAGAAAAATTACCACAATCTAAATCAAAGCATCAGCAGACCTGGAGCAATGTATAAAAATAAACCTAGCACTACAGCAAAGAATTTAAACCCATGCCACTTTGACTATACTATGTTTAAAGACATCATTTTTATGTTTGCCTAGATAATACATACACTTCAGCCCATCTCATCCTGCTTTCTACTTACAGACTTTTTACAGCATGAAGCACATGCTGAATTCATGATCAGTCTGTCTTGTATGTGTAGACAACAGAAAATGGCCTTCCTCCTATTTTCTTATTTCTCCTTTCACAGACTAATTCTCAGTAGTCAGGTTTTTGGTATTATTGCTGGTTGTAGCTCTTTTGGGAAGAAAGCAATCTGGATAACTTGCCATATCAAGAGAACAACATGGGAGCAGAGAAGCCTGTCTGGGTCAGGTCAGTGCTGTGCCTCTGTCTCCAACAGTGGCAAAAGGAGGGAAAACATATGAACCTAGCTGCTGTTTGCATCCATTCCCTTTGTACTCTCCCTTTGAACTCATATTAATTTGTTTTTCACGTGTTCCTATTTGGGAAGTACATTGATACTGTCCACTACCACTATATCCCTCTGGTAGTGAATTCTGAAAATTTGCAACCCTCCAGTGTGTAGGGTTTCACTTTTTGACCTTGAAAACATTGAACTGCAAATTTCTGCATATGTGATTAAAGTCATGATATGTTTTTACTACTAGCCAATGCCTCTGTGAACTCTTACCCATGGTCAGACTTAAAAACTTCTGTACAAACATATTGTCTGTCCTTGTTTTTTGGATGGCGTTATGGCATGCAGCTCCAACTCTTTGTGGGGGCACTAAGTAAAGGGTAAAGGACAGTGTTAAAGAAAATTATAAGCTCCATCTCTTCCATAAGAAAACAGAGGAGAAACAGCACATCTACTTAACTGGGACAATTTCACGTGACTGATTCAGAGCAATTCATTTCAATTACTCTGATCATCAGATAAATAGCACATCTGGTAGTGTCTGCAAACTAATCATTAGCAGGTGTGAATTGGTGTCTGCAAGCATATATTTCCTACCGTGTGGCCCTTTGTTCACTTTAGGACACTTCTTAATTAGAGACAAGCCTGAACCACAAGCCTTTAGATGTGGATCTGTTCTTTGAACACCCCCAAATTCAGCACTTTCTACATCAGGCTGTTATTTAGAGAAAAGATCTCTGGAAAAAAAAAAAAAATCAGTTTCATGGTTCTGAGCAAGTATTCATTGCCCAGGTCTGACTCGGCATTTGTCTTGGGTTTTGGCTTCTGTTTACAGCAATAATGGCATACATGATTTGTATGATGTTTACAGCCCATGGTACTAATGATCAAAATAACATTCATTATTGTCAAGGGCATGTAAGTAAAAGTTTCCACTACAAATGCAGAACCTTCGACTTTAATTGTTGCTGGATGACAGTTGTCATCATAAGTATTTAGTAAGAGGTATCAATAGACTTTAAGAAAGTCTATCTAAAATGGTGGAAAAATGAGAAAATAGAATTGGGATGTAACAGTATGTGCTAAAAACATTTACTGTGCCAGGAAATTTACATGTAGAACAAAGAATCATAGACTTGTTTCAGTTGAAAAAAGCCTTTAAGATCAAAATTCCAACCATTAAGCTAAAGATGGAGGATATTTTTCCATTTGAGTCCCAAACCTTACCTGACCTACAATTAAATTCCACATCTTGATTTTAGAGTTGTGCCTCAAGAATACACCTGTGTGTGGCCGTACACCAAAGCTGTGTGGATAACCTGGCTAACCTGCTTTGAACATGACTATGTACATTCTTTGAATTAGACCATTTAAATAACTATTAAAGTAAATGTAAAGCACTAGAATATGTATGTTTCTACGCTTCTGAAGATTTGAGTTTTAATATGATCTGAAAATACAGTTTGCATCGAACTTGTGAGCTAAGAGGGTTGGGGGACTAAAAGATTTATATAAATATTATAGTTTCATCCCTGTTTACAAGGCTTGTGTTGCCAAATACCACCTCTGCATGAGGTGCAAGATGATGGTACCACTCCCTGTGAGTAATGGTGCATGTCCTTATGGCAAGAGACAGCTGGTTGAGGATCAATTTATGTTACAAATAATTCCAGCACAACCAGCAAGGATTTCACCTTATTTTGTTATTTAACTCTTTTGTAATTCATTTCAGACAAAGTAAAGCGAACTCAGAATTTGAAATTTGTAAACTTTAATTGATTATTGCTGTTTCTAATTTTTTTTTTTTTTTTACTAGAGAAATGTACACAGAAAACCTGAAATGGACAAGAAAAGATCATGGGTCAATCTTTAGGGAGAGGACTAAACTGCACAGATAAAATCAATCATGGAAGGAAATGTTTCTCTTGTAGAGCAGGTTAAGTAAGGTACTTTTAAAGCCTGAGAGGAATGTCTTAAGATCACCCACTAGCTAAACACATGGTGTGTGTAACCCTCTGTAGGCCTTTTCTGACCAATTAGGCATAAATTAAGTCAGGAAACTATAAGGTAAAAGACACAAACAAGAGATCAAGAGACCACAACAACTGTAAAGAAGATCAAAGCAATGGAATGAAATGTAAGAAACCAAAGACTGAAAAGTAACTGAAACTTAGTAGAGGTCATTTTTGTCCGATGAAAATAATATCTTATTACAGAGATAGCAGTCCACTAGTCAAACTACTTAAAAATTCAGTTTATTCCTAAAAAACACCAGAAAACATGCCAGAGCTTTGGATCTGATTCTCTTAAGTTCTGTTAAGTTTTTTAGTGTAATGTCTGGCCAACTAAGACCTTCTCCAAAATTTTCAGTCATGGTTCAGGAGTTATCACAGACAAAAGGTATTTCTCGGTAAGTGGTTTGAATATGTCAGCTTTGTTTTAGAAAGTTTGAATGTATACAGACCTGTCTGTTTGAACTCAGGGCCAGAAAATAAGTGCTTGTGTGTTTTGTTTATGACAAAGATGTAGCCACAAGCTACTTAAACTTCATGCTGATCGTAAGGTAGCGAGTGCTGCTGATGTGAGCAGGAATGCTGGAGGTGTTGTGAGCTGTCAGACAATCATGATCATATTTACTCAACCAGGCAAAATGAGTGCAAAACTGCTGTTTTTATTTGGGGCATTTTACACTCACTTTACACTGCTGTAAGCATCTGTTCAATTTCCAGGAAAATTGAAACGATGTCTTATGATCCAATGATATGGAGAAAAGACAAGCTGAGGATAGAAGAATGCTAGAGAAAAGATCCCTTTTTTTTCTATCATTATTCTAAAATGTCATGGGTTGCAAGTCTTTCTTATTGGAACATTTGGACATAGATCCTAGTGCACTTGTTCAATTAAAAGAGCTGGAAACTACTGGGCTACAACAGAAGACTACAGAAGCTTCATTACTGCACATATGTGAAGCCCCAGGAAGTCAGCAACAGTACACAAAATTTTAAATTTTTATGAAATTCAGATCAAGGAGGACCAAAACTTGGTTTTCAGTAAAGTTAAAAGAGGTAAGAAGTTATTAATACTAACAAATAAACCTGTATCTATTTAGTGAAAGAACACACACACACACAAAAAGAAATAAAAGAGATGTTATTTCCCTTCTGATTTTAAGCATACCTAGCATACTGCAGATTTAACAGAGTAATGGATTTCGAGCATAGTGATAGAAATTTCTTCTTCATGAGGAGAAAATGTACTTAGAAGAATACCAGAAAACCACAGAAAACAGAGCTCCATGGAATAAATTGAAGAATCCTCTGGCATGCAAAGACTAAAGATGCAATTCCAGTGCAGTGAAAAAACCTATTCCTGAGGTTCTAAATTCTGGCCTTGATTATCTGCAGAAAGAAATAGTGTGTGTGTATGAGGCAGAGCACATCAAGCACTGCAAGGAGAAGAGTCAGTAATGGGTGGGAAACTACATGATCTAATCTGCAGACTGCACATTTTCAAATGCCACAGTCTCAATTATATTGAATTCAAAGCAAAATTGAAACTGTCCCTGGTCCTGCAAATCCCATCCTATCAGCCTCTATCTGGATTTGCTTGAGGGACTTTCTAAATAAATAATAATAATAAATAAAAGAGTTGGGTTAAGTTATATATATGTTTTTAAAACAGCTATCGTTATTTTGAAGCGAAATGGGGGCTTATGGCACAGACACTCTTTTGTTAAAGTTAATGTACCTTGCAATCTTTCGACTCAGCACAGCAGACTGTCAAGGGTGCTTAAAAAAATAGTCCAATATTCTCCAAAGCTCTTTCTGCAAGAGGGGTCTTCTGTGAAATGATAACAGCCACAACCCCAATATTGTTTACAGAAATACAGCTTTTCACTGCAAAGGCATCACAATGCAACTTGAGAGGAAAAGTAATATAAAAGGAGACAAAGACTAGTTCATGATTTCTGGAAGTTAATAGGCCTTCAAAATTTTGTCTGCATACTAAATTTTTTCCTGAGTTCATTCAAATAGAGGTCATAGCATTATAAGTTCATTTTAAAGGTACCTTCTTCCAATATAAAAGGAATGGAACTTTCACTATATGGAACTACTGTCCCTGGGATTTTGTGCCCACAGATGTAGGGCTGCCCACCTTCAAACCTCTTGTCTTCTTTTGTTGCCTTGAATGATCATCAGTAGCTCAGGAGTGTATTTCTGAAAAGCAGGGTATTCATATTTGAGCATCCTTATGTAGTTCCTGGATTGTTATGCAGTGCTGCAGGTCTTGCCCATTACAACTCCTTGGCCAATATTGTGGTGTGGGAACAACAAATACAGTTGTGCTGTTTGCTTTTCAAAGCATTAAAATAGAAGTATAGCAAACAGCTTAGGGAACCCTGGGGATGGAAGTACACTTAATGTACATGAGGTTCTTAAAGTGTCTCTCAAGGAATTTCATGTTCTGTTAGTGCTCAGTGCCTAGTTCTTCAGTCCAGGAAGTGAGTGTGTGGGCATCCGTAGATTTTTGTGGTCCAGAATAAAGATGCTGACAGAACATTATGTACTGCAAAATTGGTTTATGAATTTGCTCTCCATAAACCTAACTGCTTACATTCCACCTACGTGCTGTCCAAAGTTGTAAAACAGATGCTCTGAATGTTATCCTTCATCTCTTTATGCTTCAATTTGCTCTACAGTAGTTGTGATAAAAAGTGTTGGGAAGAAAAGCATATAACACATTCTAGTCACTCAATTGCTGTGAAAATGGAGCACACAGTACTGATCTGTGAATGTATTAAAGAGAAAAATTATAAAAATATGAGGAACCTTAGGGTTTTAATCTTACTGCAATTATGTTCTTCTTAAAGTAGGACCCAGAAACCAAAAGACTGAATTCAATTTATGAAGTGGTCTGCAAGCACCATTGAAAAGTATTCTGCATAAAAACACATGTACTGTATGCAGGAGGCAAGAAACAACACAAAGATAAACAAAAGATCAGGAAGCAAAGGAAACAAAACAATTCCAATAGGCAACAATCTTAGTATTATTTTCAGTGTATTTACACCAAGTATTTTTATAAGCATAATGTCAAAAGACAGATTTGGAGATGGGACTTGAAGGAAAGCAATGATGTTAATTTGGAGTGTTTCTTCCAAGCGTGAGCAACATGAAAGTAACTGCTTGAGAATGAATCAAGTGGGTGATGAAGGGTATTATCAGTAGCTGAGTAGAAGCAGGAGAAAATCTCTTGTTTCTGAATGAGAGATAAAGTGGGATTAAGTTATGAACATAAAACAACATAAATTTGATAGTGAAGAGAAGTCACAAGCAAACTGTAAACAGAGCAGCACATGATCAAAGGATAGGGAAATGCACATACACAGCAGCATTACATAGCAGAGCTGGGATATTTTTGTTGTGTACTCAGTAAGCAGGACGCTCAGCAAGCAGGACCTGGGCTTCTTCTGTGTAGCTAGGCAGGTAAAGATTAATATTGCAGGCAGAATGAATGGGAGAAAATTATGGATATCTTGGGTTTAAGGAATGAAACAGGAAAAATCATAAGTCCAAGTGATTGGCAGAATGGCAGTTCTGCCCACAGATTTGAAAAGGAATATTAGTGACATGTCTTCAGCTAAGGACTTATTTTAATCACACTCAGCTTGAACTGTTCAGTGAGTGGTATCATGGGTTTGGCATCAAAAGGGACTAGATAGTAATACTGAGACAGGTGTGCCATCCAGACAGAGCATTTTCTTAGGAGTACCTTGCAGATGTTGGGGTTTGGAGGGTGGAGGGAGAGGGGAATAAACAGGAACAACACTTGAAGGTTATGCAAGTTCCTAGAGGAAGTTAAGCAGAATATAAGGGATTTTCTCTAAAGAACGAGCTGAAAGAACCGCTGGAGGCATACAAAAACTGGAAGATGGGATGATCATACAGGGCAGAGAAAGGCAATCCTCAGCATAAGGAGCATGAGCAACAGGGCTGAAATCAGGCAGCCACATAGGTTTCATCAGGAGGCAGCACACTGGTCTGAAGTCTTGGCTAGAGAAGAAACTGGTGACTGGTGTTGGTCCATCAACCACCAATATTGATATTGTATCGACAAGGCTGAGCAGCACATAGAAATTCTGTCCAGGGAGAATATAATGTTGTTGCTTTCTAACAGCTTCATATAAATTCTGTCAGTAAGAAGTATACTATGATATACCTAACAGAATTGAAACTTTGCTTCAATTACTGTATTTATAAATACCACACTCTTTTCCATGTTGACTCAAACATATATAATTATAATATCCATTGGTTTAAGAAGTTACTGACCTGGATTTCTGCCCTGTGTCCATGGAAAGACTGGCTGATCAGAAGGTGAAACAATATCTGAACAATGGCACTTTATAGGTTTACATACAGCCAGGCAACTTAATTAAACATACACTGATTTAATTTTGCATTTTAAAGCGCAGAAGTTGCTTTGTCATGAGTTTTGCTGTAGCTGCTCTAGGGATGGTAACTTTTGGAAGGCAGGTTGGGTGGATGAAACAAAACAGAACACTTGGTAGGACTTCATTCAGGCCCTGAAGTGCAGCAGACGTAGGTCTGACTTTAAGGTAACATTTGTTGAATGTCCTGAAGTTATAGATCCAGTTACAGTGAACTGCAGAAAAGGGAATACAGTAAGCATGTAAGAACTGAGTTAATGCTTCACCAAGTGTGTCTAACCCAGTCACTCGACTTCAGCAGTGTCTGTAATAGATGTCCAGGGAAACATAGGCTGTGTGTAATACTTGTGAGCACTCACTCACTCTGACTGTTTTCTGCTTAGTGGATGACCTGGGTCCACTGTATTTTATATATCTGGCAACCACTTTGGCAAAGTATATCTTTTTATCTGGGTATTTATTGCTTCTGCCCTGGATTACCTATGAATTTTTATATGCACAGCATCCTATGATGAAGAACTCCACAAGTCCCTCATCTGTGTGAAGAACAAACTCCTCCTGCTTGCTGTAAACCTGTCTCACACCGGGCCCAGATGCCTGCACCTCATTAGACAGTGGAAGTCAACATTTTTACTCACTCCAGCCCACTCATGGCTTTATAGTGCACTATAATATTCCTTTCCATCCAACATAATGACATCAGCTGCTATGGGCCTCTGGCATTTTATAACCAGTTACTAACTTTAACATGCCATCTCTGAAATTGTAGACTTATACTAATTAGAATGGGGGATTCTTTATTTTGTTTTCTGATGTTGATATAAAACATCAAAAGGATAGTTTCAAACCCACCTATATTTCCTCTAATATCTTGGACTCTGCTTTTGTTGCACATGGAACAGATGCAGGAAATTTTTTTCATTATGAGTCCCAGCCTCTCTGTTGGTGCATGGATTAGCTTCAGACAGCAGCCATCAGGGACTACAGTAATGTTTTATTAGAAGTAGAGTGAATTTTTAGTATTAAGGGGTTGACTTTTTTCCCCAAACAGTTATGCTGAGGTTCACTGGAAAAATGTGGGTTTAATAACACTAAATTTTAAACTTATTTTACTCAAAGGCTTCTCTATTCTACATTTGTTCAGGTTCCAGTACAATTGTCTCTTAACTCATCTATTGGGCTAGTTGGTGTGCCACTAGAAAATTTCTACGGAAGGCGTCAAAGTCTAGGAGCAGAGTATTCCAAATACTAATTAGTTAAACATCCAAGATTGCTCTTACCCAACAGTAGGATATATTGCAACACACACAATGAATGTTTGAGCTGATGAACTCTTTCTCTCACCCAGGAACTGGTAATGATTTCACATTAGCAAGGCTAATTGACATCATGTTTACTTGCTGCAAACACTGTCAGATGAACAAACACATTTCAATTCCTAAAAAAGCCTTCTGTGCTTAAAATAGTTTTAAGAGTTTAGAAGGATTTTTTTTTCCAGGTAGCAGAAATGAGATTTTTAATTTTACAGGTATTATCCACAGTTACACCCAAGGAAAATTTGAATCTGCAAGAAGCTCCAGACAAGGATTCTGATCATTAGAGATTTCCTGAGACTTTGCTATGTTCTCTGGTTCTTAGAGCTTTATCTCAAGCTTGAGCTTCTTATTTACTGTTATTTACTCTTCCTCTGTAGCTGAGAATTGTTTCATTTATATCCCTTAACAGGAAATGAACTGACTCCTTGCTTCTCCATGTTGCATATTCAATATTTTGCACACCTGATTCACTGTGCAGAGAGTTTAGCATTGTTCAGAATCTTCAGCATTGCTGGCTGGGTTTTAGGACAGAAATTAATACAAATTTCCTGAAAACTCTGAATCATCTCTTTTTGCTTCTATCTGCTTGCAGTTTATGTAGATATATTTTGGCATTTTAATTAAAAGACAGCAGCTTTTTCAGTCTAATGTCATCCTTTCAGATACTCTTCCTTGTTATTATCCTCCTAATATTCTGTCCACCTCTTACACACAATTGACCCTACCTTGTCTTTCTCATTTGATATTAGATTTTTAGATTTATGAGAACCATTCCAAACTTACAGATTTTCTGTGCTCCTTCCTTCAAGGATATTGTTCAGCTTGTAGTGTATTCTTTCACCCTTCGTTACTTACACAATTGATGCTTTTTCTTACCACCTTTAAATGTCTCTTGGTTCTTTTTATAGTGTGATGAATTTCTCTATATTTGTGTCTGGTTTCATACTCCTTTGTTCCATCACATATTTCTTCTAGTGTTTTTGCTTATCCCTTTTGCACTTTTTCTGTTATATTTATATCTGTAATATAGTTATACTACCACACCCTTTTATTGCAACATAATATAATAATACATACCATATTTCTCTTGCTGCAAGGAAACTTGGCTACACAGGCTGAGCTTCATTCGTCAGCAGAGTCCCAGCAAAATGTCACTCCCCCTCTCCAGCACAAGAGAGACTTTGAAATGCACCAGTAGTAAATACTTTCCTCATGGTTTTTTTCTGGTCATTACTTGCTGTTTTCAAGTCACATCTCATCCTCCATCCCTCACTGCTTTACACGGGCCTATTTTCCCTCCCAGTATAAGCAAGACAAATTATTTGTATTGTGGTGGCATTCAGACTGGCACATGACATCAGCCTCTTTTGTTCTATGTGTTGTTATAGTCTCTAGCACAGGAAGATTTCTCTTCAGAAGCAGACTATGGTGAATATTAAGCATATATATCCAACCTTAGCACCAGTTTCTCTTCCTTTCTGGACCAAAATGAAATCAGTGATATCCCCTAAAGGTGAAGTACACCTCGATACTTGGCTGAACTGGGACACAAATTATTTATTTAAGGTGAGATTTACATTACTTGCAGGTGGTTGTCTAAATCAGGGACAATTTTTTACATTTCTGTTATGAGGAAAGGAGATGTAGTCAATAGAATTAGTGGAATACAGGGTGTAATTCATCTTGCCAGGTGTAAATAAATGTCTGTTTCATCATGAGATGAATTGTTCCCAAGGCTTCATTGATGCTATTGGGTAGATCCCTATGGATCATAATGAAAGTTTAGTCAAATAGTCAGGTGTAGTGACCTTTGTTTAGCCAGAATGTCTGTGGAAGAGGTAGGAATTTAAGGTTTATCATTGGAATTTAGCCTATATCTCCTAAATAAATAGATTATGGTTTGTTTTCTGCATACTAGCCTGATTCTTTGAAAACTGTATGTCAGCTTTCAGGTTAATACAATGAACAAAAAATGGAGTAGAATCTCTTTGCTTGTACCTGCTCAACAGGATAACAATAACATTCTCATCACTGATTGTAAAGGATGCCATAGAGCACTCCAGGCATCCACAGATCCAGTATAAGACAAAAGCTGTTAGACTTTTGCTTCCATTTTTTAATTGTTATTTTTATTATTTCCAAGGCTGTCATATGCTCAAAAGTTACATTACAATCAGTTAATCATTTAATGGAAATAAGTAAGACAATTCCCTTAGAGCTAGTAAAGCCCCAGGATTAGAGAGATTTTTGTCAGGTTATAATAAACCTTCCTAACACCTACTGGGCCCAGTTTCATACCTCTTCAAAGCATCAGTTAAAATACCACCAATAAAAGGGAAAATTGAAAGAGCTTTTTAATCACTTTGTTTGTCCTTAAAATCATACAAAATACTTTCACAAGACACCAGCTCAGGGAAAAACAACACAAAGGCAAATCTTTTTATCATCTTTATTTAAGGGTATTTTAAACAGTGCACACAGAACTAGAATTACTGTACAGGTGTTTCTCATTTACTTCAAAGCAACATATTTTGCCTATACATCCCAATTTACACTCATTAGAAAGGGTGTGAATAACCTGATGAAGTGCCACTGATGCAAGAGTTATTTTCCTTTTCTGAATTTCTTGCCACTTGAGCAGTGAAGAAGGGCTGTGACTGCAGCAGGTGACACTTAGTAAGGGTTTTCAAACCTGAACATGCCCAGCCTTTTGTTCCTGGCCCCTCTTAAGGGGCTCAGGGTCTGTTAGGGCTCCACCTTCTCTTTTTGAAGAGCAAGATTGCAGCAGCATCCAATGAAATTTATGGAAGGATGATATGAGAGGTGCCTCACACAACTGATTGCTCTGTCTTGTTCATTACTTTCCTCTCCTTCTACTCCGTGTATTTATTCTAGCAAAATACAGCTATCAACTGCAGAAGGCTGAGTGCTGAACTGCAACCCAGTGCAGATCAATGCAAAATATGACTCTGGTCGGTAATTAGTGGTTAGATCTGAGTATTCCACTTGCATTTTCATTGCAGCAGTAATAACACATAGGAAAAAGTAAAGATTTTTCTTCTTTACCTTTATTTATCGTTTTGCAAAATGCAGCTGAATTCACCATATAGTTACAACTGCTTTAAGATTTTCTAACTATGAAATCAACATGTAATATATTTCTTTGTAAAACTCCCTTAAGTACTGGGTTATTTTAGATGAAGTTTGCCAAATCAGTCTCATGCTGTGACCTCTGAAACACTGAAGAGATGTTTTGTGTATCCTCTCCGCTTGAATGAAACACTGAACTTTTTTGAAACATGCATTTTAATTAGTTTTGGAGCTAAAATTGCCACCTGTGCTGAATGGTGATGCTGAAGGAATTCCATTAGTATTCCAGAATTTCTTTGAAAGCCATCTTCCATGTGACAGATGGTAAAAGATGGTACATGAACCAAGTGAAATAAATAATGCAAATAAGTGTGGATATGTGCCTTGTGGATGTCCCTTTTTTTCTGACCAGATTGTTATAACAAAAGCTCTATGTGTCAATAGCATTAAAAAAAAAAAAAAAAATTAACTATTTTTACATGTTTCTAGTTATTCCAAAATAATGAACTTCAGGTGACCATGACAAATGAGGTTGATTTTTACCTTGCAGGAACAAACATGAACTTTATGTCACAGTTTAGCAGTCATTAAATATTGCCCAGAGACCACCATGAACATGACAGCATTATTCTGCCAAGAAGGAGAAAGAAAAAGCATGTTAGTCTTGCAAAGCCTAGATTTAGTATGTCTCAATTTGGGAAGGAAGAAAATAAGAAATCAGACAGGAAAAGAATAATATGGTAGATTGTTTGTTTCATGGCTCTAATGCTACATTGATCTTCTTCATATTGTCTATTATTCAGAAATAAAAATTGGTGCTGCAGTTATTGTAACAGTATGTTTCCAGTCATGCAGCACTATCCAGGTATTAGCAATTTATTGGGAAGGCAGTATCATTTACGCATCCGCTGTTCCATTTCTAATTGCCTGACACTTATTTAGTATTGAATGGAAGGACATAGCAGAGATCATTGGAGCAAAACTCCTTTTCTGCTCTGCCCCATAAGCTTGCCTGGCTTTCTAAGATATCTGCGAGACAGTCACTCACTCTCCCTCTGCTACTGTGAGAATTGAGAAACTCAGGATCCGGAAAGGCACCAATTACTGTATTTTATGGGAATATATGTTGTTCATTTTTAAGGTGATAGAGGGCAAAGAAAGTCTTTTCCTTTTCGTATACTTCACTGCCTCTCTCTTATTAATCAGAAAACTTTTTGGCTCAAGCACAGCTTCGAACGTGTGTTTTTAAGGTGCCTTATCCTTATTGATTCTTTTGTGACTTGGAGCCTTTGAGTCCATTAACATAAGAGCCAGCACTGCACTCTCATGTACCTAACCCTGCGCTTCATCATCTCTCTCGAATCTCATTCAAAATGTGGGGCTGACATGGACTAAGATCCATGTGGTTAGTATTGTATAGACCTTCCATTAAAAACTGGATTTCATGGCTAATGTCTGCCTTGAACATACCAGATCAATTTTAATATCATTATTTCTAGCATCTGCTGGGGAAAGAAGGTCGAGTAGGGAAATCAATAAACTGCACAAAAAGAAGAAAAATAAAATATATAATTAATATATTCAAAAGCTTTGGGTATCTGGAAAATGCTTATTAATCCATTTGAGTTCAGAACTGGTGGTATGAACCTTTTTTCGGTGAAAGTAATCAACAGCTGTGACCAGATAATAGTGAATTTTCCTTGTATATGATTGGCCCTGCCACTTGCTGCTTGGTGTGTTTGCTTGCTCAGACCATGTCCTGAGCAGTCCAACTTAATCTGAGCTTTTTCTCCAGCTCTGCCATGAAAATTTCCCCTAATTAACTGGAAAAGTGCCTAATGGTGAGGGCTGAAAGGATAAGTGATGTTTGCAATAATGTCATCAGAACAGATTTTGTATTGTAAGCAAAGATAGAATGAAAGGTAAAACAATATTTAAACCTGAAATATGCTTTTCACTCCAGGAGTTTTCATTCTTATTTAGACTTTTAGTCTATTTTCCATTATCTGAATTCTGTAATGTTTTTGCAAATTGTGTATTTTAGAATTTCAAACTACTTGTTTTCATGGCCCTGCCTCATTCACAAGGTCAGGCCTTGAAAAGTCTGTCATCCAGATATCTTTGATTTAATTGTATTAAGTGAGGAAGACATAGGCTGCATCCCATTCGCTAAAAATATGTATACATATCCTGTATATGAAATATGTGTTCATCTTCTGTATATGTATATATATGAAGATACTGTATTCTGCTATATTGACATTTAAATTCCCTTCTCACTTAGAATATTGTGCATTAAATGATACTCAGTGACAAATTACCAGTAAATTCAAGCAGTAGAAATGTATGTACTTGGTCTTCTAGTATTGAAGCACATTACATGCTGTTTGTTTAGACTGCAGAATAGACTTTATCTTTTTTTTTTGCCATAAGCTAAAGAATTTGGACTTTTAGGGCAGACTTTTAGACTCCAGACCACTGTACCAAAATGTAAACTCAAGACAGTGCAGACAATCCTTCCTTCAGTGGAAAGGAGGGACAGAGTCTGGGAATGTGCTCTTGGTTCCATCCAAACGGTGACCTTGTATTTGCAGCAGCATCAGTCCTGCTTTGTCCTCTGTTAATGAGCTGTCTTACAATGTGACTAAACACTCTTGTGTGATTTTCTGCTGACCAGTCATTTCCTGTGATTGCTGCCATATCCACTGTTCTGCTTCTACATGTCTCGGTGTGGGAAAAGACATAAGGTGCCCTTTTAGCTCTGAATTATTAGTCCACATGAAACCAATATAACAGCGAAGTTGCCAAGAAACCAAGACAAAGAGTTGTTTCATTTTATAGATTATTAATCTATGAAAGATTTTTCTTCAGAATAGTTTTGTCATTTGCTACTTTCAGTCTTTTTTTTGGCCTTCCAAAAAAAAAAAAAAAAAACAAACAAAAACCCCACAATTATTTTTAAAAATATGATAATTTCTCCTTCTGGTTGGTTTAATTTTATTATCTCTGCAAAAAGTACTTCTGCCTTGAAGTGAACCTTTGATCCTCGTCAGCACAGTTCTCTGTTTTAAAGGAACAGTGTGAGTGAAACATGACAAATCACAATGAGAATAGCATTTTATAAATTGGTGACTGTGTAAATGTCAATCTGTAAATGTTTGTTTTTATCGCTGAAACAGTCTCATTTGATTTCGCCTCATCAAATGCAAGTACTTGAAAATTCCACAGGGAAAGCAAAGACATTGCTTATAGCTCATTTCTTCCTTTAAATGTGCTCTAGATATTCAAGCTTTGAAAGTGTCTTTTTTCTTACATTTTTGTAAAGACAGTTTTCCTGAGGGATATGCCAACAGTAATCACTGGTGCATCCACACCATAAATTGGAAATGCACATTATTGATTCTGTCAAAATTGTTGATGATAATGCAAAATATTAAGCAAAAAAAAATTGTTTCAGTCTTTTTCTAAAGTTAGTTAATCTGCTAATCCATCAGGAGATGGATTAGGATCTGAATCTAAAAATCAGAGGAGGCTGAATCAAACAGCACATAAGGATGGAGTGCTGGTCCTGTGATTGTAGCCTGGGAATGAAGAGGAATGGATCTGGTTTGTGTCTACATCACTGTGTGATCCTAGTTAGGTGTGTCTCTGCTTCACTCCCCCATCCCTCAGTATGTAAATACAATAACAGATAGATGCACCATTTATGTTAACTAGATCCTAACTTAAAAATAAGGGACATCTTGATTAATAAATCTATCAGCTGACAAATTTAAGATTAAAAGAAATATAATTTTTGGCTTCTGATAGTATCTAAAACTGTCAAAGAATACAACTTGGAGAGAATGACTAAATGTTTGAGTTCTCAAAGGCATGTCTGACATGAAAAATGAGACAGACATAAAAAATATGGTTCTTGTTATGTGGTAGTACGCTTGTTCTCTGTGTGTGTGTTTTTTTCTGAGATTGTACTTAATTCCATTTGATTTGAAGCTTTATCTGTGCCTATATAGATCATAAACTAATTTTTTTTATTTATTAAATATTTTCCTCTGACAAACAAAATGGCTCCAAGTGTATTTTTAATTAAGTTTGTGTAGGGGACTCTAAAGGAAAGGTATGTTTGGTAAAAGAAAGCTGATACACAGTAGAAGTTTAGATTTCATGAAAGCTATGCTTAGTTAGAATTGACATTATAAGAAAAGGTATTGAAATACACTGATAAATAACAATACTCTAAATTTGTTGGCCCAAGAGACATTTTTCTGTTGACAATTATCACAATGAATTGCACCAATGAAATTTGCCGTAGGTTAAATCAAAACTTAATACCTTTAATACAGCTTTAGAAATTCATTGCCTTTCTGTGACATTGCTGCTGTGTGATAGAGAAGATTGATGTTAGAGTTTTCACTGTGGGTATGTTCCTAAGTGTGAGTGTTTGATACATCCAAACACAGCAAGGTATGAATAAGAGATATGTTGCTGACCTTGAAATCATTCAAAATATAATTCCTATAAAAAGCAGATTATCATATATCTTGGTACAAAACTAACATGCCTACAAATGTTATAAGGGAATGATATATTCAATGGCTTCAGATCATCTGGAATAGACACACGACTGAAGATATGCTTCACACTGCTCTGCCACAGATATCTCTTTACCGTCTCTTGGATACACTTGTCTGTTCCAATCAAGAAAAAAGAGTGATTTGTTTGTCTGGCCATCTACTTTTTTTTACTATTGCTATTACTTGCAGTCTTTCATTTCTGGTGGGGATAAATTCCCTACCTACTAGAGTAGAAAGAAGAAAATGTATTACCAGGGAATAAGGGAATAGCCAACAGAAAAAAAAAAAAAAGTAAACGTATTTGTACTTAAAGGAATCCTTTAAATGGAAATAGATTTAATTGAGGTGGAGTCAATGAAGTCAATTCCAGGATTTTCACAGTATATCTGTTGGAAGTAGCAAGGAGAATTTAGGATTTTGGTAGCAGACACTCACAAGGATGACGAAATCAGAAGTGGGTGAGTTTCATTAATTCATTCAGAGACTTATTCCCTCTGTTTTGGTCCTTTAAAGCTCAGCTGAGAAGTATGTATTAATTTCTGGCCAATACATGTCTTAGCTACCTACTGCTTCTGAAAAAGCTTGTGACAAAGTGATTATGTAAAAAAAAAATGCAACCAAGAGCCAGTATGGCCCATTTGCCTTCGAAGACACATCGCTTATCCTTATTTTAAACATTAATCTCAGATTATGATACTTTACAACTTATAAAGAAAGGAACTCAGTCAACATGCCAAGTCTTGAGCTTTAACTGCAGTGGATTTTTAGAGGATTACCTTTAGAGGATTTTTTTTGCTACTTCCACAAAGGAAAATCAGGGAAAGTGGGCTCAGGGGCTTCTGTTCAAGATCAACCACATAGCAAGATAAAGATGACCAATCTTAGAGGTTCTTTATCCACTTAATATTAAGAAACTCTAGCTACACTGGATCAGCCTTGGATATACCCAGGCCTGTATCTGAACTCTAACAGCTCCAAGCAATAAATACATGTGGCAGCAATTTGAGTTAGAGGGTGTGCTCACTAGCAGCATTGTCTACTCATCAACAGAGAAAATAACCCACCCCAAGATATAAACCTGCTCTATGGACTAGCTTCACCTCATCGGCTATAAACCACTGCTGAATCCCATACTTGCAAAATGCTGGTAATATTAATTTAACTGCAAAAATGTTGATGGAAAATGTATTTTTTATGACAGCTTCTTATTGGAGAATAAATGCCTCATTAATCTTAGGCATTTCATGCTAAGAATATTATTGAAGTTAGACAGAATGATGAGTAACATTGTAGGGAGCACAGATTGCTACATGCAGGAATGCTTTCGCCCATTAGGCTCCGTCCATACTGTACAACTCACTTCTTTTGTTCCTCAGGCTGCAGGCTGCAGCATGCTGCTCTTCCCCTGCTCCAGAGCTCCTGATTTAATTAAAAGGAGACAGATGGAGTGGAGTGCATTAATATATATCTACCTGAGTTCCTTTGGTAATCTCAGGAAAAAAAAGTGGAGGAAGAAAAAGAGTCTTGAAACCAACCTGAAAATATTACGGACAAGAGGAAGTCTAACCACAATACCTGTGGGTATTCCCCAGCATGCTCTGTTAGCTGTGTTTTCACCTTCTAATTCAATGCTAGCCTGACAAAGCTGAGCAGGTGTAAGATGGATTTTGAAAGTTTACACTGTTTTGCTGTGAAGGTAATTTAATCTATAATGGAAGAAAATATCAGAATATCCTATTGTGCCAAGATGTTTAAAGCTGTGTGAATGCTATGAGTGTAACTGATATTTTTGGCATCAAGAATAAGAAAAAGGAAGACTTGGTTGCAAGTTCTCCATGGGTGAACTAAGGAAGGCTGCTGTGACAGTCCATCCTTCTATTGTCCATTGAATGTTTTCTAAATTTTTGAAGATTTGTCTAAAACAAGCCTTTATGTATTTGATCAACAGTTTTACCATGAGCAAAGAGAATCAGAGACTTTCACAGTGAGGTTTATACTCTCTCTGTTTCAATGATGTGTGCCTGATAATGTGACTATGAATGGCAGATCCTTGCCTAGCTCAGGAAAAAGAAGGATGTTTCTTTAAGCTTCATTCTCAAAGACTGATTTTAATCCTGTGGTTATAAGACTTGGGGAATTACCTGTAAATCACGTTCAAAATATAACTGCTCAGAAATCTTTCTACTGCACTTTGGGGGTTCACTAGCTTCTTGGCCCATCAGATGAACAGATATAAACATGATGTGAGACTGCTGAAGCGTTTGAAGGAAGAAGGAAATTGGGGGTTCAAGAGCAAATTAACAAGTGCTGTCTGTCACACTCGAGCCTGTCACCTTTTGAAATTCCAGGAGTTTATATCCAGCCTATCCAATGGGCATTGAGACCGTGTCTGGACTTTAGACGAACTTTTCAGTCACAAATTTAAAAGCTAGAGTGTTTGGAATGTAAAACTCTTGTTTAACAAAGTGCTTGCAAAGTTAAAAAGGAAGGACTGTTTAGAGGTACAAACTGCTTATAGGTAGCATTTCAGTATAGGAAAGTTTTAAAGCATACATCTCTATAATTCTGCAAAAGGAAAATTAGATCAGCTTGATGAAAGACACATTTTTCCTTTTTTTCAGTATCTACTTCACCACAAAACAGATCTGTTCTTTATGAATATTGAAATGAGTGTTTGTAAAGTAATTAGAGTTTGAAAAGTATTTTTTTTCTCAGCCACATGCATCTAAGTCAGTCCAGTTAAAATTTTCTCCTGTAAACAATGCAAATTGATGTCTTTTTACTTAATTGGGAAGTTCATCTTGAGATTTACATAGAGCCACTAAATGAGAAGCAGAATATCAGAAGAACAAACAAATGATGGAGTGAATCTACAAATGGTACATTTGAGATTTGTGGTGTGAGGGTAATTAGCTCAGACTTTTCCAAATATCTCGATATCAGTCTTTCACGAGGTCTTCCATCTGCAACTTTAAACTATCTGAGTAAACTCTTTCCTCACTGTGCGGTGCAATGAAATTATATTCTTATTTCAATTAATTTTTATCACTGCCCCAAATTAATTCCTGGATAGGTGAAAAAATACAGACTTTTATCAGTAAACACTCTCAGTTCATATGGGGTTTGATTGTTGACTAAGGGTTTATTTGTAACTGCAAACAGCTGTAGAGAGATACATGGAAAAGAGATGCTGAACAAGCAATCTCTAACATCAAAAAGTAAATAAAAATACACTATAAGAAAAGAACTAAAACCAAGGAGGTACACACATCATTCCTATTACTCATAAACTCTTTTGAGGCTATACTATTTATCATGACTCTTTATTTTCAAGTGTTATTTTACAGACTAGACCAACAGAGTTCTAGTTCTGATGGGAAGGCCTTTGAGTAAGAAAGCAATGAAAATAGGTTATAAAATCATATGATCTGTCATGCTGCCACATTTCTAGTTCTTGTGAAAGGCATTCTGATTTCCTGAATTTGCACAACATAGATACATCCATTAAGGATTCATGCTTCAGATTAGGCACTTTAATTAAAATACTTATGGATAGGCATGTTTAAACTTCCATAAACATCAATAGATGTAAATTAATCTGTATAATCTAGTGTAGTTTCCATCAATTTGTTTCTAAAATTCAAGACTATCCTGAAAGAAAGTGCTCCAAAAAGAAAAATACTCTGCTTTAAGGTTGAATATGCATTATGCTTCACAAGGAAACATGCAGTTTTAAAATATTTATTTGCAGAGAGTGCTATTTCAAGGTAGGCTCATTTGTAGAGCAATAGTCTCTTTGTCTCTTTTGGCTGGTGTTAAAAAATGCCTTTACTCAACATGTCTGCTCTGTGACTTGTGATATACACGTTAAGTGCTAAAGCTATAACTCATGGAGCACTTTATCTTTCCCTGCCCTGCTCCTGGCACCATTTTCTTAAGTATTTCACATACTGACCAAAGTTAATCATGTTCATTGTCAAATTGTTGAGAAGCTTGTGATAGTTTCTTTTTTTTTTCCTATATAAATTATGAGACTTTAATGATGAGATATGGAAATCATATGACTTCTATTCAAATCAAGAAGCTGATAAAAAAAGAATATGTCTTATTAGGTAGACATTAAAACATTTTCCTGCAATTCACAGCCAGACTGCTCTGACTTTTACCTCTGGTAAAACAATGAAAGCACCCAAACTAGACAAAACAAAGGAACAAGGAAAAGTCTAATTATTGTTTTCAGCAGTACAATTACCCTCTTTAATTGCCTATCTTCAGTGATTTAAGCAAAGTCTAGGAATCTTCAGGGAGATAAATATTATCTATTTCTGGAACAACTAAGTGAATCTAAGAAGAGGAGTCTAAATACAAACATTCAATGGGTATTCTTCCTAAAATGCATACAAAGGAAACACTGATGACCTCCTTCAAATCAACAAAAAGCAAATCCATAAATTCACCGGTATGTTTAATGAGAGTTTTGCAGTGAAATCTGTCTATCAGAGTATGTATCTCTCTTGTCTTATTCTGCTCATAGTCTTTCAGAAAAAAAGTTTAACTCAGTGAATAACAGCTCCCTGGTGTCTTTGTCTACCACTCCTTGAGGTTCAATGCAGAACTTTGTCAGTCCTAGATGGTGAGGAATATCATAACAACTTGCTATTTTACCAGAAGCTAATGTTTCAGACATATTAGTATGTGATATATCTAGAGTGTATTATCAATAGAATGTGCAGATTCCTTGCTAGACACTTGTGACACATTCATAAAGTGTGTTTGCTGATCTTTCTTTGGCAGGTGCATCCTCCCATGTTTCTCCAATATGTTCCATTGTTTACGGTCTTGCAACCAGCTCTCGCTGACAACAGATATTTTTTGCTGTTGTGGCTTCATGAGTGAAGTTCTTGCTAATTCCCTCACTAGCTCATTTTCAGGCACAAGTATAACTTGTGATTATGCCCTTTTCTATGCACCAAGTCTAACCATTTTTTAAATCAAATTTAGTTCCATGCTTTATTGGCTTTTCATGAACTTTGAAAGTACTGGATGTAATTTGTCCCATATCCCAAATAGTTTCATCATTCTTTGACAGCCAGTTTAATTAACCCACAGGCATTTGGATCTAGCACTGTAATGTGTGTCAGCTTTGGGTTAGGTTTTGGGTTGGGATATTCATCAAACTTATTGTAATACAGTCATTTTTCCCCCCTTCATTTCAGATAACACATAATTTAATGGATTGCAAGGCCAGAAAGAACCATTGTTATCACCTCTTGTAACCTCTCACACAAATCAGGACAATGAATGTAATCCAGAGTTTTTCCCACCTATCCATTTATTTTAAGTGTACCTCACTACAAGTTCTCTGAAATAAAAGGGCCACATTTTTTCTCCTATCATCTCTGTGTTTTCAGGATACTCTGCTAGTGGCTTTTTTTTTTTTTTTTTTTTTTTTTGGTGCCCTCTTCAGGAATTATTTTCTCTTTTTGTCCAACCCTTTTGTGCTCCCATTGTAGGCAATGGCTATGAATCAGAAATATATGGTTAAGAACAGTCAATCTGTAAACATTACTGGGTCGTATGTCTGAACAATGCAGTTTTTATATTTCATTTTACTAGCAGTATTTATTTTCTTACACAAGCTCTGAAGAGCAAGTATTCTTTGCAGTTTGTGTTGACTCAGTTGAGCTTATGCTGCAATCTGTAGACGTGAATAAGTTTAAGGGTAGCAAATTTTCTAGTAATGGATTCATATGGCAATGAAGGTGTTAAAGCTAAAAGGTTTTTAAAATACATGTACTCTGACAGGAGTAGGGAACATGCTGAATCACTTACAATGATGAATATTTAAAAATAGGGCACAGATGTCTAATTTAAATACAGAAATTTTCTTGGCATCTTACTAGTTGTTACTACATTTTTTTAACATGTATTTTATTCACACATTCAAATTTACTTGCTCTGATTTGCTTTGTCAACTGCAGGAGGCTGACTGATAATCCACACTTTGAAAGCTGCCAATGCCTCTCAAACAAATGTGAAATTTAAGTTTGCAGTGGGGACTTCAAAATTGTTCAAAACTTTTAGTTGCTTTGTCATTAAGTTTGGTGGGTGAAAGTGCTTTTCTGATGGATGAGAAAGAAGAGTTAGAGGGTGAAATTCTGGCGCCTTTGATATTATGACAGACCTCCCATTGACTGTAATGGGGCCAGAAGTTCACCTGCTGTTATCTGCTTAACTATCTGTCTGTACATTTTTAATGTACTCAGGGAAGGGGAATCTGAACACTGGTTTAAAGCTGGGATATGGAAATACCTCTTCTTCCTAAGTGACTCAATTGATTCTGCAGTCTGTAAGATGTGAGGAGCTGCTAATCCTTTTCGAAGCAGCTTCAAATAATGTGATATGAAGAGCAATTTAGTATTCAAGTAACCTGTCTATAGTATGCTTAATTTTCCTTTACAGCTTGATTTTAAATGTTTTATATCATTTAAGAAATAAGGTAAAATTATTTTTTAAAAGGAATTAATTTTTGACAAGACAAATGTTTTCTTGTGCAATATTTTTCATTCTAGCTAACATTTTTCATGTAAAAAAAGACGAAAATTACCTTCAGCTGTGTTTGGCTAATTTTTTTCAGCTTTTTTTTGCAGAGTATTTTTTAACAAAACAGCTTATACCTTATCTGCTTAAACAAGAACTGAAAATCAGCTTTTAGATTAGTTCTTCTCTCAAAACCTCATATTCCTATAGTGATTTCAAATTTCTAAGCAAATAAAAACCCAACAAAACAAAAAAACCCACAAATACAAACAGTAAAAAAAAGCAGGTCTGGAGCTTTTTACCTAGCACTGCAATTTGGTATACTTATTATCTAGTCATTCATATGCATTTAAAAAACAAAACAGTGAGACTGTTCTTTTAATGAGATACTATAATCAAAATGACAAAATTTGTTTTAAAGAGTCTATCAATTCCTTTTTTCATCATCATCCAAATATTAAATACAGCATTTAATGGGTTCATTAAGGTAATGCTCGTGAAGCCTCTTTCTATTCCTGATGTACACAGCTATTATTATATTAATTTCTCTAGCAGATTAAACTAAATTGTATTTAACTCATCCACACAATGCAGGAATCATAACGGGAAATTCTGTGCCATGGATCATACAACGAGTAAGAACAGATGGCTATCACATTTGGGTTTAGTACCAAAATGTATGAATCTTCATTTATTCAGTGCCTTCTGACTGGTGGAAAATGTAAGTTTGTTTTCTCTAAAATGTGCACATGTCCTTCCATTGAACATCCCTGGCAGATATACAAGTATTAATAAAATAGTTTCATGAATGCCTCAGAGAATTACTTGAGGGAAGAAACCAATGAAATTACAGTGGAAGGTATTTGAAACAACATCAAGTATGTTCCTGACCTATAAGAAGTGGCAGTCAGTTAAATATGATGGGTGTGCTAAACCTCCTTTGTGAAGGTTAACTTATAATATGGGCTACAAACAAAGGCATTTGATTTTTTGTTGTCTATACTTCACCATCTTCTTAATCGTTAATGTGTTCTCAAAAATACAATGACTCTGAGCTTGGTTGAGCACTTGATGCACACAAATACATTTTGGCCTTGCTCTCACAACTGCTTGTTTTCCATTATATTCACAACTTCCCTTCTAGCTTTTTGAAAGCTGGATTATCAGAGAACCTTCTTTGTATGGTTCCAGCTCTGGTGATTATTATTTGTCTATTTTCACTCATGAACCAACTGCATTATCTTAATGCACATGCCATGAAGGCTGCAAAGCTGGGTCTTTATTTATTTAACTGATAATTCCTGTAAAATGACTCCCCTGGATGCCTATCAAGTGATAGTCATTAATATGAGTAATGCATGTAGAATGTATAATGCGCATTCAAAGCTATACACTATTTAATTAAATATCAGCATATAAAACAGGCAGTGAACTATTAATTTTTTTGCCATTATGAGCTTTGCAGTTGATATTGGAAACAAAATGCTAAAACACATCTTCCAACAGGGAAACAAGGAACATTACTTCTGTTTATGATCTTTGTCTACTTAATTTGTGCATAGAATTATTTAAAAAAAAAAGCAATTGCAAAATTAATAAATGACACATATTTTTTATTTAAAAGTATATAACCATAGACATCTGGTAACATATTGTGTAATATTTAATTTCTGATAGCTAATAAGATGCAGAGAGTGAAAGAGAGAGAAAAACTATATGCATTGGATTTTAATGGTAATGAAAGCATCAACATAATAAAACTGTGTGTTTGGGTAGGAGCTTCCAGAAATTGGGCTAAATCCTGTGCCACATAAGGTAATTGTGACCTGCTGACAAGGTATGAGGTTGTCACTTCAATTTCTCGTGGAGATACTTGTGATTTAGAAGTCTTGCAATCCATAAATAAAATTATGTATTTGCCTTGATTACCAGCAACTTGTTTCCCTGGGGTATTGTTATAATACATAGGGATATTTATATAGCATATAGGTAAAGATATTTTTTCTTTATTACAGATTTTTCTAGAATACTATTAATTGAAAAAGATAAAATCCATTAGCAGAACTCATTATTTTTTAACTTTTAATTTATTTACACTGAGAATACCTCCTCCTCAGATGATTAGCTGCACTATTAGTAATAATAATTCTTCTTTGCTTTCCCTTTATTAAGACAGCTAATTCAATTTTGTATGGGGATGAACGCTATCATATTGGCTGAAAAATAGATGAAGTATGTGGTAATGAAACAATACTGGAGGCTACATCTGGGATCAATTCAGCTGTGTTTCATATTAGATCTGATATAAAATGTGCAATATAATTCATATTTTACTAAGTATGCTGTTGACTTGTATAGAGTGGACTTAAATAGTAGACAGAAAATGTAGGTGAATTTCATTGCCACATTCTGTAAAATTCAGCATTTAATTAATTTAATTAATTAAGATATCTTTTATCTCTTCCATACTCTTCAAAAGAAGAAGAGAATAAAATATTGAAAAGTTACTGAAGGAAACAGTTTAAAATTTTTTGCTGTGAGTCTTTGAGCTGTTTAATGATGTATTGTTCAATAAATGCAGTCACAGGGTACCCAAGAGCAACTGCAGTAAACACCAGCTATACTATAAAAAACTGCAGAGTTGGGTGAGAGTTATGTGTTTTTACACAAAAATTGCATGTTACTCAATGCAAAATAATTTTTCAATTCACATTTTAGGTGATTTACTTATACTTGGTTTCTTTGAGAAATCTGCTTTGGGTTGACTGACATGGGCTTTCTACATCCAAAAACATGCACATAGGAAACGCGAAGCTTTCTTGAGTCAAAAGATCTGTCACAGTCATCTATCTGTAATGTTATTCTGTACAGATTTCTTCATGAATTATATATAGGCTAAAAGAGTTTGCCATAAATAGTGGGTTCAGAGAAAGGACAGGATGAACATTTGAACTCATTGGTAAAAGGGGGAAGCCATTTTTTACTCTCTCCTCTCAACTTGCAGTCACCCATCTAATGCAGCTGGCTACAAATGTAACATTAGTTCAACATTAAAATTCAATAAGCCTCTTTCGTAGTTTCCTCAACAGGTCTCGGATATTGCACAAACAGGCGCTACAAGGCTGCCACCACAGTTCTTTCCAAGCACTGTGAGGAAGTGGAAAACACCACATCTTTGCTTGACTTATGTAAGTCAGGTAAAAAAAGTAGAATCATTGTTTAACCCTGTGAGAATCATTTAACCCTGCAATGGTTTTTTCCTGCTGTTTGCTTGGCTGCTTGGGTTTTTTGTTTATTAGTTTTTTGGTTGTTTTTTTTTTTTAATTTTGTTTTGGGGTCTTTATCCTTCATACATTTTTTCTTTGTTTGAGAAACAAAGTGCATTTGAGAATGTTGAAAAGAGAAATACAATAATATCAATTGTTCCCAGTGCTATGAAGAATGTCCACAGACACAAGCATGAATTTGTACTTAATCATTCACTTAGTGGATTAGCACTCCACTAACTGCTAAGTGTGGGAGTGAAAAAGGGAGTTAATTCTGGTTTTATTTCCTGTGCCATCAGATATCAAGAGAGGCAACACTACATTTTGAGTCATATGAGCAAAAAGGAAAGTTTAGTCTGTATATATTTTCTTAGCTATAACTGTTACATAACTGTTTCTATGAGCACATTATATATGCATATTTATTAAATTTTGCACGTAGTATGTAAGCAAAGATTGAGAAAAAACAACTGTAACCCACCAGACAAATTAAAGAAAATAAGTTTACCCCAAATCAAAGATGCTACTGCAAAATACAGTTCCCAGGCAAATGGAGCTGGTTTTACCACTGAACAAGGCCATTATAGAAATGATAGGTTTCTAAGGAGGATGCAAGTCTAAATAAATTCAAGTTTCCTAGAGAAACATTCATTTAAAGATTCCAAAGTGAGTTAAAACTATAAAATAAAATAAAGTTAAGGTGCTTATAACAAGACTATTTGTTAGTTCCTCTGGCCTAAGCTCTCTGAAGAAAAAGTAGTTTTCAGGGATGATTAGTTATGCTTTTTGAAGGGAATAGACACATCATTTTCTTACAATATTTTGTTACTAATGCACGTAAATGTATCTGAAATGAACTGTGAAAAGACAAAGAGTGATTGCATTCTTCTCCCATAGTTTTGTAAATATCACCTTTGAGGATCTGCCCCTGCACTATCTCTCTAAACTGTGTTTCTTTCTGTCAATCTAAATTGCCAAGCTTACTTTACTAATTCCAGAAATCTTAAATTCATTGTTTATTCAGAACCATTCACAACACTTCTTCCACATACCATGATCTCTCAGTCATGGCAATTTTAAATAGCTAGTTGCTTGTCTCAGGTTTCAGAAAACAGTGAAATACTGTTTTGCTTTAGCATATCATTAAGGATTGACTCTGTAAGCACTTTTTTTGTGTACTTGACTGCTCAATTGGATAGCAGACTTCAGAGGAGTTGTCCTTCTGACTTACTGCACTGATTTGATTCTGTTTTGTCTTTGTCTATCTGCATAGAACGCTTATTAGTAAAAAAAAACCCCTACATATTTCAGAATATGCTGAATTAGACTTGGTTCGAGTAGGTATAAAAAGAAAAGATTTTTTTTCCAGAATGGTTTAGCAAACTGCAAATAATGAATATAATATAATATAATTAATAAATTTCATATGAACATTTCTGAAATGTTCATCTGAAAGCTTTAAGAGGTTCTGAAGTGGCTTTTTTTTGGTGAAAATATTAAAGCTCATCATAATATTTAGCTGAAATATTTTTTGGTGATTTTACTAGCCTGTGAAGTCAGTGATGAACCTGTTCAGTGAAAACAAAACATTTTGACCAGCTCTGTATGTAATTTCTCAAAGAATCTGAAAAAAAGAACAAACAGGCAACCAGCTATTCTTCCTATTTTTTTTTTTTTTTAATTTTTGCTTTCTTCTTAGTATAAGCATTTTACATCTCTGATAATGTAGTTGATTTTATAATGTGGTGGTGAGGTATTAATTTCATATTAACAGGATACTGAATATTTAAAGTATAGCACTAGGGAATAGAACTGATTTAAATATTTTTATACTTACAAGAATATTTGCTCAGAAAAATGATTATATGCATTATTAAATATAATAAGTTAATGTAATTTTTTAGAATTTTTGTAGAATGTAAAACGTGAAAATCACTTGTATGTATATTTAATTAATTTAACCTAATTATTGGTGTTTCAATCTATTGCTGCAACACTTGTGCAAATCTCTACTTAATTTGATTCAGATATAGTTTAGCCCTTACTTTTTACAGTCATTTAATGTGCAAACTATGATGAAAATACCAACATATATTGCTCTATTATCAAACATAGCTTCTAGCAAAATTTAAAATTTCTCATTAAACTTATTTTATTGGGTTTTCTTTTTTCTTGGAAAATTATCTTCTCATATTCTATCTGACACTAGCTGAAAGCACAGAGGACTCTAGAAGCTTCAGGGAAAATACAACTGTGTTCTCTTTTTGGATTTTTTTCTGTCTTTCTGCCTTTTTCTTTTCCTAATTCTAATACACAGAGATTATTTTTCATTAATTTCAGACCATTTATGAAGCTTCACCCCAAGACAGAAGCAAGAATAAAGTTTTTCACAAGCAAAAAAAAAATTAAAAGCTTTATAGTAAGTCAGTAGGTTTATGCTCTTATGTTTAAATGACAACATATAATTCACAGGAAAATAGCATGGTGTGTCAAGCAACTCTTGGCAGAAGGGTTTCACGACACATTGAGTTCTTTTTTCTCAGCAAGAAACTTGTCAAACCCCTGAGACTCCTAAATTATATTTTCTCTAATCTACAAGAGTGGTTGTTGTTGCTGTTTGGTTTTTTAAATAGAGTTTACTTGCCAGGTAGATTTATAAATATCTCTAGTGTCTCAGTCAGCTGTAGGTAAAAATGTTGGCAAGAAAGAGCTCAGTGATCCAGCTGGACCAGAATCCTTCCTGCTTACTGATCTCACTCCAGCTTCCCAAGGGTCAGCATCATCCCGATCACCTCAAGCCACACTGAATATATCAGCAAAGAACTGAACATATTGACCCAACCCATACTGATTATGTTGACAACAGACATTTCAGGAAGAGAATGGCTCATTATTTATTGCTTTACAGAAACGATGCCAGTAAAGGTGGAATAGAAGTAACGAAAAGGAAATGTCAAAAAACCAGTTTAATATTCAAGGAGAACCCCCTAAGGCTTGTGTTCTACAGACTTTCTGGAAGAATTCCTTTGTTCCTAATTCTAACAGGAAGGGCATACCTAGCCCAGATCACTGGCTTATCATCTCTTCCAAAGCTACAGAGAAATGATACCTTCTCAATACCAGGTGGTTTTCTTGCAAGTAATGACCAGTAATTTTGATTCTAAAATTATGAATTTTAATGAATACCATGAGGAACATGCAAAAGGATCCTTTCTAGCAGATTAGGAAGCCACGAGTCTTAGTGCACTCTTAAGAATTCTTAACAGATGTTATAGGCAGTAATTAATCTTACTTAATTTTCACCACAGAAAAGAATAAGTAATCTACTTAAACTAATCATCCAAGTCTTCTTTTTAGGATATGGTGAGACTGTCTCCTTAAAAGGATAAGTCCAGGTTTTGGTCCCACATGTTAGGTTGGGAATGGTTTCTAAATGGCTCACATAGGGAACCCAGACAGCTGATTTAAGTACAGTAATCTAGAAAGCTTTCCTCTCCAAAGCACACCAGAGACCCTTTTTTTTCCTTTCTGTTTTATTTAGCCAATCGTTGGTGGGAATATTTTTCTACCTTTGTTTTTTTTCATTCTTTCTGTAAGAATTTGTTGCCTTGAAGCATGAAGTCTGGCATGGAGCTTAATAAAAATTTATTCATGTATGATTTATAACTTTTATTCCCCTTTTGTGATAGGCTTATATGGTTAATTCTATTTTCAAAATATTTGTGACATTGCAAGTTAAAATAAAACAACCTACATTTTTGCTTTCTGTTTCAGAGCAGTAAAGTTTTTAGGAAAGCAATGGGTGTTTTGGAAATATCTTTCTGACAGTTATGATATCATGGAGCAGAAAAGTGGACAAATGAGATTCGCTATGACTTGACTTGAAAAACCTATAGAATTCCAAGAGCTGGGATAGGTTGCGAAGTTAGAAGACAAAATGTGGAGACTGTGGGGAAGAAAGTGTTAAAAGAAAGAGGTGTATATCAGCACCTCAGAAAAATGTGAGAAGTTAAAAAGAAATTTCAGAAATGATTTGAAGGGATATAATACTGGGGGATTTGGAAAAGCTTAGCTTGACCAAAGACAACCATTATTGGAAAGGACTGCTATGCTTCGCTGCCTTGTAATTCTTCGTGACTGCTGCAGCTGGAGAGGGCCACGGGATGGGATATATGGTGTTCAGATTATCAGTAAATGTCTGACAGTGCCATTAAACTTTATGCCTATAGTGCTGAGCCATGACACAAATGACTGGCTCATCTGATTATGAAAATGGTTAAAATAAGGAACAGGCAAGACAAAACAGGCAACGACTGGATAGAGACGTTAAAAATAAGGAAATTCCACATTCTGGCTTCTGTCTTTGTTTTATGTGAGAGACACAGGGGATGATGATGCCTGGTGGGAGCAATATCTTCAAGCCATCAACTTTCTTAATGCTCAGAAAGAGAACAATGGGGGACAGGACCACCAGATTCAAAGACAATGAAAATTCACTGGAGATTAATAAAGTACCATATGCCTCAGTGCAGTGGGTGTGAAAGAGGCCAATTTCCAGGGCTGAGCATTACACAGCAGGTCTGATTTCCATACGTATGATCCCACTGTAAGATGGATAAATGGTAATCCTGAGGAGAAATTTCCATGTTCTTCTGTCTCACATCTCTTTTTCATGCCCATGCTCTTTCTCCACAATGAATTTTGTTACATGTATTTCTTTCTTCAATTGTAGCCAGAATATGTTATGTAAAGGAGATTTAACCAAAACAGCAAAACTAAAGAACTAGTTATACATTTCCCAAAGCATGTTTAAAAATAAATATTTTCTAATAAATAAATAAAACCCAAACAAACAAAGAAATAAAAAAAAAAAATTTCTAGTCTGAATTGAAGTTGATGGACTGTAGATAAAACAGAGTGAACATACTTTTAAAAGATTTGCACAGATTTTATATTTTGTCTTTTCATTCTATGTAAGTACTTGCAGGCTGATGAGTTTAAAAATATACTTATAAAAGTACCAAAATATGAATGAGTAATAAAGCAAACAATATTTTTTAAAAGATAAATGTTTCTAACTCTTCCTTCTTGTGTTTTTTACTCCCCTCCAAAAGTGACTGGACTCACAGGATTGGTGTTTCACATCCAAGCCTAGATTTCAGGGATGTCTATTCAGTTGAAATGCTATCATACAAAAAAGAATAGTCAGAGTGATAAACACTCTGCTTTTGTTGCCATTGTGGGTTTTTTGGGTTTTTTTATCACATGAAACATTGGGATTCTGGGTTTGCAGTGAGTATATTTGATCATTCAACAACAAATAGAAATAGCATGAATGCACAGCAGAAAACAGCTCTCTGGAAATGCAATTTCTGAATGTTACCTTTGCTCTTTAACTCTGTGCACTGTTTTTAGACTCTGTTAATTTAGAGAAACAGAATAGTCCCCAAAATGATACATATATTTTTGAATTACTGTGTGGTTTTTATGAAGTACAAATCTTTTCCTCAACTTGAGTGCTGTAATGAAAAGACAGCTAACCAAGGGGAAAAATAGTCCCACCGTTATGTTCAATGTTTACGGCAATGTAAAACAATCTGTCTTCAAAATGAGTGGATACCAGGTCCTATAGGCTATTAACTATGCAGCTTTAACAAAACAATATTAAACTTGACAGGAGCTCATCTGAGAGCTCTAGCAAAAGAGAGTGGTCTGTCTGAGTTGTCCCCCTATTGAACTTAGAGTGCTTAAGCAAACAAAAAAGGTCATTAACTTGCAGCTACAAATATGCCAATTTATTGTCAGAGGAAATATTTGAATACTCCTGACACTTTCTTAGAGTATTAAAAAACTTGATAATCCCAAGTTAAGTGCTCACATGTATTTTGATATCTGTTTTCTGGAAAAAGGTGCCAGTTCTAGGTGTTCCCTGTTCTGGTAGTCGGAAGGATCTGTTTGAGTTAAGTGTTATTTTTTTGAGTTCAGTGCTCCCTGATTTCTCTGGAGGAGAGTTGGATGTATCTTAAAACTAACTTCTGTGTTTTTATTATAAACATTTGTAATGTTCATGGGATTACTTGGATCGATAATGAAACTGGTATGTTGTCAGCTGTGAAGTTACTTAGCTGAAAGTTTTCTCTGAATAAGAGTTCATGGAACTTTTCAGGAGTTTTAGCACAGAATTGAATGCTGACCAGCATAACAGCAATGATGAAATCTGAACCTGAGGCTTGAAAATGTTTGCTCTTCCCTAACTCTTTTAAGATCATCAGAAGTGTGTTGCCAAAGATTCTTGCCAACCAATTCAGATAAACTGAGTTCCCCTTTGCTGAACAGGGCATCTGTTAGGTGCTGAAATTCACAGAGATAAATCCTGATGAAGGATACCTAACCTGAAGGATACTGAACCTGCACAACAGCTTGGTCCAACCCTTAAATGAGCCAATAAGACATAGTAAATTCAGCCACTTCCAGTGGGAAGCTTTGTGTGTTAGCAACATCACTTCATCTTGGTGGAGGTGTTTTGTCTTTCCTCACCAGGATTTGGCAATGATTCTAAAGTGTGTCCATGTCCATTCCAGCCCTGATCCCATAATGAATGCCTCAGTCTGCCAGACTGAAGTCCAGATAGATGTTTCATATTTGCCTTCATGCTAATCTAAACCTTTAGCTCTTGTACTTGCCACCAGAGCTGCTCACAAAATTTTTTATAAAGGAAGCAAACAAAACCAAATTATATTTAGACTATTTGATTCTAGAATAGAAATGTAGTAATTTTGGAAGATGCAAGTACAAATCCAGGCATTATTTCAATTAACTAGTCCATTAGTGAGCCTCCCATTTAGCAAAACCAGCCTTGCTTATGTGAATAATCAGTGCTCTAAATGCATGTTTTGGCTGACTGGGCCACTTGAGGCACTTGGCATATAACACTTTAAGTATGTTGTTTTGGACCACTGACAATTCCTTCTGCAGCCCAAAAGAAAGATGCACTTAGATGAAATGTTGGCAAAGGACCAACTCCTACAAAGAAATGGCAATTTCTTGTCAAAGACACAGCACAGCTCTATTCTCATTTCCGGGTAAATGAAAGTGTTATTGCTGTGGCCTGTAAACGTATTACACACTCTTCTTCAGTTTAGTTGGTTGCAAGACTGACCCTGCCTGATAAAACTGCTTGATTATGGCAGTGTGACAGTGGCATGGCAGTGGTCCTCACGTTCCTACTGCCCCCAAACATGTGCAGATGCCAGTAACTAGTCTGGGATTTATCCTTCAGCAACAACTATTTTCCCCCTTTTATTTTTCAAACTGCTTTCTTTTTCTTGTCTTACTTTTTAATAAAATTTCTGTGCTTTTTCATTGTGTCATGCAATGTATTTTGCCTCTAGACAAGAATAAAGTAAGGGAAGCAGAAGAAAGAACAGTAGATGCTTCATGGTATTGCATGGTCTATGTACACTCGTCTTGTTTACAAACCTCTGTCAAGTGATCCTCCTGTGCCCTGAAGGTAGAGGGGGAAACATTTCCCATTTTGTTTTGTGAATGCCCACCCCAAAGCTTTATTATTTTTGACTCTCCAACTGCTACTGTTGTTATAAATGTCTTGAAAGAAATTCTTATGGCCCTCTGGCCCTTACCTTTACCAGTTCACCTCCTATGGATAATTTCCAGTTGCTCTGAATCAGGCTGACTATTTTTGGGTTTAGTACAGATACACCATCTCATCCCAGTGAAAGATAAGCCCATGAGTCTGAGGACAGCTTGCTTTAATTTAAATACATTTTGCTCTACAGTATTTCCTGGTTTATCTTATGTACTCAAAGTGAGCATAATTCTCACACATAAAAGCCTTTCATGTAATATAGGTGGTGTCAGACTAATTTATACTTTCCTGAGGGCTTTTTACACTGTGGCAGTGAAGTAAAAAAGGTGAAAACAAACATCAGAGTAATTGTAGTGCAGCACAACCCTGCTGAATAAATGTGTTTTTTTAGTGAACTGGTCACAGATACACCAGCAAGAACACCTTTTTCTGAGGTGACATTCAGAAGCTTACTGAATATAGAGAAGGAACATACATTAATATGCTGATTCCACTCAAATTAGGGTTTCTTGGTGGCTAAATTTATTTCATATCTGAGTTGCATGGAAATAGGAATTATTGTGAGAGGTAATCCCAAAGGAAATATATATAGTCTATCAGCCAGGGGGTTTTCAGAGCAATGTAACAAAAAGTCTATTGGTGAAGGTCCACTGTAAGAAAAGGCCTGTAGGTGTGTTTTGTTGAAGAAGGTGTTTATTTTATATTATAATTAAACAAGCAAATTTGTGAAGAGATAAGGAGTTCTATGACCATTTAAATGTGTATATGCTAGCAACCTTCCATAAGGAAGAGAAATTAAATGAGATAGCACCTTAACAAGTTGTAAAATGTACGAGTCATTAAATAAAAAAATGAAAGTGTTCTCTAGCTTCTCTAAATCACTCTTTCTTGTAAATCATTAAAGGTCTTGCAAATTAGAACAGTGTAAGTTGTCCTGGTTTTAGAGACCTTTGGTTTTTTGTTTGTAGGGTTTCTTTTCTCTTTATTTATTTTTATGTTGGGTTTTTTGGCAGCCTCTCACAGCAAGTCAAAACAAGAGCTGGAAATCAAACACAGATTTCTTAAGTAAGGCCAGATGTTATGGCTAAAGCAGTATGCATTTTACAAGAAAAATTAAACAGTTCTAAAATTTAATGTTCTTATTTTCTGAAACACTCATCTAAAACCATGATATTTGATGGAAATATAATTTGATAGGAATACCTGGATCACAATCCAAAGTAGCAGTTGTTTGTTTTTGAGCTTGTGTTGCCTTGGAAATGCTATTGTAAATGTTCAACTATTCAGATCTGGACATGTGTTATGCCTTAAACAGGCTTCAGTTTCAAGAGCAGTCTTGGCTCTCAAGAGGAGTAGTCAGCGCATCTCCAGGAAGAGGGATTAGTAATATCTCCACATGTTATCTGTGATCCAGGATTTGTCTGTGATGGGAACTTTCTTTGTCCTCAGCATTTGGACAAGAACTAGAAGAATGTCAAAGCCTAGAAATGCACCAGCGATAATGTATTCCAAACTCAGGAAAGTCTTATCTAAGAAATTACAGAATGTGCTGAGAAGGAAAACCCCACATACATAATAGGAAAAGGCATCTGATTCAACAGGTAGTATTTCAATTTTCTGCTTTCCAAGCATATCTTGTGGGAATATAACTTTCTTCTGATGACATGAGCAAAATTTTGGGAAAACATTAAGGATTGCCAGGACACCTATTCCATATCCCACATCACTGGCTGAATTTAGGAATACCACTTATGAGGGTGTTTATTATGCATATGTAGAAGGTCCCTTCCAACTCAGACTATTCAATGATTCTGTGATTCTAAATACATTTTTTTATTCCATATATGCAAAAGTAAGCTTAGAGGCCATAATGATGTGAGATTTTTTTTTCCAAAAAAATGCTTGTAAAGTGTCCATATAAGGAGTGACATTCCACCTATATTTTTCTTAATTTTTAACATACTTATTAAAAATATACAAGAAATTTTAAAAAATTTGTTATGCCTTGGCATTTTCATGCAGACTCCCACAGAATTCAGCAGCAACCAGTTTGTAAGAAGGAATACTGCCAGACTAACTCTGTTTGTGTGATGTATACCCCAGTGGGTGTGAACAGAAATTGTCTCTTCCTGAAGGGCTGTATTATGAAGTATTCGTGCCTGGTGAATCCAAGGCAGAGCCCAAAGACCTAATCTTAATTATAGCTAAACTGAAAGCTTTATCAGGTTTCAGAGTTATTCTCTTATTGTCAGCCTGGCATCTCACACTGCTGTAGGGGGTGGTAGTGATATAAGCACCACATGTAGATTTTGACCCCAAGACTTGGGTGAGATGTATTTTATGTGCCATAATCTTTATTGTTTTTTCTCTCTATGATGTAAAAAAGCAAATAAATTAGACTTTCAGGATTCTGCTTAATGGATCTAGGCTGCAACATTAAAAGATTCTGTTTCCTGCAGATACCAAATTCTGCTGTGATCCTAAAAAGAGCCTATAAAATTTTTGGGCCAACTGAGCTTTGATTTTTTTCATTTGCTTGTTCTCCCTGTAAGTGTTCATTTGTGAAAATCAGCAAAATATAGCTTTGAGGCAAACTCCACTTCCCCAGTGGTGGAGCAACTGTCTGTGCTTCTTAATATTAGAACAATGAGACGTGATAAAAAATGACAATTTTAAGACATATGTACAGACATTTTATTTTGCTGCCTCAAGCCCAGCTCTGAAAATCTACAGCATGTGCTGTCAGGCCTGGTGATTAAACATTTCTGACATCCCTGCTCTTAACCAAATTCATCATGATAGCAATACTTAATCAAGCCAAAGGTATGATTGGTTGAACATATTTCGATGTTTAAGTGTTTTTTTATTTAAGAAAAGTGTGTTCAAAATCAAAATGTTTATTAGTGCACATGCACATGTGTGTATGTATGAGAAAAAGAGAAGGAAGGTGAGCTACTGTGCAAGTATTTTGTATGGAGTAAATCCATTGATTATGCATATCACATATCCTCCCTTTAAATTGCAAATCCTAAAATCAGAAATCTGGGTGGGATTAAGCTGAAAAAAAGAACAGATGGGACTGTTGATCTGACTGCCAGAGGCTTGGGCAGAAGGCAATGAAAAATAATTCTATTTTTCCCCTAAATTGAGAAAGCTAAAGTGGTGATCAGTGGTAGATTTCAGGCAGATGGGATGACTTGGAGAAAATGGTTGGCAGACTTAGTCACAAGATAATGAGAGTGAGATGAGGAGTTTTAGGGTGAATCAGGGGATCTTGAACTTTGTGCCATGTAGCAGTGTATGTTTTCACAAAAGGCAAAAGTATGCATAGGAGAACCCTTACCTACAATATGTGATAATCATTCCAGTTCTGTTTAACACACAGCACATGTAATGCCCTGAAAACACTGTGGTAAATAAGTATTTTGGCATCCAGAATTGGAAATGTTTTTGTATATATGTCAGTCTAAATATTTCTACTACTATTATCAGTATAATAAGCTAGTGTTTTTTCATTTCCCTCACTCCACTTTGCACTCAAACCTTCTTGCAGCCCTTCCATTTTACCCAGGTGCTCACTCTCTCAATTTCTTTGCTATGAAATAGCCACCACTGATTTGTAAACACTCAAATAGGACCAATATCTCATTGTGTTGGGAAGGAAGTAGAAAGGTGAAGTCAAAATGCTTCTTCTCAATGATAAACAAAGAGTACTAGCATTTACTACAATAATGATAGGAAATGTTAGCATCTATCTTGAAAAATACATCAATAACTTATGTGTGATGGGCTAAAATAAATCTAAAATAATGGATATTCTACTGAGTACTTTTCCAGAACTTTCTATTCTTTCTATGTGAGATGTTCAGATTAAAGATCACTGTTTATTTTGTTTTATTTTAGTATCTTTATTGGATAGAATATATATTTTATAAACAGGGAAAAAGGGCTCAATTTATAGCACATATGGAAGGATTATTTAAATATGAAAGACTGAAAGGATGATTAAATCTCAGCTATTCAAATTTCATTATTTGTTTTGCAGGGAATCTGTTTCATGTTGAAAAATGATAGCAACAAAAGCGTTGGAGTTGTAATATAACTCATGGTACAATCAGTACAGTTTGTCGTGTTTGAATGTCACCATACCTTTAAATATTGGCAAAAGACCTCAGTAGATAGACTACAGTGCCAATGAAAAGTGATTTTTTTCCCCACTGGTTTCTCCATAGTCTGCAGCAATTCTACCAGTCAAATCTAATCAACTTATACAAATAAATCTTAGTATTCCTGAAAGAATACCTTTCAGACTTGCTCTCTAGCATTTGAAGGACAAGCTGACTTCTTTTAACCAATGAATGGAATAGCCTTTCATATAAATAATGTTAAAATTTTAAAATATTCGTTGGAAAAAGTAGTTGTGGTTCCAGATTACCTCACCTATAAATTGGAGCTGATTAAGAAGACCTGTAGGATCAGGGCAGGTTTGATCTCACTCTCTGAGTGTTCCAAGATGTATAGGGCAAGAGGAGATTCAGCAGCTTCTGGAGTGGGACCCGGGAAATATTTTGTTGTAAAATGATCCTGGTCAGGTGATTTGGTACATGCTGTAGCACACATTGGTACCTGCACATTTCTGCACAATTCCTTTTATCCATTATGCCACTCTGCTGGTCTTTATCCTTTAATTTCAGGTTTCCTTCCAAAGTCAGGCCATGAATTTGAATATGCTCATCAACCCAGAAACAGCCAGAGACTGAGCTGTAACCACATGGTTCTACATGTCACTACTCAAGCCCAAGAATGCTTAAATAAGTGCAAAGCTGCACAAGCTAGACATCATGTGGATTTCAGCACCCCTCTTCTGTGTTGACTCTAGGAGTGCAAGGAAATAACCAGTGTGGAAACACAGTCTTCATCACAATTGCATCTGATTTCCCTGACAATTTAAGAGTGTAAAAATTGTATGTAGCTGGATGCAAACTGACATACTTGAGTAGCCAGCTGAGACATCTCCTACTATGTTTCAGGTACTGTACAAATGTTTACACCAGAGAACTTTGTAGTACTCATTTAATACTAGTACTGCTGGAGTTCAGTGACAAAACTTTGTCAGCTGGTGTGACAGTTTAATGAAGATAAAGAGGACTTTAAAAGCTTATGCTACAAAGGAACGTCCTATTTGGGGAAAATAATGAATGGATACCTTGCTTGGCTAGGACACAGAGAAAAGATGAATCACTTCTCCCTGTTGCAGCATGTCACAATGGCATTTTGGCCAAACTCTCTTTGAAGGATGTCCTCATGAAATAAACTTTTTATTCTGATATTCAGAGCAACAGGAAACATCTGGAACAGTGGCAAGAAGTTTGAAATTTGAAGTCTTCAGATAGGATATTTAAATCCATAAAAGTTATCTAAATAGTAAGTGACTTGATTATTTGATTTTTCAGATGAAGTAATTACCAGAGGTCCTGATTTTGTCAGCATTTGTGGGAAGGAGGGCAAAAGGTAGCCAAACAAACAAACGATACACTTATATTTAGTTAATGAGAAAAGTAAAAGATTTTAGCACGCTGATATCTATTTCAGTAGTGAGGCGGATACTTATCATTCAGTTTCACACAATCTGAGCCATCTAAGCTGTTCATTCATGTCATACCATATGTGAGGTGCAGCCTTATTCTCTGGAACTTCATTTCTTTTTTTTTCTTCTTCACTTTCTGAAAGAAGTCACCTGGAAAATGTTCTATACCTTTATAATCAACCAACACCTCTCACTATTTCACTCTCTGACAGAGACCTGGGTGTTATCTTCACACTGGGCTTTTGTACAGTTCTCACTTGCCTCTCATGGCATTGTCAGGACAAATATTGTGCTTCACCACTGAGTTCAGGCACTACCCACATGGATCTGTACTGCACCAGCCACTCATGTTTGAGCTGGCATCCTGCAAGTGGATTTGTAAGAGTTGATAAAAGTAGGTAGGGTTGCGATTACCTGATTGCCTGCTATGTTAATATTCATTCATCATTCTGGTTTTTTCTGAAGTCTTGAAAATTCTATACATGTCAATGAGAAATACAGTGTAACCTTGGATTCCAAATCTTTTTCCCACTGTATCTCTTGAGTAAAAGAATAATTTCCTTCCTTGAACCACAAAATACGTTTTTTGGAGGATACACAGGTGAGATAAGCCTATTATAATACCTCACAAACAAGTAATATTTGTCATCACATTATGTTTCAGATAAATATTTATGTGCTTTTCTGAGGTATGTGCTCTCAAATTTCTATTACATTCCCTTATGAAAAACTCACCTGGAAAACAATGGCATATTAACAGAATCACCTGCTATGGGGTTTCCCGAAAATCATGCTTCAGTTTGGAAAGGCACTGGTATCCTGTCACTGGTCACCAGAGAGAAGAGATCAGTGCCTGCCCCTCCTCTTCCCCTCCTGAGGAAGCTGTACCTGCAGTGAGGTCTCCCCTCAGTCTCCTCCAGGCTGAACAGACCAAGTGCCCCCAGCCACTCCTCATACAGCTTCCCCTCAAGGCCCTTCAGCATCTTTGTGGCCCTCCTTTGGATGCTCTCTAATGGCTTCAAGTCTTTCTCATATTGTGGCACCCAGAACAGACCCCAGGATGAGAGGTGAGGCCACCCCAGTTCAGAGCAGAGGGGGACAATCCTCTCCCCTGCCTGGCTGGTGATGCTGTGCCTGATTTCCCCCAGGACAAAGTTGGCCCTCCTGGCTGCCAGGACACTGCTGACTCATATTCAACTTGCCAACAACCGGGACCCCCAGCTCCTCTTCCACAGTGCTCATCTCCAGCCTCACATTCCCCAAAAAATTTGGAGAATGAAGGCATTGATCCTGCTAAGTGAGCACTCTACCATTTGAGATATTTCCCCTTCCTACATGGAGCATTTTAATGTAAAAATATAAATCATATTGTTACTATGACTGAGTCTTCATCTATTATGCAAGTATCAGAGAAATAAACAGCACAAGTGTCCCATTCATCAGGGATAGATGAATATTTTGTTCACAAAATGATGATACATAGGAAAAAAATGTGCAATGGTAGCTACTGCAAAACCAGCTTATTGAACAAAGCTATTATCACATCTGTAATTACATTACTTTTCAGAGATGTTCTTCATAGCACTCTGATTCCCAGCCCAAAATGTATTTATTATAATGGGGCATCATCAGCTTATGAACAGGATTCCACATTCAGTATTTTATGTGCTACTGAGCTACCTTGGTCTCAGTGAACATCACCTACTTTATGCTTTCATCATGACGCTATGATGCTGAAAAGAGCAGTTTCAGACATATTACATATTTTGTCTCTTGTTCTTACTGAGCTTATTAGAAAAATGTAATATTTTGCTAGTGATCATTTCTAATTTCAGCTTTTCAATCCCTCCTTTGGTGGTGGAATATCTTCTCAGCTGTGTGTCTATTTGTTACAGTGAAGAAAAGTGCAATTTGTATTACACAGGTACTTTGTGAATGGGCTTAGCATTCTCCCTTATAATTTTGCTAAACTAGAATTGGCATGAGCTTTAGGAGAGATCACAGAGATCTTGTCACACTTCATGAAAAAAATAGAAAGCTAGATTTTTTTTTTTGTTGCGCCTTTGTATGTTTTTACTCTTCGTATCAGTTTGGATTATGCCACATTGTCCCAGTCACACATAGAGACAGCTTTATGCTCAGTTGTCTATAAAAAAACAGCAGAGATTTGCTGTCCAGTCTGTTTCTAGTTTAATCTTGGAATACACTGATATGTTCTCTAACATGCCTGTGCTCATGTAGCCCTTAGTCCATTAATTGGAGCCATTAAATTATTTTAGGAACAAAATTTCTGATTTTCCTGAAATGCTTATTTTTCTTTTTAATACACGTGACTCTCAGAGTGACTGTGGAGTGAAAAGGGAAAGTGACAGGTTCTGCTACTTTCATTTCATTCTCCTTGATATTTATGTTCAGTCGTGTGGTAATTGCTTCCATGGTCCCATCTTTCCAGGAAAATTGGCAAACTCACTGCAAGGTTTCAATCTTGATTTTTTGGTTATTTTCTTTCTTAGCTGTATAAAGACTACCATTAAAGGAACTCACAAGCTGGATTCATATCACCTAACTTTTGCCAGATTCAAGTCTGGCATGTGTTAGCTACTTTGCCTGGCTCCCTCACTAGCTGGTGGATGAAAATACGTGACTTTAGGACATGAATCCCTGTATCCTAAACTGGATTTATGAAGGTACTTTTGCCTTTATTGCATGAATATTTTTGATGAACACTTATACTGGACACTAATTTTTTCCTGTCTCTGTGTGAGTGAAATAAATCCCACCTTGTAAGCTAACTGAGGTTTAAGAAAATGCAATCTCTGAAATATATATCTTAAATAGCACTGCTAATGTGCTCTGTTGATATGAGTCATGCTACCCTGACCACAACTAATGACACAATGCTGACTTGTCTTCCCATTACCTAAATGAGTTACAGACAAATCTGTTAACTTGTATTTCTGAGAAACTGCTTCATAGAATTCTTGTACCAATTTTACTAAGTCTTGAAGACAAAATCTGGGCTGAGCCTTATGATTCTGTTTTACACATGCAAACTTCTCAGTCTTAAAACATCAATTTAAAAATCACTGAACACTAAATACTGCTAAATTAATCAGAACATAAAATTGTATAAATATTGGCTTATGAAGAGACAGATGCTAGTTTGCTAGATAATGTCTTTTATGAAGAGATGAATTAATGCATGTTTCTTCCTTCCAAAATTCTGATGTTCTTTGTCTTTCTTGCAAGTACCATTAATTTTAATGAAGGGAATTCTAAGAGCAAAAAGCAAGATAAAGGTCACAATGCTAATGTGCTATTGCTGTCATCAAAGCCAATGTATAGACACAGTTGGGTATGCCTGTTGGCCGGAGGAAGTAATCTATATTTCTGGTCAGATATATTTTTTATTTGCAGAGAAAAATAATTTAGAATATACTGACAGGTAATGGAATGTGGCTGGTCTAAAGCTAGCCCTTACATTTCAGCAGGAACTACCATTCAGAGGTTTGAAACAGAACAGATTTATCAAAGTCCACACCCAATGACAAGGTGGAATTTGGATTCATACTCTCTGTCTCAATCTGCTCAATGCTTGTCAAAGATATGCCAGACAGTAGAGAATGACTGGGAATTATTATCTGGTTCTCTGTTCAAAAAGTATACAACAGATTATCCTGTAGTTATTACTATTGTGAAAATCTTGCTGAAATTGAACAACATGCTTTTAAAAAGACCAAACACAGCACATTCTGGGGAAGAACCTCTTAGCATAAAATGAGAAACTCAACCAAAAAAAAAAAAGTCTGCAAAGAAATGGATGTATTTTACAGCCTAGCTCAGATCCTCAGCTCCAAAGCACTTTGAAGTCAGCAGAACTGTATCTATGTGTCCCAGTTTGTTCATCTGATCCAATCTTCCCTTGGAGAGCATGGGGATAGCACAGACACTGTTGTTGAGATCAGCAGCACTTTTGTACATCTAAGCAGCACGTCTGCGGAGCCTCCTGGAAAGTTGCATGAGCACAATTAACAGATTGGGCTGGAAAATCACACTGTTTGTGTGATAAGTGCCCCTTCACAGGGTGCAAGCTGTTCCACATCTCCAAACTGTTCTGCTGCTTTTTCCTTTGCACAGGGAGAATGCTCCACAGTGTATGACTTAGTGGCAAACTGCCACCACCAAATGCACGCAGCTATTTAATGTCTTGCTACTGAGATTTGGGATTTCTTGATGTTCATCTCAAATGTAAAATATATCTGAATCATAATCTCTGAGAGGTTAAAGATTTCAGCAGGGGAAAAAAAATGGTATTTTGTCATCCTGTCATCTGAATTTTTTTATATTTCACACTACAAAGTAACAATATAAAGGGATCATCACCTAGGTGATAAACTGCCAGTTTCCAGACAAACATTTTAACTGATTTACACCTGTTTTCCTCTAGGAAAAACTACATTTTATGTGATGCATTTCTTTCTGAACTGAAAAATGACAGTGGTGCAAGTATCTTCATCTTGGTGTGAATTGACCCAGATTGTAGAAGACCAAGTTTTTACACTGTGACCAATCAACTTCTAGAAACATAAAAACTGCTGCGAGTCCAGTTTTGAAACTTTTACAATATACAGTTGGTGGCAGAATAATGTCCTTAATTATATATTTTATAGAAATGAAACTTCAGGAAAAGATAAAAACCATTTTCATTGGAGCATATCAATATTTGATTTAATGTCAAATAAGAGTCAGAAAACATAACTCAGACTCTTTTTTCTCTTTTCATAGTCTTACCATTCTTGTGAACATCTCCAAGAGCTTTCCAAAATATGAAACTGAAATAAAGGGATTTAAAACCAGTCTGGACATAGAATTTCAACAAATTCCTTTAATTTATACAGCTTTAAAAATACACATAATGATGAGTCATATATTCAAAGAAATGTGATGCTTCTGGAAAGTAGTAAAAGATTATTTTTACAAAGTGTCAGGACACAGGGAAATAAAGAATCAAAATATCTGCAGATACACAGCACTGTTCCCCCTGTAGCTCTCTTAAAGCTCCCTTTTCCATGATGAGTACCACTCCCACTAGGAATGCTTAAATTGCCAATTCATTCCTCTTTACTGCATCAGGGTTTGTGTGTGCTCTTCCTTTTTCTGCACCTTTTTTTTTAAGTTTTGGTGGAAATAACTTATTAAGCAGATGGTCCAGAACAAGAGTACTGAGTATTATGATAATCCAAATAAGTAACCATGATGACGAACCACTTTATGATCATATACATGTTTTAAGATATTATATACAAATTATGAAAAAATGGTCTTAATCTCTGAGCATTCAGCATCACTAGGCATGTGTTTTCCAGTCAGCATCAGAATAGGGAAGATTATAAGGAAGTAAAAGTGGGATACATTAAAATACTCATTCACAACAAAGGTTAACTAGAACTAATTCAAGGATTATCAGTGTTAGAAATATCCCATTAGTGTAGCTGGGGAAATTCATAGGGGAATCTTAGTAGAACTGCATTGAGTAGACAGAGAAAAATCAGGTCAGAATTCAGAGTGAAAAAAAAAATCATGTGCTCAGTTGCAAGGATAAAGAACCAGAGATTTGATTTTAAGGCATTTGAGAGCTGTTTCATATCTATGGAGCATCCTCAGGTTACTGAGTCTCAGGGATGTGTTTTCATAATTAAATTCAGAAAAGACATGTTTCAATGCTTGTTACTACTTCAGTATTTCTCAGGGACTAGAATTTCATAGCTGAGGGTGGGTAATGAAGCTCTGTATATTTAGGTTTTGTTCTTAGTAGTATATGACTTGTCCCACTATGCAGTTAAGAAGGAAATGTATCTCCTCTGAAATAAAAGCTTACAAAACTGGGACTAGCTTTTGAATGCTACACATATTTGCCTTTTTCTCTGTAACCTGTAGTTAATAATATTAATATCATCATTATAAATAATAATTAATTACTATAGTTTTAAGGTCTAGCTCAAAATTACATGAGTCTTATCATATTACTAAAGAAATATGCTTTGTATAGTCTCTTACTCCTGGAAGGGGAATAAAATTTAGAAGATAAGAGTTTTCAGTGACTTTTTCTTTTCTGCACAACAAAATCAATCCTTATTTCATCTTTCTATGACGAAATTAATTTAAAACATCAAAATTAATATATAAAAATTATGACAACCATAAGAAAGGCTTTGAAAACCACAGAAGCATTTTGCTGATTAAAGGTCTTCTTTTGAGGCATAACTACACAACACATTTACTTTTTCTCTCAGAGAAATGAAAGCATAAAAGTATGTGTACAGTTTTGATCACTTTTTCCTCTTGACCAAAAAGACACATACAATTCGCCTCATCAAGACAGCACTGTTACTTTTTTTAAGGCAGGAACCGTCCTTTTCAAAGCCACATGGACAGACAGGTATTGTTTTTGTCATCAGCCATGCAGGAATAAAGAGCGCTGGTTCTCCCTGAGGTTCTGCTCATGTATTTGCTTCAGGGAAGTTTCAGGATATGTCCTCTCACTCCTCAAGGGCTTTGTCTGCCATGTTGTCCCTGACATTGCTCAGAGCAAGGTTCTTCACCCAGAGGGTGGTCAGGCACTGGAACAGGGAGTGGTTACAGCACCAATCCTGACAGAGTTGAAGAAATATTTGGAAAATGTTCTCAGGCAACAGTGTGATTCTTGGGGGTGCCCTGTGCAGGGCCAGGAGATGGACTAGCCAATACATGTGGGTCCCTTCTAAGGAGACTCTGTGATTCCATTAAATATTTTTGCTTTGTGGTCCTTCCTAGAAGGTCCTTAAGGTTGCATGTCTCAAGGGTAGCTGTGTTATGAAATGACATGTAAAGGTCTTCTGCAAGAGCCCCTCAGTTGCTGTAACCTTCCACTCAGGTCACAACATTGGAATCTGCTTCCTGATTCACACCTATAAGGGGACGGTATGGAAATATACGTGTTATAGCACATGTTCATGACACCTTTGTTAAGGAACTTCCCCATCTGACCATTCAGGAGGCACTCTGGCAGTCATACTGTCACCACCACAGTCTTCAGCTACTAGGACCTAAGCCCTTTTGCAGTGGGTGGCTCCAGTGAGCAGATGAGTGCCCTGGGTGATTCCCCGCATACCCCACTCTTGGGTAGTCAGACCATCTTTTCTTACCAGCCCGACACCAGGTTTCCCATAGCAGAGTCTCATTTGCCTCATTCCATAAAGTAATTTATTCACAGCCTAGTAACATGGAAGAAGTTCAAGCTGCTTCCCGGGGGGGACCCCAAACAAAGGAATTCCTGGGCTTTTATACCCTCACAGTCTAAGTGCACAAAGGTCTCACTCTTCCTCCTGAGTCCTTGGCTCCTGCTGTGCCTTTAGATGTCCAGTCTCCTGGCCACCACAGGTCCCTGTGCCCTTTTTATTGTGCCAAGGGTTGGCAGTTCACAGCCTCTTGCTTTGGGCTGTGCCATCCAGAGCTCAACCTGCAGCTCCCACTGCAGCTGCACCCTGAGCTACCTGCACTCCTCAACACCTTAAGTGTCATTACATTATTGCACCCACATTAAAGCATATATTTGAAACTCATGTTGAATAAAATATGGTAGGGTGGCCTCTGATAGACTAAAGGTCCTGTTGCCAGGGCAGGCGAGGAGCTATTGGTTATTGGTCAGTAATTTCAGCTGGTCATTTGTGGGTTTCGTGGATTGATTCTTCATGATCAATGCCTTCCTCATCAAAGGCTTCTGCTAAAGATAGAGAAGATTTACTATACCAACACACTAATCAATACCCCTTAATGTTAAAGAGGGAATATATCTTTAACCTCTTTGAGGTTGCAAGGAATAAAAGTCTGAGTTTGTCTCCTCAAATGTAGATGTCTTCTTGAACAAGGGTATTACAAGTAGCTACTGATCAGGAATGTGAAGAAACTACCCAGTTATGCATCAATGTACAAATGTAAATAACATTACCATGTTATAAGATTAAAATAAGAAGGCTTCATCCTTGAAGGACATGCCTTGAAGGAGATCATTCCTTTGTTTGTATAGCTTCACGCAAAGTGCAGAGTAGGAAGGCATGTCGTCTGGAGAGCATATTTGGGTTAATCTTATGAATCTTCAAACTTCATTTCTTTTTATGCATTTGGAAAAGTTGACTGTAAGTGACCTCGCATAGAACTTAAATACATGCTAGCAAAGAGGAAAATCATGGTTCATTTGTGTCTATATTCTTTAAAAAACATTTTAAGTGCTCTCTCATTCCTAACTTCATCTAGCAAAACAAGAGGAAAGTATATGTAATATTTTAACCTTCATTATTTACTTAACTCTCAATGGTTTTTTTTCAAATAATTACTTTCACACAATTCAGAAGTTCTCCAGAAAGGTGAAACTTGTTAATATATACTCTTTAAAGTACAAATGGGCTGATCTCTTAAGGTTTTTCTATATATATCATTCTCGTACATGAACAAGAAAATTTCCTATTCATGCATCCTTCTGATAGTGATCCTCCTTCATTGTAGTCTAGATTTTGGGATTTGAGATGCCTTTTGTGGGTTTTGCCACATTAACAGAGAAATGTTATTTTGCATCTCATGAATACTGCTGGGCAGGAATCATCTGCATCTTATCAGTACAACTCCAGTTCCATTTGCTTCTTCATGAAGATGCTAAATATCCAATTTGTATAACAAATATCTACAGAAAGTCAGATTTTTCTAATCATGCTATGACCCCTACGCAAGTTGTCTCAAAGATCAAATCTTATTTAAAAGGAAAAGACAGTACAAAAGTAGTATATCTATCTTCAAATGCTCAAAGCATGTACTGCTCTTTTGACTCTGATGATTTTTAATCATCATGATTTTTAATGCATTTCACTGTCAAGAAAGAGAGGAAAATTTCAATTTTATATATAAACTGGTTCATCTAATTATATTGAATTTTTGTGAGAAAGTACAGATTTGTTGCAAGTAAATGTAAGAGCTTGGGTGAAATCTTTTATGATGTGAGTTTCTTTCATAAATTTATATCCAACTAAGCTGGTTTTCAGACTTTTACAATCATCTTCTGAGTAATTTAGCTTGTCTATTCACGGCCTTGGCCTTGGCCAGTGGTGGGTTTCTCTTGGAGCTGGCTGGCATTGGTTCTGTCAGACAGGGGGAAGCTTCCAGCAGTTGCTCACCAAAGCCACCCCTGTAGCCCCTGGTACCAAAACCACACAAACCCAGCACAACTTGTTACCCACAGTGAATTTCACAATTGTTCTTTAAGACTACTGCAAACCAAATCATAGTAAACCACTCCTGATGCTTCTATATAGATACAATATTGTTGTGTCCCATAAGCATTAACATGAAAATAATGAAATGGCTTCATATAGCACTGAACTACAGATAAAATCAAGGTAAAATGTGGACATCTTATGCAGCTCAAAATTTTTTCAAGAAATGTTGACAAAAGTCTTTATGCACTTTTTTGGTTTCGAATAGGAATTTTTAAGACAGTTGTAAATATTTTAGATTGATGCTGTTTTTCATCAAAAGTTTTTGATTTAAACAAAAAGAGAAAGAAGAACAAACAGGAACGTCACACGGACAAACACCTTTTTCTTCATTGAGTTCTTCAGCCAACACTTTTCCCATCCAGGAAAACAAGGAAAAGGTAAGGAAAGAACTCTGAAGATTTTTTTTCCTTTGTTTTGGATTCAGTTTTATGATAGGTGTTTTTTTTAAGTTGGATTTTTTCTTTTTCACCTGTAGCTATCTGAAAAACTGAGCACCTGACATAGGGACCCTATGTTGGAGCAGGAGAAGACTGTGAGGAGTCCTCTCCCTGAGGAGGAAGAAGCAGCAGAAGCAATGTGTGATGAAGCGACCACAGCCGCCATTCCCCACCCTGCCTTTCTGCTGGTTGGAGGACAGAGAAATTCAGGAGTGAAATTGAGCCCAGAAAGAAGGGAGGAAGAAGGCAGTTCTAAGATTTGTTTTGATTTCTCCATTATCCTACTCTGCTGTTAATGGTTATACATTAAGCTACCTTCCCTAAGATGAGGCTCTTTGACTCATGATGGTCACTGGTGAGTGATCTCTCCCTGCCTTTATCTTGATCCACAAGATTTCCACTTTATTCTCTCTCTGTGTGGTTTATGGGGTGGGGAGAGGTACATTATCTTTGATGGGTACCTAGCATCCAGCCAGAGTCAACCCATCACACAAGTTAAGAAAATATTGATTGTTGTTATAGATTGACATGGATAAATATAGTAAATAAATATAAGAAATTAGAAATATAATTTCTCTTTTTTTTTTAGCAACACATTTATTGTCATCTAATAGCACATACATTAAGAAGATGAATTAATCAAATTTTATGTTCTTCAGCTCCCCCCAGAAAATATGTGGAACAGTAATTTTGATTAGAAGTGTTTTTATTTATAAAACATATCAAACATTTTCCAATAAAAATAGAAGGTTTGCTGTTGCCAATTATGTGACTAACAGTTTCTTCTTTACCCTTATTAATCTTACTATATATGCCTCTACCACAAGTAATCATGCATTTCTCTTGCATTTTTTAAAGGAACTTCAGAAAATGTTAAACTTTATAATTGCTTGGGATTTTAATTGTATGTTCCAGAGAAATTTTTATAAATTGCAAAGCACTGACACTCAAATACTTTAAACCAGGAAAGTGCTGAAACATTTTATAACAGCAGATTGAAGTTAAATCAGCTATTGAAGTGGAGATAAAATGCTGTCAAAAGGAAGCAAATATTTTTTGCTGACATCCACTGCACTTATTTAAGAACTGATTATTTTCTAGTATCTCAAACTTTGAAATTAAGCATCTGACTTTTCAAAAGAATCAATTTCTTGGTTCATGTATTAATATGACACTAGATTAAGCATTTGCAACACAATTTTAGAAGAAATTAATTTCATGTGGGGACACGTGCATTCAAGTTTCTCCCATCTTTGCCTATTGCTCCTGTTAGAGTAAGGTCTCATAGCAAAGCTGGAACTACTTGGAAGAATTTTGTCAGTACTTATTTTGTGCTATATTGGGTCTCTTGCCCAGAGATGGACAATTCATGTTTCGAGTCCACATCTTGTACTGACGCTGTGTCTGCTAACTTGCATGTAGCTTTGCTATTCCAGCCTGAGGGCGGTAAGGAAAAATAAATCCCATGATAAGAGCCAATATGCTGCAGTAGAGGCTGTTGAGATCAACTGATGGATTGTTTCAGGAAGTGACTGAATAATTCTCCCAGGGCTACTCTGCAGCAGACTGAGCTGTTTTGCTTTGCTCACGATGAACTGCTCCCAGGGTAGGATGAGGAAGGCAAGACACCTCTATCTTAGCACAAACTCAGCTCAGCAAAAGGCTGCTAATCATTTTACCAAAGTTTAGGGGAGGGCTTTCTTCTCCTCCTAAGACAGACACTTTCATTTGTTTGGCTGGATTAATCTCTATTGCTTATAATTGGGAGTGTAGGCACATATACTTTAAATGTCCAAAGTAAGATAAAATCAATCACACTCTAGATATCTCTGATGTAGACATCTACAGCAGGGGTAGTTTCTAGGTATTCCTTTATAGCCATTGAAGAGAATAGGCACTTTTATGTGTGATTCATTTGATCTATTTTAGACATGTACTTCAGGATGAGATGAATTGCACACTACAAACTCTAATTTCTCTCTATTGAATTTAGAGGGAGTCTAGGGTGACTAGTTCAGGTGCAGACATCTGCATTTTCTTTTAATTAATTGAATCGCTCTGCAGTATGTCTGATGCTTCCAAGAAATGTTGGTGGACTTAAACATATGTTTGTAGGATTTTTATAACCAGGAATATTAGATTTACTGTGTATTGTATGCAGAAAATCTGTTTATCCATCAGCCCAGAGCTTCTTTCAACTGCTATTTTTACTCTATTTGTTTAATGGAGAATTCACACATATTTCTGTGCAGTAACCCAAAAAGTAGAAATATGGAAGTTGGAAGCTGAAAGTTAATTGCATATTTTATTCCCTATACATCTTGAGTTATTCTCTGATTCTAAGTGATGATATATTGTCATGGACTTCATCAGCAACATGAACTTCCTTCCAGGGCTGCATGGGGTGAACCTTGCTGGTCAGCTGTTGGTGGAAGAGAAAGGAAAATTGAAAGAAAGTATAATTTTGCTTGTTCCTCCTCTTTTCCCTGCTCTTTGAGTGCAGTAACATTTCCATCTAGCTGCTATAAATTAAATAGTGCACTTTGAACAGAAATTAAATAGTGCACTATGTTGCAACCAAAGAAATCTGGTTTAAAAATTGTCCAACACAACTCAGTTGCCATTGACTTACTTCCTTGCACTACTGGAAGCAGTGAACCTGTAGCAGCATGGACTTCATTCATGGTCTTTTCTGCCAACACACACCTAAAAGTACCTGCTGTATACCCTGCAGGGAAGCTCGCTTTGGGATAAGTGAATTGTTCATGTGTGTTTACCATACACCTAAATTCAGTATATTCAGATATTTAAATGGAAGCTGCTTTGTTTTATTTTTGGAGCTCAAAACTTTCAAGTAGTGTAAATACCTGTAAGTTTGGATGACAATTAAGGCTGAAGTATTGAAGTGAAAATCAGAAAAAGGAATATGAATCATCTCAGGAATGTCTTTGATAGACTCAGATCTTTGAAACAAGTCCTTGTTCAGAAAGAAAAGAGAAGTTGTTTGTGGGAAAGAAGGAAGGAAACTGTGCTGGGAAGTGAAGAAAACTCAAGGATATTCTCATCATAAAACTGACAGTTCAGAAAATAAATAAGTCTTCTCCCTGAAAAAGCTTGATATTTCAGCAGTTTTGTTGGTTTTCTTTTTTTCTTCTGTGGCTACTGTATCTCTAGACCCAAAACACAGATTGGTAGAACTGAATAATGCATTTTCTCATAACTCATTAATATTTGTCAACAGCAATTTAATTTTTTTTCAACAGCTGCTACACTTCTGATTAGAGATCTGTTCTTAAGTACTTATATGGTTTCAGTTAACATTTGACAAGTGTATCTTTCATAAAGATTTTTTTTTTTAAAGTTATGTTAATACAAAAACATTTTGAAACATAATTTAGATAGTTTGAGGCATATCAGATCAACCAGCTTTGACAGTGTAATTGCTTTAGGCTCTCATGGCTATGATAATAGCATCCCTTTGGACTATAGCAGATTGTGTCCCCTGAGCTGGATCAACACCATCTCAGCCTAATAACGGGGTAACTTTATGTCTCTAGTCCCTGATCAGTGTTTTCATTCACCTTCATTTCATTCACCTATTCATGGTTCTTTTCACAGTCAGTCCAGATAATCTCAAATTTTCTTCATATTTTTTATATTATTAATATTCTTAATCCTATTTTGTTTATACTGTATATATTTGTTCTTGCATTTTTGTCTCTGACATATTGCATTACTTGAACATTTAGAAAAGGATTCCCTTGAAATAATCCTCATCAAAAAGCATCTCAGTTTCTCTTTGTGTTAAAACCAGCAAACAAAAAACCCTAAACTTTTAATTTTTTTTAAAGAATTCCCACCCACCAAAAAAACCACCAGAAACAACAACAAAAAAGGACCAAAACACTGAAAATGGGCACTAATTTCCCTTTCTGAACCATTCCTCTTCTGGCTTGTTTCACTATCATCTTTGCATGTCTTGCTGATTTCAGTTCCCAATGAACCCAAGGGGGAATTTAGAGCACCTCTTTAATCATCACTTTCTGAACCTGGGGCAATGATTCTGAGAAGCTGTTTGCACTGCAATTTAAAAAGGAAAGGAATTATAGAAAATATGTCCCTCTAATCAGCACTTGTGGTAAAATATATGTTAATAAAAAAAAAGTATTCCCATTCAATTTATAATTTATAAAGCAGATAGATGGGAACATACACACGATCTAGTGTGTGGGTAGCAGACACGTGGCTCTAATCTTTTGATTGCAACAACACGGCTTTATTGAGACCAGCAGAGCTCCTGCTGATTTACACCAGTCCAAGCAGGATGCAAATAAAGTCACTCTTACTTTAAAAAAAAACTTTAAGTGGCACAGAGTGTTTTAAAGGAGTCATCCTACTTTTACAGCTTTAATATTTTGCAACTTGAATCTCTTCTTTGTTAACAAGGTTTTTATGCTGGTTCTACTTGAACAGAGCCAGTAGTCACAACAAGGTGAAAGTGTTATAGGAAACCCAGAAATCACTAAAGTTAAGATGATTGTGCATAATCATAAGTTCATAATGAAGAAGGTGAGGACCTTTGTAGCTGGAAAGATTGACTTGTGTTTCCCAAGATCTGCCTCCAATATTTTTCTTAAGATTTGATCTTGCAAAGACTCGAGGCAGTGTGTGTTCATCCAGACACACCACAAAACACAACAAAATTATACTGAGAGGAAAAAAAAAACATCTTTGTTGTCACTTTTCCTTTCTCTATAACTTCTATGTCACCAACTCCAGCAGAAGCATCGTGGTGAGGCACAAGCAGCAACAGGAGATCAGCTTGTAGTAGTAGTATGTAAGAGAGCACCAAGTAAATGTCTTGGGAGAAAATAGTCTTGTAAAATAATAGTGTTATTTTCAAAAACAAATGGAAGAGATGTTTTGTTTATGAATTGTAGAGTATCTCCTTGGGGCTGGATTCTCATTTTAATAATTCTGTTATTGGAGAGATGGCACTGCCTTGCAGTCAGCAATAACTCACCTCCCACACTGTCTGTAGACTTCATAGTCTCTTATTTATCCTGCAGCATTAGTATTTTTACCGATAGGGAAGGAGACAGCTGTATTCAGGCCACCTACTGCAGGGGAAATGAGTGATTCAGATGGTGCTTTATGAGCTGACAGTCTCTGGTTCCATATTCAGCTAATGAGAAGACAGAGTCATGATTTCTAAGTCAGACAGAGTGCTTGCTATGGCTGCTTCACCCAAACATTGTGATTAGTTCTCCAGTTTCAAACAAATTCAGAGCACACATGTCTTCAGTCATGCAATCCCCCTTTGAATTTACATGCCACAGGAGGTGTTTAAGTGCATCTTGGGCTCTCTGCTACACAATCTGACTATGGGCCAGTGAGACTAACAACATCCTGATGCTTAGAACAGTTTCTGTGGCTGTTGGAACCCACTGCACAAAATAATACATTGATAGCTCATTCATCCTCCTCAGTGTTTGTGAGCCAGATGTACAAAAATGTGGCACTGATGTGAGGTCAAAATTAGGACTTTACCTAAAAACCAAAAGCTTTTAGCTGTACAAAGTCTCTGCAGATGTCTGCTTTTAAGCTACTATTGAATATTCCACCAGAATAAGCTTCACGTAACTGATAAAAATAGATCATTATATATAGATTATGCTGTGATTCAAACCTGTGATTCAGGATAATGTAGCTGGGGAAGCCATTGTGACAGTTGGGAAACCATCCTTAATGTGGAAGTGTTGCCTCCTTGAAATAAGGCAGAGATAATCACTGCTTTGTACCAGATCTCATTAACTATATTTAAATGTTTCAACATTTTCAAATCTTTGGCTTTAAATGGTTACATGTTACAGCAGCACTGAAAGCATTATTAGATGGGGATAGAACTTAAAAATTAAATTGCAAAATAAAAAGAATGGCAGGACAAGGTGTCATTACAATGAGCTGTAGGAATATATGACTCTTAATCTCATTCTTCTGTACTGACAAATGCACCGTCTGTCTATATGGCATTAATGAATGACAGTTTCTCACCATTTGGTGGATGCATGTGTCATCATTTGTCTAGATGACATCTTGATTTATAGACATCATTGAAAAACATCAGAAAATCTTCCTACAAGTTTGATGGGAATTCTGAATATGTGAAAGTAGGGATTTTTTTTTTCTGAACAGTTCATTGGGGTTTACTATTTCAGGCAATCAGAAGGACCATATGGTCCATTGGTTGGGTTTTCACTTGGAAGATGAGTGCCTTGCACCCAGTTTCCTGCTGTACCTGAAGCTCCTTTCTGACCTTGGACAAATCATCTACTTTCTCACACTCAGTTATCTCAGCTGTAAACAAAAAAGTGATATTTCTTCCTCTTGCAGGGGTAAATAAAATCTCATGGAATGTGCTAAGTGGTTTAGAGGCTGCACTAATTGTAATTACATACTCAGGATTTATGTATTAACTAGATTTTAAAAGCAAATTTATCTTAAAATTATATGAGGAAAACATAAGGGGATTTATAAGAAGTAACTTGCAGAAAATACTTTAAATCTTTATATTATGTACATTGAAAATATGGATGAGAAAGAAAAATTCATCTCACTCTAGAAACGTAATTCTAGCATAGGAAGAAGTAAATGGAATGGTTGGAATACCATGGAGTGTCATCACTAAGGATTGACACATATGTGTGTGTATGTGTGTATAGGTGTGCAATAACATACACAGCTTCTCCCTGGCTGCCTGTACACAGAAATTTGCACAGTTCAAATTAGCAATGTAGCACATTTTCCAATGACTGAGCATTCATTTGTAGCTTAAGAGTCAGAAAAAACCAAGCAGATATTTATTATAATTCTCCTTTAGTAGAGAATGATTATTTTCTCATGGAGCTTTTATTAATCATTCTGGCTCTACTTGTCATTCTAACACTTTTTATGTCATTTCCCCAATATGCACCAGCCCTCTGACTGTTCTGTGTATGTCACAGCAGCCTGCAGCAGACAGGATTCATGCAACATCCCTGGGTGTGCAGGGCTGGATGTCAGGCCAGCTTCCACACAGAGGAGCATTTCCTGTCATCACGTGAGGCACCTGAAAGGTGTAATACTGCTAAAAATTTAAGCTTTGAAGGGTAGCAAGGCAGAAAAGTGTTTCAGAATGGATTACTCTCATCTCCTCTAGGGTCTGCTGCCCTGTTAAACAGGGAAATAAGGCACAGTGACAAGACATTTCAGTTGGGCCAGGACAATCCCAGAAAACAATTATTTTCCTTGATTTCTAAATTTAAAAAAAATCTCCTGAAGTTTTTTTAATCACAGATTTTGATTGTTATTTTTTCTGGCTCTCACTATCAAGTCACAATCCTGGCAACTTACTTTTTTCCTGGACCAGAGCTGTAGAACTGAAAACAGAGATCTCCTTCCCAGCTTCAGCTCCTTCATCAGCTTCTCTGACCAGGCAGGACGAATTGTCTTTACATCATTCAGCCCTTCTCATGTGACCCTCCCTTGAAATAAAACCAAATTTGGTTAAATTGCAGGAGGAATTTTTAGGACAGCCAGGGCTGGTACCTTCTGTTCCTTTCCAAGCAGTTGGAAAGTCATTAGGATTAATAGGTACATGCTAGCCCAGAGTGACTACCTCTGGGATAAGGATATTCTTCAGAACAAAGCATCTCATCTAGAACTGCCAACAGGCTGTTAGGGTTGCCTGCACTGTGCTCTGGAGGAGCGATGCAGAGCTTCGAGTTTGATGTAAGAAACATTTCTACATTCCCAGGACTGGCCAGGCTTGACCCCATTTAGCTACAGAGATCAATTTAGGTCAGGAAGAGAGGTCATTTTCTGTACACTGTTCTTGGAGAGTTTAAAAATGACTACACAGAGGCAGTCAGCCATTACAGTTGTCTCAGATCATCTCTCACTTCTTTCTGCCAGAGTAAGACAAGTCATATGTAAGAGTGCTTTGAAGTGATGGATGATATTGTTGAACTTTTAGTGGACAGTCTGTTAGCTGGGATGAAAAAGGCAAAAATAATATATAATAAAGAAAGGACATAAGGTTACACACAGTAACTTTCAGCAATGGTCCCTGAATCAGATGCTCTTGTCTCTGTGCTTGTGAGGTGAGTCTGACCTAGAATATTGGAAAGGACTCATGCATATGAATACAAATTACGTGTCACAGCTGATTAGTGAATGATGATAAAGCACTGTGGCACTCTTTTTCTGGAATTCAAGTCTAATACTGAGAAAAGTACAGGCTGCAAAACTTTTTCCAACATTTAGAAAGGATCATCACAGAATGACAGGATGGTTTGGGTTGGAAGGGACCTTAAATATTATCTGGTTCAAACACCCCTGCCATGGGCAAGGACACCTTCCACTAGACCAAGTGGCTTGGAGCCCCATCCAACCTGGCCTTGAACACTTCCAGGGATGGGACAGCCACAGCTTCTCTGGGCAACCTGTACCAGTGTCTCAGCACCTTCACAGTCAATATTTTCTTCCTTATACCTCATCTAAACCTGCTCTCTTTCACATTAAAGACATTCCCCATTGTCCTGTCACTACAGGCCCTTGTAACATGTCCCTTTTTACCTCTCTTGTAGCCCCTTTAGGTACTGGAAGGTGCTATGAGGTCTCCCTGGATCTCTCCTCCAGGCTGAACAGCCCCAAAACTCACAGCCTGTCTTCATAGAAGAGGTCTTTTTATATTTCTTTGCATCTTTATAATTAAATAGGATACATTTCTTTATTCACACACTCCTATTTCTTCTTCCAATTTTGTTGTGGTTAGGAATTTTTTAGATTCTTTTTTTTCAGGTGATCTTTTTTCTTCCCTTTTTATTTTTTTAATCTATACTTGTAGGTTAAATCAATTGAGGAAAAATCCCTCTTGGAACAGTATTCTTATGATTTCAACAGAGGTCATTGAGGGAGATAATATATAGTTTGTAGGAATGATGGAGGAGGAGGACAGAAGAAAGGGATCCTTTAGCCTGCACCTGTAATGTTTCTAACACATGTAGGGCTTACAGATACAGCTAAAAATAAAGAACCAGTAACAGGCATAGTAAATATTAAATTAAATGACTCAAGGAGCCAGAAAAACAGAAAAAGTGGAGATCCATAACTGGAGTTGGTTTAATTTGGCACCTGTTTGTTGACCTCAAAGGTGGATGCATATGAAGATCATGTGTCAGATTACAAGTGTTTGAAATGTACAAATTTATCTACATTAGGAAACGCAAGGGGTGACTTTGAATCTTCACACATAAGAGCTGGGAATTCCTGATTTCTAATCGAGACTATATTTGGGCAAACAAATGGATATTTGCAGGTAAACACAGCATGCTAACTTGAAATCTGAAAGCAGTGCCTTTGGCTTCAAACATTTGTGCCTAAATATCAAACTGAACTATGGTCATAATAGGATTTTAAAATTAAAAACATGCAGTGTCTCATTAGTTTCTATATTCTTTTATCTGTAGTCTTCTGATAAATTAAATATGAAGACTTCCAGAAATCCAAAATCAAGGCTAGGAATGCTGAACTAATAGCCAGCTGGTTAACACAGAGCTATGATTAGTGTTGCCTGTTTTGCCAAAAGTGCAGCTTGTTTAATAAGTACAATTTTTCCTCTTATTCATTTCAGGGGAAAAAAAAAATAGCCAGAATTCTGTCAGATGAGGATTAACTTTTATGAAGGAGAGGTTTCAGCAATACTTTGTAACCATCTCCCTACAGCCTGCCCCCCTCATTTCCACCTCTCAACACCCTATCTCCATACTTAAAAATAGATAATGAAAGGATATTTTAGACTATATATTTCCTGAATGTTATTCTTCTATTAAAACCAGTTGCAGAATTTCAAATAGTGCACTGAATGTTCTTATTCTGTGAACTAAAGAGATTAAATTATGGCTATACATGTGATTTTAGAACAAATCACACACATGGACAACTCAGGGTAAAGAGTAATTTTCTACAGTTTATGCTAGTAACCAGCAAACCTTTGGAAGTCTTGTGTACAAGCAATTTATACTGCTTACCCCCAGTCTTATCGTAGTTCCAGAAGTGGGAAGCTCAGCCACTGTGATATCACACATTCTACTTTGAAGAAGTTAGTTGGATAGCAACTAATATTTACACTTGGTAACAACATATCCTAAAAAAAACTTTGCATGAAGAGACCTTGGGACAAACTTGCATTTGGCATAAATTGCCATTTTCAGTTGAAGGCAATTATCTATTTCCATTTACACCAGATGCAAATTTGACCCTTCTCATATCTCAGAGCTGTAACAAAGCTGGGCATGCAAACAGACAACAGGTAAATGAAACCTGTTCATGTTTCAAGTAGATACTATGTAAGGAAAAAGTACATGTGTAACAATTTAAAGTTGCATATAATAACAAGACCTCAGGAATTTTTCATACATATTTCAATCTTTTGAAAAGGAAATTTTTAAGGGTTTAAAATTCACCAATACAGCAAGGAGTTTTATTCAATCATCTTGGTCCCAGAATAGTTTTAAACATGTGCTGAAATATCTACCTGCTCAAATATCACTGTTTGTTGCTGACTGATAAACTTTGTACTTCGGATTAACTAGAGCAAAGACTAGTTTCTTTCTTGATTTTTGTATTTGATTTTGTGGCAAATTTATTGTACAAAAAAGTTCTATATCTAAAATAGAATATGACATTGTAAACATATTGCTCTAAACATTTGTGGTATCATCAAAAGAAAGAGTAGAATCTGTAAAAAATAACAACACTGTAAAGTACCTGTTGGCGTTTGTCTATTTAATCTATAATCATTACAGATTTTCACACATAATTTTTTTGTAAAACTTTTTGCATATTAAGATTTTATTATTAAACAAAATTGATTAGCTTTTCAGCATTATAAATGTGTACATGGTATCCATTTTATCTTTGAATTAGAGATCCTTTCCCACATGTAATTAAAATTGAAAAGACAAACAACATCAAATAAATTAGTCATGCTGCAATTACACCAATATTTTCTTCTTCTTTCTTAACTCCAGCCCACACCCCATATTTGAGTGCATTATAAGGGTCTCATATGCCCACACAGATATCTAAATTATCACATAATCTTTACAGATACAAATATAATTCTCATGTGTTGCTGTCTGCAGTTTGTGGATCTATTTTCCGATCAATTCAAGGCCAACTCTCATTAGTGCAACAAGAGCTTTCATGAATAAATCCCTCATTTTTCAATGATAGAATAGATTCTTCATTATTGAATTGCATGCACTCAAGTGGGATCTATCTGCATCTAAAGAAAGAAAGTCATGATTTTTTAAATCATAACAAATGCCCCAGTATATTTCTTACCATTTCGTTTCTTTAGAACTGCATCTAATTTCCTGAGTATCTTTGATAAACATTGGCTTTTTGTGCCTTCTTGGTTAATGAAAACTCAGGAAATATTTCTAAAGCCTATTAATTAGGGGTGTTTGTGTATTTTCTAAGCTACTCTGAAGAGCAAATTATATCCACTGATATGAATTACCCCCACAGTCCAAGACAGAATATATGGGTCATCATTAACAAAATGACAAAAAAAGAGTCTGTGATTGTTGTTGGCAAGATCTCTATCTAGTCAGTGGTAGACACAGTGCAAATATACATGGATTATATTGAAATTTCCTTTTCTTACTTCAAAATCATCTGGGAGGTGTGCATTATTTACGAAAGCACTGCTATAGAAAGTAAAAGTATAAACTTGCTATGGTGGGCACAAAATATGGAGTTTCACCCACTAAATTAGATATTGTGATCTTATCTGAAATACTGGATATTAAAAAAACCCCAAACAATTCCACTCTGTTTATTTAGGAGATAAAATATACTTTTGTTGATGACACCTTGATTTTTTTTTTTTTTTTTTAGTATTTGGTGCTTTGATTACATGCTAAAAAAAAGGAGAATTTTAAACGTTCTTTATTATTGTTTATTGTTAAGGTGATTGAAAAGGTAAAAAAAACTTATTTGTTTCCCATTTAGGATAGATAAAGCTCTTCTTACGAATAAGATTCAGAAGTCTGGAGGTCACCAAGACCTTCTAGGTCTTTTTTTCTGTTTCAATCTTCAGCTCTTCCAAGACTGCCCTTCAAAGGGTGATAATGCAACATGAAGTATTGAGCCACTTTCATGGCATTAGGAAGAGGATGGTGAAATATCATTCCTAAATGAAGAGGCTGAATAAACACCTGTCAGGCATTAAGTGCTTTGGATCCTGCCTTAAAACACATCAGTAGGCAGATTGGCTCTTGCTGAAGTGTCTTCCAGCATTGTCCCTAGGATTTTCACTGATATTTGAGAATTAGTCTCAAGATGAAAAGGTATTCCCATCTGGAATGATCTATTTCATTGCATTTAAATAAAAAGATTTTCTATGTACAGCCATACCTTTCTCCTCCAATATTCAAGGAAGGATGGGATGAATCACCTCCTGAGAACCTAACATGGGGATTGCCTTCCAAAAGGTCCTGTCTCTCCTCTACAGGATTCATAACAAACTAGTGACTATACCATTAACAGAAATATCACACTTGAATCCACAAGGTTTTAGTGAAGAATTCAGTGTTTTGTGTTAAGCAAAGTTCTCACTGCGTGTAAGGATGCACAGTGTGTCTTTATAGACAGAAAACTTTTCTCTAGTTTTATTGCATCTTAGACTTTTGGAAAGAAGGAGGCTACAGAGCTCAGCTGCAACTTACTGTTCAATCACCTGTTTTCTCAGATATCAGTTATGTTAAAATAAAAATGACATCCCTATAGAAATGAAGTATACTGTAAGTCAATGCAGTTTGTGCTGGTTTAGCAGTAAAAGTGATCAAACTTTAGTTATTAAGTCCTTATTATATTTTTAATAATATTTTAAGTCTATATGAGATTGCATAGAATCTCATATAGACTTGAAATATTATTAAATGTCCAAGAAGTGTCCAAAAAGAAGAGGAAAAAAAAGAATAAATTTTTGGCTTAAAATATGAAATGATCCAACAGAACTGACTCACATTGGCTGTTGACCATTCAGAAACAGCACCACTGCATTGTGATCACCAGTGACTCACTGCCACAGGCTGCCTTCTCATTGGACCACACTTGTGGCTTAGATGGAAATCGGTCCCAAAGAAGACAGAGTAGATCTTTTTCTCTACTATTAGCAGAACAGTGAAGGAATTCCTTCCCCATGATTTGGGAAAAATCACTAGTTATGAATTACTGAACAAATGTGCTTTCTTTGATCCACAGAAAATACCTTAGTGCTTTTAGCTGCAACACTGTATTGCTTGCTAAGTCCCTGAACCCCACAACTTTAACAGCTGTAGAGTTTTCTGTTATAATTCTCTTTCATATGTAAAAATATATAAGGCCAAATGATGCAAAAGGGACATTTGCAACAACTCAAGCAGACAGAAGAATTCAGATACGTTGCAGTGGCACTGCAGGATGGTGAGGGCCTGATTCTGCAGCCAATAATAGAATATGCAGATAACTGCAGTGCTTAGAATTATAAATTTAAATTACTTTGTACACCTGCAATAGTTTGCACCTTTTCTGTTGAAGACCACCATTGCTTGCATTATAAAACTTGTAGTATTTGCCTAGAGTGTTCTGATTTTGGCAGTTGCTCCAGTGGATTACACTGCTCAATATTTTGTAGTCCCTTGTGACATGCCTTTTTCTTGAGTGTAATAGACTTCTCATCTAGGTCAATTCCATCCATTTATTTAGCTGTTATGTTTTAAAATTGATTGCTATATTTATTTATGCATCTCTACTGTGGTTTAACCCCAAACATCAACCAAGCCCCACACAATCACTTCCCCACCCATGGGATCAGGGAGAGAATTGGAAGGGTAAAAGCTAGAAAACTCATGGGTTGAAATAAACACAGTTTAATATTGAAGACAAAAAATCTTGATTTCCTGTGGATAGGCAGGTGTTCAACCATCTCCAGGAGAGCAGGGCCCCATCACATGTGGTGGTTACTTGGGAATACAAATGCCATCACTCCATATGTCCAAACAATTTAAAGCCAGTGGATATTCACATAACTTAATTTGGTTATTGGATTTGCCAATTAAGAATATCCTCACATTAAAATAAACTTTGCTCTTAAGTTTTAAAAATATTTTCCAATGTTGTCCATTTTCAACAAATTAGTATGGAATGCGTAGCCGTAGAGGAGGTTTAAAAAATGGAGTAAGTGATTTGGAATCTGTTCTCAGAAGAAAAAGGGAAAGACAGTTTCTGTTGCTAAGTGTCTGAGTATGTTAACTGCATTGGATTTTAAATAAATATGATATTTTCATTATGCAAATACTCTTTGTTAATAATAACAATAAATAAAAATTTCTGTAGTCAATATTCAGACAAAGTGATCTCTTATTTTATGAAGATAAGTGTTGGTTTTGTTTTCTTTGTTTAGGTGTTCTTTCTTTTTTTAATTTAGCTTTCTGTACGGATTTCTTTAAGTGCGACAAATATATGCCTTAGAAACTACATATTAGCAGAGTAAGGAAATTTTGTAGCAAGATACTGAAGATTTAAGGATTTTTTCTCTTCGTTTAGAAGAGCAAAGTCAAGGACAATTCCATGCATTCTGCAAAGTTCAGCAGTAATATTATTATTCACACAAGTTGTCTCAGCTGTGAAGTCAGTACATTTGTTCTGGATGTCTGTTTATTATTAATGGCCCTTTCACCTGACTTTCTACATTTGTTTGAGCCAACATAGCTCTTGCCTGCTGGCCAGCTCACTTAGATTGTTTTCATCCCCTGGTTGTCTTAAAGGTGAAGCTTTGTCCCAAATGTCTTAACTACTGCAAGGATATATGGATATATGGATATATGGATATATGGATATATGGAACAGAAAATACTTAGGAAACAGCAAATGAAATAGTAAAGCCTCTCGTCCTATTTTCAAGGCATCACTCATTTTGTCCAAAATGCTCCCCTCAGCATGACATCATAGGGTAAAATTCACCATGGACCCAGAGTAAATACAGCACAAAGATCCACTCAAGTTTGACACCACACTGTATCTGCCTTAAGCAGATGTTTAAATAGGAATTAAGTGGTGTTTTGCCTTTTTGATGGCTCTTTGCAAACAAGCAAATTCTATCCAAAGAGAATTAGCATAAAATTGAATCAATTTATTAAAAGTTCTGACTGGGAAAAAAAAATTAAAAAAAGATTAGTTAAGAAAATATGACTTCCATCTTGGAAAAAATATATTTAGGAAAATTATCTTTCTTGTTGTTGTTGTTTTTAGTGGGAGTATTAAACTGGGGAATACAGTTCCTAAACCATAAGAGGTCTAGTTTTTTGTGGACCACTTCCAAGGGTTTCATAATCTGAGATTTATTTGTAGTTTTATTTTCATTGGAATCTTAACATACTTAATAATATTGCTGATGGAGAACTACTACTGATACTACTACTACTGCTGATGAGAACTACTCATACTATCAAAGATGTTTATATAAAGCAGAAGTAACACTGCCAAAGAATTAATTAGCACGAGCAGTGGAGGTCACTGGAATGTGAAGCACAGGGCTTTTACTACAGAATCAAGAGTTGAACAAAATGAGATATTGGTTTAGCTTCAGTAGCTTATATTAAAAAGAACTCTATCAAATGGCTACAATTTCATCTGCTTGTCTTTCCTCATTTATAGAGTACCTTTAGGAAGTTATTCTGGTCTTTCAAGAGGATTTGTAGGGTGACTCAGTACCCAAAAAAACATATATCACAATCTCAGTAAAATAATAAGTTACAGACATTTTAAGCTCAATAAAATGTAACATTCGTATAATTTTGGTGTATAGGGGGATATGTGTGCATGCTAGAGTGATGTGAAATACAGAGCCACAAGGTGATAATATGCCACATTAGGACAATTCATTTTAAACATCTTAAAATAGAAATGTCTAAGGAATGAGAGATGGAGGTCAGAAAAATTCATGAATTCTTCCACCTTATTTTCATAAATCAATGCCTTAGGCCCCACTGAGGCAGCTAAAAATACATTTCTCTTTCAGATGAAGGAGATTAGGAGGTGGGAGGGAGGGCATGTTGCCTTGCAAATGTAGAGGATGTCAGAACTGTCATGAAATTTATGAACATTTTGTGTAGGTGTTACTGCATGAGGGATGCACTTTCCCTTTTAGTGACATAGATAATAATAGTCTTTTGTAATCCACTATATAGAATTTGAAATTTCACCTTTTCAACCTATTATGTTTGTGGCAGAGCCCCTAAATAGCTAATGGGAGAGAAAGGGTGAGGTTGAACAGACTGAACAAGTTCTCTCTGCTACTGTGTACATTTTGTGGATTTCAGGCAAGAAACTGATGATGAACTGGTACATGGCAAATGCATCATATTCTGTTTCTAGGAACTATCGACTTTCCTGGGTATTCTGTTTAGAGAAGATAGAATAATGAAGATGAGTACATTTCACTCCAGATGTCAAAGTACAAATTGGAATGACTGCATTTACTTAGGAACTCTGTTTCTCAGTGAGGGATGCAAGTCCCAGAGACTGCAGCCATTTCAAAGATAGAAAATGTAAGCGGAAGTCAGGTAAATCCGGTTCAAACTTCTTCAACACATGGCTATTAATCAGTTGCTGAAGTAAACTAAAATGTGAACATAGACTGTACAGGAGAAGTGAGAGCCCCTCCTCACATATTCATCATAGAGAAGCAAAACCTGAACTCTAATGACTGGACCTCCATGGCACAAAAATTAAGAAGACAAATAATGCTAAGGGTGCCTGTTAATTGGAACAGCTCAGTGGGTAGCCAGTTAAATGGCTGTCTTGATGAGGAGAAAAAAACCTACAAAAATAGCTTTGGAAATAACCAAATTGATATAAAACTGCACACAAACTAAAGATTGTAAAGATAAACATTTTACATGCTCCTTCTTTATGGAATCTGCCTCCTCTAATATATCCTTTGCAAGACAGAGGGGTCAGTATCTGTTGCATACCGAAGACACTTTACCTCTGATACAGAATATACTGCAAATACAGGGGCAGGAAAGGCAAAGATAGTTGCACTCATTAGGCAGATCTTCATTTTGCTTCAACAGATGCAAACTTTAGAGCTTCTAAGAGCAAAGGTTAGCTTTTCTCACTTGCTTGTTGCATACAACTTTTCAATTGCTGCCTGACCACTCCTGCATCAAAACATCAATTTCTGTGATGAGAAAGAAATGTTTTCTGTGCACAGATATTTCTGTGCAAATACTTCCACAGCCACCAAACTTGACCCACCCATGTTCTAGTGAATAACACTACCAACCATTACAATGACATATTCCTACTTTCATGTAACTGCTGATTATAATGTTTATGACTTCCACATAGCAGCTTGAGGAGGGTATTTAAGTATCAATTAAGGACCGAATATTCCCCCCATCTTCTAATAGACATACATAGTTTCCCACTGAGATGAGCACTAGAGGAACTGCTTTGCTCAAATCCGCTCCACATTCTGTGACTAAAGGAATTTTGTAAAATTGCCTGGTGCTTTACTTTGATTCTTTCCTAATGCTGCTGTAGTGGGAAGAATTCTCTCTCCTGTGATGGAGCTGCAACTCATCTATGTGTCCCAAGAAAGGATAGTCTGTTTTTTTTTTTTTTCTTACAGTGTTTTATCACTTTGTTCTACAATTTCCCTCCTTCTTTTTCACTCATCTGTGATGAATCTCCTGTCACCACAAGGTTTTCAGTATAGTTGTGTGCTTTGCCCCGGACATTTTTGGACAGAGCTTCTACAGCTCACCCTGTAGTCATGCACATGAACACAGGAGAAGACAAGTCTCTGGTGGACTGGATTTTTCTGTTTGTATTGGGCTTATATGGCAAGGTTTTAGTAGGGGCGTGTTGGGAGGCAGAGTGCTGCAGGGGTGGCTTCTTTGAGAAGAAAACAGAAAATTCCCCTGTATCGGAGTTCCTATTCCTGCCAGCTCCAGGATGGACCACAGTGAGGCAGGTTGTCCCCTGCCTCTGAACCTTAAGCAACTCCTTGGAGGAAACACAGGGAGATTTTGGCATCTCATTATGGCATGCAGAATGGAATGACCAAGTGACTGTAAATGCATTCAAGTGCTTTGGGCTGAGCAAGAAGAATGCTGTCCAATCTTTCTAATATTCCTGTAGGACTCCCAGTCCATAGCCCAGGACTGCCTGTTGATAGAGTAAGAATATATCTTTGAAGAAACTAAACACTATGAGTTTTTGGCTTGTTTCACAGATTTTTGAGTAGATGCAGCTCACTGAACTTGAGACATCTAAATTGTAAATATCAGAGGTAGTACTTTTTGCACCTTTTACAGACGATGAAAAGAAGTAGATTAATTGCTTCAAAAAGAGAGTGGCTTTTTGGGATAAGGTAAACTGTGTTGTAAATTGTGTATATCTTGCCAGAAAAACAAGGATGGGCTTTAATCCATATAATTTTGGATGGCTACAGTGTAGTGGCTGCATGTTCACCCACTACATCTAATCAGCACAAAAAAAAGCTGGCTGTGACCCATCAGAGTTAAGAGTGGGATAAATGATGGAAATGTAGGTGTCATTTTTGATGCCATGGGTTACCTTGGCTTGTACCTACTGCTTTGAAAAATCTCTTTTGAACCCAGTGTCTTATTTACCTATTTCAGGTTCCTTAGGTCATCTCAAATTGTTCCAGATGTCGATCCTTACACAATTTACTCTTGCCTTAGTACATTCTTTATAGTGAATTTAGTTGTTCTTCAGGCTTCACTGACAGAGAGTTCTGTTCAACTGCCTGATCAGAAGCCCCTGGAAATGTTTGAGAAGACCCAGGGTACTACAGGCATACGTGAGGCTAGCAGATGTGATACAGGATAAATGAAACATCCTTACTCCTTAGGAGAGGTAAACTGAGATCAGTGGAGATAGTTCTGGGTATTTGAGATGGCACTAGAACTCCTGTATTCTGGTAGCTGAATTAAATCTTAGATTTCAATTGACAGTACAGGGGCTGGTATAGTAATTATTTGAGGCCTAAATGTAGAATTTGTCATTGTAGAAAGATGGCCAATTACCGGGAGATAAATGTAAAATTAAATCTTTACTATGCAATCTTGGGACAAATCCTATCTTTTGCAGTTAGCCCAGTGATCTTTCTTCCTAGTAATAACCTAGGAAATGACCCACATATCCTTACGTCTCTTAGCAGATAAAAATGGAAAGAGTATACCTCCTTTTACCCAAAGATTTTACTACATACCATGGCAGAAATGCAAAAATAAGTGTTTATTATTTTTAAGCAAGTATTTTTTTTTGCCACCATTAAATAGTGAATAATATACATCCCTCCTAGCTTCACGGTAATATGAAACATTTTTGCTTGTCTCAGCATGGCCAAAGGAAATTCATCAAATGGGAAGACTTAATTTTGGTTTGTGTCATAGGACAACTGTGATGCTATGTGAACCTCAAAGTGTTTTACTGGGAAGCACAAATTTTTTAAAAAATATGCTGTATTTTGGTATGTATGATCTATTTGCTTATGCATCCTGTGTATCAGGTAACAAAGCCTTGGAATAGGTGCAGGAGTGTGAGCAGTTCTTGAGCAGTGTCTTTGTCAGCTGTGTAGGCAGGTATAGCTGACACAGACTGCCTTGCCTGAATTTGGGCATCCTGTGCAGCTGGATAGTGCAGCTGCTCTGCTCTGTGAGATGCCACAGAGTCACAATCCCCCAGATTATCTGCAGCAATGAACCACTAGAGCTCACCACGGCCTTTTTCCTGATCATGCACCGAGATGGTGAGGACATGTGAAGCAGAGATAGTGTGAAAATTTGGGAACCCACACTACAGACCTGTAGAATCCACTGATCATTGTGGGTGCTCATTTTGTCTTGGAAAACACTGCCTGCTGTTCCTACTGCTCCTGATAACCATGCTTTGCTCAGAGACTTGTAAAGTTGAGGTCACATGCACAAAGGACAGTCATAGAATAATAGAATGCATCAAGTTTAAAAAGACCTTAAAAATCATCTAAAGCCAACCACCCTGCCATGGGCAGGGACACCTTTCATTAGACCAGGTTGCTGAAAGCCCCATCCAACCTGGCCTTGAACACTTCCAGGGATGAGACAGTCACAGCTTCTCTGGGCAACCTTTGCCAGGGCCTCACCACACCCACAGTAAAGAACTTTTTTCTTATATCTTATCTAAACTTACTCCCTTTCAGTTTGAATCCATTCCCCCCTGTCCTGTCACTAAAGACCCTTGTAAATATTCCCTTTCCATATTTCTTGTTGGCTCCCTTCAGGTACTGGAAGGCCACAATTAAGTCACCTCAAAGCCTTCTCTTTTCCAGGCTGAACAATCCTGATTCTCTCAGCCTTTCGTCATGGGAGAGGTGCTCCATCTCTCCAACAACTCTGCCTCCTCTGGACTTGCTCCAACAGGTCCGTGTCCTTCCTGTGCTGGGACCCCAGAGCTGGATGCAGCACTGCAGTGCTCTAGTGCCCTAGTGCAGAGCTCTAGGGTGACTCTAGCTCAGGTCTGAAGAAATTTTGCTTGTGCTGGCATGGTGCTGTAATGGGTTTAAATCACTTCTTATTCTCAAAACTAACTCAGCCTGGTGTCTCTCTACTGTGCTGCACGGCTGGAAAGGTTCCAGATGATGAATATGCAAGGGTTGGAGCATTTGATAAAAAGACAATGTACAAATGTAGTATGTGAAACTATTCAGATTTACAATGCCTAGAAGCCAGAATAAATGGACATCTGACAGTCCTGACCCAGAGATGTGAGACAGAGAGTTATCTTAGTTTATCCTGGTCTTTTTCAGATGGGAGTCTTTTCTAAAGATTTAATTTGTCAAATTGCTGTAGAGGTATATCTTTACGATGCAGTATCTGAAAATTCATGTATCCTGATTGGGTGAGGTTTTTATTAATTAGACAAAGTGCTGTGAATCATTTTATATGCACCAAGATTTTCATCATCAGAGACTCACTTTACAAATTTAATGCCTCATTCTCAAATAAATGTCTCTTTTCTGATTTGCTGCTGCTGTCAGGATTCTTCATCTGTGTCATTACCAGTCCTGAGAACTTGTTTATCTTCTGACCCTGCTTCTCATCCCAAATCCAAAGATTATATCTGCCTCAGGCAGAAATAAACACATCCTAACAGCCGTGAATCCCCATGGGAAGTTCAGATCAAAGGAAGATAAATCCTATAAAATTTAATTTAGGTGATTATTGGTAGACGGTGAAGAGGAGTAAATGCACTCTTGTTTTTGACAAAGAGAATTTAAAAGCAGTTTATGTCTGCAATTATGCCTGGTGAAAATTTTTGCTTAGCTATGTCACTCTTTCCTCCTTGTTGCTCAGCACCTCCCCTTTATCAAAGGCTGTTTATTCCCCATCTTCCCCTGTAAAGCTGTTTAAGTTCCCTTTACTATCTTTCAATCAAAATATCTGAAATTAGCAAAAACTCCTACTTATGCAGTTGTGCTAACTTGTCTCATTTTTATGGAGAATTTCTGAAGAGTTCCCTCGTGGGCAGCAAATGCCTCAGCTCTAATGAAAAGCCATAGGGAGCAGCAACCTCGGCATCCCAGTTCTCAGGTTTTGCACCTGAAGGACTCAGGAGTACAAGCCCTGAGAAACCTTGAAGTATGATATTGGGAAGGATATATATAAACACAGAGCAGACATGTTCAGGGAGCAGGAGCTAATCAGACCAGAGTACAGACATGGAGAGGACTGCTGTGAGTGTCTGGGTACATTCTATAACACTTCCCAGTAATAACAGATGCCTCATCGCTTTGTAAAGTTCTGAGCAGCCCTAGTAAAGAGCTCTGCATTGCATTTCTGTTACTTTTCCTTTTTTTTTCTTTTGGGATTCTTGAAGGCATTCCATAGGACTGGTTACAAAAGTGTTAGCTCAGTAGTAAAAGGGCAAACAGGCTGACCTAGGTATAGTGTGGTTAGTTTGAAACGGTACTAGGTAAAAAAATAGAAATTTTGACAAAAGAAGCAATCAGCTGATGATTAAAGAATAGAATTATTCTCAGTGACAATCAGCATGGCTTCCTGTAAGGAAAAAAGTAGTGTGCAACAAAGTTACAATCACTCTGAAAAAGACTGCCAGTGTATGGCATTGTCTATGGCCAGCTGAAACAGAAACACGACCTAAAACTGGCAATGAATTTGGTAGTAACAGAGTGCTGGGAGCCAGAACTACCCATCTGTTTCAGGTGCTCATAGTGTCGTGGTAAAATATGGGACTACTGACTATTATTTTGCTGAGATTTCCTGCAGGAGAAAATACTTATTTTGGTATGAATGATACTAGTTCCTGAACTGTTATTTTTTTCAGCACAAGAAGTTGCAGCTACCTTTGGTTTAAAGTCAGGTTTAAAGTCAGGTGTTCAAGGAAGTTCATACACAGTAACAAATAGAGTTATCAGGTTCCTAATGATCTATTCTCCCATTGATACTCCTGGGACGTTGCATAAAGCTCTCATTAATGCAAATGGAAAAGTGGAAAGTACATGCCGAAATCAACAACTCCCCCTATTGTTATAACGGGTGAACAGTCCCCTTAGGCAAAAAGCAACATTACTGACTTTAATTTTTCCTTGACTACCTCCTCCTCCTCCTTATGAAACAAATCATGTTAAAAAGTGTGGTTTTTTGGGTTTGTTTGTTTTTTAAGTGGATGTCACAGGAGAAAGTCAGTGAGGAGGATTTATCAAAAACAACATTCTTGTTACGACCCAGTTCTGACCCAGTGTAGCCAAATCATCAATCACAGTGACAATGGGCCATATTTATCCCTGGTGCAGCTGCACTGTAATTGACAGAATTACATTTAGAAGAGATTTGCCCTATATCTGTTTAGTTAGAAGTCTGGGGTGATGATTAGTCGAAGGTTTGACTTTCTCTGCAGCTTGGATTAATGCATACATTATGCAAAGGCATATGTGTATTCAGTTTGCTGCAGATGTTGTAGTAAAGAACTCATGGATGTTTGCACTTTGTCGCTCCAAGTTCCATTATAATGGAATGTAAAGATAACAGGGCCACAATCTAGTTATGTAGTTGAAAGGTTGACAGAATAATTTGATTGTATTCTGCTTTTTTGCCATAATCTGTAGGTATACTTTGTGGCTTGTAATAAATGCTAGGCATGGGACAGCTAAAATGGGTAGCACTAATGATGTCCTAAAGCAAAGAAATATTGTTTCAATATTTTTTATTACTGAATATCCCAAAAATCACACATAGAGAAAGTGAGTACTTATTTAAATAGTTACAGCGAAAGAACAAAAATATTTGTCAGTGTCTAAGTTGTCTGCTCACTTTTTGCATCCCTTTAAATTTAGATGCCATTTAGTCAATTGGAGTGAGCAAAACCATATGTTTCATTCTATGAAAGGAAATATATCAAATTCTTTGATACCATTAACAAACTGGATCTGTTAAAGCTAGATGGTGCTACCCCATGTTAAATAAGCAGTGTGGTTCAATTTTTTATTTTCTAAATAAGTAATTGTCTTTACACAGTAGTCACATTCAGCTACTTACTGCATGAAATTGTTCTTAATTTGAATAAAGGGAAGGACTAACATTGACCTCACTGGAGCTATGATTTCATCTTTATTACATTAATTAAATATAATGTGCCTCAGTAACAGAGCTCAAAATATTGATCAGTTAATGAAAAAGAAAAGATTGATGCTTAATGCAGGTGTTGACTGAAACACAGAAAGTAGGAATAGAAAAAGCCCTCATTTATTGCAGTGCCCTGTGATACACATTTTGCAGCTGTGCTATGTATGTATATAAATGTGGTTAGTATCACTTTCTAGAATTGAAAGTAGTTATGATTTTGGTACTTTGTAAATGGGCCATATATGTGAGGAAATTATTTCCTAGTAGTAATGCTACAGTCCAGTAAATAACTGTTGTCTTACTCACTAATAGGTAGTTGGGTACCTCATATGCTTCTATAATTCTATAATTGATCTATAACTGATCCAAATTAATTAGATCTACAATTTATCCAAACACACTGCTTAGGCACAAAAAAATAAAGTTCCTGATCTTTTTTGAAGGAGATATGTAGAAGACTGGACTGATGAATATTTTTTTGCAATTTTACTGGAAATCTTTTAGAGACATACAGTTAGTGTGATATGCAATATTATGATGGGTTTGTACTGGAATTCCATGTGGGTTGTGTTATCAGTCAATGCATCCTAGGGATTTACAGAGAAATCTGCTAATGGAATACAGTTAACATAAAACTATGCCATCAGTAAGTGTCACTTGTACTATGGGGAGACATTAGCTATCACAGCAGTGGATGGGAAAAGACAGAGTACAGTACATGTAGTTCATAAACTATTGTGAATTACATGGCAGCTCTTTCTGACTTTCTTTTCTCTACACAATCCTAAGATTTTTAATAGCACTCTTCACTGTTACTCTAGCACAAAAGACAGATCAATTAGGAGAAGAAACCAATGTAAACTCTCTTTTCAATAAAATAAAATAAGTGTTGAAGGTCTAAAAACTTCTAACTGCATGTACAGCTTGGGCTCTGTTCAGTGTTTCTCATTCAGTGGGTTACAATCCCCAAGTCATCCAAAAATGTCACCAGAGGGCTAAAAGAGAGTGAAAATTTTATGACAACTTAAAGCTAAGGATATCTCAGCCTCCTGTTCTTCACAAATCCTTATCTTTTAAGGCTCAGCAACTTCTGTAAATCTCTTGAAACACACATTGTGGCAATTACTTTTTTCAATGTTAGATTTGTAGCATATAAAAGGGGTTCATAATTTTTTCTAACACCTATTAAATATCACCTTTGCAAATGCTTAGAAATCATGCTTCCATTAAAATGAACTGATGCTTGCAATACATGGTGCTAGCTAGAATTCGATAGCTACATTACAATTCTTGTGAGGTCTATGTGAATTTTAACACATCAGCTGACAGGATTTACTGCAACTGGCATTGACCAGATAGTTTATAGCAAAAGTACAGCAGGGCTTCAGAAAATTAATTATTATGTGCTAGCCATAGTAGTTGAATTTAACCTTTTTATCTAATGAGATAGATATCAAAGACTCTACCAAAGACAAATGTTTGTAGGATGCAAAAGTTGACAAAACTCATCAAAATCTTGCTATATTTTCTTTCAGAGGTACTTAAACTACAAGCGCTTGGATATTATGGCCATATTTAGAATTTACACCCATGTTTACCCCACCATTTAACACAGATGTAGTAGCTTTGTGTGTTACCAGTATTTGTATTTTCTTTGTTGGAAAGACTGAGCTAATATGGGCTTCACTGATCTGAAGCAGTGCGAGCTCAGAAAATGAGCCATGAGATTTCACCCACACTTGTTCCTTTGAGAAGCTCTTCCTCCTTCATTCTTCTCCAGCTGCCCCTTACCTGCTGTTTCACCTGCTGCACCCACTCATTTACCCCGTCAAAGGAGGTACCCACCTTAAGTGATTTTGATAGCAAATCTTTGCTCCCCTGGGTTGTGGACTTATAAGTGATCATCTCCGTGAGGGCCAATCAGAAAATCGCTACTTTAAAGCTAATGGCAAACAATAAAAGCAAATGTGCCAGAAAGTAATGTAGTTTCTTCCATGAGGCATATGCATACGAATGTATTTAGGGTGTGTCTCATTCCTGGAAGTGTTCAAGGCCAGGTTGGGTAGGGCTTTGAGCAACCTGGTCTAGTGGAAGGTGTATCTGCTCAGGGCAGGTGGATTGTAACTACATGATCCTTAAGGTCCCATCCAAACAAAATCATCCAACAGTACAAGAGGAAATGGCCTTAAGCTGAGCCAGAGAAGGTTCTGGTTGGGCATCAGGAAGAATTTCTTCATTGAAAGAGTGGTCAGGCACTGGAACGGGGTGCCCAGGGATGTGCTGGAGTCACCGTCCCTGGGAGTGTTCAAGAAATGACTGGGTGTGGCACTTGGTGCTAATTGGTCTAATTGACATGGTGATTTTAGGTCCAAGGTTGGACTCGATGACCTTGGAGGCTTTTTCCAACATCAGTGAGTTTATGATTCTATTGTTACGATTCTATTTCTTTTACATGTGTACCTGCATGTACGTTATGTGCACCTGTATGTAAGTTATACTTCAACTTTAATTAAATTTAAAAAAAGGTTAAAAGAAGAAAATATAAAAGACAAAATAAGAGAATGGAGAACCACAGAGTATATACCGCACCTAGGAAGTAATCTTGTCGCAGAAGAGACCACAGGCAGGCAAAGAAACTTGCAGTAAAAAGAAACTGTAATTTGATGGTTATTTGGGTCAAAATTTATTTATTCAGAATAAAACCAGAACAGTTTTTTCTTTCCTCTCTCTGTCATTGTATTTTTCTCTGCTGGTAAAGCAGCTTGTAATGTAATCTAGTTTGGAGAACTGATATAGTTGAAAATTGGCCACCAAAGGACGAAATAAAGATCCTTTCTGTTTAGACTTGATTAGTTCTAGTACATGACTGAGAAATACATTTGTTGTCAGTTCTGTGGAAGTCATGGCACCATGCAGAAGGAACTAGCAAGGTTGTCTTCAGTGCAGCTCAAACTATGCCTGAGACTTGACATGGGAAGATGGGGAGGATCCATATGCATGTTTAATAAACAGGTATGGATATATTCTCTCTCCCAGATAAACAGGAAAACAAAGCAGTGACACACTCTACTAAAAAAATGAAGAGCGAAGTGAGAAAAGAGAAAGAAGGGAAAACTGCATCGTCTTGGGCATTGAGCAGATTTTATAATGCTTCTGTTGGAATATATTTTCCCTGTTTACAGATAACCAGAGTCTGTGTTCTGCTGTTACCCATCTCTTTCTATTTCCGTGAATGTACATGATGAGACAATAGAGGATCCTGGAAAAGTACTGGAGAAAGTCTAAAAACAGCTAATAAGAGGAGGATAGCCTCTAGATTCCTCACAGGGACAGGGAAATAGCCAGGATTTTTGCTGTCCTGTGGGATGCAATTATGTTGTCCAGAACCAAAGTGTGACCTGTCTTGCCTGTCCTGTTTATTGAATGCAAACTTGATGTCTGGTTTCATTGCAAGTTCCCAGCCTAAGATGGATATCCTAAGGCCAAATTCAATAGGCAGTCAACCTCTATACCTGCCAAGAGCCAGTATTTTCAAAAGAATGCATGTCAGTAGATTATGATGTCTGTTTCAATTAAAATCAACATTTCTTTTCTAGTTCACTTAAAATCAAATACACTGCAGTCCAAGAGGTATATTCATTAATTCCCACTCAATTTATAGCACCATGGTTCTAGTATGTGATTTTGACACTCAGAAGAATTTAGGTTAAATTTTGAGATGCTTCTGTGATATTGGATATTTAGCTTCTTTTAATACCAAAAGAAGAAACTTCAGGATTAATACCTGGCTATGTCTTCTCAGGGAATAAAAGCAGCAACACTAAACTGCCAACTGAAATATCTGAAATAGAATCACTATTGCAAGTATCAGAGCTATAGCTCTTTCAAGGAGGCACTCAGAAAAATTTGGAGAAGAAGCTTTCAAATCTTTACGTGATGCTCTCCTGTGATGATTTAAAGGATGTGATTCCAGCAAAGGAAAACCACAATAATTTCCCTGTTTTTTGGAACCTCTTTGTGATGAAATTGCAGGAAAATACACCAGTGAAGTGCAGAGAAATTTTAATTTTGAATTTTGAAGGGTTTCAGACCTGACAAGTACAGTGTATATACAAAGGCTATGGGTATATCACACTGCTCATCTTTGTCAGACTAACAAAGTCTCCTGAATGCTATGTCTCAGATTCATACCATTCTCTCTGCTTTTGTAGAGATCTCTAGGCTACCTGCATATATTTCTTTACTGGAGAGATATAGGTTTCCCTAGAGAACAATTCAGAGCACCTAATATCAGCATTGCCCTCTTACCAGAATTTAATATTGCAGTATGCTACAATAAAGTAATAACATCAGGTAAACTAGCTCAGGCTGCTAAAGTAGTAATTTAGGCATTTTGTTTAGCTACCTAAGATCAGGTGAAACAATCCAGGCTGATGGCATTGCAGAGATGGTCATAATAATATGAAAAACTGTAATAACAATGAAGCAATACTACTGAATATTATGGAAAACTGGCATATTTTACTATTCATATAATAAAATATGGGTCATTTTCTATCAAGTCACTAAGAAACTTAGTGAAGCGATGAAAGACAAAATAATACCATACAGGATCAATGTGCTTTGTTATTGTGTTGGTCCTTCTGGACAGACCTCAATGAATAGTCTGTAGGATCCTGATAAATTGAGTGAATAAACACAGACTGCTATTTGTGAGTAGGCAGTTGGAAGATGAGAGAACCTGTATCTATTCCAAAGGAGACAAGTATCAAGAAAATCTTGGGTTTTATAGGAAAAGCTGAAAATCCTTACCAATCTGAATCTACATCATATTATAGCAGTATTGAAAAAGAATGTTACATGTGAATAATAAAAAAACCAATATTATGCCATAGTACATTGAAAGGAGTGTGTGCTGTTGCTGGAATATGATCTCTTTGGGAACCCAGAGTGGGATATCTGACAAAATTGGAGCATTGCCTTGGATGTATACAGTCCAGAAAGGTGAAGAGGAGTAAATACCCTTTATGTGAGAGAGCAGTGGGAATGTTTGGAGCTCTACCTTGGGATGAATGATGAGGGAGCTGAAAATTTAAGCATTAGGGTTAGACAGCAAACCAACATTGACAACATCATGTTGAATGTCTGTTCCCAATCACCCAGCCAGGAAGAAAAAATAAATTCTCCAGAAAATGGAGAAGCCTCACATCAACAGAACCTTGTCCTCCAGACTTTAGCGTCTTTAAGAGCTACTGCAGGGACAGCAGGGCAGGGCACGTGGATCCAGGAGTGTTCTGAAGACCACTGATGATACTTTTTATAAAAGGAACCAATGAGCTGATGGCAGCAGATGCTCTGTTGGACCTGACACTCCCAAGAAAGGAAGGGCAGGGATGTGAAGGTGTGGGCAACCTTGGCTGCATGAGATGGTGGAGCTCAGGATCCCGGGCAGAGGGAGCAATGCAAAATACAGGATCACGACATTTGGCTTTAGGAGAGCAAATGAAGGCTTGTTCATGCACCTTCCTGAAAGGAATATTGGTAGCAAAGTGGAGACTAGGGAAAATATGGTCCTGTGCTCAATGGCACAGGAAACCCAGTAACGTGACATAGAGAAGGCCAAGGTAGTCAATTACTTCCTTGCTTCAGTCCTTGCTGTCAAGATTTTCTTTTGGGAATCTGAGGCCCCTGAAGATCCTGAAAGCGATTGTAACATTGCAGCATCTTTCATATAAACAGACTGAGACAGCGCGAGACTCAGGACGATCAATGTGCATAAATACCTGATAGTATGAGGTAAAAAAGATGGCGCATTTCAGTGATTTCTATGAACAGGATAGGATGCAATGGGCACAAGTCCACCTAAGAGAAGCGTACTTAAAATAAGAAAAAAAAATCTATTTTAAGAAGGGTCAGACACTGGAAGAACCTGCCCAGAGACACTGTGGAGTGTCCATCCTTAGAGATATTCAAAATCAATCTGCAGGATGCCTTGAGCTGTGGCTGACCCAGCTTTGAACTGGAGGTTTGAACTAGATGATCTGCAGAGGCATCTTCCAGCCTCAACTGTTCTCTGATTCTTTGCAATTCTGTGATATATGTTGCATTATGTTAAATTGGAAGCAGTGGTAGCAGAAGTTAATTAAGCTGTAGTACACACACAAACTCATGAAATCACGGAGTTATAGCCATTAATATTTCCTCCTTTATTTATAAGTGATTGAAGTCTGTATCACACCATTGCCCGTCTCTTTCTATTTATATGTCTGCACTGAATGATAGGAGTAGAAGGCTTGAGGCAAGATTTTTAGAGAAAAGAGAGAAGCTAAGTCAATTGAAAGCAATTTCTGAAGGGAATAACATCAAAAACAAGGAGGAGAAATATTTGAAAAAGAGGAAAAGGATTGAAGGATATTATGTTTATATGGCATTCTGGCACTTCTGAATGTCCTAAAAAAGAATTACACAACAGTAAGTTAGTGGATAAAGCAAAAATTTTGAGAAGAGGCACAAAGGAAAACCAACAGAACATCAAGAGCATTTGAACTGCTAGAAGGCATTTTCCTTGTGGAAAAAGTCTGAAAATCCTTAAGAGAGCTCGTGAAGATTCATTTAAATAGCTGAGAGCTCATTTAAGTAGTCAGCCAAAAGCCTCAGTTTAGCTTTACAAAATAAGGCTGTTGCTGTGAACTGGTGGCACAAAAGACAAAAGCAAAAATGTGTCATGTGTCCTGAAACTGCACTTTGTCAGAAGTTGCTCACAACTAGATTAACTATGCACTGAAGTAAGCTCCACAAAAAACTTCATGTGCACTATGTGCTAGAGATTAAAGAACAGATAAAGCCTAGACACAGTACTTAAAAATAATAAAATGAAGATTCTTTGGGAATATATTTTGCTCTCAAATATCAAAGCAAGCCAGAAAACTAGAACTTCTGTTGATTCAGAGAACTGCAGAAGCCAAGTGTACCAGGCACTGATTGCTCACAGAACATCTGGCAGCAACAGAGGAAGGAAAAATGTTCCCATTATTTATATCATATGCAATATATTTCAATAACATATAAGCATTTTGCATTCTGTTCAAGACTTGGCAGGCATATCAGAAAAACTGGAGATTTCCATTAAGAAGTCAAACTCTCTACTTGCTATTTTGAAGATAATTTCCATGTTTTCAATGATACTTTGAAATCCTAGAATCTGATTAACCCCTGTTTTTGGACATATACACTGGTTTCAAAACGCAAGAATAGTAAAAGCAGTGAGGATGTTGGTGAATAAAAAACCAAATAGGTTCCTATTCTAGCAGCTGTGACTGGAGGAAGGCATGTGAGAGAAAAGCTTGAGTCTAAGGCCTATACCTCATGTAGGGTTGATCTAAGACGTACACAGCCAACAGTGGTTCTAGGACAAAAGAATTTGGGAATAAATGAGCACTTTCAGTTTTCCTTCAATATCTTCAAAGAAGGAAGTTGAAGACACAGTCTTAAGGGGAGGAAAATGAAAGGTTTCAATGCAAAGTCTTGACAATAAATCATAAAATCAAAGTTTCTGAAAATTTGTGTTTTAGGGAAGAGTTGCTGTAACTGAAAAGTGCACAACCAGCAAAACTGACATATCAAATTGTTCACAGAACCTTTCCTTAGGGAAATTTACACCAGAATACAAGCTCAAAATGAACCTTTGCTTTTTGTTTTTTTGACAAAATGAGATTACATTTTTCAAAAAGAGATTACATGTGTCATGACCTCCATAGTTGTTGATTATTACATGACACACAAAATAGTAAAAATCACAGTCTGAGAATTGAAACTAGGCATTAGTCTGAGTGGCCTAAATATCCTTTATGCCTCCTGTTTACTGTCTCTAAACAAATAATACTGGATTGTAGATATCAATGTGTAATATTGTCTTTGCCATTAAACAAAATAATGAAATAGAGCACATATGTATATGTGTCAAGTAAAATATGTAATATAAACATAATATTATATAGCAGATAATTACATTATGGAAAGTTCTTATATTATTGTCATCCACTTTTTGAATTATAGCTTTTTTTTCTTTCACATTACATTGAACTTTTCCCACACATTTGGAGATGAGGTGAGTGAGGGATCTTTCAAAAAGAGAAGGTAGTGTCTGCCCCTTGTAATTCCACCAAGAATTGATAGTACTTAAGAGGAAAATATCTGGTACAGAGTTTGGAAGCTTCAGGTTTTTTTCCTCCTAAACCAGGCCATGACAGACAATAAAACATACTTTATCTGGATGCTTGATGCAAGTAATGAACCACTGAAAAAAATTCTTATGCTTGGTTAGCATTAGATGTGGACAATATTCAAGAAGAATGAGAAATATTTGATCGATAAAAATCCTCAAGCAGTAATTTTCTGTAATTAATTATTCAAAATTTAGTGTAAAATGTAAAATAGATGCTGCTTTATATCTGTTCTTATAGAAAAAGTGAAAAATTTGCAAGTTTTCTGAATTAGAAGTAAGGAATATGTAAGGAATAAGTTTTCTTTTGTTCTAAAATAAAATTTTAAACCAGCAAAATATTATCCTGATGAGACAAATGAAAGAGGAAGGGGCTGCAGGGATGGCTACTGTAAGACCATAACACAGACATGGAAAGAACTGCTGTGAGTGTCTAGATACATTCAACAACACTTGCCCTTAACGACAGCTTTGTAAAGTTCAGAGCAGTTCTAACAAAGAGGTCTGAAGTGCAATTATGTTAATTTTTTTTTTCCCCTAACCAGAGTGGTAGTGTGCCATTTTGGGATTAATCCAAATTTGCTTTAGTTCCTTTGGCAAAACTATATTGTGTTTGTGTTGGGAATCTGTCTTACTTTGCTGGATATTATGAACTTTACTATCAACCTATTTATTCTGTATTGCAACAGTTGACTGCACTTTTAGCATGGGCCAAATTGTTATTTTTGTTATTCTGGGGATTTAATAGAAAAGTATTCACTGGAGAACAATACGGAACATCTTGGGACACAGAACTCAGCAAAGCCTAAGGAATATCAGCTGTCTCCTAAGGTTCTGTGGATATCTGGGGCCAAAGGAGAAAAAAAAAAAAAAAAAAGGAAAACACTTGAAAGAAAGTACTATAAAGGAAAGTGTCAAACTGTAGAATCAAGGGAAGAAAAAAATGTAGAGCTGATATACACCTGACCTGACTTCAGCTATCTACAAAGGAAACTTGTATATCTTATCTGGTCTCCACAGGTTTACTTTAAAGTTGATGGAGGCTTAGCAAAAGTCCACATGTAGGCACTTGGTTTAGGATTAAATTAATTCCCCCACTGATTATATTGCCTAGAGATATGCTAAATACAAAGGGAATCCCAGATAGTTAGCCTACATTTCTACTTTGTCAGAAACTATAGGTAATGGAACAAATTCTATTTTAATTTTACAGAGAATGATCATCTGAAGAAATATTCTGGATGCCTTAGAGAATTCTAACCAAAGCAGGTTTACTGGGCTTAGGAGGCTGAAAAATCAGTATTTGCAGTTATGGTTCATAGTTTGTTAAGCTGCATAGTTTGGGGATTGCTGAAGAAGCCAGTAAAGGTTTTCAGCAATGCCTAAAGCACCTGCAGAATCTTATGTCCTTGAAGAAAGCTGTAAGTGCAAAGCACTGCATGGGCAAAGCTCTGAAAAAGGATCTGGGATCTGAGTAGTTGGTGCAGGCTGTGGCAGGAAAACAGAGAAATTGTCTGTGAAATGGACCAGATGTGTCCAGTGAAAGTCTGTGCTGCAGCATACAAATTCAAAAGAAATGCAGCAGAACACTCCTCACTGGGAAACAGGTAGAGAAGCCCAGTGAGCTTCCAGGGAGAATTATTGGAAGGAAAAGTATTTCAGAGGCATATTAAAATTGAGAGTTTCCATTAGAAACCTAATGCTGACTAATCCTCTGTACATTCACTGCTACTCACAAAAGTTTCAACTGAGGGACCACATATAGCTCATCCCAACAAAGAAAATTCTCCATTCATCATACAAAGATTGAAACCCAACTAGTCCTACACTAGCCATCTGCAGTATAAGCAGCCATCCATTTGTTTCCTGATGAAATTTTATGTTCCAAGATGAAACAAACCCCCTGGCTTGTATAATTCACTGTATTGAATGCAATCCCTGAAAAAAACAGCTGACATGGATGCCTATTTTCTGTTTAACTGCCAAGGAGCAATAGGATGACTAGAGGCAATCTGCATTCTTTAATAGAGAGACAGTACAATTAAGACAATGCATTTGACTTTTCAGATAGGAAATGTATGTTAATTCAGGCTCATGAGAAGTTTTACCTTTTTCTAGCACCTGTAGGTAGAAGTAAACAAAGTGCATTCTTCTATCTACATATTTCTGACAGATTATATTTGCCAGGCAGCACTAGTTCCTGTATAAAAAAGACAGGTATTAAAAGGAAAGTGACTTGGTCTCACTACTTTTTTCCCTCCAGTAAACAATTAACAAAAAAGTTTCTGTTTGCCTCAAAGTGATCAGTATTCAGAGGACTGCTAAAATGGCTCTTTAACAGGCAACTGGATGGCTGTAGGTCTTTTGAATGGGCTGTGCTCACTGAAAGATGACCAACCAACTTTATTATTCTTGCTTATTGAGTTGCTGCCTGCCTCCAAGAACATTTCAGGTGGTAAAGTCAGTTATTTCATTTAGCAAACAGGAAATTAATATAAATTAACTGAGAAAGTGTCACCTTTCTTACAATGGCAACAGAAACCTGACTGCAATGAAATGTGTATTGAAAAGCATTTTCAGTGTTTAGGAAAATAAATTTTCTATATTTGCAGGTGGCAGTCTACTTCAAAACTTCAAGGCTTCCAATATTACAGATAATATTTCATGAAAATATTATATTTCTTGTTAAACAAAGTAATCTAATATTTTAATTAAAAATAAGAGAAATTTAAAATAAAATGATTTCAGAGTTTTTATTAGACTCACTTTTATATTTTTATCCTATTTTTCTGGATGTATTCTTCATAAATTATTAAGTGATCTTATTTTGTTGATGTTAAGTGTGCAGTGTAGGAGGATTCCAAAGTCACAGCTGTGAATATGTGTGCTGGAAATACTATCATCTATACTTTACTATCACCAGAAAAGCAAAGAGCAATAAAATAGTGTGAATTATATTATAAGCCACTACCAAGAAGTGCATCTGAAGCACCAGAGGTTAAGAAATTCTTGATTCTCACAGAATTTTGAAAACAAAGAAATCATAAAAAAATGTAGCATGGGAAACTGATTGAAAGAGGGTAGGATTTATTCATTAAAAGATTCTATATGAGGAAAGCAGCCTATGATTTAAATGGCTATTTCTGTTGGGTTTTCAGTTTTGTTTTCCTTAGCAGTAAGTAGTTGCAACAGTCATATTAATTTTCATCTTATAAAGCCTCACGCACTTCATGCTCTTGGTGATAATCAAATCTCATTGGTTCACAATATAGTTTCTAAATGTGTTGTTTCCTTTATTCATCAAAGCAGGAGATAGAAGCAAATGCATGACTAGAGCCCAGTCTCCCAAAACCCCCATCCCTACACACAATACCCTGGCATACCCTGAAAAAAAGCACAAGTATCACTTGACCTGAATAAAATACATCACTTCTTAAAAAATCTGCCTTCTACCATCCTTCCTTCATTTTCAGGTTGTCTTGTGGATCGGCAGCTAAAAGAGCCAGCTAAAAGGATTCTCACCTTAGTTTCTGACAGGTTTCAGAACAAAAATGATTAACAGGCTTGATCTGCACAACAGATGCTCAGAGCCATCACAGAGCGGCACACCAAGCGACACATGAAAAACATGTTAATGAGAGATTATCCAATAACACCATGTTCCCATGGAGTTTTTTTCATCTGGACTGATCGCTCTCCTTTGCAATGGATGCTCCTGCCTTCATGCAACCAGAACTGCTCTGTGGAATGTCCCTATCCCTCTACCCCATCCCATAAAAGTCCGTCTCTCAGAAACCATTTCCTCAGTAGATGAAGGTGGTCTTTTCTTCATGCCTCCAACACTGAATCTCTGCAGAATGTAGGTAAACTGATATCTAAAAGTCCTAGGAATTTTCAGATTTCTTATGGACATCAACATGCCATGATAAAGAAAGGGAGAATTCCCTGAGCTACATATTCAACTTCCCTTGATTCACAAAGTCAAACTCATACAACTTAATAAATGAAGACAAGTACTGAGCCATAAGTTAATTTCTGAAGATTAGAAATTAAATTACTTATAATTACAGGGCTCTATTAATCCACTTCTTTCTCTTTTCCCTTTCCACTATTTAAACATTTAAAATAAGCATTTTAAGCTTAAAAGTATTTTAAACTGTCTTCATTCAGTTTAGGCTTTTGATTCTTTGCAGATAATTTGGCACATCTCTGAATTGTAGGAATGTTAAATTTCACTATTGCTGATGTGGACTAATCAAAGCAAGGGTGAATGCACTAAGCAGTAATTTCCTGTCCTAGCTGATAGAGATTGTTTGCTCTAACATCATTCCTAGAATTGATGTATTTGGAGACATTTTCTTCCAGAAAATATAATCTCAGTATAACATGAAGGACAAAGAGAGGACATACATTTTTACCTCTACATCTAGGCTAAGTGATGAAGGTATTTCCTTCCCCTTAAAAATATTGTATTGTCAGGCTTACTAAGTTCCATCTTCAACTGTTGTATTATTGAAGTGATTGGAAATAAGTAGTTGCAAGAAAATTTTAAGCTCTCTATTTGTTTTGCCTGTTTGCTTTCTGTGTGACAGGATAAAAAAAAAAGGAGAAGACTTTATATTTAGGTGTTTAGGGTTTTTTTAATTCAAAATAAATCGAGCTATGAAGCTTCAAAAAACATGATTTTTTAAAATTACCATAGTCATAATATTTTCCCATCCGTACTTGAGGCCCCATTTTTCATTTTCAATGAATACGATTTTCAATTTTCATTTCATGAATATGATGCATTGAATAACCTCCAGTTTTCATCCAACAGCTATTTTTCTCCATCCTTCCCCCTTTGTTTTTCTTTCTATATAGCCAAACTTCTATATTTCTTTCTTTCTTTCTACATAGCCAGAGAAAGTATTTCAGAAGAGTAAAGTTGCAGCATTTCATATTTCTATTGACTATGTTGTATTTTTTCTGATACTTAAGGCATTTTTAAAAACCTTTGTAATTGATGAAGAGAAATGAACTGGTACAGAAAAGTGATAACTGGTATTAAAACATAGCTTAAAAACAACTCAGCCAGAAACTAAAAAATGTGAACACAGAATGTGGATATAGTGTTTAAAAAATTAATTTTTAATTTTAAATAAAACAGCAATAGCATCATTTTCTTACTTAAATAATTTGAGTGGTGGGCTCTTGGGTTTTTTGTTTGGTTGGTTTTGGTTTGGTTTGGTTTTTTTTTTTTTTTTTTGTTTTGTTTTTTTTTTTTTGATAAAAAAATTTTAGGTGATCTTATTTGTTCTAAAATGCTTAAAATTTTCAACCCAGCGCAATTTTCAGCCAGATTTAGAAAATGGTCAATGAATTACAGAGGATGTGCAAATTAAAAAAAGAGTAGCCCAGCTGTGAGTACTCTTTCTCCTGGTGAATCACAAGAGATGCCACATGATCCACAGTGGGTTTGAGTGCACCCTTAGCAAAGTTGCGTGGTGCAGCTGATTTCCCTGAGGGAAACGATATCATCCACAAGGACTTTGCAGGGCTTGAGGAACGTGCCCACTTGAACCCTGTGAAGTTCAAGAATGTCAAGAACAAGGTCTGTTGCAACTGGATCAGGGCAATCCCCTGTATCAGTAAAGACTGTGGGAGTGAGAGCAGCCCTTAGGAGAAGGAGGACTTGGGGGCACTGCTGGATGAAAAATTCAATATGAATCTGGGGTCTTAAACAGGGTTGTGTTATACCAGGTGTTTTTCTGTGTGTATACACTTATGAATTCCCATTTACAGCCTTTCACATCTGTTTTTAGATATCTCATGTTCCTGTATGTCTCAAATAGTTACTAGAAAATCAACTAAAGGCTGAAACTTTGTTATAAAGCCAGTATCTGTGGTGCTGTGTGAAATTAGATTTTGGAGACTTTCCTACAGCAGAACTGGAAATTGATGTTCAACTTTCAATATCTGAGTTTAAATCATTCTTCCTTTTCAAACAAAGTATTTCCAGGACTTGATAGTTCCTCCAGACAACATAAGCAGAATATCATTTAGTCTCAGTAAGATTACTCACTAAGGAATAACACAGCACAGTCTCTCCTTCATGTACAACAAATTGCAGATCACAATTGGTGTACACTGTTTGTTACAAAACCTTTGTATCTCCTTCTCTCTTTCTATTCTTAAGTGCCTTTGCCTTTTTCTTGTCTTTCACCTGCAGTTCTTTCTTGTCTTTCACCTACAGCTCTTTTTCACTCTCAGTTCTTGCTGTAGACGCTTGATTTGCAGCAGCAAGCACTGGTCTTTGCTGTTAAGGAGTATTAAAAAGAGGCTAAGTGTGAAAAGTTTACTATTTTGAAAATATGCCTGTGGTAAGTACTTGTAAGATGCATGTGATAGGAGTGAAAATGCAGTAAAGACATGCCCTGAGCCATGTGTCAAAAGGACAAGTTTATCTAGGCCTGCCAGGATTTTTTAAAAAGAAAAAATAGTCATGAAAACATGCTTTTTCATCACATCTGCTTGACAAAAAACCTGTTGGGGAAGAAAAAAAAACTAGGAAGGTTGAAATTGAATGTTGCTGCCTACTTCCAAAGAAAAATAATGCAGCTTAAATAAAAGATAATTGTAGAATTTAAAACCATTCTGTATGATTCCAAAAAGCAAATGGATTAAATAAGGTTTGAATAAACCCTGTCACTGATGAGACACAGCCCACAAATGAGCAGAGCAGGTCTGGTGATGGCAACCAGGGTTAGACCAGTCCAGAGATCATCAGACAAATCTGTGCTAATGAGGGAGGGCCATGGTCAAACCAGGAACCCACATCAGCTAGACAACCTGGGGACCAGAGAGGCATCTGGGGAGGGGCACAGCTGACCTGAGCTGGCACTGTGAAGATCTGAGCCTGAGTGGAAAGTCAGGCTGACTTGCCTGTGGAAATGCCAACAAATCGGTATTTCTGTGAATTCCTGTATCTGGAAAGGACAAAGCGGAAATGGAGCTCAAAACCTGCAGTGGTCAGAAGCCTGTTTCAAAAACAGTTACACCACAATGATTTCAGTCTGTTCCCAATGACTCTTAGGTCTGGTGATCTTTGACTGCTGGATGTTCAACCAACACCCAAAATCTTACCGTATTTCAGTTCTTAACGCCTTTATGACATTTTGAGATTGTTGTAAAGAAAAAGAAGAGCAGTTGTGGATTATTAGCCTTTCTATGTTGTAACAGGAACTGAAGGTTCTGCTGAAAAATCTGATGGCTGTGTCTGAACTGATAAATACAAGGAGCCAGCCACTATTGCCTTGCTAAGACAACAGTGCCACACTTGTCAAATGACAATGACTATTGTCTTATCACATGGCATGCCTTTGAGTTGTGTTCATATGAGTAAATTACTCTAACACAGCCAGCAGAGACTCCTCAAACAGACTGCACACAGGGAATTGTTCCTGGGTCACTTTGTCCTATAAGCTGTGGCAAAACTATGCAGGTTCGGTCAAAATAGTCTGAAACTATGCTCAGTCCAAAACTGAGCTAATGATTACACTGTAAGTTGGAGTGTGTGACAGTGCTTGATATCAAACACCAGCCCTTGTTTTTTCTGATATAAACACGGAAGAAATGTGCACATTGCCTAATGATTAACTGAAAAATTGTACTAAAGATTTACACATAGTGGTATGTGCTTGGGAGACAGATATTGAGATTATTAACTCACATTAGGGCCATGAAAAACCTAGCACAATTGAAAATTTTCTCTAAATCACTGAATCCCTCCCAGGTGTACAAACAAAGAGACACAATTAGTAATCCAGGCCAGACCCACCATTTTTTAATGCTTGTGCCCTCTTAAGGCTCCCTGGAAATGAATTTTTCCATCCCTATTTTTCAGAAAGGAGAATGAAGCACAGATCATTAAAGAACTAAAAAATGCCATATTATATTGTTTCAATCTAAATGAAATGAGAAATAATCACTTAAATACCCGCGGGGTCAGGATCTAGGTCCTTTACCTGCTGTCACACAAAGTCTCTCTGAATACACTCAAGTTGGATTTTCTTCAGCTCTTAATGAACTGTCTTGATTAGAATAAAGGATCACCTTTCAGAAAGTAGGGAATATCAAGCAAAATTATTTTGGTATATTTATTGAGCATACTAACACCTAGATTCTCTTTACATTTTCATCGTTTATATGATTTTTGTGAGCACAGTGTTAGTAGTTTTTAAGGTACTAAGGGAACAGTTAAAGTTACAATAAATGGGCATATCAAAAGCCAATTACATTTTGAATAATTGCTCCAATCCATCTCAGCAAGATTAATTTATTACATGCTCTGGAAAATGTCTAGCTGCTCAGTTACTGTTTTACACTTCTAAGTTTGAAAGTACTGGCCCAAGGATGTAGCCCTGAGTTTTCCAGGAGAAAAAATGGCCCTTATTCACAAGCCCAACTACTTAATATCACATGTAAGCGCATTTTAATAGGTGCCTGAATTTATACGAAGTGCTTATCCAGAAGCTATGGAAGCCATTATTGATCTTCCTTCCATTTGCTGTTAAAAACACAGTTTGTTTGAACTATCATAGTCTTTCTGGTTTAGGATTTTTTGTTTCATTTTGTTTTTAATTATCTTCATATTTTTAGTGTAGCTTTGTTCTACCCATGAAGCCAGATGGGGCCCCTCAATGAAATTATATTGATACTCTTCCATTTCTGCAAACCAGTCTATTTACCTCGGCAGAGTAAAATATGTTTTCTGCTTTAAAATTTATTTTACTATACATTTGTGTGTGTATATATACATATATGTAAAAAATATATATGTTGTCTATATATACACACACATATAAATTGTATATACATACTACAGCACATATGTATGTAATGCGATGTAATGTAATGTATACACAACTATGTAATTAATGTAATGTAATGTATACACAACTATACAGTTATTCCAAGCATGTGCATGTATATATTTCTTTTCCTGTGTAAAAGGAATGACAGTTACAAGGATCAGCATTCTTGCAATCTTCCAGTATTACATTTATACGTTTCTCCTTTGATATTTAGGTCATGCTGTTACTATCTAAAAAAAGTTAAAATGTTTGTTGAAAGGCCTTTGTTTCCATTTTAGAAAGAGAAAAATCCTAGAGCTAGATCATTAGAGGTACTTAGGTGCTTGCTGAATGTGCTGAAGGATGTTTTAACCTGTGCCCTAATGCCCAGAATTGTATCTTACCCTGGCCTGGAATATTTCTAAGGCTGCTTGAGGTTGTTAGCTGGAAGACATGTTCAAACAGAAGCTAGGCACCTGTATCTGGTCAGTGGCATGTTATAGCAAAACACAGAGATGAAGTTTGACAGCAGGTCCCACTCCTAGCAGATGATAAAACATCTAGGCAAGTATGCAATGAGGTGTTTCTGGCATTTCCAGTATCACCTGACTTTTCAACGTGGATTTTTCAGGTTTTTTTTCAGTTAGAGACAAATCACTGGGCCAACTTACTGTTAGATTGCCTGTTCCTCCCCTCTCACATTGGTCAGATGGCTGTGCTTTGTGGCTTTCTATGTCAGAGTGCATAATATAAACCTGAATTAATGGTATCTGTTATCTCTCATCTGTACTGGAGACTCATAAAGTGCCTGAGAGGAGTGGCATTGCTCTGACTTTCCTCTATATCCAATGGTTAAGGACAGTGACTTCTGGACAGAGAAACAGAATATTTGTGGCCTGGATCAGTTAAATGGGCTCTGTCCAGACCTGACTATGACTGTACTAAATCTGTGAGAGCAATGTGAATTTCCATGTACTCGAGGAGAAAGAACTACAGCTTGTAAGTCAGTGCCTGAGGCTAGTAGTCACTTCTTGTGACTTCATTCATTCCACCAAAATTCCAACCCACACACACACACTTTTTTTCCTTTTTATTTTATGAGAAACAAGGATGGAAGTGCTATTTTACAGCAGATTATCAATGTTAGTATTTTGGCTGTAATTGGACAAATCTACAAATTCTCTTGGGTATTTTAAAATAATTACCGAAGGTAGGGCCTGGAGATTTGTAGAGCTCAGTAAGCAGTAGTGGATTCACTTTTAAGGTCTCTTGTGACTTCATGTCTTTAAAAAGCATATTACAGATGCTAAGTTTTTATTAATGATTCCAGGCTTGGAACATTTGAAATAAGTGTAGAATAATAAAATGTTTCATAGGAAATATTCTGTGACCTACTTTCTCAGTCTTCTCTGGTTATGAGCTAGTGAAAATAGGAAATGAAAAAATAACAATAAAAAGACACAGTGATTTAGATTACCCAGCTAAACAAAGTTAAATATTGTTCCTTTGGTTCTATCTGAAAGAATGCTGCATGTTGTGTTTGAAATAGTGTATGAACGTTTGTCACTCTGTGGTAGGATGAGTCACACTTAAGGAGTGTCTTCTGTGGCTGGTTCATTGAAGAGGACTCATGGCATGTGCAAACCTTTCTCAGAGAGCTAATATACCCCTGTGGCTTGGGCACTGTAATTCAGCTTATGTCACTTGCCTGTATCCTTGCCTGTGACAGAGTTCTTCTGTGTGTTCATGGTGAGTCACTGTACGAAAAATCCATTAAGGCAAGAATTTTTTAGAAGGTTAAGATCTTCCTTGTTTCCTAAGATAGCCAGCATAAATACTTTTATAATTTATATTTTACTTATAGAAAGATGATTGTGAGCAGAATATATTTATGAAATAGCAATAGTAAATAGCAACGAAAACATATGGTGGTTCAATAAAGGGTTCATTGTAAGAGCAAATACTCAACAAGAAAAAAGGTGACAAAATTAGGTCTTATAAAATCAGTGGCACTGTACCACAGTGTATTTCAAAATACAGGTATAAATATATTCATTTGAATTTAGAAAGATATTGTTATGGTACAATATTAACAGGAGTGATCAGTGTATGAGAGAAAGAAATTAAGTATCAGTCAAAGATTTCTTTGAATGGGACATCTGATTGAAGACATATATACATATATATTCACATATATATATTTTTTAATAGAAATGCATTTGCTCAAAATTTCTCATTAATTTTTTATATTTCTGAGAGCTTCACGCACTTTTGGATGAGTTTTGGCTGAAGGTCTACTTGAGCTCATGAAAGAAGGGCCACAAGAGTGAGGCAGGAGTTGTCAGGTAGCAGTCCCTTGTTCCCAAGTCCAGAAAACTTATATTTCTATATAGTGTAGGTTCTACCATGCAAGGTCTCTGGGGAACTTCTAGATCAACCCGATATAACTCTTTTACAAGATCTTTTTTACTACATTGAAAGATTATTCAGATTACTCCCATTACCACCTCCCCATATAGCACTTACAAAACAGTTTGGAACAGAAATGCTGCTCAGACATTTTGAGTCAGATGCACTCAAATCTGTGCTTTTAGAAGATGTCTGCTTCCCTTCATACTTCTTTTTCCCCTTTTGGTCTGTGTATAAAGAAAATAATAAGATGAAAAACAGAAAATTCTTTGACTGAGTTTTCTTTTTCCTCTCCACTGCTGTGCAGGACAAACCAATACAATTCTTCCTTTCTTAAGCTCTGGATGGTTTGATTACAAATCCATTTCAACTGTTTTTTAATTTTTGTTTGGCATTGTGAAATTATATTGGTGAAATTAAAGAAATTGAAGGGGTTGAGATGCTAATCAGGGCCCTGAGCCAGGGAACAAACTCCTGGATTCCCTTTCTGTATCTTTGCCTTCCTAAGGTACCTCAGAGTGGTCCTGCATCTAGCTAGTCCCACTGAAGAGCAAATATAAGCACCTCAGGAAAATAATGGAGTTAAGTGACAAATTAGGAGCTTAAATGTGGTTAGTATAATAATATAATATCCTTGGATGAAAGCTCAAGAGGATGAAAGAATTGTTACAAGATATACTGTGGGCTGGAAAAAGCATTTTTCAGAGGCTCAATTTCTAAATAAACATCTATTTCACAAATAATGACTTAACTCAGATTCTTTAGTTCCTAATATATAAACATGGGGATAACTTGTGTTTGGACTATGAAAACCTTGACTAGGTTTAAGTGACAGCACAAATGTAGTGATAACCTGATGCCAGGAAAAGTTTGCTAGGCAAACATGTAGAAACTTGTAGGTGATTAACCACTGAAACCATGCCCTGAGAGAGTAACTGAATTATCCACGGTATTCATAAAGAGCACAAGATGTTTTCCAGGTAGATGAATCTTAACAGAGACAAGTTAATGGATCCAAGGGTAACTAGAAGAAATGTAATTGCTTTTTATATGCAGGAGATTACACAAAGTTATCTAATTACCTTATTTATTTCTATTTCACCTTCTGCAACAAGAGATGAAGGTGATGCAAAGTGAAAGTTTGGAAATGCTAGGCTACATTGCAGATTATTTTTCTTGAAGGGAAAGAAAATTCTTAATACACTTCCAAGAATGATCAGGGAAAACAGACATGAAAATTTTGAGAGACAATATATATGTGTCATTGGACCAACTATTATTCTTAATAAATAAAACACATTCAATATTTTTCTTTAAATCTGATAAATACAATCACTGAGGAATTTGTTATTTAAAAAAAGTTATCCTTTTCCAAAATTATTCATTGAGGCATTATTTTCAGTTTATTTAGACCTGACCATAACATCCTCTTTCCCCACAATGACAATAAGACAAAAATGATTTTTTTTCTTTCCTTAGAGGTTTATAAAGATAGATATATATATATATATAGCTAAATAAGGAAAACAATCAAGAGCAACTTTTGATTCAGCTGTGCTGTGCACACACCTTTGCTTTTGCTTGTTTTAGAGTAGTCAATAGGAAATCAATAGGAATTTAGGGTTCTAAATAGAAGCTAAAAGCCCAGATAATTTCTTGAATCTTGGCCAGAAAGATTAAATGGCTCGTCAAAGATTGGCAGGAGATTCAGGGTCTAGATCCAGATTTTCTGATACCTTTCACTTTACTGCACGTATAAGACCATCAGTTTCCAGATGTTTTTTACTGTGATGCTTGTCATGCCTAACAAAACAAAGCTGTGTTTCAGTCCTTTACTGCACTTCACGCAGAGGCGAGCTGTGTGCATTTTGGGGTAGGATTTGCTCTGGCACTAGAAGCAGCCTCACTTATTTATGGTTGCTGTCAAAACAACTTACTCCTATTAATTGTTTGGTCATCCTTAGGAAAAGGCTAAGAAAGCTTCAACTGCACATCTCTTAGAAGTGTATGAAAATAATTTAAATAAATGAAAAGCCCTCTGATAGGGTGAACTTAGGAAAAGGTTACAGAGTGAGAGACAGATCAGTCCCCAGAGATCTTTTTTCAGGTAATTTCATGGCAGTTGACATTAGCGAGATGCCTGCCAAGGCAAATCAGCTGCAACATTTGAACAATGTCATATACAAAAAAAATGGGACTTTCACTAAGGCCACATTACAGCTGAATGCCAAAGGTACTGAATTTGGCAGGATGTTGTCCACGTGATAACACCTAATTCTATTGCAATTTATTAATTTTAATTTCTATTGCATTCTTTCACAAAATTCCCATTTCAGGTGGCTCTTTAGACACCCATGTCATGACAGTCCTTGACTGAAAAGCTTAAAATCCAGGTAGGGAAAAGAGTCAAGGCTGAAGGAAAAGAGAGTCAAGTTGCAGGCTCTTTCTCTGCTTCCTCTCACATCTCTTGTAGCGTTCCTGGTCCACATCTCTGAATTCACCTCTGCAAGGCTTCACCAGCTCTCTCAGGAAGCCCATGGCCCAGCTGGGATCTGAAATGTACTTCACAATTTTTATCAATTTTTATTGTTTGCCTAAAGCACTTGTGACCAACAGCACACCAAATTTAGGAAATTATAACCCCATGCAGATAAAAGGATATATGTGATATTAAAGGAAGTGAAACCAGGCTTATCCAGAAACTTAACCCCCAAGGGTATTCAAAGTGCCCCTCCACACAAACAGCCACTGGATTTTGAGTGGAAAGGAAAGAAGGGACAAGCTGGTGCATTTTTGACTGCTCACAATAGTTCACAGGACTATAGATTTTTTGCCAAAAGATTTGAAGGCATGTTTTTTAGCCAAGGCAGTATCTGTGAAAGATTTGTTTTGATTGTTGACTTTTAGTTATTTATGCACTGCAGAGCCATACTCTCAAGTCAAAAAATTGTAGTTTTAAACTCTGATTAGATTACTGAAATTTGTAATAAAGAAGGATAACAAATAAATATTGTGTATCATTTTACCTGGTATGAGATCACAGATAAGCACTGTTTTGTCCTAAAATGCAAGAAAGTTTTGGTCTTCACACGCTTCTTCACAAATATATTGTCATTAGTCAAACACTTTGGGACAACCCTGGCTCACAAATTTCAGATACGCACTCATAAAGCAGATTATTTTATTGTAATAGATTCCTCTTTTGCCTAACCTCTAATATTCCTACTGCCAGGGACAAGAAGCGATTGAGAAAATCTCAAGATGCAAATTGAAACTATCTGTAGGAGATTGGATTAAGTTTGAAGCTGGAATCCTCAAGATATTCATTATCAGCTAGTCTTAGGGATTTATTTTCAGCATGTTTACATTCATTGCATGTACAGCTTTAGAAAGTGCTCATGTCTGTGTTCATACTGTCTGACACAGGACATATTACATGGATGTGTAGGAATGTGTATCATCTGCCTAGTGTCAGACAGATTTATTTATTTTTTATTACTCTTAACTTTGTCCTTAACAAAAACTAAGGTTTTACTTTTAGTAAAAAAAACCCCAAACAACCTAAATATTTAAAACCCACCACAGTGTAAATAAACATATTTAATCTAGTCTTTCTACTCTTTGATTTCATAGTTACAGTGGTAGTAAAAATACTGAGAGTTGAGATATGCTGGTGTTGTCTATATATAAATGGATTTCTTATTTGACCATGAGAAACAACATAATTTCACATTTTTTGTGAATAAACTATTTAAGGATTTTTTTTTCTCCAGACATAAAAAGTTTTTACTCTGTGCAGAAACTAAAGCAAGCTGTCATTAATGCTGACAGCTTAATCATAGTTGTTGACCCACCTGTTTGGTTAAAGAAATGACAGTAGACTTTATTTATTGAGCCTCCACTGGAGTAAGTACAGTGAAATAGATGATCAAACCAAATGAAAAATAAATGTAATAATAATAACAATAACAGCTTTTAAATTATATGATTAGTCTCCACTGAAAAGGCAACATCTGAAGTAGAGTCTTTTTCTGAAAGCACTTTTAATATGTAGTTTCTTAGGTGTATTGCTTTAAAATCAAAAGAGCTGATATTTGGGGCTGTTTTGTGTGTCAGTGTGAAATGTTCTCTTTTTTCCTCTGAATTGCTGTAATTGCCAATTGTCCTACTTAGTAGGACCCACACACTGCTGAACTTCCATTTATCTTAGCACTTAAGTAATGCATTTTCCTCCTTTTCACTTTTCTTATTGTCCAGTTTGGCCACAGTTCAGGGAAATATTCAAGCTCATGGAATTCCACTGGGACCCACGCCTGAACTTAAGCACTTCACTGCATCATGGAGCTTTCCAGAATTAGGGTCTTTCTGCTCTACCAATAAAATATCCTAAGGTAATGTGCAATGGATTGGAGAAAGGACAGATAGAAGTGGAAGGGGAAAGTTATTACAGCTGGTGATGGGGTCCGTGGCTGCGACCCAGGAAGAGATGACCGGTCCGGGGAGATGGTCCCAAAAGGAATCGCCTGCCCGAAGTCTGGTATCTTCCTCTCAGCTGCTGGCAGAGGAGCCCTTGCAGAAGCTATCAGCTCTTTAGTGATTATCAGCTCGTGATTTCAGCTCAGCTCTGCAGGGCTGCCTCTAGGCCAAACCAGACCGGAGAGACGAGCAGACCCGTGTGGCTGGTTCCGCACGAAGGGAGCTTTATTGGTGGTTCCCTCCGGCGAAGGGAAGGCCAGTGACGAGCTCTCTCCTACAGAGGCAAACTTGTCTTCTTTTATAGGGATACAGGGGATCAGCAAGGGGACCAATGGGTTACAGAGGGTCTGGGATAGACCAATGGGTTACAGAAAGATCTGCACAGGGTCTCCCAAAGGATTGTGGGTCTACTTTCCCTCACCATGACTCAAAAGTCCTTTCCTTTCCAGGGAGTCCTGCTGGGCGATTGCAAAATCTCTTCTCTCAGCAGACATCCCTCCAGGGCAGTGGCTGGGCATATCCCACAGTTGCCCAGAAAAGTTGTGTATGACTAAGCCAGGTTGAATCAGGCTTTGAGCAACATGGTCTAGTGGAAGGTATCCCTGCCCACAGCAGGGAAGTTGCAACTAGAACATCTTTAAAGGTCCCTTCCAACCCAAATCATTCTATGATTCAAAGTCAGCTCATTTGTAATCCTTTATTCATTTTGAAACCAAATGGAGAACCTCTGCTTCTGACATGTTCACAGGGACATGGTCACTCGTGCCATCCGGGTGCAAATTTTAAGCATTTTGGTCCATCAGAAGAAAATTTTATCCCATGTGGAATGAGAATTAACCTTGCCCCTTGCCTCCCTTCTTTCTGTAGCATAAGGGTACAACCAATATGTAAGATGCTCAGTGTTGAATTACTTGGTTAATTTTATAAAGGCAGCAAAATCATTGCACTTGCTGCACCTATCTTTGGAGCTTTCACACACATCTCTCTGTTGCTGAAGCAAAACCAACCAATGAAGACAAGTATCCTTCCTTTCTTTTGCTAATCTCATACTTGTAACAAAATATTGCCTGTATTGAGCTTTGAACCAGGTTATGATCAGGTAGTTTGCAACTTGAGTCACTATCATGACTCTTCTTTAGGTATATGATGCAGCATCATTTATTTGAAGCAACTGGAATCAAGGCTAGAGGGTTATGTTCCTATAACTGGTTACATCTTTTAACTCTCCCGACCTTCAGTTTACTCACTTATAAAACAAATAAAGTACTAAATGTTTAACCAGTCTTGATTTATTATTTTTATTTTTATTTATTATATTCTGAGTATTTTTTGTGTACTGGAATACCATACATGAAAGGAACCTAGCCCTTACTACTGTGTTTTATCATGTCAAATTGTGATCCTGAGTACAGAGAATAAGGTTCAAGCTTAATCCAAGATTAATAAAGTGTTTCACTGTCAACCTATCTTAATGTTATTAAGACAAATAACAGCAAGACTTCTTATTCTTAGGAATGAGGGGAAAAGTCCAATCTTCCCACCAGTGGGAGAAAATTGGAATAGATTAAGTGGGCTTGTTTTAAAATGCTATCATTGCAGCTTCTATTGATTAATTCACAGAATGTAATTTACTTATTTATCTTTAATTATGGTACATTTCTATTGTGATGACCAATCATGCATATCATTAGCAAGTATGGCAAAGCTCTCAAATGAAGATGAGATTGATGACTTTTCACTTACTGATGTAAATGAATCACCAAGTGAAGCAACTTCAAGGAATGTATTAAAGAGCACAAGTCAGATCTCTGGCTCTGTATGCACTCTGTCACATTAAATAAACTCATACTTCATTTGTGCAGTGGGTGAAGAAAGCTAATTAAAATGGGTAAAATTTCAACTGCAGCTTCTGGCATTGTTAATCAGTAAACAAAGTTGAAAACTTCAAATAGGCGGGCTGGCTTCAGAGTCCAGTACACTTGTAAAAACAGATCTGAAACCAAAGCAGAAGGAAATAACAGCATTTAAAATAACATTGAAAGTGAACTTGAAAAGTTATTAAACCATCCCATAAATTACCATGCATTTCTTCCTCAAGAAATGGATCTGCTGTTGCTTCTTATTAAACTCCTTTACTAAACAACCATTTAGTCATGGAGTTACACTTCCTTGAACATTCTGGGGGCAATGAGCTCTGCAGATAAGCACATGGAACTGGGAACTAAATTTTAGCAATTTCAATTCACATAAGCTTCATAAAATCTGTTAAACAATTTCATTTGGGATGAAATAACTCTTCAGTTTTCCTTTCAGTTTTAGATTCATCTTTGTTCCTCAGTTCAAAAAACACAGATGAATTTTTGAAAGTCCAGGGGCATTGTGTCATTTGGAAACAAATGTGACTTTTCTATGATTTATGCATGTAAATCTTGGCTCACAAAACCTGTTTAATGCAAATTTGGCAGCAGCCTGTTCCATGCACTGGAAGATACTTCCAGCCTAACATTCTGAAAGACTAATAAAAATATGAGAGATTTAAACTGGTATATTATCACAACCTCTACTCGATCCTCTAAAGAACTGGCTTATATTAGAAAATTCGAGAAACATATTTCTTGATTTTGGAAAATTCTAGAATATTTATTTGTTGCGCTATGAAAAGAAAAAAAATTATGTTTTAAAATTTCCTGTCAAATGAAAAAATAAAATTAACCAAAAGGTTCAAGCAATGTAAGATTTGTTATTCCTTATCTTTCTTTCCATTAAGATAACAAATTTATTCCATGAAATACATTAAAATACCACTATACAAGTCAATTTCCTAGATCCAAGAAAAAAAACCCAATTTTGATATTGTAAAAATTAAATATTTCCATGTATTCCATGCAATTTTTTTCTGTAATTTTCATGTTATCTTGAAATATTTTATTTTTATTTAATTTAAATTGGGGGTGGATTAATTTTTTTTTTTTTTTTTAAATTCTGTGGGATGTAAATCTTAGCTATTTTTCTCATTAGTTTGAAATAAATTTTAGGATATTTCAGTACCACTTTATGGAAAAAACAGGATCTTTCTATACAGATCAGTTTGAACCTGGAGGCCCCCTTTTCTTCTTTTCTTTCCTTTTATTGGGGAAAACCTGCAGTTAGAAAAGGTCAAAAAACTCAGTGAACATTTGAAAGAAAAATACTTCTTTCTCCACATCTGAACAAAAATTTCATGGCATTTTCTTCACGTAACTATTTCTGATGAAATCTGTCTTACAGTAATTTCATTTCAATGTCTTTTTTTTACATAAAATGAACTCAGAGTTTTCTGATGGACTGAAGTGACTTAGAGAAATTGATTCCCGTGTCTGTCAAATAAGAAGCTGCTAAGAGAGGTTGAAAACAATAATTTTGCTTCTTTCTTTTCCTGTCTTTAAACCCAAATATTTTATTTTTATCTATCCTAGCCGTAGTCTTTTCAAACACATAACTAACCAGAAATCTTAATCTGAGCTGCTACTGTCTTGTTCAGGTTCTTCACTTAGGCTTCCCATCGACTCACAGCACAACACTTTTGTACCGTCTTTATCCCCGTGATCATTTCCACATGTTGGACATGCTTATATATGCAGAGAGATCACTTTCTATTACAGCTGGTGATGGGGTCCGTGGCTGCGACCCAGGAAGATATGACCGGTCCGGGGAGATGGTCCCAAAAGGAATCGCCTGCCCGAAGTCTGGTATCTTCCTCTCAGCTGCTGGCAGAGGAGCCCTTGCAGAGGCTGTCAGCTCTTTAGTGATTATCAGCTCGTGATTTCAGCTCAGCTCTGCAAGGCTGCCTCTAGGCCAAACCAGACCGGAGAGAGAGACGAGCAGACCCGTGTGGCTGGTTCCGCACGAAGGGAGCTTTATTGGTGGTTCCCTCCGGCAAAGGGAAGGCCAGTGACGAGCTCTCCTCCACAGAGGCAAACTTGTCTTCTTTTATAGGGATACAGGGGATCAGCAAGGGGACCAATGGGTTACAGAGGGTCTGGGATAGACCAATGGGTTACAGAAAGATCTGCACAGGGTCTCCCAAAGGATTGTGGGTCTACTTTCCCTCACCATGACTCAAAAGTCCTTTCCTTTCCAGGGAGTCCTGCTGGGCGATTGCAAAATCTCTTCTCTCAGCAGACATCCCTCCAGGGCAGTGGCTGGGCATATCCCACAGGCAACCAGTTCCAGTGCCTCACCATCCTCATTGTAAAATATGTCTTCATCATATCCAGTCTAGATCTACCCTTTTTAAGTTCTAGACTCTTGTCACTTGCCTTGCCACTACAGACCCTGGCAAAAAGTCTTCGCCTTTCTTATAAATCCTGTTTAAATATTGAAAGGCTGCAATAAGATGTCCCTGGCAGCCTTCTCTTCTTGCGGCTGAACAGCCCCAGCTCTCTCAACCTTTCTTCCCAGCAGAGGTGTTCCAGCCCTCTGATACCTTTAATGGCCGTCCTCCTGGACTCACTCCAACAGGTACACATCTTTCTTGTGCTGAGGACCCTGGAGCTGGAGGCAGAATTCCAAGTGGGATCTCACAAGAATGAAGTAGGATGAGAGAATTCCCTCCCTCAGCCTGCTGGCCATGCTTCTATTATGTTTGTATCCATGCAGACGCATAGCTAAGGTAGACATTTTCTTTGTGTACCAGATGTTTCACAAAATTTGTTGCAAATGACAGATGCAGCAAATATTTTTGGACTGGAAAGGGAGGCTGGAGGGAAAAACCCACTCTCAGTGTAGAGCACACACTTTTTTTTTTTTTTAGTGTTTCATTTTTCCAAACATCTGAGATTTCACTGTTTCAAAAATTATTGCATTGCAGCTCTGGAAAATGAAAACCTTGGGGTTTTGGAACATTTATTAAAGGAAAAGGTGCAAGCAGATCCACTCAAAACTCTTGACAATTTTAGGTCTGTCACATGACACTTGAGAGAGAGTGCATTCACTGATGAATGACCTTGTGGCTGTCCTCAGCCAGCTGGAACCATGCTTTCCCATCCATGGCATGTATTAGAGTGTGCACCACAGCTGTTCTCCATCAGAAGCTAAGTGCAATCCTTTCAGAAAGCTGTCGGCAATTAATTGTGTCCCTTTCTGAATTTGTCTCTATTTATGGGTTTTATAGAGAAGAAAAGGCTGCAGCAGAGAGCTAGAAGTACAGAATCTGGGGAATTTTGTTGATGTTCACAGGCTGATGGATAAACACTGCTGAAAGCAAAGGGAATTAAAGAAATGTGGGACCAAGGTCAAGTCATACCCCAGCATTTAATAGAATTTCCAGGCCTGGGTGGCAAATTTTCTAATACAGTAATTCAGTTAGGTGTTGTCAATTGTTAAAGTGAGTTCTCAGTGTGAATACAGCGAGGCATTGAGGTAGATGTTGCAGTTTTTCTTACCCTTCAGTACACTTTAAAAGTGCTTGGCAGAGTCAAAAAAGTTGCCTTCTGTTTTTAGATATTGGCTGTATTCAGCTACTTGTACCTATTCTTCCCTAAAGTCAATCCATTACCACAACTCTGGGATTCCTTTGTCTGTTTTGTTTATGGGACTCCACATAGGAATATATACTTAATTTCCTTTACAATGTAATAAAGAGACAATGGTGTTTGCCCAGTGATTAGGGCATTCACTGAATCTGTGGGAAACCATCCTTCAGGTTTAGAAATTCCTTCTCAGCTGGACTGGACTCAGCTAGACTCAGCTATTCCCTCTCCTAGGAATATTACTGGACCATTCACTGTGGCAGGCTTGCCTGTTTAGTCTTCCCTGCTCGGCCTGGTATATGTTATGAAAGTAATGAGGTATGCACTAAACAGAGGTTGGGAACTCACCTTTCCCATATTGATCAGCAATACCTTAAATACTGAGTAGTTGAATTTTTGCTGTTTATTTCTCTCCAATCAGAGAGTGTCCAATTACTCAGTACAGAGTGGGGCAGGATCATTAAAAGTATTGAGTCCCTATATAGAGCAGCCCACGGGTAATTGATGTAAAAGCTGTTAAAGCTAAAGTTAAGATCCCCAAACTGAGGATGAACAGGCATCTGAACTCAGCTTACACAGTCCAGCAGTCATTTATAAGGTCTAAGCCTCATGCATTCTTCACTTCTGCTACTTCTCAGAGACAACATGATTAGTTTAGGTGCCAGGAGAAGTTTAATGACTAAAAACAAGTGGAGAGAGGTTCCTGAAGCCTTCCTCTCAATAAGAACGAATTTAGACATTTTATTTGGGGCTCCGTATTCTAGAAAAGGCAGAGTGCTTAAATACAACTCATTGCAATTCTGATCCTGGGTTCTCTTTTTCATCAAGCCCTACGAAGTCCTGCTGAGACTAATTTACTACAGCTCTTATTTGTGTGGTCCGAAGAGGACATCTTTTGGGCTCTCCTGTACTCTTCAAGACACAGCAAAAGGTCTCACAGACTGCAACTACAGCTGCTTCAGCCCCTGGATAGAACTCTATTGATAAAGTTGACCAATTATACAGTTTACACAAGAACTGATAGATCCATTTAAATATGAAGTAATTATAAAATATTTTTATTAATAAACTTAAGATATATAACTAAAATATAGTAATGACAATGTTAAAAGCATTCTATAAATAAAGGTTTGTATTCACCTGTTAGAGTAGTTCTGGATATATTATCTCAGAACTGCATGCTTTAACTGGAAAGGATACAGACGATAATTAACAAAAATAATTAGTTTAGATGGGGTCCTTACCTGAGAAAAAAATAAAAGGAATTTACTGATGTTTTTTTTCATTTGAATAAGAGTTGAATAAGGGATAGACTTTGCTTTTACAGTGCCATAAAAGATACAGAAAAGTTAAATTCAGTACATCTGTTTACTCTGACCTTATTTTCCAAGAACATAGGGATATAAGGAGACAGAAAGATAAAAAAAGAATTTAAAGGAGAACTCTTTTCACAAAAAAACTAGAACAATCCATAGCTGCATAATACCAGAAGGACTAAAAATAAAACAGATAATCAATAAAGGATTAAAAAAATATGTGGTAGCATATCGAAGTTATGAAAAAGATGCACAAATGGAAAGTAAAGCCAATGAACAGAGCTGGTCTTTTACTTAAGTGTAATGGTGATTAAAAGGAATGAAGTACACTAGTAACTTCTAACCACAGCATGGAAATTTCTGTGCTTTTCCAAAGATTGTTTGGCTGTAGCAGTCTACCTGACCAATTCATACATTAACATAAACTACCTCTCTGAGCCTTTAACTGCCACCTACTTAGGAAAGAAATAGGAAATTATTATGCTGCCTTGGATTTCCTACTATATTCCTTTAATCCCCTGTAGTTGTAAATATTGTATACAACAATGGACAAATACGGATCAAGATTCTGCAATGCTTCAAGATGGGACTATCATGTCATTTCAACTTGTAAAATCAATGAGGGAGGAAGGTCTCCTCAAAAGCCCTAAAGCCTTCTTTCCAAATCCTCATTGGGTGAATTCAGTCCATGCAATGTTCCACAGTTACTGATGAACAAAGGTTTCTTTTCCATTGAAATGCAGAGCTGGAAAGAGTCTAAAGAGACATTTAATCTTTTCATCCCCTTCTTCCAACCCTGGCAATGAGACAATGTCCTCTATATGCACACCATGCTTATCTGTTCTTAGAAACCTCCAGTGGCAGATTCAAAAAGCATCACTGGCTTACCAGTTCCAGTACTTAACTGTCTTTACAGTAAAAAGGATTTTCTTAATATTTGATCTGTATCTTAGTTACAAATTAAGCTGATTACTCCATCAATACTGACAGCAAGGAGCAACTATCCTGTTTTACAGTAGTCTTTCACATATAGGCTAACCTGGGCAGGAATTAACTGAGAGAAGTCCCTTGGCCTGGTTTATATATTAAACAGACCAGATGATCACAACAGTCCCTTCCGGATTTATAATTTGTAAGTGTGTTAATCATATATCTCTCCTGAGCAAAAATATCAAGTCATTCTGCCTTCCTTTTGGAGACAAACACTGCAGTGTTTCATTTGACAGAAATATCCCATTCTTTTCTGCACTCACGCATTCTGGGAACATTCCCATTATATTTGCAGAAAATTGCAAATTTGTTTTCAGTATGAATGACAAGTAATAAAATTAAACTGTATTGTACTGTACTAGGTCACACATGGGAGCTGGAGTTTGTTTATTACCAGTTCCTCTGTTTTTCCCTTTCTTAGCAGATAGCTCATTATTTCCTACAAGATTGGTTATTTGAAATCTATACAGTTGGCTGTAAGTGTGTGCTCTTTACCATTCCACACATCAGTCCCTTTCCTCCCTTCCCAAATATATAATTACATTTTTTACAGATGCTTTGGTATATTTTAAAAGGCATGTGGGTATCTTTTTTAGAGACTCTTAAAAGCAAAGTGGGACTCTTTGATGTTCATTTGCACACCATACCCAAAATGACTAAAGTTTTTTTGTAGAGGGTTTTTACTTTGTTTTTTTTCTGCTTTTTTTTTCTCAGCTCTGGAAACAAATGGGAAGACTGGAGACTGTACATTGCTGCAATTAACTCTTACCTGGGGATCCTATGAAAATTGAAAAATCCAAGGGAGCACAGAGGGGCCTTACCCCTTGCCTTTGTTTGTTCTCTGAATAATCTGGATATTGTCTTAAATACAAAATAATGCAGCCACTAGGACATTTTGGAGTATCTGTACGCATGAGACAAACACACAGCTTCCTCTCTGAGATGCATGGACTTATCGCAGTCCCAAAAGGACTGTGATGCAGAGGTTGTACTCTAAATGATCTGCTGCTTTTTCTTGGATGTCCAGGATGGCAGTGAAATACTTTCATTTTCCAGGTGAGGACCATAAACAGTCCTGGTCAGGACTCAGATCATTCACCAGCCCAAATATTAGCCTTGTTAGCAATGGGTCACCTGGCACAAACTGGGAGTTATCCTAATACAGCACTCACAGCTTAAGGTTTTTATCCTTTATATTCTGTCCTAACAGAAAAAAATATCTTAGATGACACATTCCTAATGATAATTGGTAGTAATGATTCAATTTATATTTTTTGTTTTCGATGTAAATACACACATTTTTTAAATGATCGAAAAATATTGCTGTGACTTCTGTAACTACAAAATATACCTGTTCTTATTTCAATGTCAAAATAGAAAACATTTTCCTTTAAATTTCTAGTTCTTTTTCTTTCTTTTCAATGTGGTTACTTTTACTTTTTTGTTGTTGTTGTTGCTTTCAACATTTTGTTTTTCTTTATGCCCAAGGACTTTCTTGTGAGAGAAGTAGTTTAGGGAGATGCTGAAAAGGAAATAGGATAAAACTATCTTGGCTTCCTTCTGTAGTTTTGGACTCCCTTGAAAGAAAATAAGATACCCATTTCAGTTGTTGGTGCTGAAACAGCAGTGCTGACAAACGCTAACAAAGTTCAAATGAATTATGCTCTCAATGGTCTAAGAGGGCAACCTGAATTCCCGTATCTGGAAAAACAATAAAATGGCAGGAAAATAGACCAACAAATATCTTTTCCATCTTTAGTGGTTTTGTATTACATGTTTCATAAAACACAGCTATGCAGAAAATTAAGAAAATCAAATAAATGATTAATTTACAGTAGATGATGAGCTACTGTCCTTTTCTCCTTCCAAAATGTCAATTTAAAATCCTTGGCTAAATGAAAGAAAAATATGTCAAGGATTGCATATATTCTCATGGATACGGCTGAATATTTGATTTTTTTTTTCTTGTCTTCCTGGACTATTTCCTATTGTTGCTGAATGTTTCAGATGATAAGGCGGTAAAAGATTATTGCAGGAGTTGCAAGTGCCTCCAATATGATTGAAAACCCATGTATTTCAAAACCAGGCAGAGCAGGTTTCTCCTCTAGAGTTATTGTGGAAACCAAAACACTTTTCCACTTCAATGTTGCAGTCACTAGGTTTAGTTTAGCAGGCTGCAGCTTTCCTGAGAGCTCAGCAGGGCTGCTTAGGGCAGTGTGACCATATCGCTATCCCGTAGTCCATTCCGGACGGCTCTGCGTTTTGCTCTGGTAGCTATCAGCCCTACAACCACTGATGGCAAAGGAGGTGAGAAGGGTCTCCCATGATGGTTTAATTAGATTTTTAATCACATCTTCTTCAGGCAACCCTTAGAGGCAGAGAGACCCTGTGATCCAGGCATGGGGGGGTTTTGTCAGGTTGCAGGGGCGGTACATGGGCGGAGTTGGGGTACAGGAACCAACAGGGAGATCCCGAGGGAGTGGCCAGGGCTAAGGGCAAGCAACAGAGGGGGAACAATCTGGGATAGGAAAAGCAGTGGGTAAATGGATCGTCACACTTCAAGGAAAAATAATAATGAGCTGCAATAAAATGGTTAATTATATTTTAACATAACTTTACCTTGAGGTGAATTTTTAAGCTTTTAGAGCAATACAGCTTTCAATAAGTAAATTTGTCTGGCAGCCATAGAAATGAGATTATTTGGGTTACAAGTAAAGAGTATTGCTCCTAAGCTCAATGACTTTCCTATTACTTATTGAGAGCCACTGATGCAAAGTCCTTGTGGAGGAAACTAATAATACAGTATATTATAGATAAAGCCTTTTATAAGGTAACTGAAGCTTTAGGAGGGTTTTCTTTGGGGGGGTGGGTTGGTCATATTCCAGGTAATTTTTATTGTCCTGCACTATTAAAGAGCCAAGAGAACCTCCTGAAGAATTGACTTCTGTGCATAAGTCTAAAAGAATAGTCTTTGTTTTGTCTAACAAAATTTAAATCAAAGCTATACCTTAGTTTTATGCTCGATTTCAGACTCTTTTCAAGCTTTCAGTGATTTTTAACTTTTCTATTATTTCTAACTTTTATAGAGTGGTCCTCTAATAACTATGTCACACAGTGGCTCACCTTCCATGAACAGTCTAGATCTAGGTATTTGTTAAATATGGTTATCCAAGAATAGACAGGATGGTATTATGATGGAAGAAGTCCATTCTTCTCTTCAAACCTTAGTTCTCTATTTTGAATATTGCTTTCCAGGAATTCCTACATTTCTGCTGCAGAATCTGAGAAATATTCCTTGTATTGAACTCCCAAAATATTAATAAAAGAATTTTTGATGCTAAAAATTTGCATAAAGAGGTATGTCTAGCACATTAAAAGTTCACGTGATACTTTCCTGCAAAATAATTCCAATTAAAAACTACTTTTTAGCTATTGGTGAATATTTTAGTGTCAGCTCCCTGAAAAGCAGGATAATGGGATCTTTATCAACACAAATCCTATAAAACAAAGCTATTTGAATTTTTAAAGAAAAAATGTTGTATGACACTTGGGTCTCTAGATCACTGGCCTTCCTGTGTGTGGATAATTCAATGTAACCTCTGATTTCTCATGAGATTTGGTGCTTTAGAACCTTAAAAGATTTGAAGAACTTTGATGATGTGTTAGGAAAAAGTGAAAAGCCTTCAACTCTACTCTAATAGTTCTTACTTTTCAACCAAAAGAAAATCTGGTCACCTTCCAGTTTGGAGCAGCTGAGACCCATCAAACAACTGAAAACAATTTGTTCAGAGCTGGAGCTGTCATAGTCTATTAACGTAAAAAACAAATGAAGTGCTGCTTCTGACTTCAGCTCACCACTTCATACGAGCTATCTCCCATTTCACTTGACAGTTGTGGACACTGAAATAATACAAAACATAACCCAGTCAACAGACTGTGAAGAATATGAAAGCTAAAGACAGATGTTCAAGAGCTATCATCACTTTGCAGCTTTAATTATATTGACATGGAACAAACAAGTGATAAATCAACTATTTTATAGTGTAATAAGCCTTATTCTACCTGTTAACCTAACACCTCTTTGGTTGGCGCATCCCAGGTACATGGAAGACCATGGAGTTTTCTGCATGTAAGCAGTCACAGAAACTAATTGTGAACTGAAATAATATTGAAATGCTCCTGGTTTTCAAGATGAATATCACATTCAAGAGGGCTTTCTTGAGTTTTCTTCCTACACTCCTACCTCTTGTAACTTTGAAGTCCTTCTTATGTCACTCATTCTAAGTCCTGCAGCAAAACAAAATGGATGAATATTTGTGTATTATTTACTTTAGGTTTCAGCTTTATTGGCAATGATTGTCAGTTACCCACCATGTTTTATGACAAACCATTAGTCTCTGGGCCAGCTTATAAAGATGAAAGATAAGGTGCAGCATTACTACACAGAGTAGGACTTGGATGCCAGCACTGATTTAATGAAACTTCTTGATATATCTTGAATTCAAGGACCTGTTTTATCTTCAGTGCTGAAAAAGGCTCTTTGACACTTATGAAATCCAGTTCTTTAATTTCACTGTGATTTATAAAGGCAAATTTTTCCCATGATAACCAGTACATAGCTGGAAGATTCACTGCAGAAGTACACAAGTCTTTTTCTTTGAAAATTGCTTTGCAGCTGCATCCATACCCTGATGACCTTATTTAAATTCCAGTGAAGAGTAGGATTTCAAGGGTGTTGTTGATTTCCAAGTTCTTCTAATACTAAAGACCCTCTAAATGAAACTTTCAGGAAATCCTAAGAAGAGGAACATGCTAAGTACTGAAGAAGGATTTTAACAGTCTTCATTAGCTCTATGAAAAAAATTCTCTGCTGATCCAACCTGCCAGTTGAATTAAACTTCACTGTGAAACTAAAAGTACAAAATAGGTTCCAAATCAAGGTATTGTCTCTGTGTTCACCGTTGCCCATTGTTTACCCTATGTTTGTGGGCATCATACTCCACTGCCTCAGGGACTGAAGGTGGTTAAGAAATCAGCCTTCTTTCCTCCATCCCCCAGAAAACAACACAGAAAACCACAGCATAAACATAAATTAACAAAAACTGTTTCAGACTGATTTGTTGTTTTGATTTCACAAAATTTCTGTTGGTAGTCCTGGTGAGTCCAGTCTTTCTCCTCCCGGTATCCCATGACTCAAGTAGAGGGGATGCCCCAGTGTGGGAGATAAAGGACAGAAAGTTGGATTTGATGATCTTGGAGGTCTTTTCCAACTTTAATGATTCTATGAATGGACAGAGTAATCCCCTCCATATGTATTTAGTTTGTTCACAGTCTTTGGCACGCACTGTGGTCAAACCAAGACACAGCAATTTCAGAGTTTTATGTTTGCTCTATTAACAGCTTACTATGAAATGCAAGCAATGGAGAGATGTACATAGATGTCAGATTTACACTAACTTTTAATGTTTGTAGACTTAGATGACTTTTATGATAATGCTTCTCTGTTTGGTTTGGGGGCTTTTGTGTATTGAATATTTAATGATGTTTTAATTGTTGTTGGTGGTTCTGATTAGAGTTAATCCATGTGGCATCTACAGCATGTTGGCAGGGGGTGCTTCATAAATGAAAATGGTCATTATTTCTTACTGTAAAATACCGAATCACTTACATTTAGGGAAATGGACTGAAATTTTACAGATGGGTTGTTTTATGAGTTCAGAAGAAAAAAATAATACATTTAGCTTGTTGGGCAACACTGCAAAATAGCTGTCTCCTTAATCATGTCTTTTCCCCAATTGAATAGACTCCGTCTGGAAAAATAACAGCTTATGGAGACAGGAGACAGTTTTTAAGGTACTATTTATCCTCCACTAAGTAAAGTCAGAGGTAATTTTCTGCCATATGTATATAATTCCTTGATCATGGGGACAGCAATAATGTTCTTACCCTGCAAGCTTTAGCTGCTACACAAAATCCCTAGGAATTGCTGCTACCTTCCAGACCACCTCCAGCATCTTTGAACCTGTGTGTGAAGTGCTTGGTGTATAGATGAGTTGAATCTACTGCACCATGTCCAGGACTCTCTGACTTCACAAATTTTCCCATCTGTCCCGTAACTTAAATATATTCCCTAAGTGCAGATTTTTTATTGTTTTGGTTTACAAAGGTTTGGCCTTGTATGGAAATAATTGTATTTCAAATTATATGACAGTGCACGTATCTGCATATCTGGTTTCCTTGTGTAGTAATATGACAAGAGCACTCGAGATTCTGGCAAATGACCTCTATCTAACTTCTGCCAAACATTATTAATGTTGAGACAATACTCACTTTCTGAGCCAGTGTTAAATTTCATGTTCCTAATAAACATTTTCCTCTACAAGAAAATCTCTGCTGAAAACCATCTTCTCAGAGTGCACTTACTGCTACTGTGAAATGCTAGACTGAAAAAGTTGTAAATCAACAGGCTGTCCTTAGCTTCAGACCAGCTGTTAGAGGAATTAGCACAGGCTTATTTAATTTGTCCTACTCTTGTGCCTTGAGACGGACCTTCAGCAAGTGCAGCCTGTGAGGAGAAGGATTTGATAAATTCACAGTGGTCTGAAATTCTTTGCCTCAGGACTAAATGGGATGAGAATGTCACTATCTGGCCAGCATACAGACATCCCTGATGTGAAAGGAAAACATATGGGTGAAAAGCTTAGGGTTGGAGAGATCATAAACTTTTATATTATAAGAGATTTGTCTGAAATTGAACATTTCTGATGTATCTCATCAGTTGAAAGTTTCATCACAAAGACATAGGAAATTTTGTTAAACCACTCAGTGTCCTCACAGCCAGGTCACTCTTTCAGAATGTTTTGGAGATTCATTCTGAAGCCCTTGTTACATCCAAACTACATTGATGATACTCTTAATTCATTTAGACATGACCTTGCAATAAATGTCTTACATTTCAGGTTAACCAGCCTCCATCTGCAAGGAGTTATTGCCAAACTTGTCTCTGAAATGGTCTGAAAACTTGAAAGTTGCTATAAATATGAAATTTCCCATCCACCATCTGGAAGACCCAAATCCACATTTAGTATAAAATGTTACAGTGACACTGAATTCTACTACATCATCAAAAGCTCAGTCATAATTTTAAAAACCTATTCCTAAGATATAGCAACAGCTCTTTCTTTTCTTTCCTTTCTCCTTCTACCCTCTCTTTTTCTCCTTTAATATGAGCTAGTACATCCACACACTCTAATCTGAGTCTGTTCTTCTGATACGTAGCAAAACAGAGGATATCACAGATTGTTGCATTTCTTCATTTGTAATCAGAAGTGTATGAAACAAGCAGATCATAAAGCTGGCTTTACATTGTTGCTATTATTCTGATATTGTAATTTGCACTGAACTAAAATAGTTTTTGTTTCATTGGTCTCTATGGTCAAAATGAAAGCAATAATTTAGCTAGGTAGATTTTTACTTTGTTTTTATTTTGGATAAAACTTAAATATATTCCCTAAGATCTTTTTAAAAGTTAGGAGTAGAAAAATCATAAAAAATAAAAATGTTAAATAAGTTGCAAATTTCAAAGTGATATGTGAATGCAATAACTCAACTGGAGAGTTGGAGAAAATAATAAAATCCACATACTATAGAACTGACAATGCAAAGGCTACAAAATTCAAGAAAGGGACTTTAAGAATCTCAAAAAACTGTAATGTGTCTGCTGAAATACAGCTGAATTTTTCAGAGGAAGGTGTAGAGGGCTTACAGTCACCAGGACTTAGAGGAAAGCAAAACTTCTTCTTCAATGGTTTAATTGTTCTGGTTTTTTGATGTCTTGTGAAGGAGGTTTTTGTTTAATTATTTGGAGCATTTACTTTTGTATCAAATAGGGGAAAAAAACCCCTTGAAACAGGAATTTGTGAACCTTGCTTTTATAAACTGAAGCTGTTAGTGTCTGGTTCTTGCTATTTACTTCAGAGCTAAATACTGCAGATGTAAATGTAATGGTACAAAACCTTTGAAAGTAATTAAATTGCATAGTAAGATTAGTTCAACCCTTAAGATAAAAGGGCTGAGGCTGCTTTCATGACAAAGAGCTGCGCATTTATAAAACCATAAAATCCCTTGCTTAAATCACTAGCGTATTTGGCTGTTTCAGTGATAGATACTGGAATACATCACATCAGTCACCTCTTAGGACTTTGCATATACAACATCTGCTCTGCTCTCCTGTTCCAACAATTTCAGTTTCAAAGCAAAAATCCTAAAGATCTGTGAACAAAGAATAATTTGCTTTTTGTGCTATTTTTGCTTCTTTATCGTAATGCTTGATAAGGTTGTAGGGTTTAGTATTTTTGTCAGTCAATCTCTTTTATTATTCATGTTTCATACAATAAAATTCAGAACTTAAATACACTTCAGTCTAATATTTGTGACTATTCATCGTCTGATACTTGAGAGCAGTTTGGAAGAGGCATAAGAAAAATAGATGTTTCTAGTCCCTCAAGTAATATGGCATTGTGATTATGATTGCTATTAAAATAAAGAAGACTGGTTGTTCATGGGGCTTTGGCATTGTCAGAATGAAGGATGACAAAGAAAGCACATAAGAAAAAATTGTCTAAAGATTCCTAGAACACGTGAATAGTATAATCTCATTTTCAGAGAAAGAACATTGTATAAAAATTGACTATGTATATTTAAATTTCAAACAGTTGGACTCTTTCTCAGAGAGAGGGAGAGAAAAAAAGACTGTGTAAGTGAATTGAGGAGAGAGAATCTGGATTTATTTCTCTTATAGCTTTTGTAGGAAGTAGTTAAATGCAAGAGCACTTCCCATTTTCACTATCTAGGATTTGACAGGCAATCTGACATGGGAGAAGGAGAAAAGGAAGAAAGAAAAAAGATATATGAAATTGCCTTTTAAGTAGACAGTCCAAGATAGAGGACTAAACTAGAGTTTAGTCCAGTGTCTATAAAATCCAGGTCTAGAAACTCACATTGTTAGTCTTAATGTAGACAAAACATCTAGGTGTCTTTGGAACACTTAGTCACTGCTGGGAAAACAATAGCCTCAGTCTTTGCCAACTAGTCCAGTCCTCAGATGCTTCAAGGCATCAATATATACAATAAATTCTAAAGAAGCCAAGATTTAGCCATCAAATCACTCCATATAAAAAATGTGATTTTCTTTCTTTCTTTACAATAGATGTCCATTGGACACTAAATAACGTGGAGTTCAATATTTGTCCCACTATAAAGGTTTATCTGAAATTTGTGACAGGAGTAGGGGGAACTATTAAGTTATTTTTTTAAATTCCATCTCATTAAGGGGTAGAAAAAACCTGACTCCATCAAAAAGAAACATATTCCCCAGAAAAACTGTAGTCTGGGCATGTCCCCAATAATACATTTAAAATCACATCTTTCATGCAAAGGTATAAAAACAACACTTTAAACATTTATCCAAAAGTAACCACTTAGAATCACAGCATCATAGAATGGTTTGGATTGGAAGAGACCTTAAATATCATCCAGTTCCAGCCCCCTGTCATGGGCAGAGAAACCTCCCACTAGACCAGATTCTCCAAGCTCTGTCCAACTTGACCTTGAATACTGCCAGGGATGGGGTTCTCTGAGCAACCTGTTCCAGTGCCTCACCACCTTCACAGTAAACAACTTCTGTATATCCAACCTAATTTTCCCTTCTTTCAGTCCGAACCCATATTCCTTGTCCTATCACTACAGTTCTTGAAGAAGAGTCCCTCTCCATCTTCCCTGTAGCCCCCTTCAGATACTGGAAGGTGTTGTGAGGTCTCCACACAACCTTCTCTTCTCCGGGCTGAACAGCCCCAACTCTCTCAGCCTGTCTTCACAGGGGAGGTGCTCCAGTCCCCTCATCAACTTCATGGCATCCTCTGGAGTTGCTCCAACAACTCCATGTCCTTCTTAGATAAGGGGCCCCAGAGCTGAATGCAGCACTCCAGGTGGGGTCTCGTGAGAGCAAAGTAGAGGGGGAGAATTGTTGTAAAAATATGAGTGGGAAAGGAGGAAGAAGGAGCTAAGTGAGACTCAAGTTGTTTGAGCTGAGATGCCTTTAAGGCACCCCTTCTCCTTGCTTAGTTGTAGTAGCTTGTCGTCAGGAAGGCAAAATTCTGCAGAGCATAATTTCCCTTGAACTTAGCGCCTGTCAAAATGGCACAAGTGAGCATTTGCACACTATTCTGTGAAAGTAATAACAACTTGATGTCCAAGTAGCACCTTGTTCTGGCATAGCCTGACTTCCTGAGCTCTGTCAGTGTCCTGGCTTGGGCTTAGAAAACAGATTCAGCCCCACCTCTCTCTGTGGTTTACTGTGTGACTTTGGGCGCATCTCCCCTTGCTAGGTCTGTTTCCTAATACCTAAAATATGTTTGGAGACACCATGAATTATCTGGGGAAAACTGTTCTGCTACAAGGAGCTAAGATTAGTTGTGCCCATGCTCAGGCAGTAAGTGGAAAGTCCTCTGCCAAGCTTGCTAGGGGAAGGTCTCTTTCCTTCAGAAAAAACAAGCCTGTATCTAATCCATGCCAGGCAGCAGTAGCACGGCTCTTGTAGACCAAGAAGGCAGCGAAGTTAGAGTAAAGCAGCTGGCCATGTTAGGGAGGTAGGAGTATAGAACTTTCTGCAATGCAGTTGCAACAGTTTCTGCTACAGTTAGCACCTGTCTCAGCAAGAGATTTTTCTGTGAATGCTTTTCGTGGGGTCTTTGTGCATTCAGGCAGTGAGGATCAAGACTTCCACCACACTGTTAGTCTGAACCAGTCTCAGAGTTCTTATATTCTTATTCCAGTAAGGAATTATAGCAGGGGGAAAAGTATATCAAAAGTAAAGGGAGAAACATCGTGACTTCTGAAGTTGTTCATAATGAAGAGAAGAACTTTTAAAAAAGGACACAACATGAATAAATTCATTTTTCCTCCAAATTCCTTCTCTATTTTGAGAGAATTTGAGGTTTGAAATTCCAGAGGATTTTAGATAACTAGAAGAAATTAACAAAGTTGGAAAAAAACTAGACTCAGGCTTGAATAAGACTGACCCTAATTTCAGCATACTATTGATATCCCCGGAATATTGCCACACACCTGCCTTTGAAGATTTGAGCTCCTTCCCATATGAATATAAAATAAGAACAACACTTAGATCTCCTGCTAGTATTTCTCACAAAACTCAAGCTCTTCTTGGGGGCTGGATCAATAATGGAGCCTGATTATTCTAATAAACAGCAAATGAGGTATTTAGGGTAAAGACTTAGAATTAATTCCCATTTAAGACAAATGAAGAACTTCTGTCAAAGCGAGCCAGGATTGCATTTATTAGCAAGAAGTATACATTCAACTGTATTCATTGATGTTGGTCACACTGAAACATTAGAGGTGAGAGGAAATATAGAATATATTTTCTGTTTAAGCTCATCATGGCCAAAGAAATACGAACAAAAATACAAAGGCAGCAGACTAACTACACAATGCCAGCATTTCTGAGAACATCTTCTCTTGAAGAGACTGAGAAAACCTGCCAGAATGCTACAGAAGTTTTGATGAAGGGAAGCACTCGGATAAGGACATTAAATCCAGGCTGATACCAGCATATGGAAGTTGAAGTCTTTTCTCATTATCTTGGCTGATTTTCTGCCAGGAGACACATCTGCTGGACTTCTGCAGAAGCCCTGCGGGAATATAAGCCTAGGCAGTCAGACCAGACTGCTAAGTCATATTTATGTAATATTTTTAGGTAATTTCTCACATCAAGGGATGCACTGGCTCAGAGACACATTTAGGGCTCATGGAGGGTGGGGAAAAATCCTCTGGGAGGCATGTTTGCCATTCGATGGGAGTCTACATGGACACCAGTGGAGAATTCTCCTCAAAAAAAAAAAAGATAATTGACTACTCTTCAGGATTACTTAGCAAGTTGCTCACATTACTTATTTAGAATGATAATTTCCCTGAGCTGTCAAAATCCCAGATTTAAGACATATGATTGAACTGCCGTTAGCAGCAATAATGGTTATGGTAAACTAATGGCAGTGTCATGCAAATTCTTTAAACTTTAAACATTGTAAAGTTTTAAAAGCTTGGGGCTTTTGTCATTTCATATTTTCACATTATTATCATCTTTTTGGACTTAAAATTCTTTATTTTCAGAGTTTGAATGCCACTAGAGGATTTCCTCTTTATACAGATAGGGGAAAGAACATGGTTTGAAGACAATGAATTATAGCCTTGTCTCTTACCTATTCACCCAGTTTCAGATATTTGGCTTGTTAAACTCGAGCTTTCCACTCACACGTGCAGAGCTCTCCAGGGCAACACCTTTAATATGTCTTGATGCATTGCATATGTCAACATGGGGTCTGTGTGTTGTTCTAAAGATTGATCCTGATTTTAAAGAAAAGTGAAGAAGAATATTGTGCTGCATAAAGTTGGCTTTATGTTAGCATTACAGTTATCTTCATCCTAGCTGAGAAACAGAAATATGACTTCAGCTAAGTCATTTTATCTCAGGAACGAAATTCTCATGGAGGAGTATGCACTTCATAAGGAGCTGCATTCTGATGTCTTCTCCATTTTACTGCTGAAATTCTAAAACAAAACATAACCACCACACCCCCAAAAAGTGACTTTTAAAGAGCTCAGGATTTGTCCAGTCACTGTAAAGACCAAACAAACAGTCTGACAAAAAACCCAAAACTTCCATGTATCTGCCGTCTGCAATAGTTTAGAAGTTATGAAGTTTCCGTAAATTATTAATTAGCAGTATACTCTCATCTGAAACTAGGGGCTGCATAACAATATCTCCTGGAGGAATATTCAGCTGTTCTCACTGAATTTTATATCTGGAGTTTCTCTCTCAAGTCCAACTCTAACAAATGACCAGTAACCTCTGCTGCTGAATCCTAGCTAGGTTTTTGTGTCAATAAAACCCAGGCATAGTTTGGTGTGCATCAAAGTGTTTTGATGGATCAAGTGAGAGAACTAAGTCATCTTCTTTCCTGATAAAATTCCAGATTCTGAATGTTCAGCAGCTTCCTGCTAATAATGCTTAGCAAACTGTAAGGACAGGAATTGTCATACAGTAATTTGACATTTGTGACACAAATTCTTTGAATATACAGGTTACTCCAACCTTTTCTTAAGGAACCACCTCATGCATCTTGAAAATTTATATGCCTGTGTCCAACTTGTGAACAATTAATTGCTACATCCTTCACAGTAGAGGGATTTTTTTTCTCTACTCTTTTTTCCTTTGCATATATATACATGATATCTCATTATTAAGTGTGTTGGGAGCACTTATCTGAATGGAGGAAAGGTAGTGAATTTTTCCAAGTTGTAATGATAAGCTAAAAGTAAGCCTTGCAAGGTAAAATCTATTTAAAATGTGGCAATTGGGGAAAATATGTCCCCCCAAGCATAGCAAACACACCATCAAAGTGAGTTAGCTACCAATTAACTTCTACATTTGGCACAAAGGGCATTAAATTCTAGGGTAAAAATAAAGCCAAATGATGTATGCCTGTTCTCTGTGAACAACAGATCATACAAAATGAGCTCTAGATGAGGTGGTTTTCATTGTGTTTTCAGAGTTCAGTGCCTTTCTGGAAAATATTTGCTTTTCTGTTAAAAATACTTTTTTTTTTTTTTCTATGTAAACTCCTATCACTAAGCCTATGGAAAAAGAGAAACTATAGGTCTAATGCGGTAAATTAAAATGTGAGATCCTAGGCAGTTTCAGACACTATGATCCAGGACCCAGTTTTGACCAAACTAATCAATGGATAATCTCCCCATAAATTCAGATGTGCCTAAACTCTTCCTGCTGGAAACAATTAGAGAAGCAAAGCATCCTACCAGACATAAGAAACTTAATTTGCAAGTCCTGTGTCCCAGATTATGTCATCTCCACATGGGAAAATATTTTAGCTATTCTCTGTATTTTACCTCACAGTCACTAGGAACATGTATTTCAGAAAAAAACCACATGGAGTTTTCAAAAGAATACTTTGACAATTTTATGTCCTTGGAGAATGTTATATCTTAAATCCAAATATGAAATAGTTGACTTCTGCCTTACAATTTGTAATGTGCTACGTTATATAAACTGCTTTTTTTGGGTGGTATAAATTTCTCTGCATTTATAGACATCTAAACCTGTTGCAATTCTATAGAATCATATCCTTTGAAATGGGTGACTTAGTTCACAGAACCACAGCATCAGGGAATGGGTAAGGCTGGAAGGGACCACTGGAGATCATCTAGTCCCTCCTCAAGTATGGTCTGCCCAAGAGCACATTGCTCAGGTTTGTGTCCAGACAACTTTTGAATATCTCCATGGAAGGAGACTCCACAACCTCACTTGGTTTCCCCAACTCAGTGCATTACTTCTGTTAAACACCTGCTTTATCAATTGTAAATGTGCTTGACTTCATCAGATTTTTGTCCCTATTTTTCTTTCTGAGATTAGCAGAAGATATTGAGAGGACCCTCCATCACAGCATCATTGCGTGGCTCTTATGCCTTCAGCAGATACTCACTTGTACCCTGTTTTGTAAAACTGAACACTCCTAACTTCTTTGGGCATCTTCTCATTTTAAAATTATTTTCCAGTGTTTGTGCCAACTTCATACCTTCGCTTTCAAAGTTATATATTACATTTTGCCTCCTGAAGATATCCAGTCAGATGCAATGCTGTAGAATTATATTTTCAATTAGTACTATGCCTACATAAAATACCTGCACAGTGACACTTGCATTCAAAATTTTCAGGATTACACTCAACCTCTGCACAGTCCCTGAGCCAGGCTTCCTTTCTCCAAGACACAGCTGACATTGCTCAACAGTCTCGGTAATTAAAGAATATTCACAAAAATATTCTTCCATCGGCATATATTTTGACTCAGAAATTAACTGTGTCCAAATGGTCTTCCAAAAGCCTTTGGTAAGAATTAAATCCCAAGAAACATAGGAAAAGTTTTTAAACAACCATGCCAGGAAATGTTTCAGTTCCTTTTGAGCTTGAATTAATCTAAAGATTACAAATCATTGTTCAAGAATCTTTTCAAATTTAAGATAAATGTCCATATGCAGCTCTGAGAGCCAAGAGTCTTTCCACGGTTCTTCTTAGTTTAGAGATGGAGCAGCAAAACAAAAAAAGGAAGAGAAATCCAGAGTTTACTCACAAATCAGTTGCTGTCCTTAGGGATCAGGGATCGTTCTGCTCGCATCATCCACCTTTTGTTACAGTGCGGATACTGCAACACGCGTATCAAATAACGAGGCTCATGGAAAAGAAATATATATGGACCAATTCTTGCTAGATGTTTCAGAGAGATATTTATTTCTCCAGCCGCATCGCTGGGGATCTGCCGTGGAATTGTTGCAATCACGGGACGTGAGGGTCCTTGCCCGTGCAGGGGAACACAAAACAACCAATGGGAACGGGGCTGAGCAGGGGCAGGGAAACGCCGTGCCTCCCCTCAGGGCCCCTCTCCCAGGACCACATGGAAGGGGGGAGGGACCCCGACATCCTGACTTCACTGTGTGATCAGACATTATGAAATAGAAGATTAAGCTATATTTCAAAGCATTTTTTTAATCCATCCAACATACATTTTATATGTTACACTCTAATTTTGGATATTTTTACTATGGTAATTTATACAATGCATTTGAATAAATTTAGTGTTGTTCCTCAAGGGTCAGTAGAAAGGCTGGTGTTGTTTAACATCATTTTCAACAGCATGGACAGTGGAATGACTGCACCCTCAACAAGTCGACTGATGCCACCGAGCTGTGGGGTGTGGCCAACATGCTAGAGAGAAGGGATCCCATCTAGAGGGACCTTGAAAGAATCAAATGCATTGGCTAAAAGTGTTAAAACATTGACAGAAATACAGGAGTGAAAGATTACTTGTTAAAGGGAGAAGAGAGCCATGGAATTTATGAGCAAACACTGCATTAATTTATATGTCTAAATCCTGACCAATGAATCTTAAGTCTAAGCAGACACATTTGTGCTTAGGCAAAAGGAAAATGTGTGTTTTAAACCTGCACTCTATAGCAATTTCTCTAAAGGATTCTTGTGTGGTTGATTCTTAAGCAGTTCATTGTGGCCATACAAAATCCACTGTGATTGTACACAGAGGTCACAGTGTTTGTTTCTGTAGCTTGAAATGAAACATGTAGTTTGTGAGTTGATTTCTAGGGAGAATACTTTAACTTATCAGTTCAGTCATTTCCATGACTATTTAAAAATGTCAGTTAGTGTTTTCAGTTTATGTTCTACTTAATAGAATTGTTCAAGTGAATGATTGTATGAAGCAAACATCAAAGGACATGGTAAAAGAAACATTTCTTATTTTGAAATTGGAAGAGACATTAAAAAAAAAAAGTAATGTCCTTGCTTAGGTTTATTTAATAAACATTAGCCTTACATTTATTTTAAGTTAGAAACTCATGATCTGCTAGACTGAGCCAGAAAAACAAACTGTCCACTAATTCCTATTCTTGCATGTTTCAGAAAAAAATGGAAATTTCTTTGTGGATAACTGAGTAAAATCTTTCATGAACATTTTCTTAATGATTTTTAGGTAGTTATTGTTGTATCTGTTTCCTGACTCTGAGACCTAATATATTCCCCATATTTTTTCTTTTCATGATTAGTGCTTTTTAAACTGGTAAATACATGCTGAAATTGGACAAAAGTAATGTTTAATCAGCTTCTTTTGGAGGTAAGGAGATATAAGGTTGATGTCTGGTAATGATGAAAGATTTTTTTCTGTTTTGCTGAGGCATTCAGCGGGAATGATGGAATGACTGTATTGCTTCTTGATTGCACTGAAGTTTAAATTTAGGAGTACTTTTCTGCAGTGGAATTATTTTGGATTTTTATAGGAGTGCTCATGCAATTATTTTTTCATCAAGGAGACCCTTCCTATTTTGGGCTGGTTTTTTGGATGCTATAATGTATCTATCATTAATTTCACAGCAAAATAAAAACACAAAGGTGAACTAAGGCAATTATTATAATAAAGTCATATTTACAAGTCTCCTGGTCAAGGAGCTCAGGACTTTGCTACAACATGCTTATAATTTTCCAAGTCCCAGTTCTTTATGTTTAAATTTCTTCTGAGGGTCACTATTGCATGATAAATCACGTGTATCTGCTTGAGAGATGGCTTTAGATCAAACTCAATTTTCCTTGTATTTTAAGGGTGGAATGGTCACACCAATGACTTTTAAGGCGCAGTCATTCAGGTGACAAGTAGTCAAGGCCTGTTTGTGTAATCAGATCCAGGAGGTTGAAGCAGAGAAGTAAAAGAGAGTACATCTGAGAAGTAAAAGAACAATAAAATTTTTAAGGTTGGAAAAGACCTCTAAGAGAATCAAATTCAACCACTAAGCCAGCAGCACCATGTTCACCACTAAACCATATCTCTAAGCATAGAGCCTCCTTTGCTCTGGATGAAACAATCCCATTTCCCTCAGCACATGTAGGACATGTGCTCTATATAGTGCATTTGCTTAGGAAAAATTACCTCAGGGAGGGATGGCAAGAGTTTTTATTATGTTATTTCCTTGAGGTCAGATGCAGATGCAGAGAGCAAGCACTCTAACAGCACTGGTAAAATAGAAATTATTTTATTCATAGGAGCAGATGGACAGAAAATCATCTTCCCACAATCTGAACTGGCCAGACTTGTGACAGATATGGTGTCTAAAGTATTTTCCCTGAGTTCACATGTTTTGCCTCTAAGTGGTATTTCAGTAAAACCATTATTTTAAATATACACAAGTGTGTTATTTTATGACACTTGTGTTTGCAGAAATGAACTGGAAATCAAATGCTGCTGATTTTGTGAAATGTGAAAATTAGCAGATTATCTTTCTCCTAATAGCCCTTCGCTCTTAACATATTTTTTTTTTAACTGACTATGATATGGAAGAAAAACACAGCATACTATTCTGATAGAAGACAAAAGTGATTTAATCTAAGCAAATTGATTCAATTTGCACTGAATATAAGAATATTCAAAAGTAGGTCCATACCTAAGGTTAAAATATTAAAAAATAAAATTCTGAGGAAACTAGTAGAATTAGTTAGACTAAAGGGCTCATGAACTAAAACACAATAGAGACTTGAAATTTTAGAAATTCAGTGAAACACGAGTCTATAGCTTAAAAAACTACCTGGGTAAAGAACCCCAAGAAATTAGAAACTGTGAAATTAAAAGGACGTGATAAAATTAGTGTTCCAGAAGACACAATACCTAGAGGGTAGAAAAAAGTTTCCCAAAGGCAAGTTCAGATAGACTTCTAAAACTATTCAAAGAAATAGCAAAGTTCTTGTTCCCCAAAAAAGAAAAAAAGGGTAAGAAAATGAGGAAATAAATAGTCAGGAGAGAAGCAAAATGAACAAGGCTGAATGTGTTTAAGTATGGGGGGACTGGATAATTTCTAACCCCATTTCTGAAAGAGCTGGGACATGAAATTGCAGGTCTGGGAGCAAGCACTCAGAATAAATCTAACAAGATAAATGTGACAATTTATTTAAGAATAGCAAATTAACACCTATACTTAAGAAGGGGGAGGGGGGTAAGTGATCTAACCCACTGCAAACTTGTTAATCTAATATTAATTGTATCAAAGGATTTAGAGTTTTCTTTAAAAAAAAAACATAACAGAAAGATGGTAAGTGTAATATGAAATCATGCACAAATCTAGGTTAGCAAAAATAGATCATGCCGCAGTCTATTGAAAGAGATTTTGTAGTTAAATGAAAAGATGGTGACTCTAATACATAGGGATTTCAGCAAAGTATTTGACATGGTGCTGAAAAGAAAAAAAGTTAGACTAGAAAGTGAGGAATAGCAGAATAGAGAGTATATGTTTAAATCATAGTAAACAGGGAAAATATTGAGTAAAAAGGAGTTACAAGTGTCATTTAAGGATTTCATTAGTTACCACAGTAAAGAAGTGGGGGAGATACTGACAAAATTTACTGACATTTTGAGTTTTGAAGTCATCATTAATACAGAAGAACATTTTTCTACTTTATTGAAAGGAAGAGATAAGAGATGGCTCCGCGGACCAGAATTACAAGGATGAGATTAAATTCAGAAGTACAAAATACAAAGCCATGCTCTTCTGAAATAGTAACAACAATTTTTCTCTAAACTGGGATTTCATCAGGTGGTAATGATAGAGGAAAAGACCTTGTAGAACTGACTGACCACAGACCAATACAGTGCAGCCAACAGAAAAAGGCAAAGAACATCCTTGAATGTCCCAAGTGAGACAATCTCTGTATTCCACAGAAGCAAAACTCAGACTAGATTAATCTCAGAGTAGAGTACAGAGGAATGACTAGGAAATTAAGAACTTCTCTTATGAAAAGAGACTGAAACAGCTTGGCTTGTTAACCTTGAAAAATGAAGGCTAAATAGGGATTATACTTGCTTTCTGTAAATACATCAGTGACAATAAACACCCAAGAGGGGAAAGTCTACTTGGTGCAAGAATAAATGGAATTAAACTGGAACTTAAAAAAAAATTATGTTGGAAATTAAAAGAAGGTTTCTGAGAACAAGAGTCTGGAAAAGTGTCCAATACAAGAGGGGCAAAAACCTTAATTAATTTTAAACTTTGATTAGTTTATGAAATGGGATGTGTAACATAATTGCTTGTAATCTATGGAGTCCTTTGCAGTTCCAAATTTGAATTTGTGCTGAAGATGATGTGAGGTTTATGACATATGATAATAATCCATTTGCATATTTAATGGCAACAATCACAGCTGTATGGCCACATATCTGATGTCCTTTCTTGCAGTACATTGAAATAATTGGCCAAAAAAAATTAAAAGTAGCTTGGTTTGCTGAGTGCACACAATTTGTCATTTAGTCAGTGGTTTGTGCTTATTCATTATCATCATCTGACATTCTCTATCACAGAGAAATTTTTATGGACAAATGAGTTAAAGCAAGAATGACAATATGCAAAAAAGCTCAAAACATAGAAGGCCTTTTTCCTCCTCACTTTTATTGTTTGGCTAAGGAGCACGTCACTGTGATCAGCACTCTTGATAAAGAATGTAAATGTTCAGAGCCTGTTATTCCTGGGCTATTACTTGCATAATCTTACCATAACAGCAATCCGATAGAAAGTGATGGGGATCAGTTCCCAGGAAGAGAAACTTAGAATGACTTTTTGGTTCAAGTAACACTATGACATTGTTAGTTCTGGCTTAATAACCCTGATGTGGGTTTTGCCTTCAGGTCATTGAAGTATCTTTGACCTTGTATTCTGTTTTTTAATAATTCTAAAGACTCCAAATTGTGCTTGTGACCATTTTATTATTTAAACAATGTCTTTATCTAATGTGGTCTAAAGACTATTGTAATATGAAGTTCCTATATTTTCCTATTCCTATATAATATTCCTATATTTTCAAGTTGCTGTTTAAAAAATAAACCAGGTTTGTGTCAAAAGGGAAACTTTTCCAGTTCAAGTGGTTTGAACCAAACAGGAATCAAAGCAGTTTATTTATTAATAGCACAAAACCAACAAACCTTCAGCAAACTATACATTCAAAGCCAGTATTGACAATGCAACAGATAAACTGCAATATTAGACACTGACAAAGTTGTTAAATATCCAGCTACAAATTTCTAAACACTCTTCTAATCTCAAAGCATTTTATATAAATTATACTCAAATACACACAGTTTAATATTTACATGCACATACTCACATCCCTCAAAATTTGTGTGGGTTTTGGGCACACAAACCCTCTCCAGGATTTACAGCCCTTGCTTGCAGCCCCCTTCTGTGGGGTTTGCAGATGCCCCAGCTGTGTACATGTCCATGCTGCTCCCTGCAACCCCCGATGTAGCTGTGGGGAAGAAATCCCCACCAGGTCACAGACAAACACCCAAAGGGTCCCTGCTCCCTCCCCCAGCTGCCCTGTCTTGTCCAGGTGCAAGCTCATCACAGCACCCCAGGAGAGGATGCTCAGCCTGGTTTGGGCAGGGTGGTGATGCCTTGCAATGACTTCTGGCAGGACCAAAACAGATTTTGACAGTTTTTGTATTTCTCTCTGTCTCTTATTCCCTGTTGTTCCCTTCAAGTTATATTTTTAATATGTTTTTTTCAAGCTGATTGTTTTTTCCAAAAGTACTTTTGCAATTCAACTGGATAATGGTCATCTTCCTGCTTAGCTTTGCTGCTCAGGGACAAATGGCACTCAGGCAGTTTGGGGCATTTCAACTACAGACAGTGCTGCACTCACATTCCTGCCTAACCATAATTTTTTAACCAGGTTGTGTTTCCTCAGAAGCTCCCCCAGAGACTGTAATTGCAATGCTAAATCATAAACCCCTCCTTAATGAGTGTCTGTCACAAGCAGACAGCCTGAATTTTATAATAGAGTTGAGTACAAACCAAGAATATTAGGTATATCATGCTATTCTGAATTCTAGAAATGAATGTCACAAACAATCAGGCAAAATATTATGGCTGAAACAGAGTTGCTTCTATAAAAGTCTGAATAACAAATGATCTGTTAGACAAGTATTGGAGTTCAAAATGTGGAAAGGCAGAGCTCTATTTTCCTCAGTAGTTTTCACGTGAAATTCTGTGACAGGAGAATTTACCAGTCACTCAGTCAATAAGTCAAAAATGACTTATGTTTTCTGGTGAAAAGTCTAACAAAAGTATGCTCTTTAAATTAGATGCTTTTTATGAATCAGGTTAAGCATCCAGAATCTAATTTGCACTTTTCAAATCTTCACAGTACTGTCTATAAAGAGCAAAACAAAAACCAGAAAAACTAATGGAGAATCAAAGAAAAGTCTACTATAGTTTATTATTTCTTTTTTTTTTTTTTTTTTTTATATTGAGAACTCTTCTTGGACTTTCAAACTAGGACCAAAAGAGTGATCCTGAAAGATCATGTAAGAGAATGTTTAATGCTACAGAGCTATGACTCCTTATTTTACCATATTTAGACTTCTATAAGAAGTTCACTGTTAGAGTACCGAAGACACCTAAACTGTATGTGGTATGGCACTTGGGAACAGATTAAATACCTAACTTGTCAGCACAGTGATCTCTAGTACAGGAACACATCCACACTTTGGAAGATTTACTTACTCCCACACACTAGTTCACTAAAACCAACTAATTTCTTCCCCTAGAAATATTCTCCACAAATAATACCAAGGAGAAAAGAGATTGAGCTAGTGCTTTTTAAGGAATTTCTGGTTTTCCTTAGATTTTGTGAGTCATTTCTATATCTGTACACTCTTGCCTGCAACAGAATTGTTAATAGCCACCCAGTTTAACCCCTGGGATGAGCAAGACAAACAAGCTTTCTGTTCTGCAGAGTTCTAGAAACTAGTGTCCAGATCCTTTCTTGTTCCTGCTCTGTTTAACAGACCACGCCCTTTCTGTGCCAGATAATTACTTATCAGGACAATAAGATTTTTCTTCTCTTATGTCCAGTCCTGCAGTGCTGCTGTCAAGTCCTCTTGTTCTTTTATATGTGTAACTCCCGCCCAGATCAGGTGAAAGTTAAGAGTCAATATTTATTCTTCCTCATGACTTGCATATAACATCATTCAGCTTAAAACTCTAACCTGGCATCTCTCTACCTGACGAATTATGTCCTTCTTGCACTGACATAATAATTTGCGATTAACTTTTAAGACCTCAGAGACTTCAACAATTGAACAGAGACAAGGAGCAAGGTGCTGTTAAGTCAGTAGTGACTTGGGGTATGTAGCTCAAGGCTTTTGTTTCCAGGAGGATAGAGTTTCCTGTTCATTGAAATCTGTCTTTCAGGAGTTGTAGTTCTTAGCACATTTTTTCTTTATCAGTTGGAGAAAGTTCTGTGCAGTGGTCATAAGCAAGTGATATTGGAGGTCAAATCTGGGTCTGTAGTAACAACCTGTTTATGGAGAGATTCACACTTCAGACTGGAGGTCCAGTTTTCTCTCAAACTGTTCCCACTTATGATGTTCAATATTCTGCTTGAATTGAGGATTGACTCAAAACAGAAGATTTAAATTAAAATTCAAGACTGAAAATCAACTTAATTAAACTGTCTGAGAATAAATTTACATTCAAAAGTGTGTTAAGACTGTGTGCACTGGCCCTGTTGAGCTTATCAGGGGTGTTATGCTGTACCTTAGATATCATACATACTTATACATAAGTTAATATATATAACTAGTTTTACTGGTATTAGTAGAAGGGTTTTTTTTTTTTTTTCTTTTACTATTATTTCACCATCCTTCTATCTTACCTGCTTCTTGCTGTAGCCTTAGAGTTTGGATTCTGACAATAAGGGACTAAACACTGCTGATGCAGTGCTACGCTTCTAGCAGGGCCATTAACTATTCCTGTGATACAAACAGAAAAGAAACATACTCAGGGACTATTATTGCTCTATTAACCATAAAATACAAGCATATTGGGCGAAAATGAGTAATAAGTTGCTGTATAAGGACAAGGTGGCCCAATGTGAGGGAAAGCAAGATATAAACAAAAAGAAAATATTTCAAGTTATATGGTCTTCCTTCTCTTATAATACAAAATTTTGGGTTTTTTTGTTCTCTTGGGCCAAGACTAACACATTACCTTTTTCAGAAGCTGAGAATTCCTGTCACACTCCCATCAATGAATAGGTGTTAAGAGCCAAGACTAATGCATTACCTTTTTCAGAAGCTGAGACTTCCTGCCACACTCCCATCAATGAATAGATATCAAGGAAGACTTGCAGCAATAAAGACTTTTCATGTAGATCTCCATTTGCAGCAATAATGTAGCCTTATCTACTGTAATCTTGATTAAAGTGAGATGAAGACAATGCATATTTCATTCCTAGTATGTTAAATCATGATCTCTTCTCTGTGGTGACCAGTGACAGGATCCAGGGCAATGGCCTGAAGTTGTGTCAGGGGAGGTTTAGTTTGAATATTAGAAAAATGTTCTTTACCCAGAGGATGGTCGGGCACTGGAACAGGCTCCCCAGAGCAGTGGTCACAGCACCAAGCCTGACAGAGCTCAAGAAATACTTGGAAAATGCTCTCAGGCACATGGTGTGACTCTTGGGGTGTCCTGTGCAGGGCTAGGAGTTGGACTCCATGATCCTTCCAACTCAGCATCTTATGCTATTCTATGATTCTGGGATACTTTAAGAAGTTTATGACATTATTTCCTCCTTTTTTTTTTTTTTTTTTTTTTTTTTTTTTGATAGAGTAATAGAATTATTTTTTAAAGAAACAAGGTAACAAAGTGAAGAAGTATTTTTTATATATCATTCCCTTTAATTCTCTTCTTTAGTTGCTTCTCATATGTGTTAAAGAACAAAAAATATCTATATTGGTTACAAAATCCCTTTGGGGTGCTCAGCTAAAACCAGTCATGTAGGAAATAGAATAATTAATCTAAAAAATAAATGTAAAATGAATGGATAAAGTAGAGAATAGGTACATTTTTTTGTGATGAAAAATCTCCTGTGACATTTGCATAGAAATGGCCTGAATATATATATTTGGGAATATAACCCCCACTGTTCAGCATGGAATGTTTTATTAATCATAGTTTTTAAAGAGAGTGAACATGGGAGGGGATAGATCAGGAAATAAATAATACAGACTATAGAAATGGCCCTGAGATGAGTAGCTCTTCCCTTTATAAATATTACAAGCTACCCACAATCCCCCAGGTAAGAACACAGTATTCAACACATTTAATGATGAACAACAAAAAAAGAAGAGCATTTTAATTTAACATGGGAGTCAGTTCCAAGTCAATCTTGGCTATCCTGAGAAGTGTATTACAGCCCTAATATTGCTAATAGTGAATTCCGGTATATTTTTATCCTTCATTACTGGAAACTGACTCTTGCAGTAACAGCTTTGTATCATATTATTGGGGATGAAATTACTTGACATTTTATGAATCATCGATATCAGATTAAAGTGGCGGCAGTGAATTTTTTACCATGCTGCCAGTTGAAAGAGTAATGGTGCTAATAATATCCGAAATTATGACTTCTAGGCCTGAAACAAGGATAATTTCAGAAGGGTGGGGGGAAAACAATTTTTTCCTGCATTCCCTTTTTCAAAAAAATATTCTTTTAAAAATAAGCACATTAACCTAAATTAAAAACAAAAAACAAAAGTGTGCCTAGGTGTTGGGGAGACCTGATGTGGTCCAAATATCCCCATGCTGAAGTATAGGATGAGTCAGTGACTAATTGAAGTGTTCTGATCTTGCTGGCAGGGCTCGAATGTACGTTTTAAGCATTGCAATAACATCTAGAGTAGCTGGCCTAAATCTCTTCCCCAGAGGCCGGCATTAATTGTGTGAACATAAGAACACTGTTAATGGGTCAGGGCAAAAATCCACCTCGCTCCATCTCCAGCACTGACCAGCAGCAGGGGCACAGGGAGCCATGTAAGAGCAGGGCAGCATATGGTCCCAGATCCCTGGAATGTTCCTTTGCCAGCAGTGACTTGTGCCTCTGGGACTGCCTGAATGGAAGGTGATGCTTTTGTGTTTAACAGAATCCTGTCAGTGTTATGTCATTAATTTATCTCATCCCTTTTTAATCCAGAGAGTCTTTTGGCATCCACAATGTCTTGTAGCAGCCACACGTATGACAAAGTACCTCTATGGTTTGCTTTTAATCTGTTACTTGTTAATTTTATTTGATGGTCTTACAACACACAAGATAGTTTCTACTCATTTGACCCACTCTGTATTACTGGTAGCTTATAGAGATATGTCATATTCTTTCCTCAGTGACTTCTCCAAAATAAAGGTGTTATCATGTTTAGATTTTCACTATCATTGGTCCTCCTTACTGTCCCTCTATCTTTCCCAGTACTGCTGTATTCTTTTGGAGACAAGGGAAAAACAAACTATATTAAAGACACTTGAGGGATTTAAATAGAGCCATTATAATGTTTTCTCCTTTGTTTTCTACTTCTTTCCAAGTAATTCTTAGTTCTGCCTGCTTTTGGCAGCCATTAAACACTGAGCTAATAGTTTTGCAGAGCTATCTGCTGTAACTTCAATACGTATTTCCAGTACAGGAATAGCTACTTCAGAAACTGTCACAGTGAAAGTAAGATCACTCCAACTGCAGAGTGAAGATTTCTTTCCCATAACTCTGCTGTCACATCATTTTTACTAGTGAAGCAGAACATGGACAGAACTGCTCTTTGCAGCAGACACAGTCCTGCAGATTATAAAATAAATATCTTCAAGGTCTGTTCCTTTGGAGTCTAAGAAGTCAGAGAGAAAGATCCAAAATGAGCCTTTTGCATCTGAAACAAAGTATGCCACATGACTGAATGCATCTTCGTGGCACAGGGATGGGAAAGGTAAACAAGCAGGAGTTGCTGAATCACTGAGATAGATGTAGAGAAGAGTAATCTTTCCATAGCTGTTTTATCAAAGTAAGAGGAGGAGTCAATGGAGCAAAATGGACTGAGGTAGTCCAGTTAGGCTTGCTAAAGAGTCAGAGCACTAAAAAGTGGGTTCTTACAGCTCCTCTACCTTCTCACAAAGAGAAGATACACATATTGCTAGTCTGATCCTATGAAGTGGGAGAGGTATTGCAACTGAGGAGCCAAATGTGGCATGACTAAGCCCCCTTCTCCTGCCAGCAGCAGCATGCAGTATCATATTCAATAACTTTCTTTAGATGTGTTGACCAAATATGAAATATGATAATCTTACCCCGAAGAAAGATCGAGGAGGCCTTTTCTGGCACATAACAAAGGAGCATTTGATGATGGTGATACAGACTGTTACCAGGATGATTTATCCATGACAAGGACAGAGGCTGATTGAATTATGATATTGATATGATATTATGCTGGGAAGATTTACAATTTATTCACTCAATGGGGCATTGAAAACTGTCACTGATAGTGATCTCTCAACCTCAAAGTCAGGGTTTTTAATCTAAAATTCCACAACTAAAGAATTTTAGTAACAAGAAATTAAGCTCATGTTTCCTTTCACAGGTAGAGTTTAAAATTAAGACACCTGAACAGAAATGTAGACACATGTTTAGCTCACTCTCTGAATAGAGGGCCACTCAGTGGAGCCTCCTGAATTAACCCAGTCAGAGAGCCAGTGGGCACCTGGTGCCATATAACATCATCCCTGGGCTGGGAGATACATCAACTACTTCCAGGAAATAGCTGGAGGCCAAGATACTCCATGGTGCCTTAAAATAAATTCACCCTCCATAGTTAGGATATTGAATACCAATATAGTCTGAGGAGATTGGATAATGATTCAACTTCCTAGATGTATAGTGTATGATTTAAATACATTAAAAGATCTATTTGATCATGGCTGAGGTGTGTTTGTTTTCCTGCTTGGTCATAAGTCACCACTCCTAAGGCCATGGATTTAATGTAGGTCCTGTGTGTTGTATCTACCAGCCTTGGGCAGAAGTTTTGCATGTACTAGTCTTTCTCAGATGGTATTTCTGCCTGACTGTAGCAAACTAAATTGCACCCCCAGTCACTTGTCAGAGGAATCTCTCCCTAAAAAACAAGGAATCTGTTGGAGTCTCCTCCCCCTGCCATGTAGCCCTGGCAGAGGGGCCCTGAGGGCACAGGCACGGGGTTTCCCTGCCCCTGCTCAGCCTCGTTCCCATGGGTTGGTTTGTGTTCCCTGCGCGGGCAGAAGGACCCTTGGTCCGTGACTGGAACAGTTCCTGGGCAGAGCCCCGGCCATGCGGCTGGGGAAATAAACATCTCTGAAACAGCTATCAAGAATCTGTCTGTCCATATATATTTACTTTCCATGGGACTCCTGGTTTGGTATATGCATGTTGCAGTATCCCCACTGCAACATAATGGCGGTAAATGGTGAGCAGTCAGATCCCCGATCCCTAAGTGACTGATTTGTGTGAGTAAACCCTGGAAACTTTGGATTCCTCTTCTCGGTTTTGCTTTGCTATTCCATATCTAAACTATGGAGGAACCGTGGGAAGACTCTTGGCTCTCAGAGCTGCATATGGACATTTATCTTAAACTTAAAATGATTCTTGAACAACGATTTGTAATTTTTAGCTTGATTCAAGCTCAAAAAGAACTGAAACACTTCCTGGCATGGTTGTTTAAGAACTTTTTCTATGTTTCTTGGGATTTAATTATTACCAAGGGCTTTTGGAAAACCATTTGGACACAGTTAATATTGGAGTCAAAATATATGCTGATGGAAGAATATTTCCGTGAATATTATTTAATTACCGAGACTGTTGAGCAATGTCAGCTGTGTCTTGGTGAAGGGAAGCCTGGCGCAGGGACCGTGCGGCCCAGGCCACGTGCACCGAGCGCTCTGCGAGCAGCAGCGAGGCAGTTCCCGCGTGCGGGCGGAGCCAAGCGAGCCGCGGTGTCGGTGGCGGAGCGAGGAGCGGCGGGAGCGGCGGGACCCGGTGGTGCCCGCCCGGCCCCGTGCAGCGCGTGGTGGAGCGAGCCCCGGGAACGCCCGACCGAGAGGGGCGGCGCGCGGGCAGCGGCTGGCGGCGATGGCGGTGGAGCGGAGCCGCGCCCAGCCGAGACGCGCGCTGGAGCAGGGCACGGGGGAGTCGTCGCTCGGGGGCCCGGCCGAGACGTGGGTACAGCGCCTGGCAGTGGCAGCGAAGCTGCGACCAGAGGAGGCGACACACGGAGAACTGAGCGGCGCGGCCCGGCCCGGCCCGCGCAGCCCCGAACGCGACCCCGGGAAGAGCGCGCAGGCACCAGCAGCTCCAACAATTGCAACACGGGAGCGACCGAAAGAGAGAGCAAAGACGCAGCGAGACAGAGAACAGCAGCCACTCGGAAAAAGGAAAAAATCATAGTACCTAAGATCTTAGGAATAGTAAAATGGTATAATGTTAAGCAAAATTATGGTTTTATAACAAGGTGTGACAACCAGCAAGACATATTCGTGCATAGAACTGCTATTAAAAAGAATAACCCTGAAAAATGCATCCCAAGCTTGGGAGATGGAGAGGTGGTGGAATTCAAAATTATACAAGGTAGAAAAGGGTTACAAGCATCGCAGGTCACTGGGCCTGATGGTGTTCCTGTAAAAGGCAGTATATATGCAAAAAATCGTAGTCATGTTAGACAATATGTCCATTGTAAGCCCCCCCTACAGTCTCCCTTTCCTAATCCCACCTTTCCCTTTTACCCTATGTCCTATTACCCCCAGTGTATTCCCAATCTGTTTTTTCATCCATGGTTTCCCTCACAAAACCATGCTTTTGCCAATTGTTTCCCCAAAAATCCCTTTCCAATGCCGGGTGGGGGATGAAAAGGGGGAGGGAAGAAGTTAAACCCTCTCCTGCCTCAGTTTCCCCACAAAGCATGCTCAGAGAGTCCTGTCTCCCTTCTGTCAGCCCTAAGATGTTCCACAGAATCTGATTGGACATTTAAAGCCTCAGGAGGGTGGCTCGTTTTGTTTTGAAACTGTTCTTGTTATGTTTATCCAGTTGTTTTCATTCTCTTTTTATTAAAATAAAACAGGTGAGGTGTTGGGGTCCCTCCCCTGCCGTGTAGCCCTGGCAGAGGGGCCCTGAGGGCACAGACACGGGGTTTCCCTGCCCCTGCTCAGCCTCGTTCCCATGGGTTGGTTTGTGTTCCCTGCGCGGGCAGAAGGACCCTCGGGTCCCGTGACTGGAACAGTTCCTGGGCAGAGCCCCGGCCATGCGGCTGGGGAAATAAACATCTCTGAAACAGCTATCAAGAATCTGTCCGTCCATATATATTTCCTTTCCACGGGACTCCTGGTTTGGTATATGCATGTTGCAGTATCCCCACTGCAACAGGACTCTGTTCACTATGTCTCTATTGATAATGTGGCAATTTAGACACAGCTCACCTGCATGCACATTCCATTAGACATCTGGTTTTAGTGTCTTCATTTTGAATTGAATCCACTCCTCTGATCTGGCTTCCTGCATACCAACTATTTATTTTTCCTGTTTTTTCAGGTGATTCCCTTTTGTGCCAGTGACACAACTGCAGTACATGCTTTACTTCTCTGCAGAGAATGGCATACACAGAAGGACGCTACCTCTAAATCATCAATACATATATTGTGATGTTAGCCTTAAATTCAGTTTGAGACACTAGGTGTAACTCAGCTATACCTGAAGTTCAACAATTAATCTACATTAAAAAAATGCTGCAGACAAGCCTCTACCAGCTTGTGGAAGGTGGCAAACACACTCATGCACACAGAGTAAACCCACATGCTGATGACATTCAGGCAATTCAGTTTGAGATCAGGTCTTCATGCATTTTCCTTAAATGATAACACGCTGCTCAGTGAGCCAGCTGCAGCTTCAGACTATTAGGGTGACCCTGTCCGGCAAGACCAGGACTTTTAGGCCTGTCCTACATCAGGATATGGTCTCAGCAGCCTTTATCTGATGATATTTCCAAGGACCCTCGCTCAGACTTGACAGCTGGGATCCCTCCAGGAGAATTTCCCTTGCAAATCCAGGACTGGGTCTGAGAAAGGATGTAGAATTTACATTTTCCTGTGTTTTATTAGCAAGGGGTTTTTTTACTATTATTTCATCCGTCCTTTTGGGGTCCCTTTTTTTAACCCTTCTGTGTTTCTGAATTCCAACACACAGAACAACAGGATGTTAAATGGGCATCTTGGGTTCTTTTGCTTCCTGCTCTTTGTTTATCTCTCTAAAGTTGACACCCTGTCTAGTCCAAGGGTTTGCCTCATTTACATGCACACAAAAAATTTCAGATTGCAAATTAGGTAGAAGAGTAAGGATACTGTTCAGAAAATTACTTCCATTTCAGTATTTCTGTTGATTTCCAAGTTTACTGTGGATTAAAATTCATGCTGTCTGGGAGAGCAATTCTCTTTTCCAGTCTTGAGACTCTTCCTGCTAATAACAAAGATATTCAGATTTATGCTGAAAAGCAAGTCAAACATCCTACTTTCTCCAGGTTGCTTGTCTGGAAAAAGCGCCTTCACAAAATTTGTTGTGGAAGAAAATTTCTTCCCAAATTTGAAACAACTTTTCTACTTTGTAAGGTTTCTGCTGGTCAATATTTTCTTGTAGGTATATTCCTCTAAAGATTTTTATTTTTTTATGTCCCAAAAGGAAGGAAAAACAAACAAAACCATTCTCTCAGCTGTCTGTTTACACAGACAGCTGGTTTTACACAGTACCAGCATCACAATAACCCAAGGAAAATACAAAGATTGATAAATATGAGCATCCTGTCAAGGGGCTTGTGAGTGGTCCAGTCCAAAGCTGAGGGCAGGGGAAGACTTGTGGTAAAAGAGGAACACAGAGCAGGACATGGAGAAATAGCAGGGTAGAAGAACCTCACAAAAGGTGAAGCAGGGAAAATACTGCTTATTGGAATCACAACTCCCCATTTGTTTTTTTCTCGGATTTGTACAACTGGAAACATCCCTTTTCTCAGAACAAAACTCATGAGCTTTAAAAGTTATATTGGTAGATGTTTCACCTCTCATTTGCATGGCTTTTTGTGGTCCTCAAGAACAACCACAAGAGGAAAAGGTGCAAAAAACATTGTTTATGAGGATTTCTCTGGGGTTCCATGGTGTCTGATGCTCCCCAAAATGGAGATGCATGATTAATTTTTGTTGCTAAGAAAAGTTGTCCTTTCAGCTTGCTTTTATCTCCTGGAAAGTCAGCTAAAGGATAATAAAAGTGGAACTGGTGGGATAAAGCCTCAGTAGAGTAAAATCCATTATATCTAAAAGGCAACATGGGAAGATAAAAGAGGGAGCTATATGTGTCCTGAAGAACTTCAAAAGGTGGTTCACTTAGGAAATATTGATCATCTCAGGATGGAAGTGGAAAATTGGTCAGCTTTTACCGAGAGAATTGAAGAAGCTGTTGTAGACGTGGAAGAGCAGCAGGTCTTTACATGTAGGTTTACATGCTCATAATTGTTATGGTTATTTGCAGCTGTGTGAATCAGTGTATGAATGAGACATCACCTTACCACTGGTGTTTTCAGGTGTAATCCATTTTATCCAGAGCTGACGTTTTTAGTTCTGCTAGTGTTCCTAAATACAGAGGTCTCCTTTGTTGTCTAATAATGTAAAGTACACTTTGCTGCCTTTCATTTATGCCTCATTCTGGAAAAAATTTAAAGAACAGCTTTCTACCTGGAACATGAAGACCATAACAAGACCTTCAAGAGATAAACATTATAACATTGCTAGCAAAAATTTAGAGTTTTTACATATATGTATATATGGAGATGCATACAGAAATACATACCAATAGCTAAGTGTATGTTATATATTAGTAGTTTATATAATGTCCAATGTAGAGTCATAGAATCATAGAATAGTTTGGGTTGGAAGAGATCTTATAGGTCATCTAGTTCCAACTTCCCTTCCATGGGCAAGGAGACCTTCCAGTAGACCAAGCTGCTCTAAGCCCCATCCAATCTGGCCTTGAACACTTCCAGGGATAAGGCAATATATATAATTATATATAATGCAAGGATAGTTGTAACTGTATATAAGGTAGTGCGAAAGCATTTCCCCTGAATTAAAGGAGAAGCAAAAAGAAAGCTAAAAGAAAAAAATATATACTAAGAAAACAAGTAAATAAATATACATAAGAAGCTTTTCCAGAAAAACATAAGAAAACGAAAGTACCCCATCCCACCTGAACTGGAACAAAATGACAACTTGTCTCCTCCTACCCTGAATGGCTCTCCTCAGTATTGCTCCCTGCTTGCAGTAATGGTGGATTGACAACAGCCTTCCAGGAGGAAGCAGCAGCACTCAGGGTTTGTGTGTTCTCACCCTTCCAACCAGCATGTAAGGGAGAGTGGCTCAGCCTGGAGGAGGCAGAGAGCTCTGACAGTCTGCCCGGCCAATGCCTGTCAAATCTGCTTTCTGCCGAGAGTGAAGCTGGCAAAAACCTTCCAGGTGAGGAACCTGGAGACCTGTCAGTTTGATTTTTCCCAGTGGAAAAATGGAATATTTGTTCACAAAATAAATTTTAAAAAAATATCAATTTTTCAAGAAGGGCATGTTCTATCAGAAAATCCTCCTGACTGAACATTCCCAAATGTCTTCAATGAGAACTTGCATCTGCTGTGCAGGCAGCACGCAAGGACTGCAAAATATGGACTCTCCAAAGGTTTAATGAGAGTCTGTAGATGGAATTTCCCACACCCCACAGCATGTATGAATACCTCCCACTTAAAGGTGTGCATGGGTGTGAAAAAAGTATGATTTGGATGAACAAAATCAATGAGAGTTTGGTTTAATGAGAGTCTGTAGATGGAATTTCCCACACCCCACAGCATGTATGAATACACCCCTCTACCTCCCACTTAAAGGTGTGCATGGGTGTGAAAAAAGTATGATTTGGATGAACAAAATCCAATTTGAGCAGGATCGTGTGGCCAGAAGAGGAGTCATTGCAAATGGGATGCTATGCAAAGATGCCTGTTGAATGCATAAAATAAATAAAAATAAAACAAAATATAAAATCAAATAATTAAAACATCATGTTTAAAATTTCTCTGACTTTATTGAGTGGAATACTGTTGCTGACCCAAGCAAAAGCCTGGGGAGATTCTTTAGAAAAAAACAGATTTTTCACCTTGGAAGTCTTATTTTTGAATTGATGTATTTGGATTATTTGTCTAAGCAAAATGGGATTTATGTATTAAAAATTCACAATTATTCTCTTTTTAATAATCTTAAATAAAATCCAAAATAAAATCACAAGTGTAAAAGAATTTATTTTTCAAGCAAAGATAAACAAGGGCCGCATTTATTGCAATAAAACACGGAAGAGGATTTTTTGTCTTAAATGAATCCATAAAATGCTCATGATTTTTAAGGTTTATATCCTTGACAACAAAATCAACCCAGTGACACCAATTAAAAAAAAGAAATTAACATAGCTCCAATACAAAAACCAGGACAATTTTGAGTATTCAGTGCAAGAAAATAAGAGCACAATCCTACTTCCAGTGGAGGCATAGGATGAGATTCTTAAATCCAATGGATCTGCATGGGCAAGAATGACATGATGTGCTTTGAGCTGCCTTGATTATATCAGTAGTCATCCCTGTGGAGAAGATATTTATATATAGTTTTAATACATATGTGCATACACATATACAGATACAAAGATGTCTGTGTTCTTATACAAAGAACCCCTTTGCTGAAAAAGAAATGGGAACTTTATTCTTATTTCCTCAAATATTTGCTAAGATGCAAAGCTAAACTGAGAATTCCCAGGCTCCTTATTTTAGTTATCCTATGTATATAGTTTGGATGGTTTAAATGGGAATTTTTTGTTTTATAATATGTGGCATTTAAAAAAGATTAAAATTTTCTACAACAGTTTTATTAAGAAAATAACCAGTGGCAAGTGTTGAGCTAGGTTGGTTTTTTTTTTTTTTCCCCAGAATAATATTATTAAAGCAATATTTAATTAAAATCCAATTATTGTATGATGATAAAACATTATTTTCAATATTGAATTTAGATTCTGTTTCAGTTTTTTTTTTTTTTTAGCATGAAGGCAGTTAGAGTCAGCATGTTTCTCTACTGTGTTTTCAGTGCTAAAACCCGTTTTTTTTAACTTTGGAAGACTGATTTTTGAAGAGATGCATTTGGATTATCTGCTTAAGAAAATGTGGCATCTATATGTTAAACATTCATAAATATTTTTTTTGCTTTAAATAGTCTTTAAATCTCAAACCAGAGTAAGGCAGCAACAGACCTGAAGGTTTGCAGCTGTGGAAAGAAACTTCTTGTATTCAGGATGTGTTTAGCATCTTGCAGCTCCATAAAATGGCAATTCTGTGGGCCATTGTTGTTATTTATTATGTTTTATTGCGTCTCACACAGCCTCACGAGCCCATTCTGACAGAGTTATGTACTGCTGGAAGACAGGCTACCTTCAAAAAGGCTTTTATTCTAAATAGGACAATAAATGAAATCAACATACAGAGAATATGAGTGGAGGAATGATATATAGAAAACTAAATGTGTGGGCTCAGTGCTAATCATTTGAGAGAGAAAAAATGACTGTTGGGCTCTCTTTTCCAGAATTTTTCTGGATTTTGTAAATAAAATAGCACTTATCTAAAATCTATTATCATCCTGGGGAAGAAATAAGGGGGTTTTTTCATACTTGCAGATGAATGTCCTGCCAAACAAGGTACAGCATTGTTCTTACTCTCTCTTTTCCTCTCACCTCCTGTTCTTCAGTTTCCTGTACCAACACAGTCTATAGGTCTTATTTTTCCTTTTTCCAGCCTCAGAGAGAGAGGTACATTCCCATACAAGGAATAACCACAGCAAAAAGGGGAGGGTAAACACCTAGCAACCAACACGTACCTGGAGGAACATTGGAGCATGTTGGCTCCTTCCCCTCCACCTGTGCAGTAAAATGTACATTGTAAATTCATTCAAATGTAGACATCTATCAGTACGCTTTCTTTAAAAAGTCCTTAAGGAATCATAGATTCTTCTCTGAATAATATATTCCTACCCCACAAATCCTGTCAGTCTTTTCTGGAAAAAGGCAGTTCAGCAGCTTTACTTTTACTTACACTTTCTACATTCCCCTTGTCTTTAGGATAACAAGTAAATATGCTTTTGATGACTCACAGTTTTTTAATGATCTGTGTGAACTATAGAACTGTAATTCAACATCACTTTTTTCATTCTCAATTGACCAGCGTGAACTATACAATATCAAATCTCATTTAACAGTCTCTCAGTACTGTGCTGGAGATCAGAAATTGTGTGGCCAGCAGGATCAGGGCAGTGACTCTCCAACTGTACTGGGAACTGGTGAGGCCATGCCTCAAATCCTGTGTCCAGTTCTGGGCCCCTCACAACAGGAAGGGCATTTTGGTGCTAGCATATTGTGGTGACCCAGCCCTCAAGTGGGCTGTGCCCATCAAATGCCCATCAGGCCATTGGCACCCAATGGTGGGAAAACCAAGAGATAGAGGACAGCCCCAAAGGCAGGCCCGAGGGCGGTACTGAAGTTTAAAGTCACTGCCTCCTTCTAGAAAGTTCTCCCCACTTCAACACCCCATTGGTTCCCTGTTCTAGCTCCCGCCTCCGTGTTATTTCCATTGGTTGTTGTTCTTATTGTTCCACCCCTTTTGCTGTACCCCATTGGCTAGTTCCCCTTTCTCCACCCCAATTTCCCTCAGTATAAGAACCCTGGACCCTTCCATTTTACCTGTGTTTTGTCCTGGAGCCTTGTAGTGTTTTGGTCCAAAAAGACTCATTACTTATTTACCTTCTGTGAGATAAGAATTAGGAGAAAGCAAAGCAGGCACAAAACTTGAAAGAATATTAAGAAGTTTATTGACAGACCTAAAAGGAAGGAAAAAAAAATACCAGACTGCACTTTCAGAACGCTTCTCCCCCCCACCTTTTTCCTTTCTCCCACTGACAATGTAAAAAGACAACCCTTGAGATTTTTCAGTCTGTTTACCACTTCCATAATAACCTTGTTCAGTTCATTTAGGGAGAGGAGTCTCTCTTGCTCATGCTATGGAGACATCTCCACAAGAAATTCTCTCATGGTTTCAATATCACGAGACAGCCGCCCGGGTTGGTTCTCTGCTCACATGTAAGAGTCCCTTCCCCCGACTTACAGGTTTTCCCACAACTGCTTTCGAGGGTCCAATCTTGAGCTACTGGGGTACCATTTTAAGGTTGAGCTGTTCAAAAACAAAGGTTCTCTTCACCCATCTCTGGGAGCATCTTTATCTCTAGGAATAGAGGCCCTCCCCCTTCCCTGGGAGAAAAAGGTCCTCATCATCTTCATCTCTAGGACTATCTCTGGAAGCATCTCTAGGAACAGAGGTCTTTCTCCTTTTAATTTGGAGCAAAAGTCTTCATCACTTCCATCTCTCCCTGTTCAAACTTCTCATCAAATTACAGCTGCTTCAGCATTTGCTTCTTTCAGCATAGGTGCTTTTGCTCACAAGTACAAGTTGAACACTCCACCCTCCATGCTTTCATGAAATTCCAAGGGGTACTCTGATACATTATAGTCTATCATCACCATATACCGTAGTTTTACAACAGATTTTCATCTTCTAAGCATCTCCTCTTTCTCTTGCCTCAGGATTTCAGCTCTTGTTTCTTTACTTAACGTGTGCAGGCTTCATCTGTTCTGGAGGAAACTTACAGCACTAAAAGGGTTAATCTCACCCGGCCCTCGCAGCTGGAATTTCGCTTATCGCTGTTGGTCACATGATCTTTGCCGGGCAGCAGCAGCTTCAGCTCAATCTTCGGCCCCGCTGGGGGGAGGGAGGGTGTGGAGCTGGGCCATGCTGTCTGCACGTGACAGGGCTGTGGGGGGGCTGTGGGTGGAACAGGGCCGCATGGCTCCACAATGGCCCGGACCCGGCCCGGACCGAGCAGGGCCTGACCCGGGTCCGCTAGGCCCCATACGGGCCCAGCCCAGTTACCTGTCCGAAAGCTGGAAGCAAGAGAGAGCTTCCCTGGGGTGTGTCTATTATTAAATGTGGACTACAGAGGCAGTCAGAATTCGAAGTGGCTTAAAAGAATTGTCAATATTCAAACTAGGCAGTTGATAGGTTCTGTTAGGTCATAGAGAAAGCTGTAAGCACCTCTTTGCAAGAAAATCATTTCCGGAGTTACGCTAACCCATGACAACCCTTCAGTTAATAAAACCTGCTGGAACCCACACAAAAGACTCTTCCAGCTTCTTTACCTCTTCTGCGCTTCAAGACCTCTCGTACTTGGGGTGCCTTTTCTCTCTTGGGGAAGGACAGCAGAACGAGACCATCCGTAGTAACTGTGCTTGTCTCAGATGCTTGCAGGAAGGACGCTGGTTCCCTTTTCAAGGGTTACCCTGAGAAAGCATCACTAGCATATATCTAAAGAAGGGAAAATGGAGTTGGTGAAGGGTCTGGACCACAAGTTTGATGAGGAGCAGCTGAGGGGACTTGGGGTGTTCAACCTGGAGGAGGAGTCTCGGGGAAGACCTCATCATTCTGTACAACTCCCTGACAGGAGGTTGTGGCAAGGTGGGGGTCAGTCTTTTCTCCCAAGTAACGAATGACAGGACAGGAGGAAACAGCCTCAGGTTGCACCAAGGAAAGCTTAGGTTGGATATCAGGAAGCAATTCTTCACTGAAAGGTTTGTCAAGCATTGGAACAGGCTGTACAAGGAAGTGGTGGAATCATCATCCCTGGAGAGTGTAACTTGGGGATATGACTTAGTGGTGAACATGGAAGTATATTACTGGAGTTGATGATCATATATGTATTTTTCTACGTAAATTATTCTATGATTCAACAGCTACTTTTGCAGTACCCAGCACCACTCACAGTCCCGAATGTGTTGGTACAGATAGAGTTTTGATCTATGAAGAGCACATACTCTATTCTCATATGGCTGTCACATCTGAAAAATTTTAACTGCAAGTTTTCTGTGTATTAAACCATTGACAGATGGCAATATGAGGTCTGGAAGCTCTGCTGGACTTAATTTTTTGCATAGCATTATTTATTAGGTTGTACATTATTACTCTTGCTTTCTCTATCTTTTTTTGCCTTTCCATTAAAAATCATTGAGGAAAGAACCTCAGTAGGAAACTACTTGTTTGATTTGACACTTCCTGGAAACAGTGTAACGCTAAAATGAGTGGCCTCGACATGAAGTTCACAGAACGAGAGAATGGTTGAGGGTAGAAAGGTACCCTTGAGGTCTTCTACTCCACACCCTGTCCTACTCAAGCAGGATCAACCAGAGATGATTGCCCTGTGTCCAGTCAGGTTTTCTCAATTCCAAGGATGGCTCAAAGGACAGAGATTCCACAGCCTCTCTGGGCAATGTGTTCTAGTGCTTGATCACCGTCACAGTAAACGAAAAGAGAACTTCCTTGTGTTCAAGTGGGACTTTCTGCTCTTTAATTTGTGCCCATCATTTCTTGTCCCATCAGTAGGTACTACTGAGAAGGACCTGACTCCTATCTACTTTGTGTTTGCCCCGTCAGGTATTTAGACACATTGATAAAGATCTCCCCTGAGCAATCTAGGCTGAACAATCCCAGTTCTCTCAGAGTTTCTTCATATGAAAAATGCGCCAAACTCTTAATCATTTTTGCAGCTTCATGCCATCTCGGTCTCATAATCCAGAGTCTTTCTTGCACTGAGGACCTCAGAACTGGTCACAGAACTCCAGATGTGACCTCTTCGGTGATGAGTAGAGGAGAAGGATCACCTCCCTCAACTTGCTGGCAACCCTTCTAATAAAATCTGTTGGAATTTATTTTTGGTGGGGATGCATTTCTGGCTTATGGTCAGCTTGTTCTGCACCAGGGCCTGGATCTCCCTCTCTGCAGAACTGCTTTCAGGCCTGCTGGCTTCTTGAGTACTGGTGCCTGGGGTTATTTGTCCCCAAATGCAAATATCTGCCAGAGGACTAGTGGTTAGACAACTGTAACTTAGAAACATTCTCAGACTGAAGAACTGAGGTAACTCCATGATAATTTTTCTTTCTACACAAGACCAGCAAAAGTCCAGGAACTATCAGTTCTGATATTTTCATTCACAGATCAAAAAGGAAATTCTGTAAATTTCCTACTAAGGATCAGTAGTATTCAAACTCCAGATAATTACACACAGAAGATACCACATTTTGCTGAAAATTAATAGAACTCAAATAAGCAGTCACTCAGTGCTTGTTAGTGCTGCATGATGGCAAGGTGAATCCTGAACACATGAACAGATCTTTCCTACATCTCCTTGACAGTGGCCAAGGAAAACTGTTCTCTTTCCAGATCTTGATAAAGGGATTTTTCTTTCTGCTTTGCACACTATTTAACAATTTTGGTACTGTTACTATTTGTTATTATTTGTACTTCTGGAAAATTAGTTGGGTAGCTAGAATGCAAGTAGGAAGTAAGGAGACATGCCTCATCTTCCTCTCACCAGTACAGTACAACAGCTTTCAGTATGTTTAGTCCTGAGCAACTGCAGTTAAATAAGAGGTAAAAGAAATGTATAATATTCTTGAAGTGCACTAGTCTGAAAAATGGTGCTTGATAACCTGAAAATAGGCAGGACATAGCTGAAATCTGTAAACTCATCAGAAAAGGCATTTTAACCTCCTTTAGTTTGTTTAGAATTTCATTGTCTTCTGATGGGAGGTTAGACTTTGTAAGGAATGCAGAAGCAGGCTCTAAATCACCTTTTAAAAAATCTATTGACTGTTGTCCATAGAGCAGTTGGTAATTTACTTCCTTTACTTCAGGTGACTTGGTAGACTGGTGCTGCAGCTCTTGATTTGCTCTTCCTTGCAAGAGACAGCATGGATTGTAAAGGAGGAGTCTCAGGCAGGCAGTTCATTGCTGCTTGAATCCTTTGTGTCTTATTGTTAGCAAAAGTAGCATGACCTTACATAATGTGACACATGACAGAAGAAGTAATGTGACAAGACATATCAGACAGGCTGTGCTGCACACGAGATATATGACACATCTCATCCAAAACAAATATTGCACCTAGCAAAGACAGTACTTGAAAAGGTACTTTACTTTTTTTCCTACCCTTCAAACTGTTGATAGATACAAGGGCCATTACAAAGACTTAAACCTCTGTCCTGAATAATACCAGAAGCTCCACAAATTGCTGAAACTAATGTTTAAAATTAGAAGATTAAAATCAGAGATAAAGCACAAATATGTTAAGCTGTGTGGCCAGAAGGAGAAGATGGTAGAATTTTTTTCTGTGTTGGGTGTCAGATCAGAATTGTACAACTAATAGCACAGAGCAACTGTTGCAGTAAATTAGAAATAACACAAGTGAGATTTCATTAGTTTGAGTCACTGTGATAGGAAAACCACTTGGAAAGCCAGGACTTCTGTGAATTAGTAAAGAAACGCACTGGAAATGATACCATATACTGTACTATGCACTGGTCAACCCCAGCTCAAGTTTTTTCAAAGTTTTTTATTGTGTCTTTGAAAGAATGTTCATTCTAAATTTTTAGAGCAAGCACAATAGATAAATAAAATGCAATAAAAAAATTAACTGATATTACATTAAACCAAGCTCCAGCGACTAGTTCTTGCACTAATGCACAGACACGTCCAAGCTTGAGAGAAATTCTAAGCCAGAGGAATTATTTTGATTCTTTTTTATCAGTTTACATATACTTGACCACCTTCATCTAAAGAGTGGCAAGAATATTCTAAGAATAAATATATGAAAGTTCAAAACATCTTGGCTAACAAAAATAATATATTTACTCTTACTTGATAGACAGGCAAGTTGGGGCTATTCAATAAATTGCAGAAGGTGGCATAGAGAATTGCAGATGCATCATCCACACTGGCATCCACTTTGATCAGACCACAGGGATGAAACCATGGGCTGATATGTTGGGATGACGAGAGCTATGTGGACTGCCCAACCCTTAGTACTGCATTTAGGGCATCTTTGGACCTGCTAGGACTAGAGGCAAGTGGTTTGGCTGCTGAATAATAGACCTGAGGTTAAGTTAACTGAACAGGACATGGAAAAATATTGGACATTACATGAGGAATTGCTGAATGTGACAGATGCCAACAAAAGAAGCTGACAAATTTAGAGATGAATCCATGAGGAATAAATGGAGTTCCCATGTGGTTAAGGGAGAGTTACATAAGAAGCAGCCAGACATCACATATAAATGTAGGGGATCTTTGGGGACCTTTTACTGAGAAAACATTTCAAGGGGAACCCTTGGAAGCACCTTGGTTAACATATCAATATTATCACACTAGGCTGTGATTATCTAGGTAAAGGTATCAGAAATACCTAAATTAAATACAGCTGTAAGAAACCTAGTGAGTAGGAAAATAATTCACTTATCTGGGAGGAGATAGGGAGTGAAAAAGAGAAATAAGAACGTGGTCAATACAATACTCAAATCCTGCGACTGATGATGTTTGGGGATATCTGCAGGGTAGCACTACACTTGATCACTGCAGCCTAAATTATGACTGAATCTTATCTGTCTTTTTGCCAGTGCCATACAAATCAAACCTTATTCTGATATCAGGAAGACTCAGGCAATCCTTACAAAGCTGGGTGCTTTTCCTGGCTTTAGGCAAACACCTGAATGGATGGAACCAATACCCTGGTGCCAAAGGCATTATTGCCCACTTCAGGCTGGCAGAAGCAGCATCTGCCAAGTACCTAGTACCAGTACCACCAGCAGTATCCAGGGCTGCATGCATTGCAGGCATAGTTCATGCCATGTGAGATCAGCAGTGAGTGAAAAGATAATTGAAGACTGTGGAATTAATTTTTTTTTTTCCAGATTCCTGCTAGTTGTCTACTAAAACACAACTCTGTTCATAAATTAGTCTTTTCTTGTATTGTTAATTCCAGTGTGCTTTTCCATGGCTCTGCTGTATGACCAGTTTTCACACCGTACCGGAAGCTGTAAAGTGAGGTTGATAGCTTCTCATTGCTTCACTGCAAATGGCTTTTTATTGTTCTGGATGAGACACTGGTCCGGATTTGGGATGTGTGTGTTGGAGCCCCGGCTTCTGAGAATTTCAGCCTTTCAGTGCTGAGAAGCAGTGATCCTCAGAAGTACACTGTATTCAACCCAAAACCTTGGGAAAAGCTCCCTAAATTGTGTGATAACAGTGAGGTTGTTGCTGTGTAATTAAAACTTACATCATTAGGTGGAATATGTAGAAATGCAGAAAATTAGGTTTAGGGGATATAGGTTACAATATGGAGGAATTTGGGTGTGGATCTTCTTCTTCTTCTTCTCTAGGATTTCTGCCATTGGGTCGAAAGTCCTGCACTGCGGGACATGAAAAAATTAGTAATTGGATTGTAAGTAAAACATATTACTCGGTATTTCATAATTGGTTAATTTAGTCTTTAAAAAGCCTTGGAAGTTAGAACTCATGGCCATTTTCCACCTTGTCACCTAAAAGGCACGTCCCGTGCAGCTGTGTCATAGATAAGATACAATAAACAACGTAGTCCGAACAAGAATTCTCGGTCTCCTGCATTTTAATTCAAGCTCTGAGTAAAAGAATTCACGGAACAGCAAAAGGAGAAAAAAAAAAAAAAAAGGGAATATTAATATGTATGAATATGAATTCTGGTCATAAATGAAATTCATGGCAGTAATGCTTTTCTCCAGGGGCTGAGTTCTGGCTTCCTGCTACTTTGAGTGACACCTGACATTTCAACTTGCTTTCTGTCCTCAGTTTCCCTCCCTTGTTTGTAGAAAAGGATATAAAGCTTTCTTTGGGGAATGTTTTGTGATTTAGCAGGTGAGAATATTATGAGAACAACTCAAGTAGTGTTATGTGTTAGTATTATGTTTTGCTATTTAATTTTCTCCTTGTGAGCATGAACAAGCTTTGGGCAAAAATGGGGGAGAGCTCTTCATGAGTTAATATTTGACAATTCTTTATCAAGTAAGACCTCATCAGTGAGACTTTTATTGGACTCCCAACACTGTTTAGATAATGTAGATAATGTAGATAATTTAGATAATCAAAATGCAAACATTTTAGAGGAGGGATTTTACACAGAAGTCATTCTAGTTGGATTAAAATATTTACAAACAATGAAAATTGGATAGGGAGAAACACAAGACTATTATTTTCTTTTCTAATGTAATGTTGCTACTAGTGGTTTCACAACCTCCTGTGGGTCACATCCTGTGTACTATTAGAGAGGAAGGGATTTAGTCTTCTGCATGACATATATTTGTGAGGTTTTTTGTTATTTCTCCCCCTGGTTTCAAATGGTGAAATTTTCACTGATTTAAGGGAAGATGCTTCTGGTTTAGATCAAAAAAGTGAGCAGAAAATCAGAGTTTTGACTTAAAACCCTCATACTAAGTATCTACTTTTGCTCAACAAAATAAACACTAAATGAGAGTTCATAATATTTTTCCATCTCTATATCAAAAAAAAAGAATATTTGGGCATATGCCAGTCTGTATTACCATTTCTTTATTGACATTTATTGCCATGAATAACTTGAGCCAGTTGTTCAATATTAATATTATATGAGAAGGAGATTTTGTGTTTGTGTGTGTGTGTGTGTTTGTTCTTTCTTTCCCTTTTTTAGTTTTTAAATGCTCTCCTGAAGATTATTTTGCATTTTTTTTATCTGTTTGTTGCGAGAATAAAAATAATAAATTGAAGGCAAGAATGTAGTTTTCAGCTGGTATAGAAAAATAATTAAACCTCTCTGCCTTAAAGCTTAGCTGTAGGTTACTTAAGTTAGACTCTCAGTAAACAAGATAGAGGAGAGAGCCATGTATGCTTCACTTTTGCATATCCAAGGCATGAGAGTTGTTACTAGATAGTTCTTACAGAACACAATATTGATTATAGTACCTGTTTTCACACAAGTTCTGCTCTTTGATGAAGGACTCATTTCCCTGAACATTAATTCACATGCAGTGACCTCCAGGAACACCATAACAAGACATGTATTTCCAACATGAATGCACAACAGTGTGGGTTGATTTGGACTCGGCTTCACTCTGACTTGACATAAATATCAAACTGAAGGCCCATATCTCTTCTTGAATCTCGGGGACCAGAGGTTATCCAGCCTGACAGCTGGCAGCCTGATTCACTGTCTCGGAGTTGTCGTAGAGTGGTGGCTTTTAGTCTTCTTTCTTCTTATACTGCTTCCTTCTTGCATCTTTTTTTTTTTCAGATACATGGTATTTTGTCATTTGAAAACTGAATGACACATTAATTTCAAGCACTAATGGGAAACTTTCAACTTGAAATCTAGTCAATTTAAAGGAAGTTAAATGCAGTTTCTGCCAATGCACTTACCTTGAGACATCCTGCCAGTATAACAGTTTTGCATTCACATTTTCCTATCTTTAAACCATATTTCTTTTTTCTCTATTACTGTGTGAAAGACAAGTCACTGGAGGATGATAGTGACAGAATGACTGACTATACAAAAGATGCCCACAGACTTGTCTCTATGCCATAAAGAGCAAGTGGAAATTTTTTCACATTTTTTCTTTTCCAGAGGAACTTAACATAACATGCAAATTTTCTAAGAACACCCACTGTTCTTTCAGAGATTTGTTACAAAATTTAAATCAAACCTTGCTTTTTTAACAACAGAAAAAAATCTGTGAAAACATAGTTGCAACAGAAAACATCTGATCATCCTTAGTACAAAGAGTCCTTGCCAAGTATATGTATGAAAGAGAGGAAGAATTCCTAATCTTTTCCAGTGTCTGTCAGTAAAACATATTACTTCTATAACAGTATTTTAAAAATTTTCAGGACGAAGTATGATTTTTATATTAACAATACTCCTTTAATTAATAAGCATAACATATTAGTTCTGGCTGGATAGTGCTGTCCATTGCTAAGAGTAAAGGAGTCCCAGCAATCTGAGATACATTCATGCTGCTTACATGAATTTAAAGACATGAAACCTCCTGCTTTTTCAGTCGAGACAATTCAGGAGCCGCCACCAAAGCTCTAACCTGAAATGTGCTTCACAAATCAACACTTCTCTATTTAACCCAAAGATCCCACACTACTCACTGATGTGCTGCTTTTCTCTTTTCTGTCCTGACTTGATTTCCAATGTGGTCATAGAGTTGCCCCTTTGCAAACCTGAGGGAATACTGCAGAGGAGCCAACTGTCATTGCCTTTACCACAGGTAATGGAAGGAAAGTTACATGTCCTGGGGCAAAGACCTTAATTTATTTTAGTTTTTATTATTTTTATGCCTGTGGACTCCAAGTTGAGATTTCACTGCATTGGGCATTATTTAGCAAGTTGAACTCCCCCACTACAGCTCTCTGTTCTTTTAGAACTCACCCACGCAAATTAACATCAGCGTAACTCTTTAAAAAGTGTAACCAAGACTCCTTTTCTTTTCTCAGATTCTCTTGAATTAAATCTGGGATAAACCATCCTACAATAAAGCAGAGTTTCCTTCTAGGGTTTGTCTACCTATGGAATATGATACAGAGATGGTAGGATCATGGATCACTTGCCAGTTTAAGCCCCAAAGCACCAGATGATTAAATCTACAAAGAGAAAATAAGTCAACAGAAAGAAGTGTATTTGCGTAAGTTAGTAGCAACATCAGTCCTAAAGCTAGTGACCTCAAGATATGTTGCAATGAAGTAATAAATGTACATTTTTGAACATCTCAAGTAATTATTTTAGCTTATCCACTCTTTAGTTTCTATTCCAGACACATCAGGAATTCTCTGTCCTACTTAATTTTCCCTCTGAGAATGAAGAGAGCATGCTGACTTTAACCACAAAGGCTCAGATTGTATGCAATTTGCTTGTCAACAAAGATGCCCTCCAAATAACAAGTGCTCTAACATATTTCTGTGATTCATCCCTCACATGATAATAAACATTTAATGCAGAGAGATGTGGGGATTTTAGGTAGCTTTATTTTCACTAACTTACCCACAAACATTTTGTTGCTTTGGCTTTTGTGCTTTTTAAATTTATCCAGCCAGTACTTATCATATCCCAGCAGCTCTCTCATTATCAAAGCTTTAGTGCTCAGGGCAATGATACTGTGCTTTTGCTTTGTTTTCTTGAATCCCCTGACGGAAGAACAGCTGATTCTCTCTTTCCATTTTTTTTTTCAATTGGACTGAGTAAAATATAGCAGGGTCTGAAAATGGAAAACTTTGCCAGGTCAAAATTTGTACTGATTCATGTAACATTCCTTAAAAGCAACTTAAATATAGGCAGAGCGTCTTTTGGCAAAAGATCCTGGAGTAGGTGGCTAAATAAAGAGCCTGACATTAAGAGAAGGCACAAATCTGTCTCGCTGGATCACATTAATAAGCATCATGCTCTGCATCAGGAGGTGGTGAGAAAATGGGAGAAACGTTACAGAATTTAGACAGCAACTCTCTCCTTAAAGCCAGACACATTGCAAACCACAGACTATAAAAGTTTTGTACATTGTCAGCATTTCTAACTTAAGAACATTATGACTTATAGTCCACAATTGTCTTTTGTCAATTGTCTTTTGAAATGTTCACTAATAATGCAAGTTCTCTCACACACAGAGAAGAAAAAGTCCACAAAATTAAACACTTAAATGGCTGATACAGGCTGCTTTCCCAACGACTGCATTCTTCAGGATTTTTGATTTTAATTCAAATTTTTATTTGATTTTTCAAAAATCCTAAAGAAATAAAAATATCGGTTTCAGCAAATCAACCCTGAGAAGACCCACAATCTTTTCTCCTGTCCTAGATTGGAAATGTAGGAAAACAGCTTATGTTTTGTTCTAGGTAATAGAAAATATGGAGATCTGAAATATAGGAGAATGCATTCTCAGCAAACTATCAGAATATTTAAGATTAATTGCATTTGCTTGGAGCACAGGTATTATTTGCCCAGATCTTTAGGGGGGGGGGGGTGAGTCCCGAGTGCAGGGGAGCCGGCCAGAGTAACGACACGAACACCGATACCATTTGAGCATCATTCTCCCCTTTATTGTTTACTTTCACTAACTTGTATCTACTTTGCAAAGATTCACGCCCTATTCCCACGGGACAGCCTCTAAGCAGCGGGGGGAGCCGACCAGTGTATAACTTTTCCCAAGGCTGTTCAAGGCTGCCTGCTGCCAGGTGTCTTTCTGGCCTATCTGCAGCCTGAGACCCCTTCAGGGTTTCTTCCTCAGCAACCCTGGGTTGGCCAGACTTTCCTGGGCTATCATATGCCTCTGTTCCACAAGGAATCCCTCTACACAGATCCAACTATATCTTCCTTCCCAATAGTTTTGGTCTGGTTTTGATCTTCTGGGAGATCCAATAGCCAAAGTTGTGGTGGTCATTGCACAGCAGCAATTTTCCCTCTGCCTGAGAATGCCATCAGGGCCACCAAACTTGTGCGGTTGTTAGTTCTGAAAGGGGCAGAAGGACTGTACTTAACAAATTGAAAGGTCACTTCTGTTTGTCTAACATCCATCTGCTTTTAGCTGTGCTTAGAGTTTTTTAACAATATTGGTTTTTTCTAAATGTGAGCTTTCTAAAACTCATACACCATCCTTCACATGCCATTGGGACATTTTTTTTCTTCACCATATTGACCTGCCCCCTGACCATTTAATATTTTTATTATTTTGTTGTCACAGGGCCTTTCACAACACAACAATGCTGACATTCTAGATCTGAGTTTCTGTGTCTAGCAAAAGCTTTTTTTCTATTACTCATTCCTAAAGAAATCCAATCCACAGTCTTACAGCAGATAAGTAGGTTGCAGGAGTAGTGAGACAGATAAAAAGGTAGGTGTTTTTTCAATATAATTTAAAATTTTCCTTTTTCATGAAGTAGGGATCACCAACTACTGTTTGATTTTCTTCAGAGGACAAGACCATCCAAATTTCCCCTTGAATGGCTTTCCAGTGTTAAGCTTGATTAGCTACAGGTTAAAGGGATTTAAATACAGTTTCTTGTTCCCATTTGTGTATAATGTTGGTTTTATGCCTATGTCTGTTTTAGATAACTACTTTTACCATTTATTTTTATGGACTGAACATAATTAGAGACGTGATCTTCTTCCTGAAAGTCTGTCTACCTTTATCCCAACAAGTCCAAGGTTGGTCTCTGGACAATTACTAGCCATAACCATGTTACATTAGACTGACACATCATTCACAAGACATTGTGTCCTCTACTTTATGTCAGTCTTCTGCAAAAAACCAAAAAAAGCCACTTGAGAGAGACACAGCAGAGACTGCAGGGCTGCAGAAGAGAGGACAAGCAATTCAAAAGCAAGAGCAACCATAAAACTACTGTTTCCATGAAAGTGTTAAGTAGATACGGAATACTGTACTGTATTTCTTCACTTAAAGTCTCTCCTATGCTAAGAGTGACCTGGTTGTTATTCTTCTGCAGACACGGAAGCTCAGCAGTGCAGATTCAGTAGTGGTACAGACTCTGTGTTTGTGATTAACCAGACAGAACAGTCAAATCAATGCAAAGGTTCCTGCTGACTTCTTTCTCATACTATTTCCAAAAGGGAAATTAAGAAAACTTTGCCTACTTTACCCTATTTCCAATGCTATTCATTATTTTTATGTTATTAATGCTTTTTTATGATCTGTCAATTCTGTAGCCTCTGGTACAGTCTTTTATTTATACTATAAATTCAGTGCTGTGGAGACTCAGGAGCACTTACAGCAGAGAAGATTATAGATTAATGAATGATATAATTTTAATGTTATTTTTATTTTATTCCAAATTATGGAGTATTTCTCCGTTTCAAGTCTCCTTGAAAAAACATAATTAATGTAAAAAATGCCTGTCCAACTTCAATCTCCCTGGGTTTTCTAATTAAAAAGCTGACTCACAGACTACACTAGTGCATTTACAGTAAGACAAATCAAGAGTAATTCAGTTGGCACTGATTTACATACTTCAAGTTTAGAATGGTGTATGTGAGAGCAAAAACTTCCCCAAATCCTTAGTGCACTTTGATTTATGTAAGCTATGCCACACACTTATAGATCTCTCTTTCTAAGTCATTTAAGCGATAGGATATTGCAACAGCATGATTTCCCTACACAAGGCATAAATGCTCTTAAATTGACTTTGTGCAGTGTTTCTGAGCCAAAGAGGGAAGAATACACCATTCTGAATCCAGGTGTGATGCAGTTGATAGTTAGAAGTGCGTAATCAGTGACCAGACTGAGGGAATGTTGCATGAGGGTACCTTGGCCTTTTTTACAGCTAAGGGCTTTCCTCTGGCAGCTCTGCACCCTTTCACCCAAGGTGCCATGGGACTGCTGTCCCACAGCCTCTGTGGAATTATTTTCCCTTTGTTGTTCTCCTGATGTTGCTATTCTTGTCTTTGTTCCTGCATCTGCTGATAGGGGAAGTGCTTGCCACAGCAAGACAATCATCCCTTCTTTACCTCCTTTTCCTCTGTTTGGTTGTAGCTTTTGAGCTACTTTAGGGACCCTAATAACACAGAAGCATTAAGCTTAGCAGTCATTAAGAATTTAGCTTCTGTTGCCAAACAAAATGAGCTTCAGCATCATAAGCAGGAGCAAACAATGGGACCTCAAATGGGTCATGGTGAAAAATATACTGTCAGTGGCAAAATATTACAGGGACAGCCACTGCACTGAACAGGAACCCAGGAGAGGATGCTCATCTGGGAACCCTAATTGTTTCTGTACCTCTTTCTTTCTCTCTTTCTCTACTCTTGATTTTTTATTTTCTCTAGAAGTAAATTTAGGCCTTAGAACTGATGAATGATACCAGGTCCAGAGCCTCCCAAGAAATCTTCACGAGCATGAACTTGTCTCAACTTTGTGCAAGAGAGGCACAGTGCCTAAATCAAAAGCATTGAAAATAACAGTAAGACCTATACTACACAACACAGAAGTTTCTGGGACTGTTTCCTGGCCTTGAGGCCAACTGTGAGGATTGATCATTTCCATGTAGCCTTGTAGTGGGTTGAAACCGAGTTGATGGATGAGTTCCTAAGCCAATAGTGTTTCTCACGATTTTGTGCATTTAATGGCAGCACAAGGGCGGGAAGGCCCCTTTTTGTTCTGGCTCTCCTGCCAGAAGGTGGGGGGAGGCCTCTGGGCCTGGGCTGGGCCCCCTTCTATTACAGCTGGTGATGGGGTCAGTGGCTCTGGCCGAGGAAGAGGTGACTGGGCCAGGGAGATGGTCCCAAATGGAATCACCTTCCCAAGGTCTGGTGTCTTCCCTCAGCTGCTGGCCAGGAGGGCCCGTGCAGAAGCTGTCAGCTCTTAAGTGATTATCAGCTCGTGATTTCAGCTCAGCTCTGCAGGGCAGCCTCCAGGCCAGACCAGAGAGAGATGAGAGGCTCGTGTGGCTGGTTCCGCATGAAGGTAGCTGTAGAGGGATTCCTTGTGGAACAGGGGCATATGATAGCCCAGGAAAGTCTGGCCAACCCAGGGCTGCTGCAGAAGAACCCCTGAAGGGGCCTCAGGCTGCAGATAGGCCAGAAAGACACCTGGCAGCAGGCAGCCTTGAACAGCCTTGGGAAAAGTTATACACTGGTCGGCTCCCCCGCTGCTTAGAGGCTGTCCCGTGGGAATAGGGCGTCAATCTTTGCAAAGTAGATATAAGTGAGTGTAAGTAAACAATAAAGGAAGCATGATGCTCAAATGGTATCAGTGTTCGTATCCTGACTTTGGCTGGCTCCCCTGCACTTGGGACTCACCCCCCGCTGGTAGCTTTTTTGTTGGTCCGTACTCCAGTGAAAGGGAAAGCCAGGGACGAGAGCTCTCTCTCGCAGGGGCAGGGGGCTAGCTATTATAGGGATACAGGAGGTGGGTGCCAGAGGGTAAAGGCCAATGGGTTACAAAGGATCTGCATAGGGTCTCCCAGAGGATTCTGGGTCTGTCTTTTCTCGCCGTAACTGTTAGCTGCCTTCCCAGGGAGTCCTGCTGGGAGATTGTGCAATCTCCTTATCTCAGCAGACGTTCCTCCAGGGCAGTGGCTTGGCATACCCTACGCCCTTCCCCCTCCCTTTCCCCGGCACAGCACCACGGAGCCCCGGGTTGCTGTGGAGGAGCCATCCCAGAGCCCCAGGCAGCTCAGAAACAGCCGTGGACTGCGGCACAGCTGAGATCAGCCAGCGGCGATTCCCCGCCACATGGCCCACCGGGAGCCAGCAGAACCTCTCTGCGGCCTACATAGCCTGTACCAGACCGAATAAGACACCATGCAGTCAGCAGCATGCAAGGGGGCGAGGGTTTCTCCAGTGTAAAGCCCAGAAAAGTTCTGTTTCTTAACATGGTGTCTCTAAGGTCAGAAAGAAAGAGAAAGTAAGTCAGATAGAATGGAGTCAAAATGGCGGCGGGGAAAAAGAGGCGGAGGCGCTTTTCTGCACATAGCTTAAAATTGCTTTCTGCAGGCTGTGGTAAGAACTGTAATATCACAAGATGTATTGTCTCTTTAACCCATTTGAAGTACATAGGGAGATGGGGAACTCACAAGCAGCTTATGAAGATATGAAAATGCCCATGCTAGGCCATGTAAAAGCAGTGAAAGGCTTTTAGAGATTGTGAAGAAGAGAGCCTTTGTTTCCAGGTCACAATAACTCATCCTTAAAAGATTAAAACCCTATATGTATGGGACCATGACTGCAATATGAATGAACTGTGAGATTTTCATGGGAGAGATGTTTTTCACTGCAGCAGATTTGTTTTCGGTGGGACTGTTGCTGGTAACAGTTTGGAAACCACATTAAAGCAGAAGAAAACTCTTTTATCCTTAAATATTGGAGAGACTTTTAAGAACTGCAACACTGACCAAATTCCATGTTTTGGTATTTTTTCCCTTGTGCAGTTTCGGTGGGAAGGAGGAGGTGCTGGATGAGAGGAGAGTTTTGCTTTAATTTCTGATTATTTCTTTTTCCATTTAATTCTGTTACCAATAAACTTTTCTTTATACAGCAACTGTTTAAGTCTGAACTGTTTTGCCTTGCAGTTTTCTAGTTTTCCTCAATATTCTTTATTTCCCCTTATGCAAAATAACATTTCGTGGGGCTTCTGCCTAGCCAGCTTTAAACCACAACAAGCCTCTTCCACACAATCAGTGTGACTACATGCTGGGAACAGCCCTGGAGTGAGCTAACAGTGGCTCAGACACCCTTGAGTCCCTCACGCAGTGCTTCAGCTCTCCACATGGTGGACATCAAAGAGTCACTTCAGTCACACAGATGCATCTAGTGCCAGTTGAGCTGCCTATATAGTCTAAAACAGCCCTGTGGGGCAGGCAGAGATCACAGACGGCTGTGCAAGACACCATCCTGAGTCAGGCAGGGCACCTCCAAGCTTCTCAATGACACAAGATGCCTCTGTGTGCAATAGAACTGGACACTTGCTGCTGGTCAGGACTAATTCTTTGGTTTTCACTCGGTGTTCTCCAGATCTGCCTGCACCAGGGGCTTAGAAGCTTGTGCTGGGACTCAGTTACAAACACTGACAGCCAGTGGGAGGCTTGTTTTATTGTGGGATATCTAGGAGTCTTTCTCTTTAGGTAACTAGACGCACAAGTGCACAGGCAAACACTTAAATTGAAGTGCCTTAATATTGATTTGAATGCTTCCTTTGGGCACTATGATGATGAGTGACTGCAAAAGCCTTTAAATATAGTGAGTGTTTTCTGGGCATTTTGAGTGGTAAGTTGTTACACTGCATGAGCAATACTGGTATAAGTGGCCCCTATATTCAAACAAAACAGAGAATTTGTACATTAATTAACAAAGGGAAGTTAGATGAAGTCTGCCTGTGATAGACTTCTATCTTCTTTGATATTTCATCCTATGTACTAACTTCACATTATGAGCACATGAATAAGGTATTGTAGACTAAATAAAGCATGAAAAGATTTTTAAAAATCTTTATTTTGATGGTTTGTTCCATTAAGCTTTGCTGCTAAATTCAAATATTCTTTCTCATATTACAACCCATACCTAGGGATATTATTGCACACCTTAAAAACCTGACCACATAGCTGATACCAGAACAATAATTTCATAATTACTTTTTCCCAGAATTCTCTAGTAGCTTAATATTAGGAGTAAACTACACACATGCATACCCTGCTTTCACCATGTTTTTCATTTACCAAGATGGATGTCAGAGCATTGTTATTGTGCTCTCATATGCAACGTTGTTGACAGAGATTGAAAGATGAAGGAAGAGGAGATCATGAGAAATGAGAAGGATTATAAGAGACTTAGAAATAAGCCTCAATTTCATTGAAACAGGTACCTATATTGTTTGGCTTTAAGGAAGTTTTAAACCCTTATCTTAAGGATCCTTGTCACTGCAAAATGAACTGATGTTACAATGATTCAATCCTGTGCACAATGTTCCTGAGCTCAAGTGGTCTGCATTCGCTGTCTGTGTCACGCAGGGTTGCGAGATAATAGGCAGCTCCTGACAGACCAGCATCCTCTCACAGGTGTCCTACTGAAAGTTTTTTGAACTCTCTCTTTGAGCTCTGAGCAAAATAGGACATGAAAGAGTAAAGAAGAGTGGGAAATGGAGAAGTGGAAAATACAAAGAGTTAGAAGCAATGAATGTGAAACAGAGGAAACAGAAGTTTGAAGAAGTCAGTGGCAATGAATGGATAATATGCAGGTTCTGGAAACCATTGTTTACTGCAGGAAACACAAAGGGTAATTTCACGCTAAGGAGGTTGCTGTGCTGTTAATTTTTTGGAGGGTATGCCTAGCTATGCTTGGTGCACCTCCAGAGCTCTGCTCAGAACTATGACACTTTACAGTTCTGCTTCAGCAGAATAGGTTACTGCTTGAGCTCCCTATTCTCAAATCAGAGTCACATCAATAGATGAGTTTCATTCCCCTTCCCATTTCAATTCCCTTGGTACCCTTTGGTGAACTCCAGTGATTATGAGGATAAGGGATTATTTACACGCTCTAGATCCAGGTAGAGATCAGGCTCTGCAAATGTTTATTTTATAGTCTGCAAATTCACTGCCTTTTGTGACTTGCATTAACTGAAATAGTGATTAGCAGTCATGTTATTAACCTACTATATAACCTATTATATAGATAATATCTGCCTGAATAATACCTAAAAGCTTCAGGCTCATTTAGTATGCTTTTTTTTTTCTCTCTCTAGTGAAGTACTAAAGGTGTTTACAGGACTTCAAGAATCTCAGTAGATCAGTCATTCAAAAGTTTGCTGATTCCACCAAAGGTTTAGTGATTGCTTACTGAAGTTAAGGAAATCACTTCCACTTAGCATTTCTGATTTGTAAAAATGACCATTTTCTACTGAAAGTTTGATTACATAGAGAGCTACTTTTAATTAAGTAGATAGTTTAGAAAGCAGGTAAATAGGGAAATCTAGCAAGAAACAGAAATACAATACATATTAGAAGATTCTGTCACAGCACTAATGGATTATGGTCTTGTTTAATTATTTCTGACAGATGGGAAACTTTGCTGGGGAATCAGATTATTACAAGTCAGAATCCTTTGTGGGAAGTAAAATTTTGAGTCTGAATCAGAGCATTTTCTCATGTACATAACATATTCTGAAGCACAGCAAGTAAGTTATGATCCATCTATAACCTGTTCTTAGTAACAAGTGTTACCAGCTGCTCATTTTGACAGAGTATGGGAAATATGAACAAGAAGTTTAAAACTGGTCAGAAATGGAAGAGAAGTTTATGCCTCTATATTTTTCTCTCTTTTCCCTTGAATTTCATTTCTTTAACTTTTTTTATAGCAGCTTTGTTTGCTTTAGAGAAGGAACTATGAAGGAAGGACTCTTGAAATGTCATCCATGTTTTGAAAAGGGGAAACTTTGCATTTTCATTTTCAAAATCTCAGCTTTAAAAGGAACATAGTCTGCTGGGTAAGGCAGAAAATGTTAAAAGCAGACAAAAGAAAGAACCTTAAATATTACCTAGTTTCAGTTTGTATTTGAACCTGTGCCTTGGGCTTTCATTTTATATTTAATACCGTTTCCTGGGTCTAATTGCTCCAAAGAAGGAGTGATGAAAGCTAGAGACTCTGTAACAGTAAAAAAGTCTACTTGTGGTTATATCTATTGGTTAAATAAATCCCTCTCTGTGAAGTTCATTTGTTGTGAACTCCTGAAGAAACGAGATATTTCACATCCAGAAAATTTTTAGAGGTTACTGCTGGGTACCATCAGTGGGAGTTTACTGCTCCTGAGTTACTTGTCCTTCAGGCTTCTTATATTTTCTCTCCAGCTCTCCATACACATGCACAGAGGGATCTCAGGAGATTGGAGCAAGTGGCACAACATGAATGTTCTGGCTCCTTTCACAGGTTTCTACCCCATCTCTGAAGGCAGAGAAATCATGCGTGGTCCATGAAGATGTTCTGCTGTTGTTGAATGAAACACATTTTAAGTGTTATTTAAAACACGTTTTATTCTCCAAATTGTTGAGGACATCTATGCTTTCAGAGTGTATTTGGGGCAATGAACCCTTGTGGCTTCACGTTAAATCAGAATTCCTGATTTATATTCATCATTGTGCAGCTACTTTTCCACTTTTGAGCAAGTTCTGACTTTTCTTATCTCTCCATAAAAAGGATTATGACAGGAAATTCTTGTCATCAAGACACGTTATATGGCTAATTAACTTATATTTGCAATGTCTTTTTTATGGCACTTGTATGAAAAGCCTTACATTGCTGTTGTAATGAGTTTGCTCTCTTCCTATCAACTGCAAATGAAGCAGTGGCTGTTTGATACTGAAGCATATTTCTACTCTTAATTATGGGCTTGATTATTATCACTCTCAGCCCAGCTTGAAGGTACTCTCTTCTTTGCAATATCCATTTCTCAGGTTTGTGCTGTTAGGTTCAGCTAATTTATTTTTGTAATTGGAAAGGAAGTGAGTTTGAGGAGGCATCACTGTGCTTCATCTTGCCCATCAGGGCTGAATAGCTTGTGGTCATTTGAATGTGTTAAGTATCCTGGAGTGCAGTCAGGAAAAGCACTGTAAAATGTAAATTGCATTGCACCGAAAATGTAGCAGCTGTTAGGAAGAATGAAGAACAGGACTGAAATGAAGGTAAGCCTCCGCTCAAAGGCTGCGCTCAGTGCCATGGGCCTCTCAAACCAGGCACTAATCCATTTCTGACTCCTAGTATTTGCAACATCCTATTTCTTTAATATTATTTGGAAGTTAATTACAGGGCCCATCAGCTTTTTTGGCTCAATAATATTTCAGTGAAAAGTATTCAGGCATTATGTGACTGGTTGCAAGGGAGATTATCAAGAAGTCAGAGAAGTGTAATAATCAAGGGATTTCTCTGTTAATAAAGAACTTGATGAAAAACAAATTAGTTAACAGTACACTGAGTTGAAATCTTGCTGATGGCAAATTTTGAACTTAATTAAAAAAAACCAAACTTGAAGACATTTTAAAGTTTTCCGTAACACCAAAGTTAGGTAGGAAATTTGTAAAAGTGTAGGTCTCCAACTCACCCTTTTAGATGTGCAGGTGAACCTCATTGGTATATACTTCATGACTGAACACTTCTGTCATGCTATTTTAAAAATCTGAAACCAGAAAACAGTGTGTTTGAAATTAAAAACTGGATGAATTTATTGTAATGAAATCCACATCTATCCATAGTTGCATTACATCTTATTATGTCTGTTTAGGAATCATGTTAAGGAGAAGCCACAGCCTTGTGCTTTGTTTACTAAGACAATGTGGCTGCCTGTGCTCCTGGTGTGCAGTGGCAGAGGCTGCCATGCAAGTTATGCAAGGTGTTCAATGTCTGGCATCTCAAGGTAGGGCAGGCACAGCTGGGCTGGCATTGCCAGGACCACCCCTACAGCACCCAACTTTCCAGTGTGAACTGAAATCTAGATCCTGCCAGAGCCTTTCACAAAGCAGTAGCTGTGAATCCATGTATCATCCTGCATCTTGCAGACTCTAATTCATGGCTCAGGGGGACAGACTTTCCCCCCAAAGCACACAAGGATCTTATTTCCACACTGGGTTTCTCCAGAATCATGTTTGGGTTTTTTTCTCTTGCCAAGTAATGTATATTTCAGCCATCATGGTTTTTGTGGGCAGAATAGAGAAGAACTTGTTTTATATTCATGTTTGTGTTCCCAAATGGAACATTCACACAATAATGTTAATGCAGCATAGGAAGATTGTTTCACATTTGCTTTCCTTCATGTGCTGTATTCATGGATTGTGTGAAGGTTTCCATTGTATGCATTCAGCATGAAGTCATGCATCAGTGCCACAGAATTTCCTTGATTTTGCCTACTACACTTTTCAAATGAATAATATAATGCACATATATTTTGCCTCAGGAAAACAAATGAATCCTTACAAACGCCAACCAGGAAGGGAAGGATATTTTCATCTTGACAATCCCAACCAAAAGTGCTAAAACATCATGGGTTGGGTCCCCAAAAATCATAAACATGTCTTAGAGATCATGAGAATGGGAAAATTTATAATACCTTGATTTTTTCCTATTTTTCTTTTTTTTACTTTGAGTATTCAGACACACTTGGGATATATTTTCATTATTTTTTTTCACCCATGAAGAAGTCTAGAAACTTGTTTTTTGAAAGAAAACTTTCCAACACTTCTGCACATATTTCAGTCAAAAAGTCAGATTTGAATAAATATATCATTACTTATTTTGACCTTCATAATAAGATCATGAAGGCAAGGGGTTTGTCATATTTTTGCAGGCAAAGAAATATGGCACATAATAAGCAAATCAGGATTTTTTAATGGAAACCCTTTTCAGCAAGACATGCAATTCCCTTAAAGTCTCCAGAAAATGCCAAGTAGAGGTGAGTTCATTTCACCTAATCCAAATTTGTTGTTTGGGATCTGTAATTGAAGAGATTCATATCACCTAATTCTATCTGTCTTGTAGGTGCCTAGCCTATAAATAATCTGTTAAGGCTCCCCTTATGGTTAATGCAGAGTGACAGGAACCTCCAGACCACCATTCATTCTGTCTGTCATAGGCGCTTGTTCTGGTGAAGAGCAAGTTTCCTCAGCATCCCCTGATTTTACAGGAAGCTTGGGACAAATCATTCCCACCTGTATCTTTCAGACAGCTGAGGTTAGTTGTGAGGGATCTCACTACAAATCCCTTTCCGAGCAGTACTACCCCTATGTGTGAGCTGGGCTCCCAGTCAGAACTTGAACCAAACCCTGAAGGCCACATACCAACCTAGTTCTTCGTAGTTAAAAATGGATGCAAACTTTTGTGCTTCTGTGCATTTGACAGCTTATGAAACAATTAAGTTTGTAATACATTTGCTTAAATGAAAACCTGATTAATTCCACTGTACTGACTTATTAGAACTAATAGGTTTTGTTACATGTGTTGCAATTTAAGCATTGTTAATTATTCAGAGCTGAATATCACAAAACATTTGTCATGAATATTTGCACACATTTTAAACAAAATTGTCCTTGGCAGTGTTTGCAACAGTTAAATATTTGATTTTCATGTATATTTGGGTGAGACAATTTTCTTTTCATGAATATCAGCAGAAAGTGAATCTCACATGAAAATCCACACAAATATTTATTTAAGAAAATAGTTGCACCTGCAATATACTTGCCAGCATCTTCAAGGATCACTGAGGTGAATGATCATGCAACCAGCAAAGCCGTTTGAAGTGTATTAGTAACTCCTGTAGATGTCACCAGGGAGAAGATAGGAGTGACAGCATTGGGTAGCAGCACCATATTCCATTGAAAAATGCCTCAATTGCCATTTGGTAATACCTAAAGCAATATTATCTAAACATAATAATAACAAAAATATTATCTAAACATAACATTCCAGAATCTCCACATTCAGGGAAACAACTGTGAATCTCCTAGGCTGACCTGCCACTGGGGCATCCAGACTGTGCACTACAAAGTACTCTGTCCCTGCACTGCCTTGGTTCCAGCTATGCAAGCTGTTGCGTGGAGTGAGGCTTCCAGTGTTCCCGTCTGTAGTGGTTTGGTCCAAAATACTCATTACTGTTTACCTTCTGTGAGGTAAGAATTAGGAGAAATGCAAAGCAGGCACCAAACTTGAAAGAATATAAAGAAGTTTATTAACAGACCTAAAAGAGGAAAAAAAAATTTTACCACACCTTCAGAACTCTCCTCCTCCCCCCCACCTTCCTCCCTTCTCCCACTGGCAATGTAAAAAGACAACCCTCAAGATGTTCAGTCTGTTTACCACTGCCATAATAACCTTTTTCAGTCCATTTAGAAAGAAGAGTCTCTCTTGCTCATGCTATGAAAACATTATCATGAGACAGCTGCCCACTTCCAAATAACTCTGTTCAGTCCATTTAGGAAGAGGAGTCTCTGCTTGCATGTGAGTCCCTTCCCCCAACTTGCAGCTTTTCCCGCAACTGCTTTCAAGGGTCCACTCCTGAAGTTTTTTGGGGTACAATTTTAAGGTTGAGCCGTTCAGAAACAAAAGTTCTCTTCGCCCATCTCTGGGAGCATTTCATCTCTAAGAACAGAGGCCCTTCTCTTTCCCTGGGAGCTAAGGGTTTTCTTCAGCTTCATCTTTAGGACTATCTCTGGGAGCATCTCTAGGAACTGAGGTTTCTCCTTTCCCGTTTGGAGCAAAAGTCCTCATCTGGTCCATCTCTAGGAACTGAGGTTTTCTCCTTTCCCGTTTGGAGCAAAAGTCCTCATCGCTTCCATCTCTCCCTGTTCAAACTTCTCATGAAATTACAGCTGCGTCAGCATCTGCCTATCTCAGCACAGGTGCTTTTGCTTACGAGCTGAACACTCCACCCCCCATATCTTCATGGAATTACAACGGGATACTCTGATATATCATAGCTTCACAACAGAATTTCAGCTTTAAGCATCTCCTCTTTTTCTTCTCTCAGGTTTTCAGCTCTTCACAGCAATAAAGGGGTTAATCTCACCTCGGCCTTGCAGCTCGAATGTGGCTTATCGCTGTTGGTCACCTGATCTCTGCCGGACATCTGCTGAAATCTTGGCCTCAGTGGAGGGGGGGGGGGGGGGGGAGGGAGCCGAGCCGCTCTGTCTGCCCACAGCCCTGCTGGGGGGGCTCCACGGCTGGAACAGGTCCATGGCTCCAGGATGGCCGTGGCCCAGCCCAGCCTGGCCCAAGCAGGACCTGGCCGGGCCCGCTGGCCCCCGCTCGGGCCCCGCAGCCACCTGTGCCAGCGCCGGAAACGAGAGAGAGCTTGGGGGGGGATTTGTCTATTCTTAAGTGTGTATCACAGAGGCAGTCACAATTTTAAGTGGCTAAAAGAATTGTCCATATTCAAACTGGCCAGCTGATAGGTTCTGTCAGGTCATGGGGGGAAACTGTGAGAAGAACATCACTTCTGAGACTCAGCTTGCTAACCTATGACACCGTCTGACACGGAGTGGGGGCAATATTGAACGTGTCAGAGGGCGACAGCTTTTGACACCAGTTTTTCATGTGGCACAATGCTTGATACTCATCCTATCAAACTTTGGATTTCCATGGCAAAGGTATTTGCACCTAACCTAGATTACTCTCTTTAACTACAATTACATGATCAAATAACTCATGTTTCCTCATTGCTTTGAGAACCTGTTTCCTTCTTCATATAAACCAGTTGAATACTCTTTCACCTGAGCTTGTTGCTTTCTAAGAGGACCCAAGGTCAATCTGGGGATGGGAAGCCCCAGAGACAATTTCATATAAGCAATAAGTGATTGTGGAGGACACAGCTCTCAAGTCCAGGAGGACAGGTAGCACAACTCCAAATCCCTTTTCAGATTGCAGAGCACATACCATTATCCTCCTGATACTAAAACTTGTGACCCAGCCACCATGTCATTTCAGTCATTTTGATTTAGGAAAAAAAATCACAAAGATAATCATGATCTTCTAGGGCCAAGTGCTCAAATCTGTGAAAGCAGACTGTTTGTGCTAAAGTGGGCAGCCCTGAGCAGTGTGGACATGATACTCCCAAGTACAATAGTCTTCAGATGCATGAATGGGGCTATTACTCCCCATTTTCAATAAAGGGGTTGTAGGCACCTGCATCATTAATAACTAAGGATAGGTGAGAGGATTCCCTATTGCCTTGGATGACACTTCTCTGTTTCTGCCTTTTCAGGAGAGGGAAAACCATTAGGAAGAAGATCAGGCCAGTGGGATGAACCAGCAGCTGTTGAGTGAGGAATACACTGGCAGTTTCTCAGGACTAAAGAGAGCTGGTGCATGAATCCAGTGCCTGCTGCTCTTTGAGCTACTGCCTGGACCAATAAACCTCCTGTTAAAATGAGCCTGCTGTGACTGTTTTGTTGGTATTTTTAATTTAAACAATAGCTAATTAAATATGAAAGCAATTAGTATTTCTGTTCAAACAGCTGTCATGTAATGTCTGGTGCTGCAGTTATGATTCCTTAGCAGCACTGCAAATGGTTTAGAAGCAAAGACTTTTGGGGAGTGGAAGGGGAAATAGAGCAATATTTACTATGGGCATTGAAAACTGCTGGCAGTTGTGTTTAGCTTTTGCTGCACCAATTTACAAGCATGTGGGATGCTTATAAATATATTTTGGATTGTCATGAAATCTTAAGTAACATTAAAATATACATGAGGGAGAGAAGTACAGTTGTTGATGTTGTCTTCCAGCTTTACCCGTGGAAGATTTTCCTACACAGGGTCTCAAAATGTCAGCAGAGAACAAAAGTATCATGGTCTTCTTCCACGCTTGATGTTCTTCATACAGATCAGTTTGATGACAGCAAAAAAAGGACGGTAAGGAACTAGTGAGGTGTGAAATCATCTGTAATTCCTGTTCTTCTCTTGGCAGCAGACTGTAGTTTACATAAAGAAAAGTTAAAGCACTCTTAGCTTTCCTACATGTTCTACCCTACCCCATAAGGTAGTGAAGCATCAGGGCTCTCCAGGGATGTGGTTTTCCCAAAGACATCCTGGCAGTGGCAGGATCAGCAGCAGACTGGGTGCAGACAATGAAGGGAGCTCCTCGTTTCTACCCTGGCAGCGTGCATCTCCTTTCACTCCTCACAGCCCTACGTGCTCCTGCAGCCCATAGCTGCAGGCAGGTATGTCTGCAGCAGTCTGTAGGATGCACACCTTTTATCTTCTGTCCTTGTCCAGTGTTCCGGCATTGGACCGTGCCCTTGCAGCTTTTTAAAATCCAAATTTGTACAACTTCTACATTTGCTATGAGGATCTGTATCCTGGCCAACTGGAGTGACACACTTGCCACTCATTCTACGTGTAGTTCAACCTGTATTTTTGTATTCTGAACTGTTAAGTGCACTTGATCAGAATTTTTTTTCAAAAACTAATAGCAAGTGTTCCAAAATATTTTAGGTTCGTAATGATATTATCATGACTTTCTGTGTTGAACCATGTACTAACTTAATGATACATTTAAACAGAACTGCCATTATTACAAATTCAATTTTTTGTATAAGAATATGGGCAAAAAATATTCTTAAAGCAGACCTCTAGCTGGTCTAAATCAGCACAGTTTCCTACAAATTAAAAGCTCAATTTCATTTACTGTGACTTAGAACCCAGCCTACTTCTGCTTTGGTTGGCAAGCATACAAAAGAACCTCATTACTTCCAAGTTTTTTATTGTGAATAAATAATTGGCATTGATCTATGTTCAGTCACCTTCTATGCATTTTTAAACACTTGTTTACTAAACAACCTCTACGGTTTAAAAACAAGAAAAAACTTCACTGAAAAATGAATCAAATCTCCATATAAAATCAACCTATGGAGTTTAGAGGTAAGGTGAGTGAAGTTCATTTAATTAAAAGATTGCTTGAGGGGAGACATTGGCAGATCGATTTTTTAAGTTTGTGGAATTATGCACTGATATGCAAGTTTAAAGCTGCTGCCTCTGATTGCAGAATATAACAAATGGGAAACATTATATATTTATGAACCATTCAATGTCTTCCCCCCCTTTTTTGACTGGTTTATTGGAAAAGAAAAAAAATATCCATTCCAAGTTGTGACAGCCCGAGTTAAACAGACATTACCAAAATATATATAAGAAGGTGTTAACGTACTTTTCAACATGAAATTCTAATTGAAACTTCTACACAGTGGAAGCCAGGGAGTAAGTTTATGGCCTGGGGACATGCAGAAACTGCTTTATAAGAAATTGCCTTTTTGATAGTGAATATTAACTGATTATTTTTTAGGTTCATAATTTATTGAATACGTTTCTTCCATTTATTTGTACTTGGGGAATTTCCAGAACTTCCTGGAACTTTGAACCTTTTAGTTTCTTATTAAGGGGTATATGTAAAAAAATATGCACAGTGGAAATGTTAAAAAAGTTTTAGTAAGAAAGAGTCCTTTTAACTAATTAGTAGTCTGAGGACCAGAGTTCTGCCAGTGCATATCCTTAAGCCACAACACATTGAGATACAAAGGATTTGGAAAATTCTATAAAGCCAATAACAATAATAATTGTGAAAAATGCAGTACCTTGGAATTTTAAATATTAGTACAGTGATCATATAAATGGCCTTTTATGGGTACACATAAAACTGTATTATTTTTATTAATATTACTATTATTGTTTATTATTATTGCAGTATACCACACCACGTGCTCTAGTTAAAGGTCCCTTTGCATTCCCATTAAATATCCCATTTTTGGTAGGGTTTATGACAGTCATTAAAATTCTCCACAGGCTAGAAATTGGCAAAGGAACTCACATTCTAAAGTAATATGTTTAATGAAAAAAAAAGGAACAAAATTAATCTGGTTGGTTAGAAAAATGGTTGGGGAAACTCACAACTTCATTAAGTAATATCTGAAGTTTGTTTATTACAATTCTATTTTTAAATATCTCTTGTTGTTTGGAAGCAAAGCAATGAGCCTATTCTTTGATACTCTCAGTTTTTGCCTGGGGACTAGGAAGTGATTTACATCCATTCAAACTTGTGCAAAACACTTTATTTAAATTTATGGTATCTTACATGAGGTTCACATATCTGAGTTTCGAACATGCAGGACAACAAGAAATCAGGCTTCTTGACTTATGGAGCTAAAGCTCTACTTGTCAAGTTTGTCTGTCATACTATGTTGGAACACAGGGCAGAAATCCTAGAACCAGCACTGCTGCAAATCAATATGTATAAACACGGAGCTGCTTTTATTGATCATTCTTTATTGCAACTCTCCCTCATCTTTTGTCTGACTCCTAACAATATGAATTTCTTCTTCTTATATAACTACCTTGGTGTGGATGTATGAAACATTTAATTGTTAAGGTTTTCAGTTATAAAGAGTCACAGGATCATCAGTGTTGGACTTCAGGGTGTCTGTAGTCCAACCTTTTGCTGAAAGCAGGATCAGATTGCTCAGAAAGGCTGCTTAGATCTTTAACCAGTCAGTCTTGAAATGGACAGAGACTGCAGGACAGAGACAGGCAGCCTGTTCTAGTGCTGACCTCCCCTTGAAAACTTTTAGTTGGGGTGAACAAGCCCAGCTCCCTCAGCCTCAGTACTACAGCAAATGCTCCAGCCCCTGACCATCTTGGTGGCCCCCCACTGGACTTACTACAGTTTATCAGTCTTTCTTTTATTATAATACCCCAAAGTGGATGCAGATCCAGTCTGAGACATGAGGAGAAGAGGACAATCACTTCTCTCATCTCCTGGCTGTTCATGTTCATGTAGCCCAGAGTGCTGGTGGCCCCTGTTGCTGCTGTGGTGCCCTGCTGGCTTGTGCAGCTCCCTGTCCATCTGTCTCCATGGGGTCTTTTCTGTGCAGCAGGTCCCCAGGTTCTGTGACTGCAAGGAGGTTTTCTTTTCCAGGCACTGGGGAGAAAGACATTTGCTTTCTGTGGGTAATGACTGGTTTGTTATTTAACCTCTTGAGAATTTTTGTTGTTTCTCCCACTCACTGCCCTGAGTTAACCAAATTATCTTCTCCTAAACCCAGCAAATGGACTATAGCTAAAGATATTTCAAAGTCTGGCCATAAATCAGGCAAGATTGAAATATTTTTATATTGTTAAATTTCTACAGATAATAATCAAAATTACTACATACCTCCCTTCCATTGCAACCAAATTGTTCTAAATTGTCCCTCTGTGCTGAAAGATGAGTCGGTGAGGTAGATATCCAGCAAGAAGCTTTTGAAGGAGCTAACGAATAAAAAGAGGATGTATCATCTTTGGAAGGAGGGTCAGGTATCTCAGGAAATATTTAAGGGGGGTTTTAGGGCACATAGAAAAAAAATAGAGAGGCCAAAGCTCAGTTAGAACTTAATTTGGCGACTTTTGTGAAGGATAATAAAAAAATGTTTTTGCAAATATATTAATCGCAAAAGGAAGGGTAACAACTTTGTTTCTCTACTGGATGCAGGAGGGAATCTAGTTACTGCAGATGGGGAGAAGGCGGAGGTGTTTGATGCCTTCTTTGCCTCAGTCTTAAGTGGAAAGATGGTTTGTCCTCAGGACAAGTGTCCTCCTGGGCTGGTAGATGGTGTCAGGGAGTAGGATGGTCCCCCTGTTACCCAGGAGGAAGCAGTCAGAGAACTGCTGAGCTGCTTGGATGTTCATAAATCTATGGGACCAGATGGGATCCATCCCAGGGTGATGAGGGAGCTGGCAGATGAGCGTGTGAAGCTGCTCTCCATCATTTACCAACAGTCCTGGCTCACTGGTGAGGTTCCAGATGACTGGAAGCTGGCCAGTGTGACGCCCATCCACAAGAAGCGCCGGAAGGAGGATCCTGGAAATTATAGGCCAGTCAGTCTGACCTTGGTACCCAGTAAGGTAATGGAACATTCTAATTGCCATCACACAGCACCTACAGGATGGCTGGGGGATCAGACCCAGCCAGCATAGGTTTAGGAGGGGTAGGTTATGTTTGACAAACCTGATCTCCTTTTGTGACCAGGTGACCCGCTTGGCGGATGCGGGAAAGGCTGTGGATGTTGTCTATTTGGACTTCAGCAAGGCCTTTAATACTGTCCACAGTAAACTCCTGGAAAAGCTGTCAGCCCACAGCTTGGACAGGTGCACTCTTTGCTGGGTTAAGAACTGGCTGGATGGCCGGGCCCAGACAGTGCTGGTGAACGGTGCTGCATCCAGTTGGCGGCCAGTCAGTAGTGGTGTCCCTCAGGGATCTGTGCTGGGGCCAGTCCTGTTTAATACCTTCATTGATGACCTGGATGAGGGGATTGAGTCCATCATCAGTAAATTTGCAGATGGCACTAAGCTGGAAGCGTGTGTTGATCTGTTGGAAGGTAGGAGGGCTCTTCAGAGAGACCTGGAATGGTTGGATAGATGGGCAGAGTCCAATAAGATGAAGTTTAACGAGTTCCAAGTGCCAAGTCCTGCATTTTGGCCACAATAACCCCCCGCAGTGCTACAGGCTGGGGACAGAGTGGCAGGACAGTGCCCAGGTGGAAAGGGACCTGGGGGTGCTGGTCGAGAGTCGATTGAACATGAGCCAGCAGTGTGCCCAGGTGGCCAAAAAGGCCAATGGCATCCTGGCCTGTATCAGGAACAGTGTGGCCAGCAGGACCAGGGAAGTCATTCTTCCCCTGTACTCGGCACTGGTGAGGCCGTACTCACCAGTGTGAGTACTGTGTCCAGTTCTGGGCCCCTCAGTTCAGGAGGGACATTGAGATGCTTGAACATGTCCAGAGAAGGGCAACAAGGCTGGTGAAGGGCTTGGAACACAAGCCTTATGAGGAACAGCTGAGGGAGCTGGGGGTGTTTAGCCTGGAAAAAAGGAGACTCAGGGGTGACCTTATCACTCTCTACAACTTCCTGAAAGGTGATTGTAGTCAGATGGGGTCCGTCTCTTCTCCCAGGCAACAACTGACAGAACAAGAGGACACAGTCTTAAGCTGTGTCAAGGGAAATTTAGGTTGGATGTTAGGAAAAAGTTTTTTACTGAAAGAGTGATAAAGTATCGTCTGCCTGGGGAGGTGGGGAGTCACCATCTCTTGATATGTTTAAAAAAAGATTGGATGTGTGTCTTGGTTTCTGGAGACAAAATTTTAGGAGAAAACGCTCCGGAATGGGCGCCTTCTCCAAAGGGAAAGTGCCTCCTCATTTCCTTCTCCAATGAGACAAATTGATAACAGCAGGTTAAAGTGGAAAAAAAAATGAACTGTTTATTAACACAGAAAAAAACAGGGCAGAACAGAAAAAAACCCTCAAAATACAACAAATGCCCAGAGAGGGAATAAAACACATGGGCTGACAACTGGTCAGCCCCAGTCTCTGGGAAGAGGAAGGGGAAGGGGAAGGGGAAGGGGAAGGGGAAAGGGAAGGGGAGTCCACACAGCAGCCTGGAGCAGAGCAGATAGGAAAAAAATACCCTGTCGACTCTGGCGACGGTCCTTCTCCCCACAGCAGGCAAAACTGGAGAACAGATGGCAAGAAAACCTGCTGCGTCTCCAGCACTGGTCTTCCTCCTCGCAGCAGGCGAAGCTGGCGGACCTCTGCATCCCCTTGCTCAATGGCTTGGCCCTCCCCGGGGTTCAGACCAGCCGGGGCCACCCTGCGTGCCTGCTGGGGCCAACCCCACAGGCTCCCTGGATGGGAGAGAAGGGAAGGAAGGCAGGGAGGCCAGTGGAGGGAAGGAAAAAAAACCAAACAAAACCTTTTTTCCAGCTAGTGGGAACAAAAAAACCACCAAGAAGCAGTGCAGTGCCCTCCCTCCAGAGTACAGTGGAGAGGCCTTGCAGCCGGAGCCGTTGGGCCGAGCCCTTGAACCGACCCGCACCCGGTCCTGCAGCTCCGGCCCTGCCCCTGCCCCCCAGGTCCATCCTAAAGATACAGTGTCCTTGGGCATTAAGCGGTTAAGGAATAAAGATGGTTAAGGAATAAAGCAGCCTGATAACATCACCCTGGGACAATGTGGCACTCAGTGCCATGGTTTAGTTGAGATGGTGGTAGGGTGTGGTTTGGACTCGGTGATCTTGAAGGTCTCTTCAAACCTGGTGATTTGGTGATTCTGTGAAAATAAAGCCTTCATATAAATATATTTACCAAAACCTGATAATTTTGTTTTGTTTCACTCTAATCTGCACTGAGGTATCTATTGACAAGAACATGAGTTATACTCGCTTTCAGGGATGAGTCGTAACACCAGGTCATTGATAAAAACTTGCCAAAGCCCAGACAAATAATACTTTTCTCATTTTATCCACAAATCCAGTAATTTGTTGTAGCATAGAAAGCAGTCAGGTTGTTCAAACATTTTTAACCCTTGAGAAATCCATTCTGACTGTGCCCTGTAACCTTTTTCTCCTCCATCTGCCCAGAAATATGTTAAAAGAACATTTGCTCAGTGATTTTTCTAAGGACAAAAGTGATGCTGACTGATTGTTCCAAATTTCCCCTTTGGCTTTTCCTAAAGATGGTAATGTACAACTTATTTATAAAACTGACTGTATAACAACTATTACACCAGGCTACATCTGCAACACACTGATTTAAATAATTTGAAATGGAATATGCATTTCTTCTTATGTAAGTGATTATAAGGAAACAAACCTTCTTTTGCTCTATTGTGCAGGGAAGAACAAGACATAGTATGTGACTGGGAGCCCTCAGTTTATCAGAATATATATTACAAACACTGAGTGAGTATTACTGATGGCAACAAGATTCCTGGACCCAAAGAACCTTTGCAAATTGGAAATAAATTTATGTATGTGCACCAGAAAATCTGTTTGTGTTTGTGTGTGCATGCTTGAAATATTTTACGTTCTGCCATTTAAACACCTTATTACACCAGTTGGAGAAGCCATTTATTCTGGTTTTGGATCTAAGAACATTGGAATGATGGAGGTTTTTCACTCAAGGGGTACTGTCCCTTGGTGTCACAGTCATAACATCATATCATCAATTTCATAACACAATCAAACTCTTACATTATTTTATACATACCTAGTGGATGTGATTTATTTCCCTTTCTTTTCACAATCTTCCTTGTATGTAAAGACTGCTATATCACCTGCAGTATGAATATCTTTGGTTTAATCAGTAACTCCTCTTCCAGTGTCACTGCCTCTTTCTTCAAGTCAAGTGCCTAAGAATCTGAACAATGTTCTAGATGAACACTCAGTAGTGCCTCAAACACTGACGTCAGTTTTTTCTTTTCTTTCCTAGATAAACCCATCCTTCTATATTATATGGTATTATTTCATTTTCAAGTAATTTTCCCATGATTGATCAGAATTCCAAAGTGTTTTACTTCCTTTGTGTTTTCTAGTTGATGGTTCCCCACCTTACAGAAGAAGTTCTTGTTAAACTAAGTGCGCTTTCTCGCACTTTGTACAAATTTACAATAAATATTTCTAATATCTTTCAGTACAGTCTTCAAGCTCCTTTTACCAACAATGGCTTCTAACATTGTGCATTAGCAGCAGACTTGTGTCAAGATCAGTAATAAAGATATTATGATAAATTTCTTAAGCATTAGTTCTGGGAAAACCTCAAGAATAATACTTGATTCAACTTTTAAGTTATTCCTAACCTGTAAAAGTCAGTAATATTTTTTAGCTACCCTCTTATGTTGTTCCATTTGTTTGCATCTAATTCTTACACTAATCTGTGTCTTCTGCATTTTAACCAATGATTTCCCATATGGCAACATGTCAAATGATTTACTGAAGTCCAGTTATATTAAACCTATTGCCTTTCCTTTATCTAGAAAATCAATTAACTCATCAAAAAGAAATATCTGCTGAGGCTAATGTGATCTATCTTTGGTGAATCCATGTGACGTTTTACCCTATTTCCCATTTACTTCCATATATTTAATTATTCTTCCTCTTAAAATATCTTCTTACTCCTGGATAATGTGGCAGTCAAATTAATGGGTGTAAATCTGTCCAGATTACTTTCTTTCCTATTCCAAAGTCTACTAGTAGAAGTAGCAGTAGTTTTACTACTAGTAGTAGTATTTCTTGACATCACTTTTTCTTCATAATTATTGTAACATTTAGAGAAAAGTAGATATAGTAAAATGCTTCAGTGCCATTCGGGCTAGCTCTCTCTGCCTGCCCCGGGCGGGGGCTGGATGGAGACCAGTCATGGTGCACTGGAGAATGGGCCAATCCCCAGCTAGGGTTCGCCTCGCACCCCAAAGGCTAGTGCGCGCAAAGGAGGTAGGATAAAGCGGAGGGACTCCTTCGTGGGGAAGGGGTTTATTCCGGAGTAAAAATCCATGGAGAGAGCCCAAGCCACTTGCCTGGCAGGACGCTTTTGTACCTCGACAAGCAGGCATGGAAAACACACAGCAACCAATGATACATCAGCCAGGGGGTGTTACAGGGGCGGGGAGAAGAGATTACAGCAAATGGGGAAGGGGTAGGCAGGGAGGAGTAACAGACACCAATTAGCCACCAAATAACCTAGATCTCTCTGGAAAAGCGGCCAGATATGAGAAATATGGGGAAGGGAGAGCTGCGGTGACTGGCAAGGCACAGACTGATGTATTTTTCACGGCTTTTTGGGTGTTCTGTTAAGGCTTTGAGCTGTAAAAGCATCAAACCACTGGACCTTTTGGTCCCCTGGTCTGGCTGAACACGGCTTTGGCCATTGTTCACCGCAACAGTAAAAGTCCTTACTAGTATTTTCCTGGGATGTCTGCTGCTTAAGAGAAAGCATAGAATCATAGAATATCTCAAGTTTCAAGGGACCTGTAACCTACCAAAAAATAAACCACATGACTAAAAGCATTGTCCAGTTTCTCCTTGAGTTCTGACAGGTTTGATGGCATGACCACTTCCCTAGGCAGCCTGTTCTATGGAATCTTGGAATGGTTTGGGTTGGAAGGGACCTTAAAGATCATCTAGTTCCAACTCCCCTGCCATGGGCTGGGACACGTTTCACCAGACCTCATCCATTGTGGCTTTGAACACTTCCAGCAACGGGACATCCACAACTTCTTTGGGCAGCCTCTTCTAGTGCCTCGCCACCCCCACAGTAAAGAATTTTTTTCCTAATATCTAATCTAAACCTACTCTCTGTCAGCTTGAAGCCATTCCTCCCTGTCCTGTCACTCCATGCTCTTGTAAATAGTCCCTCTCCATCTGTCTTGTAGGATCTTTTCAGGTACTGGAAGGCTGCTCTTAGGTCACACTGAAGTCTTCTCTTCTCCAGGCTGAACAATTCCAGTTCTCCCAGCCTTTCCTGACAGGAGAGGTGCTCCATCCCTCAAATCATCTTGGTGACCCTCCTTTTGAACTCTTTCCAATAGGTCCATGTCTTTCTTGTGCTGAGAACCCCAGAGCTGGATGGAGCACTGCAGGAGGGATCTCACCAGAGCAGATCAGAGAGGCAGAATCACCTTCCTCATGTATTCCTTCCAGTATCTCCTTAACATGAACTGATGATACCAAGACATATTCAGAAGAGAAGAAAAAATATTCATCATTATCTTTAAGTTAAACAACCATAATACTGAGATGCTAGCCCAAGATATCACATCTTTATGATCTGTAAATTTATTACTTTAATTGCATATAGATAATTACATATATCAAAAATATGAGGATAAAATATTAAAGATGATTAATTTTCATATCAAAATTTGTGCTTAGATTTAGATAAAAATCACTCTGCATATTATTTTCGAGGAATATTTTTTGTATTACACAGTGTCATTTAATCAGCCTGTTCTATCCCTTGGAGTTATGGTACAATTCACTGTCCAGTAAACTTTCATCTTCCTTATGAAATTGGTAAGTACTCATAGGTCCTTTTGTACATTGATTGTAATGTTTGAATGAGTGGGGGACCAACATGATGTGAGGGGTGTTCTATGGCATAAAGCCTTAGCTGCGTCCCATCTGTGTGTCTGGACAAAGTGTGAATGTAAATTCTTCCTCTTTCTCCCTCATACTCTTGCTCTTGTGAAAAAAAAACCCAGATGCATTGGTCAGAAAGGATATTTATAGAACAATCATGCATAAATGACATTTTATGGGACAGTGAAGAGGAAAATGGAGGAAAATATGTCCTAAATATTCCTGTCAGCTGCTCCAGACCTTCTAGGAGAGTTGATCCAAGTTTGTTTGGTATCAGGGTGATTTAGTGGCAGGGGGGTAAGAGGATAACACCAGAGCAGGGATGCAGTGGGAGGAGCAACCTCCATGTAAACATACCTTGCTGCAGATCTGGCCTTAACCACCTGTGCTAGTTTCCTGTGTCTTCAGTCCTGATATGTGGAAACGGCATAAAAACTTTCTTATCCCAATGGGTGTTCTGAGGGTAATTGCAGTGAGGCTTGAAAAGACTCATATCCTGTCACAGTACGGGCTGTACAAGCAGTTAAGACACTGGGAAAATTGCACAGTGTGATAAATATTGACCCTTTAAATAGCATTAGCAGTACAATCATTCCAGTGCGTATCCAAAATAATGTAAGTCAACACACTGGAGGGTGTTTTTCTGAATACCAGTGAGCCCATTTCGCCATTACTGTGTGCTGTATGATGGTGAATTTTGTTTACCACAAATCTGCAAATAATTTCTCCCCATAAAAATGAATTTTCCTCAAAGTATATTCAAAATTATGTGTTAATTTTGCCAAAGGAAAGTATTTTACTATCTACTTTAATAAGGTATCAAATTCTAAAAATATGAATGTTCTTTTTGAATGTAGGCCTGATGAGGAAGTTTGAGGGTAGGACTGGGAATCATGGTTACAATTATTTTAGATGGAAAAAACAAGCACAGTAGACATACCTGCAAATGAGAGATAGAAGACAAGGATGAAGTCATATGCAACGTTTGTTGTTAATCCCTGACAGGAAACATACTATACCAGCAACACTCTTGTAGCACACAGTGTCAGCCGGGCTTTACTTCCAAACTACAGCTGAAGTCTGTGGTCCAATATCCTGGCCCACTGCACATATTTTCAGCTTTATTTAGGGAATAAAACAAAGTATTTAAAACTCGTTTTTATTTCTTCTTGTGTTTAGTGTGAAGTTAAATATAATTCCAGTTTTGAGCAGTTTGCAATTGATAATAAATATAGTTACAAGCTGAAAGGATGTTTTCCCTTGTACAACTATAGCAATATTTTAGGATATTTCACAGTACTTTTCATGCAATCAGAACATTGAATGTGCCCTTTCCTTTCTTTCCTTCCATTACTGCATCCTCCAAATACACTAACCCGTAGGAAATAAAAGTATTGTCAAAAAGCAGATAGGAAGGAGACAGAGTTAGACTCTAAAGATGACAAGAGATGACTCATTCTGATCTACTCTGGTAAAACATTGCAATAGAATTTGCTAATAATATTTGCCACTGTACAGTGGATACTTTTGAGTTTTTTTCCTCGTGGGAAATCCATAGGGAGTCTTCATATTCTGTCTGTCAAAACTATGATGTTTAATTTAATCTAAAGCCAGATACACTCTCCAACTGAAAGAGCTGTAAGGAGTGTACCAAGAGGAAGAAGTAGAAGGAGGGATTTTTTTTTTTTTTTATCTCACCTGAAGAAATATCTCAGACACATTTCTGAGGTTGGATTCCCTATGGCTACGTCTACACTAATAAACTAAAATGTCCTTGGGAATATTTCTTGCCAACTGGCAGGGAGGAGCTAAGATCTACCTCAGACTCTGAAAACAGAGTGGGTCTGTGTAAACTGCCCGTTGGAAATGGTGCTTAAAAATATACTGTCTCCAAGGACTATTTAGGAAATTTCAAACTGGGACAAACCCAAAGCAAGTCAGACACTGTTCTAAGTATTTAACAGTGGGAGCTATTGATAATATAGATGCTTGTATTGGAAAGTCCAGAAATGTACTGGGTGGTAATTTGGTGGTATAGACATAGTCCCAAAGTGCATGTAACAAAATGTCATGGTTTAATTCATGCTGCATCTTAACTGAAAGAACTGAGATGTTTGTAAATCCAGAGTGCATCTCCAGTCATCCAGCAGTAGGATATTATCTGAACTAAGGAACTGCTGGGTCACAGAACTAATGTCTTGTATTTTCGGTATTGGCTTCCTTGACATACAAGCGGCAGTCAGGCTTTATCAGAAGTTGAAAGGATTCTACTTTAGTTTTCAAAAGAGTAATGATATAGCAAAGTTCCTAACTGTAGCATCCACTATAATGGAAAGATTTAAAATGTAGATAAAAGGAAAATAACTTTTTATTATACCTCTGCAATTTCTCCTAAAAATATGCCAATACAACAACAAACACAAAAATAAACCAAAAAAGCCAACCAGCTGGCCAACTGACTGACCAACCAAAATGACCCCAAAACCCCACCAAAATTAATCAATATCTGTTTTTTCCTGCAAGCAGAAGTCTGAGCCCGGTGGGGTTTTTTGGTCTCTCATTTATTGCAACAATGAGCAGATAGATGATATTACTCCTTGGAAATTGCATATTTGGAAGGGAAAGTGTCTGCATGTAACAAGCACACACACACACACAAAAAAAAAAAAAGTAAAAGAAAAAATAAACCCCTAAACATTGGGCAAAGATAAGGGATATCACAATGCCAATGTTTGTGGAGGTCAGCATACTTCAGAAATGACAGAAGAGTATTTATCCAGACCTAAACAAAACAATCATCACCACAGAGGCAAAATGCAGCTGAAAATGCCACATGAAATAGTCAGCTTGATGCACTGATAACCTTTGTTAGCCAAAAGAAGGAAGCAAAGACTTTTTGTTCACATGAATCTCATTTCTAGTGAGCGTCACAGGTGTGGTGAAGGACCTCCACCCGACAGTTGTGTGAGGAACACAGCAGTCACTGCCTGGTTCTGTTAATAATTAATGAGAAAATACCTACACTGCCACCCACAGGCACCTGAGATTTCTCCTGGTTACTAAACAGGTTCCCACCTTGCACTTCTAATCAAAATGGAATTGCTAAACAGTTGTGGGTTTTCTTCCACTGGACTAAATCACCCTATGACAAACTTTAAACTTTGTCCGACCATTAAAAGATAAACAGAAAGAAGAAAATGAAAAAAAAAAAACCAAACAAAAAAGAGAAAATAAAAAATAACTATTTTTAAGGTCTATCACTATTTTCAAGCTTAGTGCTAACATGCTTGCCTAAAGCTGTCTACTAAACTGGGATGAGTAGTCAACATCTGTTCTGAATTATTTATTTATTTTTGATTGCAGAAAATTGGCAGCTCCAATGTCTCTAAGAGAAGGATAATTGTAATTATCTATGATGTTGTGAAAACTGTTTCAATGGCTCAGCAGTTACTGAGGGCCTGGGGTTTTTTCTTCTCCTTCCAGCATATATATTCCTCTGTGTGTATATGGATATGGAAAAAAAAAAACTTTCAGGTTCTTTTTGTAAGTTGTATGTGATTTTTTCCCACACTATACCACTTTGAATGCACTATAATGTTTTGCTAATTAGGGGCTCCAGAACATGCATTTTAAATACACTACTTATCAATAAACCTGATTAAATGGTTATTAGTACAAGGTCTCCATCTTTCAATATGTTGTGCTTGAAAGGACTGTTGTACCTGTGTGCACTTGGAATGACTAATATAAAGTGCAGAGTTAAATATTGTATATATTCTAGTAACCAGTTATATATATTTACCAAAAATGTAAAAATGCTGATCTCAAATTTCTGTCATTTTGCAGGAAGAAGAATCAAATATCAAATCCAAGAAGTGAGTCATTTTCTCAGAAACCCATTTTTAGTGCTATTTGAAATAAAACCAAATAAAATTTATAGTGATTGTTTCACTGAAGCTTATGCTTCCAGATCATCATCCAGGACTACCGGAATTCTTATTTCCTGGCTTTATGAAAAATATAGAAAGATTGAGAAAAGAACTGCTTGCCCTGAAATGAAAGAAAAATGGAGAAGGTATTGCCTTATATATATCTAGGAAAAAAATACATCAAATATGAACACAGAGGAAAGTGAAATATGGAATTATCAAATATCCATGGACTGAGATAAAAGGCATACCTGATTCCTATAGATGGCCAAGTCCAGAGAATGTGTTGATGAGGAATTGTTAACCACATAACAGTGACATATAAATATAAAGGCTGGTGGGACGGAGGGATTTGAACTAACTTAACATCTGATGGATAAGGAAAATATCAGGAGAGAAATGCTAGGTCTGTACTAATAAACCGAACAGTGCCAGGGATCATCCTCTGACACTGAGGCCAACTGGCACAGTCTGTCACATCCACGCTGTTAAACTCTCTCAGCCTCCAGCACAACACGGTCAGATCTGTTCCACCATTTGGGAATGGTCCCCAACCTGTACTAACTATTGAACTACATCCAGAAATTTTCTGTCTAGTTGGCTGTGGCCAGAAGCATGGCCATTGTAACAATTCGCCAGCAGAGATGAGAATCCCAGTGCTGGTTCTAGCTCCAGTTCATCAGCTTATTATCTATGCACAGCTATGTTTTCCAAAAATCCTTATATTTTATCAGGGAGAAAATGTATTGAAGGTACTTACTGGTACATGATACTAGAAAAGACCAGATTTAAAAGACCTTTCTCTCAAATATGTTTGTTATGAAAACAAATTCATCATGATCAAGTTGACAACAAAATAGGAAAATAGTCAAAGTAAGGAAAGAAGAGATCAGAGTTAATTGGATATACTATCTTTCTATAGCTGAAAGACACCCTCAAATAGCTTAAAATGTTAGCCAAGGCACAAAAAAAGTTATTTCTGAAAGGTATGAAGAAGAGATGATCAAAGAATAACCAGTGGCAAAATACCGATATTTAGAATGGCAGAAAGGAGATCCCAAGGACTTTAAAAGCATTTGACCACATTTTGATACTGCAAAAGAGATAGAAACAAATCGTTAATCTGGTTTTGTGCAGCTGGTAGATAATAAGGTGCTAAGGAAAGGGCAATATGGATTTGTCAGGATTTGACAAAATATGCCAAGCCATCAGAATTTCCTTCTTGACATGTTAACTGGCCAAGAGGATATGTGGGAAGCACTAGATATATTTGATAGTCTGACTTATGTACTTCTTTTGATGTGGATGGCATTTTTACAAATAAATTTAGGAAATGCAGTCTTGATCAAAAGCAGCTGATGCAGATGAAGAAGTGGTTGGGAAAAAAACCCCTTCATACTCAGAGCAGAGTTCTCAGTAGTTTTCTGCCAGACTAGAAGGCTCTTTCAAATTGGCCCCGCATACAGCAGTTCTGGGACGTGTATTATTTAATATTTTCATTACAGACATGGATGACAGAATAGTGTATATACTTACGAGAAGTGAAAGGACTTCAGGAGTGGTTATATCAATTTAGAGGACAAGAGAGTAACTCAGAGACATTATGGTATATTAGAGAATTAGACTGAAATCAATAAGAAGAAATTTCTGAAAGGCAACTACAAAGTATACTCAGGAAGTAAAAACAAAAAGGTACTTTAAAAAATGGAAAACAAAAGGAGAGAAACAAAAAATAGGAGTTAACTACAAACTGTATATGGGTTAAATATACAATCTTATAAGAAAGACAGTATCATTCTAAAGTGTATTAATTTCAGAGTTGTGTGCAGGACTTACAAAGGTAATTATTTATTTGTGTTCAAACTACTGAGGTCTTTGATCCAGTTAGAGTGTGTAGAATTTGTACTACTCATTAACAAGGAGGCTGGCAAACACCATAGAGTCTAAAAGAGATCAACAAAGACAACAAAAGATCACAAAAAGATAAATTGTCAGGATAGGATTAAAAACCCATTTAGTCCAGAAAACAGAAAACCAGGAGATGTAAACTGTATTCAAATCTGTGAGACAGATACAGGCTCACACAGGCATAAAAAGGATTTTTCAGTCTCAAAAAAAAAAGAAATTTCATCCATTTAATTCTTTTAATATGTATGTAAATCCAAGATTTTTTCAAGTTTGTGATGAAACAAAAGTTTTCCAGAGTGTGAATTTGATTATATTTGTGAGCTTCACTGCTAGTATCAGCTTTCAGGGTCTTTGGCTTCAGGGTACAGCTGCCAATATTGTCTGCTTCAGGGCTGGGGATCCATGACTTTGAGCATCCCCAGGACAGCCCCATTACTCCTGCATTCCCCGGGGCTATAGCTGCCTTGAGTCCCATCATCCAAATCCTTCTCAGCAGTGTGAAGCCTTGATAACAGAGAAATTAATATAAAAACTGTTATTATGTTTTTCAATGCTGAAATTAGGTTTATGTAACAGTTAATTACTACTTATTGTATTCATTTACAAATAACATTTCCCCCTCCTGCAAGAACAGGAAAAGGAGCAATCCCAAATGTTATAATCAGCATCTCTCAGTACCTGCTGGCTAGAATACAACAATGGTGTTATTCTGCCAAAGCAAACCCAGGTGCAGATTTTATAAGGGGAAGATTGGGAGAGGAGGAGGGGACTGATAATCTCATTTTCTCCATGAGCCCCCGTTGAGTGCAGTGTGGGTATTTAGGGTGGAGAACAGTCATCGCTGTGTAACTTCACTTTCCATTGAGCACTGCCCCTTCTCACACACAGGTCAAATTGAATCTGTTGTGGAAAAGGAATGGAAAGATATGTGAGGAAAACAAAGATGTTGCATCCTACAGCTGCAGGAAATATCCTTGAGGGACATAATTCCCCAGCTTCAAGGGTTTAGGAGCAAGCCCTTTGTACCAGCAATGTGTGGTTTAGATGGAGCCCTGCTCATTTAATAACATTTTTCCTACCCTTGGGGGAAAGTGTTTAGAAATCTTTGAGCATGTGGATGTTTGCAAAGAGGCAGGATCCATGCACAAGGCATAGTTTAAACACAGCTGAGGGCTGTACTCCTGTGGTCTGACTGCTTCTGCAGCTGTCGTAGATCCCTACATGCCACACTGGTGAAGAGAGAGTGCAGGTCACGCTGGGTAAATTTCTGTAGTCTCAGACCCCTCATCCTCTGTTACACTGGTAGAATTTATGGCTGAATCAAGCCTCTATAGTGTGAGATGCTAATGTAACCCAAATACATGAGCTATAATCCATAGCCTGGAGGAAGGTCTCTTATCCTTACGTCTGGGAGTGTGCTACTTTTGAGGTGCTGAGTTGATTTTGCTAGTAAAATAAGGCAGCTCCTGCCTCCAGTCATAGGTGTATATTGTATGCATGCTACTTTGCTGAATTTTATATACCCTAGGGTTTCTCTGGGTTTAAAAAAAAATGGGATGAGGACAATGCTACAAGGTGATGCTTGATATAATGAAAATCTAGCAGACTGGTGATGTTAAAAGCAACTGAATGAGAAATTGTTTTGACTGAAATAGACATGAACAGTCTTATAAGTCTAAAAGATTAGAGGATTTATTACAGTCTCAAGAAAATGATAGATGTGGCTTTTGTTCTGGCCTCCTGCTGTTTCCTTACTGAAGTGAGATCCAGTTTAGTGTTATTTCAAATTCATAATTATGGCAGAACTGGTTTAGCTTTTCAAAGTCCAAATTTTGAGAGTCATAATGCTGAGATTCTTGTGTAAACACAATCACAATTCTGCACAAAAAAGAAGATAAGCAAATACATATCAGGTAACTGGCATGTTGCAAAATAATTATTAAGTCAGTTTTCTCCTGTAATTTGTATTTATTGAGAGGCAGTGGTTAATCCCAGATAGTTTTTACCCTCTTAATAAGGTCGGGGGGAAGGCAGAGGCAAGAGGAATAAAGAAATACATCTATAGATAAGTCCATGTTCAGCTGAGCTTGTTAAACCAGATACTCTGAAGCTAAAGAGTTTCACAGAAGAAAAGAGGAAAGAGCCTTTTCAACTTCCCCAGAGAAAGTAGCAATAAACTGGCTTGATGATCACTGTTGTTAAATTGAGCCCCTTGGGATGCCAGGTAATTTGCTGGTAACGTGAAAGACTTGGTCTTTAGCAAGGCTGTTTGAATGACTGTCTGGAGGTTCCATCTTTATAGTTCCAAATTCTCTAGCGCCTTTCTTGCAGGGAGATCTATTATGCTGCAACAGTCAGTTGATGAACTGCAGAAAGTTAGAGAAGGCAAAAGACCATTTTCACTGCATGGGCTGGATTCAAAATCACTAAGAGTAGCAGGCTGGAGGGAGAAGAGGTGCTTTATTGTTCATCCCTAGAGTGACAGTGGAGTCACAAAAGCGATCTTCAGGGTGAGAACATGTATTTAGAGTATCGGGAAGTTCTTGGAGATATAACCTATATTTTTAATAAAATTGCTAATTTATCAAAACTACAGAAAGTTTCTAGAATTTCTTCATATTCTGAGAAGTCGCTCAACTAGTCTGTTAACTCTCCACCTACCACTTAAATTTATTTTTCCCCCAAAAGTTTTGCAGAGATTTAGTTACAGAGTTCCTGAGTTTGAAATGTTCATACGGAGTTTTTTCTTTTATACTTTACTACTCTCACCTGATAGATTGTAAATGCTGAAACAACCCATGGATCTCCCTGGGTTGTTGCTAGTTTGAGTGGACATCTTTCTCCAGAAGACACAATTATGTTTTTCCAATAATATTAGATTACACTTTTTGAGGTCGCTTGGTTTTCTTCTCAGTAATTTGGAAATCTCAAGACTTGCCATACCCAAACCCTGTTTCTCAGACAGGAAAAGAGGTCACCTGTACTCTCATCTAACCAAAAATACCATTTTTCATTCCAGCTGTCACAGAATATTAGAGTGGCTTGGGTTGGAAGAGACCTTGAGGACCATCTGGTTCCAACCCCTCCTGCCATAGGCAGGGCCACCTTCAAATAGATCAGGTTGCTCCAAGCCCAGTTCAACCTGGCTTGGGACAATTCCAGGGATGGGTAAGAGCAGGACAACTCTGTCTTTCATGCCGTGGTATTCTGATTGAGAATATCTATTCAACAGTTTTGCCTTTTTATTAAGAATGATGCAATAATGGATTTTTCCCTCCTGATTGACAACTAAGCACTGACCCAAGCAAGTGAAGACAACTACAATTATAATTTAGCAAAGAAAAAGTGATGATGTTTTAATTGTTCTTCTTAAAGAACATTTGATTTATGATATAGCAATGGGTGCCAATATTGAATGAGTATTTCTCTGAGTATGAACTCAAGTAAAATAATTTAATTCTTCATTATAGCTTTTTGCTTGCTTTGTGTTTGCCCTCTGTGAATATTCTATAAACTGAATTTAATGGCAGAATGCATGTGATAATAGTCAGTTTAAGCAAATATTGGAGAATATTCTGATCCTATAAATACCAAAATTGGAGATGCAAATATTAGCATTGTATTCCAAATATTTTAAATTAATTTGGTGTTGGTATTCATCATATCTTTTCTCACCAAAACTTTATGATTCGTATTACAATCTGGATGAGTAAAACCTATTTCTCTCAGTTTTTGATAACATGTATGTTTTTGGAAGACAAAAGAAATACTTTTCTACAGAAACAGATGCTGTTGCATCAAAATAACATCTAAATATATGTATGGTCTAGGAATTGTGGCATTAATACCCTGCACTCTGCTGTGTGTCAGCATCCTGGGTAACTCTTTATGCAGTCAGCCAACCCCATTCTGACCTGAAAAGTCACAAAAATCTACAGAGTGATCAGACACTGTTGCACCATTCAGGTCCGCTATTGAACAGCAGTGCCAGGCATTTTTAAGTCTGGTTGTTTTTTTTGTTTGTTTTTTTTTGTTTGTGGTTTTTTTGTTTTGTTTTGTTTTGTTTTGTTTTTTTTTTCTTTTCCCACAAGAAATGCATGAGTACCTGGAATCTATTTTGAAGGATGATAGAAGGCCATGGGAATTATTATGCTATAGCAAATATTGTCCAGGTAGTCAGAAATTATAATTCTGACAGAAATCCGATATCAAACACTTCAGATAAATAGAATGAGAAATCGTCTTATGGACAATTATGTTTTAACCTGGCCAGTCTAAAACTCTTTCATTTAGTGATTGTCTCATTTTTGAAATGCCTTCAATAATCAGAGGTGACCATTCTAAAATGGTCAGAATCATAAAATCTTATTTTCTCTTCTGATAATCCAGACATTACTAGTCTCGAGAAAGATTTATAGATTGCATTGAAGAGAAAGTAAAACTGTAAAAACATTGTGTTGAAAGTGCAAGTCCCCTTCTTAATTATTTTGTACTGGAGGGGACAGGGATGATGTGGGAAACAGGAGAATAAAACCCAAATTTTCAGACAAGCAGATTTTATGATGCAAATATTTAAAAATTAGTGGAACTAGATAAAATTTATAATTAAACTAAAAATCTGTTTCTTTAAAATTTTATGTTTTAGGCTATGAAAAACCTGAAATCAATTAATATTTGCCATTGATTTTAAATTGAATTTTCTCTTTAAAAAATACATTTCAGACTATAAGCTTTAATTTTTCTTTATCCTTCACCTCCTGTTTAGTTTAAAGGGTGGTGGTTTCTTCAACCTTCACATAGAAATTTCTTACTAGTTTTCTCATCAAATCATTGTCACCTCAGGATCATATTAGGAATTTTTTTCACATCGAGAAGTAATCTAACACATATTTGAATCAAAGCTCTTTTTTCACTTTTGCTCAGTTTAGGTTAAATGTTTCTAAAGAGTGGGTAAGATACATTTGTAAGGCACAGATTGTCCGTGGAGTCTCCAGAAATAGTCAGTGTTCAGAACCTGTTTGAAACACAGTATTGCAAGAGAATTCTGGGATGTGTGGTTAGCAAGGGAAAGCTTGAATCAAGTTGTGTCCTGTAATTCTCCTGTTTCTTGCCTTTAAGTTTTGGGGGTTATGGTTTGTACTTTGAAGGATCTCTTATCCGGTCTTTAATAATATGTTTTTGTTTTGTTTCATTTCAAGATCTACTGCTCCATCATCTCTTTCTGTATTTTATGTATCCAATTGCCAATACATGTTTTTCAAGTGTCCTTTATAATGTATAACAGCAGCAAGTGTTGATCATATCCCAGACAGCTTCCATTATGCACAGATTATGGAGGAGAAAAGAGAGAACATAAAGGCACTCACAGTATTATATTAATTACTAGGACAGCAAGAAGCCCATATGCTTAAAAATTTGTACATATGTTCCTTGGCTATTTGCTCTCCCCAGTGCAAGTTTTCTATTAAAGCTGAATTTGTCATTTTTTCAATTTGTTACTGGCAGTTGGCAAGAGTTGTTCCTCCTGTCTGGAGACTGCCAACGTAGCTGCTCAGGGAGAAGTAAGAACCCCTCTCAATGTTCTTGAAGAGATGGGGCTGAATATCCTTTACTACACACTTAATACAGAGAGAAATATATTTTTTATTTCCCAGATTAATAAATTCCTTCCCTCTTTCTTCCTGGTATACTGTCTCTGTGCAGTAAAAAGCAATGAGATTTATTGAATAGCAACAACTTTGAAAGCTGTGTTTTCATTCTTATAAGCATACACTCTACAAAAACCTTTCTCTTCACCACTTTCTCCTATAAAAGCCTTACAGGGACAAGTATTACACAAAAACCCTGGAGAATGATCAGCAAACTCACTTCTGCATCTAATGATTTAAATTTCTCTGCTCCCACTGAGAATCATTTCTTGGAACAGTAATTTAAGCATTTTTTATGAATCCTTCTGCTACAGAGACAAAACAGAGAATGGTGATCTGGCAGCCAGAGTCTAAGGCAAACAGGGAATAAGAGAGAAGCCTTTGAATGAACATGGATGAAAACAGGAGCACAATATTATTTCCACCAGTGTCTCATCTAGCCAAGAATCTGCTTGCTCATGGTTAGTACAGTGATCCTCAAGTGAAAAGGTGTATCAGGGATAGCTACTGTTTAGTAATTTTGGGTGGAGGTAACCATCCAACTTGTCACTGATTGCACCATACCAAAAAAACAGCATTCGTATTTGTTCAGCTACCCCTAGACAAAATGTCATATCCTAACTGTGTCCATTCTCTGCTAACTTCAAAAAATGGGCATATGAGGCAACACATATATGCACACTGCCTGTTTCCTACAGTTCTTGAGCCTGTACACAGCTGAGGAATTGTGCCAGATCTTGGAACAAAGCTGTGCCAGGAGACTTTCCAGTAATTTACCAGAATGGACAACTGCATGCATGGCCTATGCCTGGACCTGATTTAATCTCCTGCTGTTGTTCTACTCTATGCTTACTATACATATATATATGGATAAATATATATATATATATATGCACAAATGCACATTTATGCACACCCAGTATAAGAACTGTGTAAGAATGGTCTCCAACAGACTTGTAAAACTCAGCCTCAAGCTCCATGTCATAGTATCTTCCCTGGCTAAATGAAAGGCAGTGCGAATATGCTGATACATGCTGCAATCACACATCTTCTTACAGTGTAGACACACCATAATAATGAGTGTCAGTTAAGGTCTTGGTTCAGCTCTAATCATTTTGCACTGCTCTGCAGTACAGCAAATGCATTTCATCTGCAAGTGGAGAGTGCTCCCAGCAGAGGGAAATTCTCTACTTGTATAGTCAGCACAGCTGATTCCCACAAATACCTTGTCAACCCTGTGGGATGGACATACACAGGATGAATAACAGAGAAGAAAGAGAGCTTTTCACGGGTCTCATAAAAATGCTCTAAGTTAGAGAAGCCCTCAAGCTATTTTAAATGAGGTCTACTACTACAGGCTTTCTTACCATCCTTTCGGAGTACAGGCTCTGTTTAATTGTACAGGCTTTGAAAATAAAGCAAAACAAAGCAAACTCTTGTGTATTAATTCTGTCAGTGGTGTCCTGGGCAGAAATAGAAGGTGGATCTGTGGCTTATATCTTTTATTGAGGAGAAAAAGGGAGGACAGAATAATTGCTTGTGCATAAAAGTGTCAGGGCCACCATGGATCTCTGGTTTTGATGCAGAAATAAAGGGAATAAGATAGAGGACAAGATGTTGAGAAGGCTGAGGGTGCACTGTTTCATTGAAAACAACTCTATGTAACCTCTATGGTTCAGTGATAATTTTTTGTTGAACATTCAAATGAGTTGTTCTATGAACAAAAAGGTGAATGAACTCAGGTTTCTGTACATTTCTGTTTTACATCCACTCACCTATTCACCACAGTTTTATTACTTTGTCTTCATTTCCCAGATGCCTATTAGCCCTTTGGATGTTTCTTTTGTGCCCATCTGCATGTTTAACCTCCACCTCTTCCATCTGCACTCTCCTTTTGCTTGTATTACCTCTAACTTCTGGCAGTGAAGGAGATGACATGAACAAGCTTCTTCTGAGTAGTCCAGGAGCCAGCCAGCCAGCCAGCCAGGATTAAGGGGATGGTTGGCTAGAAGCAGGCCCACCAAATGGATGATGAGCTCTTCCTGAATATTTCCTGGCACTGTGTCACTAACTTGGACCTTTCTCCATGGCCAGGCCTCTGATTTCACTGAATTCTATTATCCTCCAGGGTTCAATTTCTTTGGCGAATGTTGAACCTGGCTAATGGATTCAGAAGATATTAGATGGATATAGCAAATAGCAGACAGTGTGGTCATGTAAGATTTTTTTCTTTAGGAAACATGGATTTGCATTTTGTATGTTGCAGTCACAAGACATTATTATATAACATCAGACTAATTGTCTGTTTTGTCCGGTATCCAGTGGCAGTACTATTTGCTTCAGACGGCGTTGCAAGAAATACTGTAGTAGGCAATTAGGGATTAACCTCTCCATAACAGAAGTTTCTTAATTCCCATCAGTTAGTGATTAGCTTATGCTCTGAAGCATGAAGGTTTATATCCCTTATGAATTTTTGTTTAATCTAATATAATTGCAGTTGTTCTTGTTATCCATATAGCTGCTTATCCCGTTTTGTTTCTTTTTTTTTTCTTTTGATCCTACTGTGTTCTTGGCCTCAGTGATATCCCATGGTAATAAATATTACAAAAGTAAAATCTCTATTCCCAGCATTATCCCTTATTTTAGAATATAATCACATGGAAGTATATAGAAAATAGGGAAGTTGTGCAGATGGGAATATACACTTCACATATAGACATTGTGTTCTAAGCAGGGTAATGTGAATTCATTCAATATGCAAATATTGAAATACTAGATTGTTCTCCTTACTACAGAGGGTAGGATTTATCTTGCCTAGCATCGGTATCTGAGTGCATCACCTCAGACTCTGTTTTGTAATGAAAAATGTAATTTGGAGAAGAACATATCTGACTTGTGGTAGATGTCCACAATAAGGAGTGATGGACTGCACTTTGAAAGTGCCACTTTCCCTCTGTTAACTACGATACTAATTTTGAAAATTATCTCAGGTATAGAGGTTTATAATATAGACATCTCTTTTTAATCAAATTAATATTTATGAATGGTTAAATTCCAAACCTCAGTGTAGGAGCTTGGGTATTTCCAGGGATTCATTTTGCCTAATAAAATTCTGGCTCTGTAGGAACCTGTGTCTGCTGACTACATGCAGAGCATAGCACAAATTGATTCCTAACTTCATGAAAGTCATCATAGAGATTTTTGCCTTGTCCAATCATGTCCATTTTCCTTATTCTGTATTACTCAATTTATATTTTACATATGCATGTGTGCATTCCTTGTGGTAAATGTAAAGTGAGTATTTTCCTCAACTGCCAACTTAGGCGGGGCTGTTTGTGGAGTCAGGGTGACTCAGAGATGTTCTGCCTTCCGTTGGAGGAAGAGAAGTAGCATATCCCTGGCATAACTTTAGTCTTTATTCTGTGGGGGAAACTGAAGGAAAAACAAGCCAGGTAAGTAAAGGGGGGGGTAGGACACCCTTACTCCTAACCTCAACAGGTAGCATGGTGGAAGACTGGTCACAGTATCAGTAACTTTCTGATCATTCTTCCTTCCCCTGAAAAGGGTGAAATGAGGATTCCACAGCAGCAACTCTGGCTTTGAAGTTATGATAGAGAAACCTTTGAGAACTAAAGATTTGTGAACCCCTGTCATCACAAGTGCCCATTTCCATTTTACCATCTCACCTTTTGCTTTTTTTGTGACCTGAGACATATACTCCGCTTTTAATCCTTAATTACAGAGTGTGAAAGTGTAACCTTATGCATATCTATGTGTTTGAGCAGCTTTCAAGTTCACAAGGAAAAGATGCCAAGGAAGAAAGCTTTCCCACTTTGAACAACAGGAAAAGACCCTCTGCACTCATTCATTGAGGGTTGTGACTTGGTAAAAGAAATAGCAAAAAAGCAACGCAAAAAAACCCCCAAACATCAACCCAAAATATACGCACAAAAAGAATACACCAAAAAAAATAGAGGAAAAACACTTTAATATTTTTTTATATGCTTATTGACCCCAGTCAGTTCACTAAGGTGTGTGAGGATGACTAGAACCCAGAAAAGAAGGTGCGGGAGCCACTAGACTGACTCAGCTGCTGCACGTGAGAGCTCCCAGGGAGCCAGAGAGGCTCATATTTGGGTCCTTAACACCCAGGGATTTCAACAACAAATTAGAAATCCAGCTGGGGATTAGATGAGCAAATACCACTGTAGATTTGGGCTGTAAACATTAATGTGACCTCTGCACTTTGACTCCAAGGCAACCTGAAGCCATCTGTTGTGACTTGCTGCCAGCCTGCTCCACTCACATCTATCCTACCTTATCTTAGAATATATAAATACACAGGAATATATGATGTAATATAATTTGATTGTATTGATCCTGACTTATTTTGCTGTCCCTGAGCAACAAGGAACCAGGATGATTAGAAATCTAGGAGGACATCAGTTGGGGAACCTGGAAGCCTGACTGTCAGCTTCCAGGTTAATTAATTTCTTTATTAATACTAGGTCTCACAATGCATAGGCAAGATGGGTGAGAACTGCCGTACAGTTTTGTTCATTTTAGACGTGTCTCTCAAAATGGAGACCTAAAATGACTGATGACTGTTAAAAGTACTAAGTTTGTTGAGGTGGTTTTTTTTCTTTTCTCAAAGAAAGTCATGATCCTGTGGATGGATTCGGTGGGAGTTGCTCAGTGATGGTAGATTTCTGTTTAAATGGATTGCTGAAAGATTGCTTGGATTAAGTATGATCTGTTCTATTTTCAGTCAAAGAAAATAGCTGTTATTTTGCAGTAACATTTAATAAAGGCTTTCTGCAAAATAGTCAATGGTGTTATATTATATCTCTGTTACAATATTAGTAATGGAAAATGGCAACCTGAAAAATAAGGTGAAATCAATTTTTTTTATTTAGAGGAATAATTTTGACTTCCCAGAAAATAATAAGCCCATCACTATATGTTACTTTGCATTTACTGTTGAAAATGCAAAATAGCAGTATTGTCTGTCTGCCTAATTCTGTTTGACAATAACAAAATAAATTTGCTATTGTTTATTAGAGATTTTCAGGGAAGCCAAGTAACTTGTCTTAGATTTGAATTTCAAATACAACCTTTTTAAAAAACATAGGCAGAGATATTAATCTAAAATATTGATAAGAAATTTACATCAGAGAATATCTAATTGTAGTCACAGTTCTCACATTAACAGTCACTTGCTGTTTGCTTTTTGGAATTAAAATCACAATGAGCTGGCATTCTCAGGTGTATTTCAGCATATGCCACTTTTGCATATGAAAGAATAAATGCATAGAGGTATCTGAAAGCAAAACAAAGCAAAGCAAAACAGCATCTTTATTTTAGAAATACCTTTCATTGTTCACAGAAGTAACAGCTTCTTGATCATAGAGCCTTTAGACACTTGAATTTGAGCAATTATAGCTAACTTTTATATTATACCAATTCAAGTGAGACATCATAGTTTCATACATCTTGAAGCTTTAATGCAAAAACATATATAAAAGGTTCTTTTATGATCCCTCAATTAAATAACATTTTGGTGGTGGAATAGGTGGAGGTAAAATAAGAAATACAAGTGATTATTTTACAATATAAAGAAGATAATATTTTTTACTTAAATACATAGTGGGAAGTTGCAGACAAGACAAAGACCTTTTTAAGAAGTGCATTGTGGTAGTGTGAAAAGTGACAGACAATTTTCTATAAGGAAATTTTTGCTTAGAACATAGGAAGAATTTTCCTTCTTTTTTGGTTTTTTTTTTTTTTTTCCACGATTAAGTGGGTCAAAAGAGAAAAATATTGCCCTGGGAAATTTTGGAATATCCATCCATAGCTAAACAAGACTTGGAGGGACCTGATTTAGCTCCAAATTTGGATCTGCCTTTGAAGTTGGCCCTGCTTTGAACAGAAAGTTGGATCACATGGCCCCTGAAATCTCATTCCATCTAAATTATTCTGAGTTTCTGATTTCAAGTAAATGTAGCCTGAAAATCAAAATAACAAATTGGAAGAGAACTAAATATTAATAGAAGTTCAAACAAGTGGCATGGGATGTGCAACATGAATTAACACCGTGTGAAAAGGGGCAGTTTAACCTCATGCTCAATTTATTGTAGTATTGCATTGTCAAGTGCAGTTATATGGGAAAATTTTTGAAGTGAAAAACAGGTATGTTTGGTAAAAAGGTAGGGACAAATTTGCTCTACAACTCCCCTCTCCCTCTACAGTGGTAAACCCCAGAACCCCTCAAGGCTTCCCTCTCTTGATAACAGTTTTGTGAACAAAGGCTCCATATTTTAAATAGTTCTACAGTAAAGAAGTGTCAAGTGTAACACAGGATCTTGCAGGCAGCTGCAAAGTGTATTTATCAAGGTTGTGACTACATACACAGTAGGTAGAAAAATGGTGTTTGGGACAGGCAACATTGACCCAACCAGGATTAGCAGGTCATGTATTTAGGATGAAAGATATATACAATTATTGTGAGAAATTTGAATCATACTCCTTACATTCTTCTAATAAACTCAGAATTATTTTTTTAATGATGAATATAAGTTGAGTAAATCCACTGCTTAGTGGTAAGCATATTTTTCCTTTTCAGAAGCTGCAGACAGACGATGATTGCAGATATCTTTACAAAATCCATCAGAAAAAAAATCTGGATGTGAAAGGGGAAAAAAATAATGACTGAACTTGATTGATTAACCTATTTATGATGCTTTTTGTTTGAACCAGAAAATCAACAGGAGTGGACAAAGCAATCCAAGTAAAAGAAGAATTCAGATCTATTACGTTCACGTCACCATACACCTGAAATGCCAATTTATTTTATTCAGCATTTCTGATATTATGATGAGTCTCTCCAGAGCCGCCATTTGAATTTCTTTTATCATGGAAGCTAATGATGATTTTGACAAATGACTTGGCATAATTTCTTTCCTTCTTAGAAAGGGTTTCTTAGAAGGAAAAGAGTTTGATGTCCTGTTCTCAGTAAATGACAATGGGAAATGGATGACTAAATATTTATTGAATATACATTATTGTGTATATATATAATGGATTGTGTTGAGAAGCCTGTTTCATGAACTGTATTTCCTTGATAACTTTTGAAGCATTTTAAGAAATATGATCACTTCTATTTATTTTGAGATACTAATAAATCATGGTTTCCTCATGTATTCTGTAGAATAATATTCTAAGTACTGTTACTGAAATATATTTAATGAATCACTTATTATTCCCTTAGACTTCTGAGGTGATACAGACTCTATTGTTTTATTCAATAGCTTTGAGATTATCAGGTTGTCAGCTTCCAGTTTTTCTCTAAGTACAAGGGAATGGTCAAAAGATGCACACAGCTGTTTACAGAGGTAGGGCAGAAAAGCTCTTCAATAACATCTTCATGACTCAACAAAGAGGTGGTTGTATATTTGTGTCTTTCCAGATCTTTTTTGAACTCTACATTTGGCAGCTGCTTGACTCCTACAAAACCTCCCTGTCACATCATCATGTCTGGTTTTTCTCATAACATGAATTGCTCAATGTATATAGGAAGTGTTTCTCAGAGCAATTTGATAATGAAGTAAACCCCCATAGCAAGAAAAGATCTTGGCAATATGATTTAACAAGAATAGTATATGAAAAATATTGATTTTTTCCCTTCAACTGATAAGAAAATTGCTGGATGAAATGGTAATCAGCACTGCCACCCTTAAGAGCTCAGCTCAAGGACAGGAACACATCAGGCTGATGCCCTTTCTCTAAGGTCTCTTTGTACATGGAAAAGGATTATTTGGTGTCTCTACTGAGATTAGCAACACCCACCATTAGAAACAGTAGGAAATGCATGGCATTAAGAAACATAAAGGATAAAGGATCAAAGCATACCAGAAACCCTGTCTCTTGGCTTTGGGAGTTCTGAGTTCGGTTCTCCCTTGAAACTTGAAACTCTAAGTAATGTGGACAGCAAGTCAGAGTTTCCTCACAGAGAGGATGTGATAGTTGGGGTTTTTCCTTTTGAGCCATAATTTACATTAAGTTCTCATCCTGGAATGTTTTGAATCTACATGATGGATAAAAGCCATGTGGTTGTGGGGTATTAAAAGAATGTATTTCCATTCCTCTCATTAGCTGGCTCTACTGTTCAGACAGGAATGCAAATGATGGGATCATGGAGGGAGAAAGAACTGTATCTCTCATACGTTGTTAATTCATTGACCTGAAGATGAAGAGTCCTAGGCTGTTTACGCATTTAATGCCAAAACCCTCATAAAAAATAGGATGTCACTCTCTCCTGCCAAATGCTTTTTTCAGAAATGGCTGAAAAACAGATAAAAGACATATTATAGACAGTGCCTACTGGATCAGAATAAGCAAATCTGCTTCTGGTTAGCTATCACACTATAAGAAGATCAATGGAGGACTATAGCTCAATAATTGTTTCTTCTCTTTGAATCTACATTCCGTTAGCTGATCTATGCATGAAGCTAAAGTAGCAGCTCTCCAAAGAACGACAGATGCATATCAAGAATTTGTAATGTAATCTATGAAATTCACTCACAGCAGGATATGATTTACCAGGAGCCTATTGATTGGGGAATAAATGTTATTTTACATTTAAAAGAATACATTTCAATAATGCTGGAGCTCCAGCTCCTGGGTTTTGAAGGATACTATTTTATTCAATACAAAAAAATCCTGTGATTTTATTGCATCATGCATAGTACCCAGAAAACCTATCAAAGTTCCTTCAGAGGTGTGACATTCCGCATTTTGCTTGTAGTTTGAGACAAATACAGTTACTGGCAGGAACTTTTTGATTCTTTGAAAACTGCTGTTTTGGGAACAGAACCTTCACTGCTTTTAACCACCACAGATCTATAGATCAAAGGCAAAGAAGCCAATTTGCCAATTAACACTATGTAAGGACTTGGACAAGAGTGCTGTCCTTTTCACAGAGATTCCGCAGGAGCACAGGACACACCATGCCTTGCTGAAATTAGAGAGCCATGTCAGAAAGGTGTTGTGTTAAAAGGCAATGAGAATTTGTCTTGGAGCTCACTAATGAATTCTTCCTTCAGAATGCTGACCCATTTCATATATTTCTTGCAATCCTTTTTTTTTTAATTCTCTTTCAAGTAAGGCAATATTCTTCTTTGACAGTCCAAGGTTAACAGTATTCCTTATAGTCTCATAATATTTTGCTGATTGGTTATATACCAATCATTTTTTCCATGAAAAAGCTTTCAATTAACCCCCTAGTGATTGGGAGGTGGAATTTCCAGATTAGCGTTGGAGAATTCCACCTCCTATCACCAGGGGTTTAATTGAAAACTTTTCTGAGAAAAATTAATTGGTGCAAAAACATCAGTAAAATAACCTAAAATTCAAGAGACTCTGTTAATTTCCATCTATTTAAAGGAAAGACAAAAAAAAAAAAAAAAAGATTAAATAGGAACATTGAATGAGTAATAAACAACATTATTACAGCAAAACCAAGATTAAAAGGAAACTTATGAAGTGGCCCTGCAAAGTCACAAAATGCAGGAAAACATACCTTTAATTTAAGTAGCCATATACCAAAAACAAGCAAGAGAAATTAGCTTGTTTTAGAAACTATTTCAGAATCAGGTGATTTGCTTCACATTCAGAGACATAAATCACATTTTAATAATCTCTCTCCCAGTATGAAGTCTCCATACAATCTGATATGTAGGGTTTTTTTAAGTGGGTGCTTTCTTTGCATAACAAGAAGCTGCAATAAATTAAATGGAGCCCAGGAAATCTTATAATGCAGCTGTGTAAGGAAAGAAAATGTGCAACCTAAATATACTATTGAAAATATATATATATCTTTGCTAATAATGAGAAACATCCAATGTGAATGAATGCATCTGTGTGCAATAAACTTGTCTGAAAATTCTATCTTCAGTATCCCTCAAATACATATTTTTCTTGCATTAAGGATAACAGACTTTGACCTGCAAATTATGAAAAAGATTAAGATATGCATCAGCAGAGAGATTTATGTCTAGTGTTGACAAATTATTCATTAAAGTTTTATGCGACAGGCCCAGAGAGAGTATTAAATAAGATTATTATGGCAGTTCTTATAAGTGTATTCATCTTGACTAAGAAGAGGTCGTGATAAAGTTTAGGACTGTTTACTTATGAAGCTTCTTTAATTAGGAAAAATAGAAATAAATGTTCTCCATTTGGCTTCTTTCACTGATTTCATCTTTATTACTTCTCTCTCCCAATATTGTGAAAGATCAACATCAATAAAAGTAAATCTATTACATACAATTTGACAAATCATTTGCTTAATGATTTCTAGATATAGAGAAGATATAAAACTTCCTTCTGAAATTAACAGCACTCTTTTCCTTGTGAAAATAAGGAGAGATAGCTTTGTATCTGAAGAGATCATTAGTAAATAAACAAGGTAATTATCTCTGAAAGGCGCTAGTTTCAGTGAAAAACAGCCATGTATTCCTGCTGTAAAACACAGCACTTTGTATTCTACTCTACCATGCATTATACTTTTCTGCTGTCAGGTGAAAATTCAACCAATGGCTATTTGATTACTTTGGAAACGTCTGAATTGATTTTTATTACCTGATTTTGTACATCTATAAGGAAGATATATGACCCCTCTTCTTGGAAGAACTGAGCAACTTCTCTCTTGGTTTGATGGAACATGTAACAGGCAGGCAGGAAAGAGACAAAAGCACATTCCCAATGGAAAAAATGCTACTGGGTTTGGTGGAAAGGAGGACAATATTATTTTTAAAAAATATTTCTTCTTGGCTAATATGGCACCTTGCAAGGATCTAGAGGAACATGAGTTCCTTAAATAATCACTGAATACCTCAGAATTCTCTGCAAATAGTAATATTTGCAGTAGTTTAATTATTTATAGTAGTTTATTTTTTTCACAATGCTTAGTGTGAATATGAACTGTAAAAAATCAAGACTTGATTATCTTTTACTGAATTATGGTTATCTTAACTGAGACGTCCATCCAGTGGCCTTCTTCATGTTGATTAAAGCTCAGAACTAACCTTTCTGAACATAAAGTATGGAAGGCAAGACTTTATGAGTACACCCAGAGAATAAATGCCCCTGAGTTGCACTCTCTGCTTTCTGCCTTAGCTTTCACCCAGCAAGACACATATTTTATTACCTGTATGCATTTAGTTCAAAACCACAAATGGAATATTAAAATATCTTCTGAAATGTACCAGTGGGAAGGATGAATCTCCTGTGCAGGCAGAACTTCTGTTTTCCCAATTGCACCATGGATTTCATTCTACGACATAGCCCTCTCCTCTCCTCTCCTCTCCTCTCCTCTCCTCTCCTCTCCTCTCCTCTCCTCTCCTCTCCTCTCCTCTCCTCTCCTCTCCTCTCCTCTCCTCTCCTCTCCTCTCCTCTCCTCTCCTCTCCTCTCCTCTCCTCTCCTCTCCTCTCCTCTCCTCTCCTCTCCTCTCCTCTCCTCTCCTCTCCTCCTTCTCCTTCTCCTTCTCCTCTCTCCTCCTTCTCCTTCTCCTCTCATATTTATAGTTTTTAGAAATACTATTTATTTAGAATATTAAAAAGGGATTGAAGAAAACCATCTAATAAGCAAAAAAAATCTGTCCTTTATATGATTTTAGGAGCAGCCCTAGGAAGCAGATAGTAGATGCAGATCCCTCCACAATCTTTCTTCATGATTCTTGTAGTTCTGCTTCAAAGCTGCATGGAAAGCAGAGATGTTACAATGAGATCCCTTACACAAAAACCTTCTCTTATGAAAGTAAGCGTTTGTTCTCTATTTGTCTGGCTAGTTGATTGTATGCTTGGATAATTAACACCTGCTCTGTCCTGCCGTCCTGCTCTTGTAGTTCCATAAGAATGATACACAGGAACAATTGTGCATCTTCTCATTAAAGCTGACTCATTTCCAGGAATTAAACACTTTAAACAGTGGCAAAGGAAACTCTGAACTGATCAAAATCAGGTGTCTAAGACCTCATTCTACAGCTGTCTGAAAGTGTGAGTGGATATACTGGCAAAACAGTACAACTGAGCCCACTTATTTTTTCCAGCTTTACTGTAATGGAGAAGCTGAACAATCAGAGATACCCAGTAAGGAGGTGTAAAACTCATATCCTGGTATAAAACTAAGCTTCAGTAAAAGAAATTTATGCACTTCTGTGTGTACAGAATATATGGCATGAAGGTCCCCTACATGTCAAATTGTTCAAACCCCAGTATTCTTTCCATGTTTTTATTTCTTGTTGTGCCAAAGATATTCTAGCACTGAGCTATTCACTTTTGCATGATGTCTGTCATGGTCTAATTCTCGCTATCAGAATTGTTATCTATTTTTTGTAGGTACATTCTTATTTCTGCTTTTTGCTCCATCATTTCTTGCATTTTAATCTACTCTTTTGGCCTTCTTTCCTCTATTTGCATATATAATCCTTCTCATATTTTTTGTTTTAAATCAATTCCTATAATCCATTACTGTGTAATAGCACTTGTCATCAATAGAAATTAAATCCTCAACACATTGAAGGAAAGAGAATTTGCAGGTACTGGTTTCTAGTAGCAAGTTGTAATAGAAGCAGTGGGGAATCCTATTTGCATAAAAAGATCCATATTTGATGCAAACTGATGCAACTTTCATGATGGGTATAAAATTTTCCTCTACCCTTTGTACCATGGGCACAAAGCAGATAATACTCTATGACAGTGCTACAGAATTATTTTTCATAAGCTCTTGCCTGAGATGTATAATAAAAGTTGGAGTGCCTTGATAATTAACAAGACTGGTTCCAAGCCTCCTGCTCTCACACTGTAATATTAGAAATAAGGTATAATGCTACAAACTCTGATCACAAACAAAACCCCAACATTTGATGAAGAGAGTGAAATTCTTCACTGTGAAAGAAAAAGAATACTTTCAATGAAGTTTGAATAAAATACCTACCAGTGAACAAAATAAGCATTTCAAATAAATGCTGTTAGACCTGACAAACCAAGTCCTCATGTCATCCATTGATCCAGGTATGTTTTTAGTTTCTGTATGATTGACAAGTGGCAGAATCTGAGAGTCCAGGCATAACTGAGTGACAGATATATGAACATATAGATAGGGTGTGTGATGGGGTCTGAAATCACTGAATTTATCAGTACTTCAGCACTCTTCAACCAGACTAGAAATGGTGATCTAAAAAATTCCAATTTCTTGACTCCATGTCAGCAAAGCACTGAGATTTTCTGGCAGTACTCATGGTGTGATTCCCGTATCTTTGCATATGGTAAAGGAAATCAGGTTTCCCCACTGAATGCATCAGCAGAAAAACAAGCCATTTCATTAAGCTCTGGCTGGATTTCACTGGGTGTTTTTCAAAAGCAATATATTTCTAATAAGCATTTTGGTCTTGCAGAATCAGCTCCTTCTGGGAAGAAAAAACTCCTAAACAACTTTAATCTGTACCAAATAGATATTTCACCTTGAGGATTTGTCAAGTTAATAGAGCCTACCCACTTAGACAAAGAGGAAGGAGGCCTTTCTAATTGGTGCCTAACAGCTTACACTTAAGGGTCATTAAGACGCAATACTGGAGATAACAGTCTTAATGGCTCCAGTCCACTCTCATGGGGAGCACTCAAGGTAGCCTGAACAAAAGGGAACAAGACAGAAAGACCCAAAGACACAGCAGGATCTGGTCTGGCTAAGAGGATGCAGATTGATTTAGTTCTGCCCCAGTAACTTAAGAGGAGAATTTATCTCATTTGACTTGTAGTGAAACATAAGATTAGGTGCGAATAACTACAAGATGGATGGAGATGTAGAATATAAAGAGTATACATCATTGTTTTAAAATATGTGTTTTCTGATGCATGTTGGAAAATGCTAAATAGAATTGTTTGGGTTTAGGGAAGAAGTTGGCCAAACCCACCAGCTGAAGTTACTGAGTGGAATAAAACACAGCTGCTTGAAACCCATTCAATCCAACCCACAAAGTGAAAAACATGTAAAAAGAAAAATATGACCCCATCCAAGAACTTGAAAAGCCAAAGTTGGTCCCCCCCCTGAACTCCCAGACCCCACCTGCACACCAGACACTGAAATTCAGCTCCAGAGCTGTGTCGTGGCTGTAATATGAAATATAACAACCCCAGTAACTAAGGCACATCAGCTGCTCAGACATCATGCCCCATTGGAGAGCACAGTCATGCTCACCACCCGACCAGTGCAGAGGTTCAGCTCACCCTGTCCTGAGATGGGTTGTTTCTCATAACTCTTCTCCATAAATACACAAGACAGCTATAAAAAAAAGGTGAGGCTGAAAGGTCAGACAATTAGTTTTCCTATTTGTGAAGAAATAGCTTTTCTAAGCTTATTAATGGAAAAATACAGGATGAGATCGCCAGTTGCTATAAATCAGTATAACTCTGCTGATTTCAGAAGGGCTGTGCTGTCTTATACAAACAGAGATTACATTGTCTCTAATATTAAATAATAATAAAAAGTCTTACACTGAAATAGTCTTGTTACATTTGATGAAATACATGCTGAAATGCCATATTCATGTTTTCCTAAGAAATTTAATTCAGCTTTCATACATCTTCCTGTTACCTTAAAAGTTATTTGCCTTCTGTAGGATGCCTGCCTATTTCAGTTCACCTGATAGATGGTCCTTACTGAACAGATTTCAAATAATGCTGAGCTCAGAAAGGTTCAGTTTATCTGATTTCCTGTCTGATAAAAGCCTTGGATTTTCATTCAGTAGACCCCATAATGAGTCTAAAACCTTGTGCTCACTAAAGCCTGCCAACTACAAAGACATCCTGCAAAAGACTTCAGGTTTCAAAAACTGTGGGATTAATTTCCCCTGTTCTCCTTTTCTGGTGTATGACCCATTCTGGTAAATAGTTTGTCTATAAGTCAAATATGTTCGTGATTTTCTCCCTCTGTTCTCAGGAGGCCCTACCTGGAGTAGGACCTCCAGCCTGGGGACCCTTAGCACAAGGAAGAATGGATCTTTTAAAGCAGGTCCAGAGGATGGTCACAAGGTGGGGATGGTCACAAGGTCAGAGGGATGGAACATGTCTCCTATGAAGATTAGGGGGAGTTTGAATTGTTCAGTCAGCAGAAGACAAGGCTCAGGGAGATCTTGTTGCAAACTTCTATCATATAATGTTGGTTGGTTTATAAGAAAGATGGAGAGAGACTTTTTTACCAGGGGCTGCAGTGGCAGAACAAGTAGCAAAAGCCTTAAACTGAACAAGGGTAGATTTAGATTAGACATAAGGAAATCTATTTTACAGTAAGGGTGGTGACACACTAGAACAGGTTGCCCAGAGAAGTTGTGGATGCCCCAGCCCTGGAAGAGTTCCAGGTCAGGTTGGATGGGGCTTTGAGCAACCCGGTCTAGTGAAAGCTGCCCATACCCAGGGGAATTTAGGTCAGACTAGATGTTCTTTGAAGGTTCCCTTTCAACACAAACCATTCTGCTTCTACAGTTCTATGATCTCTATTTCCAAAACAGCATACTTGAATTATAGCAAAGCTACTGTAATGACAAAAAAAAAAAAAAAAAAAAATCACAATCAATCCTGACATTTTGTAGAGCTCAGCTAATACTGGCAGTGCAGCACTGAGGGGCTTTGGCTCACAGCTGGAAGCACTATAAAACTTTCATCCCTTAGGAATGTGCAAATTAAAAGTGATATATAACATTTACCATTGGTTACTATGGACTTAACCAGAGATGTTAGTACAATAACCATACTCCCAACAGACCCATGTAATACTTCTGCCAGCATTCTGCAACTCTGATAAGAAGAGTATTTCCTAATGGCAAAGGATAATACTTAGTTTTAATTATATACCCTTTCTAAGCATGTGGCTTTTTGGAGATTAATCATGTGTAGAGTGTGATTATGGCTACATTTCATAACAGGACTTGTTTAAAAAACAAAATAATCTAAACAGAATTTTGTGCTAAGGTTATTCTTGACATCAGAAGAAGGAAATCTAAGTTAAACTTATAATGAATTGAAGCATAAACTTAAGGAAAGCTGTTTTGCTTTCACCTTCATAACAGTCAAAATAATTTCTCAGGGTAACTCAAATGCCAAAGTCCTTTGTAATATTCAACTTCATATGTTTCAAGTCTTGGGCTTCACTTTTTACAGCGTGCTTACAATTTCCATCACATAAATCATAGAAATGGAAAGTGGATCATATACACAAGCAGTTCCTTATGACATTTTCAGCACACAGTCTTCATTTTAAATAAAAATTAACTATACTTAGAGCTGAGCAATGATGTCGATACATTATGCATATAAAAGCAGGAGTAATCTTTCAAGCATATACATCTATTTTGGACTGCACTAACTATCTGCAATAGGGCAGGATGATGACATTAATACAAAACTTGTTCTGTTTCTGTTGTTGCTATGTGCCAGGGAAAGTAGCTGAGTGGATAATGATGTTAGAGGGATGGCCTTTCAGACACACGTTTTTATTTTTTATTTCGTAGATTATGCAGAATGTTTCTATTTTCTCAGATTTCACTCTTTTTTTCAGTTTAGAACTAGAAAAGTCACAAAATAAATGTTTTGTTTAAAAATATTCAAATAGTTTAACCTAAATAATGAGAGAAATTTTAAGGGAAAGCATTTGAATGAAAAATTATTATTATCACTGTCACCATTAGGATGCTCAAGAAAACCCCCAACACTCTTTGTGTTTTTTGCAGAGCACAAACCCAGACATTCTGCTCTAGGGAGTGTTAACATTATTTGTATAGTATTTTTTTTAAAAAAAAACTCACTTCAATCCATCTTTTCCTCTCTCCTTCTCTTCTAATTTATGTTTCGTTTAGCTCACTTTCTCTTATTTTGACTAGAAACATTAATAAGGATATTTCATAGAAATAGATGCATTCCTTTGAAAAGATGCTGATATGAAGAATTATCATTTTACGGGTAGAATGATACCAACAATTTTTTGACCAACTATACTTTGAAGTCCCTCACTATTGCCAAAGTGGCTTTGATCCTGAAAGATCTTCATCTCTATAGACTTCACAGAACTGGAAAACAGACATACTAAAGTCCAGAAGAGGACTTTGTCCTACTCATAGAACAGACATCTTTGTCTCAAATCATTGTGTAGACTTCCTTAAAGTAAAAAGAGACTAGTCTAAGGGAGAAGGCAGATTTCATGCAAGATTCATCTAAAGGATGCAACTGTATAAGGTAGAAGATTTTTTTCCCCCTTAAAACTGCTGGTTTATCTTCACTGACTATCAATAGAGTATTAAAGGATAACTCAGACTGAGAAAATTTTTCTGTTGATATCTCCTGTCCCAGAAGTAAAAGTCTTGATAAATGACCATGCAGATGTATGTGGTTATTGTTACGGGATGCAAATTTCCAAACTCTTACTTAAGGCAGAATAACTAAAGACTGCAAGATAGATAATAAAAGTATACATGTGAGCATACATACTTTATAGGAATATACATATTTACACATGTATTCATCACATTTACATACAGTCTCACTTTGTATGTGGAATGACTTTGCTATCATGCTAATTATGCCCCTCTAAGAATTAGAAGTGATTTTTAATGCCTCAAATAAGCATTCAAGGATAATAATACAAGTATGTTAAATGAAATGTCAAATGACTTCCAAAAAGCTCTTAAAAGTAATAAATATGTATGAGATAAATGAGTCTGGTTGTCAAGTACTCCATGTAGAGTTACAAAAGATTTACTATTTTTTCAGCTGGATTCTCTTGCCACCTAAATTCAAACAAAATTCACTGGTTCTATCATGGCTCTGCAGCGTGCTTCCCAGGAAAGGCATATTTCCTCAAAAGGAGACTGGGATGTCACAGATGTGGATATCACCTACTCCAGCCTATTGCATACTTCATTCTTGCTCAGCTGTGCCACTCATGTGGCCTGTGGTCAGCAGCTGAAGGAAGGACAAGAGTAAAAGATTCAGATTACCTATTAGATGAGCCTATTATGTCAGTTAAGTAGTAGAAAAAACTCCTTTCTAGCTTAGGACACCTGGGAACTATATATGTAGCCAGGGAAGAGTATTAGTCACCACTTGGGCCTTATGAGAAAACTGCTTCTGCAAAATTTTTTCAAGTAGGAACTAGAGTGAATTCCAATTGTTTCAATTCAAAGCTTCAGGAAAATGGGAACAATGGTATTGAAAACTTTTACTTCTAAGGTACTGAAATTCTAATTTATCAAGTGCTCTGTGATCTTTGGTTAATTGCAAGATCCAAGGTGTTATATGGCTCATGATTTTAATGAAAAAATCTCAAATAGGTAAGAGAGGTGTTATTCTTAAAAGGAAAATATGTAGGAAACAAACTACTGCATTATGAGAACATATGCTGGGGTATGGGGTCGCATAAGACTGTAAGGAAACTTCAGCAGGAAAAAATAAGGTAAATCAGAAGCGTAGATAGTGTCCTTGAAGATTACAGCCATATGTTCAGTTCAAAGGTGAAAATGCTGGTGACAGTATTTCTGTATACAACAAATCTGAAAAATTTTATGCCATAGATCTTTGTTTAATTAATCTGAAAGCTTAATGTCTGCCTTCAATATAACACAAAAAACCTAGCAGAGATTTGCCCTGCTAATTTTTTCTTTCATAGAACCACAGAAAGCTGGACTTAGAAGTGGAACTTTTATAGATCTAATCCCTCTGCCATGGGCACCTCACACTAGACTAGGTTGCTCCAAGCCCCATCCAACCTGGCCTTGAACAGTTCCAGGGATGGGGAACCCACCACATCTCTGGGAAACCTGTGCCAGAGCTTCACAACCCTCACAGTAAAGGATTGCTTTCTAATGTCTAATCTAAACCTGACTTCCTTCCATTTGAAGCCATCGTCCCTTTTTTTATCACTACAGGACCTGGTAAAAAAATCTGTCTTCATCTTTCATGCAAGCAGCGTTTATGTATCTTCAGGCTGCAATAAAGTGTCCTCTGAGCTTTCTCTTCTACAGGCTGAACAATTTCAACTTTCTCAGCCTTTCCTCAGAGGGGACATAGTCCATTGCTTTGAACATTTTCATAGCCCTCCCCTGCACCTGTTTTACAAGTTCCATGTCTTTCTTGTACTTAGAGTCCCAGAGATGGATGAAATACTCCAACTGAGGCCTCAAAAGAGCAGAACTGAGGAGGATGATCACCTCCCTTGACCTATTGGCCACCTATCTTTTCATGTGGCCCAGGACACAGTTGGCTTTATGGACTGTGAACACACATTTCTGTCTCACACCTCCTTTTTCATCCACCAAATCCTTCTCCTTGGGGCTATGTGGAATCCATTCATCACCCACTGATAGAAGTGTTTACCTTGACTCATGTGCAGAACCTTGCACCTGGCCTTGCTGAATTTCAAGAGGTTCACATGGTCCCACTTCTCAAGCCTGTCAAGTTCTCTGGAGGTGACATCCCTTCCCACAGAGCTTGGTGCCATCTTCTCCTCACATACGATGTGTTCTGTGCTGTTAACAACTCTGCTGGCCCTTCACTGCATCATTCCCAGTCTCGAAGTGTCTTTGCTGTAGTGGGGAGGACAAAATGAGCAATGATGGCCTCCAAAGCAAACTCACAGGTGGCAGATACCAAAGAATTATCACTTCCTTCAATTAATACAGATTATTCCTTCTGGTTAATACAGTTTAGTGTGAAGCTGTAAACTAAAGGGCTATTCTGCACACTTCTTGTCCATCATGAGCAACTCCAGGTCCTTTTCCAGAGCTGCTTTCTAGCCTGGGCACCTGCACGTGTGCCTCGGGTTATTCCATCCCAGGTGCAGGAGTCTTGTTTGTCCATGCTGATCTTCATGAGATTTCTATAAAGCCAATTATCCAGCCTGTTGAGATGCTCAACCTTTCCCCCATCTACAGCTTCACTCAAACCTATTGTCACCCTTGAAATTTCTGAGGGTAGATTTCCTCCTGTCATCCTGCTGATTAATAATTATATTAGACAGTATCTGTCTCAGTATTGACACCTCAGTGCTAAAAAACCCTTATTAGTTGAAATTCAAACTACTGATCACTACTCTAGTGCATTTTATTCACGTTTTCTTTTAATTTCTTATTCATGTAACCACACACTCCTGTAGGTTTGGGTTTTTTTAATATATATTTAAAAAGCATGGAGTTTATAATAAATATAAGTGAAATGGCAAGTTTTCAGAGACAAGGAATCCAAATACTATAAATTTTGTCTCAGGATTTTGACATACAAGTACCCAAATTATGGATAAAATCCTTTGTGTACAACATTGTGTCTGAGCGGATGATAAAAGAAAGCCAATTCAATGGCATCAAGAAACATTTTAAGTTTCCTGGAAAAATGTGACTAATTTATCATTTAAAAAGTAGAAAATTATCGTAATACTATTCCAAAATAGATCAGAATGGTTTATAAATTCTTTGATAGTTGTTCTACCTACACCAATGAAAAAATTATATTAAATATTTTCATGATGATGTTATCACAAATAAGCCAGTTGTTGATGATTATTGCCAGTTTAGCCTACCGTGGCTCTGCTCTTATATTTAAAATGTGCTCTATGAATTACAGACTTTTTAATGATCTAAAAGTAGGATGGACTAGAATTGCCAAATTAGGCCAGCTGAGAGAATGGTAATTTTCCTTTCTCTTTTTGCTGGTATAGGGATCTTTTCAAAGGAGGATTTAAATAACCCTCAAAATGCAATTTTCTGGATCAACAGAAGTTTGTGATAGTATCTCAGAAAATTTTCTGTGAACTGAGATGTAGTAGCATAGAAAAAAATCAAATAATGTAAGTATTGATTCTTGGTGATGGATTGCATATGTCTGGTCAGAGTGAAAGAGAGGAAAGAAATCTGTATATGCTTTTGTCCCATGATATGTGAGCCACAAGAAAAGTCACTTAAGTACTTAAAACTTAATCCTAAAAACTTACTTCAGTACTTAATTTCATCCTAAAAACTTACTTCAGTACTTAATCTTTCTCCTAACTGAGCAAGTTCTCCAGGCTCTCACAACACAGAAAAAGAATGGAGAAACAGAATGATTTTCCCTGTCAAGTGCAGAAGAGAAATCCCATTTCTTTAAGGTGTGAGATGCTTTAGTACGTATGTAAATTAGGGTAAAAGTTGAAAGTATATGAAGAGGTAATTATCAGAAGGAAAAAAAGATGCATCTCAGCAGACCCTTAAATAGCGACACCTTTGCCCAGGATTATGTCCTGGGTGTTCATTTGCATCCTAAATCTTTGTGGATATGATCTTGTAGCTCTCTTCAGATTGCAATATTTATGCACAAAACTTGTCTCATTTAAATTAGGGCTTCCCATCTAAGCAAGTTCTTCTCAACATGTAAGAGAGTGATAGAATTAAACTCATAGAGATTCCAAAGCATTCAAGATATTGGATTGTGTGCAGGGATAACTGGATGAAATTTTGCATTAAACAGGATCACAGGCTGGATGACCTAATAGTCCCTTCTGGCCATAAAAGCAATGAATTTATGAGAAAAGCACTCTGAGATCATATGATGAAAAGCACAGTGAAATTGGCAAGTGTTTTTTTGATGTTCCCATTACAAATCCCCTGAGTAATCTGTCCCTGTCTTCTTCTCACCACCTCCTCTATCATTAGATTCCAGAAGAACACACGCTCTGTTGGAACTATTGCTGCTAAAACCATTTTGATAGCTGGCTCCACTCAGTCTCATGCTAAATCCAGTGTTTAGGGCTTTGGGAATGCTGACTTCTTAAATGAAGACACATTTCTCCAAGGCGTTTTGCACTCTCTTCTTCCTTTGGATTGCTCAGCTAAAGGCTTTTTCAGGACTTTATCAGTTATTAATAATTGTGATGGTTCATGATTTATTCATAACCATTTATACATTTGCCATATGCTGCCTGCACAGGCAAACTCTTTTTATGAAGCACACAAATGTGGCACAGTGCTTCTTACAATTCATATCCAGTAAATAGATGATAGAAAAAGATTAACGAAATGCAAAAATATAATAAAATATCCTGCAATGACTTCAGTTTGGAGCCTTTGAATTAAATGTTGCAGAGTAACTGTCTTTTGCAGTATCAAAACTAAAATAAACAGGAGGGAGAACAGTGTGAAAGGTCAAGTTTAATACCAAAACCAGCACCTTATTCTGTTTCTATTCAGTCCCCCGTAATGATAATTAGACCGAGTAAGAGTAAATCCACTCATGTGGCAAGGTAAAACTCAGGACAAATAAAGATGGTAGTATCTGCAGTATCATGTTTGTTGTTCTTTTCTGGCTTTCATATTAAATCTAAGTATTCTTTTGCAGCAAAACACTCAATTGTTGCTTGGACTGAGGGAGAAAGATCTGACATGTAAATCCTTCAAACTTCTTAATAGCAGAAACCTGAAAAGATAATGTCACTCCTTGATTTTAAAAAAGCGGCTTTTTATGATGATATCCGTAACCAAAAAGTCATTTCTCATAGGCTCACGATGACACCTTCTGCAGTGTGCTGCTCTCCAGATGAAATGCCTGGCTTTTATAAGAGGGTAATTATTTAACATAAATAATGTATTCCTGGTTTTGAGTGAACGAGTTCATTAACGGTGAGGTGTGCCCTGTGGAGGCAATGGTCAGAGAGTTCCAGTGCAGAGTCCCAAGGCAGAGGGACCAGCTCTGGTCTGACTCACACCTCTGCTCGTCCCACTTTCTGTTGCATTTAGTTGAAGCTTTTGGAACAGAAACTTTAAATTTTTACTAACTGCCTTGAAAGTGAACATCTGAATTTTTACTAACTGCCTGTAATTGCCTATTATTCTGTAGGATGGTCTAAAATACATTCAGGCCCTTGTCATGCTACAGAATGCTATGGAGTGCATCTGAGACTCTAAGATATGTTGTTCCCCCATGGCAGGATCAACGTTACCTATTTCATTCCTCTATTTTGGCTGCCCACCTGTTTCTTGAGGACCTCCACTAACTTTACAAAAATCTGAGAAAATATCTTGCTTTGTTTCACTTTCTTCACCATCAGATTTTTTTTTCCATGTGTGTAAAATAAATATAACTTGTTAAAATTTTTTTTTCTTTTTCTTCCCACCATGAAGTCACATAAGTGATATTTACAGCAATCTTTGACATTCCTAATAGCATTCAAGCACCCTTCCTTCATGATGCTTGAGAATCCTAAGTGTGTCAGTGGAGGCATGTACCAAATGCAGAGGCCTTTCATTAAGGAAGTCATAGGAAAAACACCTGTAAGACCTTGAATTTCCACTGGTAGCTTTTACTTGAACGGAAGTTAGATGATAGTTTTGAAATTTGGAAACTCAGGTCTTCTGTATGAGAGAACTCCGGACAGAAGTTTTGAAACAGTCTTCAACTCTTCATTGCTTCCTTAAAGAGCAGGATCCAGTCTGACTCTCAGTCTGGCAACTTCCTGAATTTCATATAGTTTTATAGAGAACAAGTCTATTACAATTTTACACTTCTTATCTGAGAAAAAAGCAGACCCAAAGAGCTGGACAAGACAAGTATGCAGTCACCTTATTTGCTGCTGTCTGGCATCCTTTAAAAAAATTTAAATAACACGAGGCAATGGGGATTAGATGTCATGGTTTAGCCTCAGTCAAAAAGACCAAAATCTCAAACTAGGGTTTTGTAGAAGTGCAATGACATTACACTTTACATATCTTCACTTAAATGCCTGTACAATCATGTTTTGGTGAATTCCAGACGCAAAGGTTTCCTTAGAAATTTCCTTTCAAGGACAAAGTTATTAAAAGGCCTAGCTCCCTTTTTGTTTCCTATGATATATAAAAGAAATTATCATGACTAGTTAAATACTTACAAATAGCAAGAATAATCTGTTAGGGGAAAAAATTAAAAGAATAATTGAAATGTGTAATTTCAGCTCATCAGAAATAGATCATATGCATGTGGGTGGAAAAATGTTATTTCATTATTCATTTTTGGTACATATATAATCATTTCACAAATTCAAACTGATCTTCATTTATCATCCATATGATAGTGTATTTCTTCATCTTGGGTTGCATATACAGGAGAACAGTTTATTTAGAATATTTATTTTGTAATATCATTTTGCACTCTGGGAGTTATACATTAGTTTTAATCTGTTTTAACAACAGTAATGCCAAGCTAGAGAAAATAGAGAAGATATTTGAGCACTAATTGGGCTTCTTGTTAAGTTATGACTTGATAGTTTTTAAAAACTTGGCTGCAATGAATTTGCAGGCATTACTGTCTGTTCCTGTCCATGCTAATCAGTACCCTGTAGCACAGTGGGTCTTACATTTAATGGAGCAGCACGGAGCTCTTGCCAGCATTCAAGCAATTGATTCCATAGAAGGGGCACAATATAAATCAAGTGCAGAGCAAAACTGCTGTGTTCTACAAGCTCGGAATGAGAGCACCCTTTGTCATATCCAAGGCACTCAAAGACTCTCCTGCTGTGCTTATGTTGATTGTACTTCCTTTATCTTCTGCTCGGTTTTGTTTTTCTCTCCTTTTATTTTTTTTTCACTGCCTTTAGTGTTTTAATATGGGCTCTGACCAATCAAAGTTCACTTCCATTTTCTTCCTTCAAAAGTTTGAGAAGGTGAGGAATGGGGATTTTTCACCTGATTGCTTCTTGTAATTTTTCCTTCCTCATAATCACACAATAACAATCTAGTTATTAGCAAAGGAACTTAATTTATCTGACCTCAATCAAATTGCAAAACTCCTTAAATTCTTTCTGTCTCAATGTGCACATCAGATTTGTACACAATGCATTACTGAAAAACTCTCTAGTAACCCAGAATTATAATTAAGAATAAAATGTTATATATATGTTATATATTCTAGAAAGCAATAGCTTTGAGAACAACAGAGGCTGTCACACAGACAAAAATAAAATTAATTTAAACACTAGCAAACCATTATAGTTAAAAGTAAAATTTTATGGGGATAAATAGTATTTACTTTTGGTTATAGCACTTGAGGGGAAAAAAATGTTTATTTCCAGTGTTCATGTTTCACTGCCAATACTGGAAAGTTTTGGTGGTTCAGAAGAAAACTGCAGCAATAAAGTATGGTTTGAAATAAAAAGCTTTAAAGGCTACGTCAACAGTGTATCCCAGAAAAGTTTACAAGGTGACATAATCAAAATCCATAATAACCACATGGGAGAAAGAGAACAAAGTCATAACAGGAGGCAATGGCCAAGGAAGAACATTTACTAACAAATAGAGAAATAGTAGAAGCATTTCCTGCAGGAATTTCCTCTTCTTAGATGGTGGGGGGTTTTTTGTGTTTTTTGTTTGTTTGTTTGTTTGTTTGTTTTTCCCCAAAGATTTCTGCCAGCTCTGGGAGAAATCTGAAGCCAGAAAAAAATTGCATCAGAACTCACATGCATATTTTATCAGAGAAATGAATATTTGAGACATTTTCTGGGGAAAATCCTGGATTTTCCTGGGGAAAATTTTTTGCTGAGAAGAACTCTAGTGCGATTAAGCCTATGTAATGTAAGCAACCTACATCTGAGCTCTCTTTTTTGTCTAGAAACTCTTCATATTCATGATTCACCTTCCATGGTTTAGAAATCTGTCCTGTGCCTTACACCCTTGCAGTGCCTACAGCATAGATATCCAGATCATATGTGTGTGTTTGACATAGACATCAACTGCAAGACAAATGACTCATCACTTCTGTATCTTTAAATTAAGTCAGTTGATCAGAAGATCTGGTCTTGATAAAAACAATTTTTGGAGAAAATGATAGGATTTGTGACATTCAGGACACCAAATCAGAGTTGTGTTGTGTGCACTTAGAAGATATGAATGTAAGAACTCCTTAAGGATCTTACCCACTTGTCATTCTCTAGATGAAGAAAGATCCAACTATTATGTTTGTTTCATACTTCTTTTTTCTTTGTCATCAATGGCAAAGCTACATCTCTCTTCTAGATCTGTTTATATGTGTTTGCAGACATTCTATACGGAATTTTTTTTTAAGTGACATGAACAGAGAAACAAAAATTCTTTTTCTGCTGATGTTTCTTAGAAAAGAAGAAAAAATGTAATGCCAGATTTACAAGATTTTAACATGAGCCTATATCACTGGAAATAGATTAAAAAAACATAAAATAATTTTTTTCTCAGGGCTGTTACTGGAAAAGAAAATTGCTGATATGTGAGTTATGAGTCTGTAGCCCGGGCCAAATTTGTCTTGTATTCACACCAATGGAACTTAATTGAAATCAGTGAATTTGCACTAATGCAACTGTGAGCAGAAATTGACCTCTTGTGCCTACTGGAACACAGCCCAAAAGCCACTTGACTTACTTGTGCTTAAGGCTTGCTCTGCATGAATGTCTACTGTTTTACTAGCAGTAAGTTATGTAATATTCATGGTTTAATGGTGCATATTCTACTAATAGACTGGGTAGATGCCAGCAGACTACATCCAAGCAGTACTACACGTTTGCTTTGTTGACCTCTGTACTCATTCAATCACATGAAGTAGTTACAGCTGGGACTTCAGTAAGGAATTCCAACTTCCAAAATGTTCCCACTGCCACTAGGCAAATGCTACCAAAGAGCCTCTGTTCTAATTAGCCTAGATTCCCTTACAATATCTAGTTACAAAGGAGTACCATGAATATTCATGGCCAATTCATTTGAATTACGAACATTCATGAATAAATCATTTGGCTGAGAACAGGGTACCGTATGTTGCATTTCATGGCTCCTGTGATTTATTCCATAGTGCTACAATTTGTAATATTAGCAGCTATCATAAAGTTTATTTTTCAAGACTTCATTTCCAGCTGTGGCCGTGGCACTCTGGGGATCAGATAAGCCTTTTCTTATACCCCTGTAAGGTCAGATCCCAGCCTAGACATGTAATGCAGATTTACTGCTCTTCTACTGCACATTCTCATTAGTGCCTTTGTTCTCTGGGTGTATGACACCAACCTCAGACAAAAGGGGGAATGCAGCGCAGTTTCTGGGCTGACATTGAGAAGGGAGACACAATGCTGGAGCAATCGGTGGAGCAGACTGCCCAGAGACATTGTGTAGTTTCCATCCCTGGGGGTTTTTCAAGGTGGTTAAAGCCTTGAGCAACACAAGAACCGGTGTGATATTAACGCTGAAAGCTGTAAGCTAAGTGCTTTTAATATGGCCGGCAGTAAGGAAACGGAAAGTTGCTTATATTAATGAAATTTATCATATCTCTATTTTTCCTCTGTCATAAGAGAAGTCAAACAGTATCTATACAGTTTATTGTTGTAACACCATCCTTTAGAGAGATGACCACTCATTTTTTCTCATTTCCTGTCTATTTTCTTCAAGTACAGCATTCTGCATTTTGGCATTCTTAGAAATGACAGAATTAGTAATGATTTATTCATATACTTTTGCTGGCCATTATTTGCGTTTGAAGGGGAGAGACAACGTCACATGATTGAACACTGCTCAAAAGGGGGAGAGCAAAATTAGGAGACTGAGAGATTCACAGGCAATAACCACTTATTAGTAATTGAGTTCCTCTCATGTGGTTGAATAATAAACAGATGCAAGGCATCCAAGACCTCATTGTCAATAACATTTGAGCCTGAAAAGAGAATATGTTTCTGAATAAACTATCAAACGTGTGAGGCTAAATGCTGTATTAACTGTGTAACTATGGAGGTAGTGAGTTAGTCCATGTTCTTCTATAAATAGTTCATTTGGGTATGATATCATGGCCTGAGGACAACTTGCTTGCTGACAGGTATCACCATCTAGATTTTTCCTGCAAGAGATAGAGAATGCTTCCATTAAAATCAAATGTACTCTAAAAATTTAAAAAAAAAAAAAAAAAAGACAAAAGATACAAGATGAAGAAAAAAAAAGAATAGTGATTTATAGAGTTAAAAGCTCTATGCATAGAAGGTAGGAAACAAGAACTTTAAGTCCTGATTAACACTGGCAATTACTGTCTACCCCAAGACCCGATTGGGATAACTACCATAACAAATTCCTTCCTAATCAAAGTCACAGTTGGTAGATCGCTGATGTTATGGCCTTTTAATGCTACTGTGCTATGAAACAAATATTCTGATATGCCATTTCTGGTCATAATTTCACGAGTCACAGACATAAAATAGCTGGAAAAAAGATTGCAATTGATTTGGATTTGAAACACTGTGTTAGAAGAAGAAAAAAAAAACCTGAAGGCCTGGTTTTGTGTTTTATATAATCTCCTTCCATGGCTACTTAGCAGACATATGGAAGAGAACAGTGGTTAAATTATTTGAATTGGAAGGAAGACAATAATGGAGAATGAAGCCAAATGCATGATAGGAAATCGCCAATACACCTGAAAGAAATCTAAGAATGGTGTTGCCTTCTGTCTGAGCTCACTGAACTTATATTTACAGGGGTTAACTCTTTTAGTATCCGTTTTGATTTTAAAAAAAACCCGCAAAGGGTAACATTGATTTTCAAATTATAAAAAGACTGTTCAGATGTAAAATATGGATGATATAAACTGGGGAAAATCTGCCTGTATTGGCTTTCTGTGACAGCTGAACTGATTCTGAATGTGAGAATAACAGGTCATCTTGCAAGGAGGATGAATTTAACATAAAAATAAAGAGCTTCACATATTGAAATATAGAAGAAGTCTCTGCTCTCAGAAAATAACATTTTAAAGAACTGAGAAATCTGTGCTTTGAAGATGCAGAAGTCTGTTATTGCTGTTTCTTAGTCTCCCTCACACTTTGGAAGAGAATGTACCAGACACTTGTTGATCATCCAGACAGCTGACCTGAAATTTCCTCAGGTCTTTATGAAGACCTAATTTTTGAATTCTGCATAATCAGAGTTCAACAGCAAGGCATGACAAAGCACCAGAAGAGAGCAGATTAGATGAGAGTAGAAAAGACCAAGGGTAAATATAACAGACTTCAGTATGTAACAGTAGTAGAAAAAGAAAAGTAAGAAAATGTTTCCAAATCTGCTGGGGATAAATGGGAATTTCGGTAAAGTTAAGGATATACTTTAGGAATATATTTTAAAATAAGGAGCTTTTAAACTCACTCAAAATGGGAAAAGACAATCTTATATTGAAATGTAAAAAAAGTAACAAACAGATATATGGGGGTCTTCTAAATGATAAATAAACTCTTTTGCCAAAGTTTGTGAAAGAATAAAAACACTTTTTAAAAGGTAAAAAAAAAATATATATAGTCTTTATATTTTTGAAGGTTGTTCTTACCAAGTGATTTTTACCTTATTTTTTTTCTTTTTCTTTATTTTATTTTCCTAAATTTTATGTACTGTGATGAAGCAGATCTGTCTGCCTCAGTTTGTCTGTCATTATTTCTTGGGGATTCCTTGGCAGATCTCTTTCATCTTGTGCTGAACCTTCCCAGCTTTCTCCTCAAATATATCTGAGAAAATTGTTGCACCTGACAGTTGACTTACGGTTGAACGTAATCAGCATTCATATTTAAACTGAACAAAACCTTAAACAATTACAGGTTACTGCCTAGGGAATTTGTCTTACTGGAATCAGGCATCAGAACAGCTGATGAACCTTTAGAAGAAAAAAGAGATTTTTTTTTTTTTAATTAAAAAGCAATGCTAGATATTTTAGTAAGATACCAAATCCAGACAGAAGACACACTGTATTTTGTTGCAAGGGATGTACTACCCCCAGAGAAGAAAAAACACAAAAAGATTGATTAAGAGAACTCTTCCCAATTTCAACCATGACCTATCAGACTAAAAGCAAAGGTAAAATCAGACATAAAAATTACTTCTAAAATGCTTTATTTTGTCACACTTTTTAAAGTCTTGAGCTTGGGGTGAAATGACTTTTCAAAAGTACCAATTGTTAGAAAATCACATTTTTAAGGGCTTTCTTTTTTTTGTCTTGAAATGTTGTTTATGCTTTTATGATGCCAAGTGCCAAGCCAAGAGATACCCACAGGTCTCATGAAGAAAGCAATTTCTGGGAAGAAAGGAGGGTAAATATTTAAGGAACTAACTGCAAGTCTTAGAAGGCATGGCTTGCAGAATCCCACAGAAGAGTAAATCCTGGCAATTAGCTCCAGGAATCCAGTTAGAGTAGCTAGATAGGAAAAAAATCTGAGTTGAGATCCACTTATAGTGAGCCGGTATTACAGGAAAATATTAAGTTTTGATGTGTGTCTAATAAATCCCATTGTCATATGGATCTAAGCTTCTTTGTTCAGCTAGATTAACAAGGCTGCTAATAACAAAAGACTAAAGAACTAAATTTAGTCTCCAAGTCATACCACAAAACATGATCTTATTACTCAGACTGCGTTTGTTGTAAATGATGGAGGAATAGTAACAAACGGTGGCTGGACATTAAGAAATTCCTTCCATCTGTGATCCCAAATATTTTCATCTTTTAATGTAATTCTGTAATTTCATTAAAATAGATATTTTGGGGTTTTTTATGGGAATTAATATGATTCAGAAAATTGTTTTAACTTAAGAATGAGGAAAAGTTATGTTAATGAGGTGACATATTTCCTTAATAATAGGGTATGAATGATTCCATGCATCAGTGATCACAACATAAATTAGTATGAGTCTCATACCAGAGAAAAGAGACTGTTACTTGATTCTAAACTTTCTAGTTCCTACTCTGCATAGTACATTAAAGGAGTCCTGATTTATAATGACTCTGATCTACATTTGGCACTACTCTGGCACCAAGCATTACAAAGAGCCTTAAACTGTGAGTGAATATACAGCTCACTGTAATTTAAGAACATTTTGAGGTCATTTTTTGCTGGCAGAGTGTAAGAAGATATTTGGGCTTCTGGTGTCTAGACTAACAGGGCAAAAAGGCCTCCTACAATTCTGACAGAGCAAAGATTGATGAAAAAAGAGACAAGCTGCCACCTCACCCTCACCTCAACACTTAGCATCAGGAGAAGCATCTGAGCCAGGCATCTGGGGCACATGACCCCGTGGACAGGAACAAAAACTACTGCTGCTCAAAGCTGTGTCAGATGCAGCATTAAATCCACCCTGGGTACAATTCAGATGACCCTGAAGATGCTGACAGCTGCTGAGGACAAGACTGGATTCTGAGTTGTATAACTATTCCTAAGGCCTGGACTAGTTTCCTACTAAACCAGCAATATTAGTATGACTATTAATCCAAGACTACCAATAATAATAATAATAGTAGTGGTGGAATCCTGCTTGATTCTTGTTATTTTCATTTCCCTACATTGAAATAATATTTGGCTATGGCACATGAGCAATCATATCTAAGATATATCAGATATAGTGAAGATACCTCATTTATAGCCCCCCAAGACAGGATGGTCCCTGCTCACAGAAAAGGGTTTGGAACTAGATAATGTTTTATGTTTTATCCAACCCAACGTGTTCCACAATTCTATAGTATAAATGATACAGCTTTGAGTCATTCTTGACATCATGGACCTTAATTTTATTATTTTTATGTGAGGAAATTCTCAGTTGTAACACTGCTTGAAAATATTTAATGCTTATTTTTAAATAAATGTAGGTTGCATACTCAAAAACAGCACACTTTTATTCTATTACAATTTAAATTGTTTCCTTTTATCTCTGAGGGTTGTAAAAAAAACGTAAAAAGAAAAATGTCAAAACATGAATGGATGTAATCTTGCTGTTCTGAGGCTATTGTTCTCTACTGGATAGCACAGAATTATTCAATCAAAACACATATTAGGTCACTTCAGATGATGAGGGTTCCTTTCAAATGAGACCTGTCTTTCATTCTTACAGGAAAACAGTCAGTACAGCTCTTTCCATCCTTCTATGTAGAGAAAACTAATACTCAATTAGAGCTATATTCTTCTTCATCCCAGGTTCAAGAGTATCTTTTTGAGTCTTTACATCTTATAAAAATTGATTACAAATGTTCTGGCACATTAGGGTTAGTTGAAAAAGGGAAAAAAAATACATATGTGAATTACAGTGTGGCAACCATTTCTTCATGTTACCATATGATCAAATGGCTTTTATGAGTATCAATAAATAAGCATAATGCTAGTCAAATACTGTTCTACACTAATAAATCATCTGACAGAAAACCCATTCAAATTCAACAGCAGCAGCACTCACATCTATACAATAAAATATGACATATAATTCACAACTTGGAACTCCCAGCTGTATTTCTCCACTATTCACAGTCTCGTAATATCCAATTACTTTTACAAATGCAATTGCAAAAAGTTATGCCAAGCAATGTTTGTATCCACTGAGGATTTGTTATAAAATTCCCAATCTCAAACACGTCTTTAATCTCATTAAAGAGTTATCTATTCACCCAGGGAACTTTGGCAAAATTAAAGCTTTAGTTTCCTTTATGATATGACTGCTATTACTTTGTTTCTTGGACAGGAACTTTTACTGGAGGATCTCAAAGCGGTTTACAAACTTTAATAAATTAAGCTGCTTATCTCATTTGTCACATAGATAAATGTTATTATCCCTCTTTTGTAGATACAATAAATGAGATATAGTAGTCCATAAATTTCTTTATAAGGGTAAGCACTCTGTATAGCAATGCTTAAATATTGTGACAAAAAATTAAATTTCCTAGAAAGCTGTGGTATTTAATATAAAAATATTTTTATCATCAATCAAAATAAAACAAAATAACAAGCTCAATTCGTAATTTGGCATCTGACTGAAATCAAAGTGTATCACCTTGAGAAAAACACCTTCTTCTTCTTCCAAAAATATTATAGGAATGAAGCCAATTGTTACTTTGTCTTTTATGAATAAAAGAGTGTACAACTAAGCCAAATAACAAAGCACTCTATCTATCCAAGATGCCAGGTCATAATAAATTACAGTTTATTTTCCAGGCCCTTAGCCAAGATTATCCAGACACTAGAAAGGTAAAAAGAGCAGCATAAATTTTTCAGTATTCATTTATAAAAAGCTTTTACATTTTCAGAGCACTGGGAATGGAATATTATGTGTTAAGTTACATTTTCCAGCTCTTCACTTTAGATTTTTCCATTTGCAATGAAAATCTTTCTGTAAACTTTATCAGTGTTTCTGGCTGTGCTCTAGAAAAACAATTTAAATTGTACAGTGTTCTGTTCTGTCCACTTCAGGTTCTTCTAGTGGTCTTGTTTCCTTGTTACTTTAGTCTTCTGGTCTTCTGGTCAATCACCTTCAGACAGAGTTGGAAATGATGGGTGGCCAGAGGAAACTAGATGACTTCTTGTGGTCTTGGTTAATCTGCCACCTTAATTTTGAGAATACAAAAGCAGTGATAAAAAACCTGATCTACCTTAGTTTTTATTCTGACAGTGACCAAAATCAGCAGGTTTAAGGAAAGAGCACTTACACACAATGCTTCACCCTCCTGTGCTCCAAACATTTGTCTTTCAGGAATGTCTTGAGCCACAAATGATCTCTATTTAGTAAACAACACTTATTTTATATTCTGTGAACTGAGTCTATCATTGCTTGAACCCAGTGAAGCCCCAGTTCCAGGTGATACCATCAGGGGTTGTTTAATACAAAAGGAAATGAAAAGGCTGGTCCTGAAAAAAAAAAAAAAAAAGGAATAAAAGAGGGAAATGTGTGGAGGTTCTTCACCTGAAAATGAACTGTAATATTGAGTGAGGCAGAGTAGCTGATCTTAGCTCAGTGATCAGTGAATTGACCTGAAATGTAGAAAACAGATCCACAGACTTCATGTATTAATTATTCAATTGTCATTACAAACTATGTCAACCGTAACATAAAACAGAGAGAAAATCTTCACTACGGTAACCAAAATACAGCAGCTACATTCCCCTAAAATCAAAGCTTCAGAATAGGGATTCAACAACTTGCATGCTGAAAGTTCCTCAAACACAAGTTGCCAGATGGTGCCTTCAGTACCAATCTTTTTGGGTGAACTGCACCTCCTGGTACTGTGGCTTACCTACATGGAAGTTTCTTGTTCAGATTTTCATAATTCACAGTTTAGCCTAGGACTTGATTTAATTTTTTACCTGGGAGACAATTACTATTTAGGTACCCTTGTGCATGTCCACCATCTGAAAACTTGTTGCATGCAAGTTTAAAAACTAACTGTATTTTTTACAGCATGCCATTATCACTTAGATCAAAAACCTAGATACTTTTAGATGCAAACCTGCATTTCTGGATGTTGGACTACTACATTTTCTTATATTGGCTTTTCAGAAAACCTGTTTGGTTCACTTCTGTCAAGGGGACATGTATAACTTCTCTTGGCAGAAGTCAATAGTTGTTTTTCACTGCCTTGCATCAGCTGGAAAAAGCCCTGGATCTATTTTGCAGTTCAGTGGCTAATCCTGGGGGGGTCCTAAAATTTCACAGCAGGGACCACAAAGGACCAAAGTGCATTGGGTCTGTATCATCAAGAATACATATTTTCTGCTTATGAATTTGCTTAATCTTTTCAACAACACAGAGTGAGAGATATTTAGAGAATTCTGTGCTCCAGTCCAGTGTCTGCTCATGCAGTGCATATTGATCAGCTGGTTTCTCTGTGTGAAATGGCCCTACTGGCCAAAAAGCCCTGGCCATCATGCTGAACGGCAAGAACACTCAGGGTAGGGTAAAGTATGAATGATTAAGCCTTTCTATCCACCCATTAGCACTTTGACCTTTTGTTTGGTGTTTGAAGAGTCTGTCTTTTCCTGCACTCCAATCTTTTCCCAGATAAACTTTGTCTGGTAGGACCCTTGATAAGATGGGAGATACATGGCTTCAGCTTGATGGATTCAGGACAATGAGCATCTGTCCTTTCCTATTGTTTCTTCATTGACTGGAAGGTGCCAGTGGGTTGTGCATATCTGTTTCCATGTGTCCATATATAAATGGGCATTCCTTTGTTCCGACTTTGATATTCATCTCAGCTGTGCACGGAAAGTACAAATATTATGTCTTATGTTTTTATCAACACCATTAGCATAAGAAAAGTGCTTGAAAAACACATAAAAATTCACCTTGAGTCTGTTGTACTGTTTGGTCTTGACAGCAATGGCATTTATGTTTCTATCCTTTCTCAAGAGAAGTTAAAGCTCTTAACTGTGAGATTATACTGCTTAGTTTAAAAGCTTTTGCGAGCCTCTGTAGTATAATAATTTTACTTTAGGGAGCATGTAATTTTAAGTTCTTGCATAACACCACACATTTTTATGGTATTACTAAACTTCGTAATTTTATTTCTCTGTGACAATTAAGTGCACACCAATATGGAATTTTTCTCTCCATCCCAGTTGAATGAAATTGGAATGAAGTATTATACAGTAGGTTGGAGGTTCTGATCTCTGGAAATGTTAAAGGTTTTCTAGTTCCCTTGTTACATATCCATTTCACACATAACTAAATCCATCAATTTGTTCATTTTTCCCTTCAGCAACCTACAAGCTGTAACCACAAAAATGTAACAAAAATATATTCACTGTGTACTTCTTCTCCAGTCCCTTTTCTACAGGCACTGCTCACAGGGCTAAAGGAAATTAACTTTGATATTTCACAGATTACATTTGTCAAAATGCACCTGTTTTAAACACTGACTGCTCTGAGAGGCCCCTATGGATCCACAGGGTAAATGTTGTCTTGCTGAGATGAGAGACACTTTATGACTTGACCTGCTGCCCAAAGTCAAACTCCAAGTCAACAGACACCTAAAAGTCAATCTGGTGTAAAGCAAAGAAGATCCCATGTGTCACTGCAGTGCGTTTAGGATGAGACAGAGAAAAATTTTGGTGCTATGACCTGAGCCTGTTCTAACTGCAAGCCACACCACAGCTCAAGTAAGCCCCAAGAATTCAAGCAGAGAGCCTGTCATAATTCCAACTTTTTATAAAATGCTATTTCTAGTAAAGACAGTTTCAAAGAATTATAGAACAGCCTGGGCTGGAAGTGACCTTAAAGATCAGTTCCAACCCTCTTGCCATGGGCAAGGACACCTTTCACCAGACCAGGTTGCTCAAATCCCCATCCAACTTGACCTTGAACACATCCAGGGAGCAACCTGTGCCAGTGTCTCACCACCCTCACAGTCGATAATTTCTTCCTTATACCTAATCTAAACCTCTTCTCTTTCAGGTTAAAGACATTCACCCTTGTCCTGTTACTACACGCTCTTGTAAATAGTCCCTCTCTGTTGTTCTTCTAGGTTGCCTTCAGGTCCTGGAAGGACACAATTAGGTCTGATACATCCTCTCAAAAAAAATTTCAGCATTAATTTAACTCTGTACATAATTTTTATACTAGTATCTCAGATAAAACAATGAAATTCTGCATATTCATATTATTTTACTGAGAGGGGAAATGTGGTGAATTGCTTTTACAGAAAATCATGTAACAGTTACCTTGTCCTGTAAGGCCAACCTTGTATGTTAGGCCATCAAATCACAGACACTGTAGAAAACAGTACCAAGTCATGTTTAGACATTGTTTTTCCACTCATTATCCAGCCATCACATAAATTATTCAAAATAATCAATTATACTCTGAAAAATGAATAAGGCTTTCCCTCTGGGGTGCATTCACACCTCCAATCTAGCTAATCTTCTACAGTCTACCATCAGAAGAAACCAAAAGAACAAAACAACTAAACCCAGGGAATACAAATCTCTGGGGAAATACTCTGGTAAATTCATTTTAAATATATACTCTGCCTAAGGCTGAGATGTATATACATGCACATATACATACACATATATATTAGGGACTCAATTGACTTTGCTAGTGAGGAGTGAGTCAAAAACTCTGGTATTGGATTATTTTATTGCAGTGAATATCCAGCAATGTTGAAGGTGTTACACCTCCTTAATTAAAAGCTGGAGTAGATGAGAGGAAATTTAGACTTTTAGGTAGCATTTTATCTCAGTTATGTCTGTTATTGTGACCCTGAGGAGGACCTATTCTATCTGCCTCAAATCACAGTATACAGAAAATTTAATAGTAAATATAACTGTATATGAAATATATGCATACATATTGTTTGCACAAAAACAGAATTTCTGAACTAAATTAACAACATTAATTTACAGCAATACTGAATGGCAGAATTGGAAGACACCTTTTGAATTTTCAAGCCCAAGCCTGTGTCTTTTTTTAAAATATATCACATAGTGTTTCTGGGAAGTTTAAAACAAGGTCTTTTCCCATACTGGCCTTTTTGAAAGACTGTTGAAGAATCTCAGTTTATATATGGTTAAAAACACCTTTCTGATTATCTGTGCTGATGTGCTTATTGCAAATTTATGCTTATTTTCTCTCATATATGTATCACATTTAGCCTGATTTGTCACCTGTAAATAACAAAAACAACCTTTCTTTACTCTTCCATTTTCAAGCTAAATGAACATAATATTTTCAGCTTTAAGTCATAAAATAAACTGTCCTTCCACTTACTCTTTTAGTCCTTCTCCAGACAGAGGAAAGAATATTTCTTTAGTTCCTTTGGATATGCCTTACACATTTGGAGTCACACACTTCCATTTGCACATTATTTCGGGATCAAATAACATGTACAGATATTTCTCCTCCTTGCTTATTTCCAAAGGTTGGTCTCCAAGTAAAGCAGGTAATCTTGATATTAGTGTAAAAGTGCATGGCCATGCACATAGATATATTAAATTTGCCTCTTTTCTGTAGGTTCAGTCCTCAAGGTTGTTCAGTTTCTCCTGTATATTTTCACCCCCCACTACACATACAATGCCTCTCAACATCATTTCAACTCTGAATTTCATTAATTTATACCTATTTTGCACAAAGTCCTTAATGAAAGTATTTAATAAGATTAATCCCAAGATCAGTCTTTGAGGGATCTGACAGTAACCCTTCCCCATTCTGAACTGTCCTCTTCTAATAATATCCATTTTAGTCTCTTTTGGCCAGCCTGTTTCTCATATTACAATTTTTGTTCTAATCCCTATGTTATATGCTTTAACTAGTAGTATTATATCTGATACCATATCAGATGATTTACTCAAAACCAGACAGATTAAATCTACTGTGTGTCCTTTAATTAGAAAATCAGGTATTTTTTCACAGAAAGCAATCAATTTACTATGACACCATCTATCTTCATAAACCCTTGTTATATTTTTACCATATTTTCTAATGCCTTCATGTCTTAAATTATTATTACCTTAAAAATACATTGAAAAAGTCTATCCACTATGTAAGACAGGCTATCAGAGCTGCAGCAATGTGAACATATTATTTTCTCCTTTCTTATGTATGGAATATTCACATACACACCAAAACAATGTTTCAAGAAATATGAACAATGCACTCCTTTTTTATATCTGTGAGTGTGCCTGATGAAAAACAGTTTCCTCAGTAACTAGCAGTCTATGTGAGTATGTCGTGTTCTTTAAATTTTCCTTGAAGCTATGAGTTAAAATGATTCGATCTCTCTACATACTGGGGAAGTGTCAAAGATGCCTTCAAGGCTATATATTTGTCTGCAAAGAAAGTAAGTTAGGTACACCATTTCACACAGCTGCAAATGTCCATCACTCATAAAAAATAAAAATCAAATTCCTAAATCACTTAAGTATTTTTCAAAGTGTTACATACAACTTCTCCTGGGCCACAGAGAGAGAAGCAAATTCCAGTTGTGCTAGCCTACCTCCTTTGTAGATGTTTTTGTTATTTCATTAATAAATAAATTTTAAAAAGTGACTGTCAGATGAAAGAGTCCATTAACATACAAATTAACAACAGATTTATCAGATCTTTCACCAGCTAGAGATTATTCAGTCTCCCAGGCCACAGAACCATGACTGAAGGTATGATATGAGCCAAATTCTGTAACTGGCTAATCATTGTCTTCAGGGAAGTTGGCAATCAACAGAAGGGAAATGCAGTCTCGGGAACTCTCCTTTTACAAACCAAGGCCAGAAAATTTTAAAGACTTTTTAGAGTATTTATCACAATTTCTGATACAGGTCAGGCCTGGAATTTTTTTAGGAATAGGTTTTTATCAGTAATTTGTAAACTCTCCATCCATTTCTTTTTTTAAAAAACAAACATTCTAACTAAGGAATGACATTTCTAAACCCCTTAACTATTTTCCCTAATGGCTTATTTTGTATTAGTTGAATTATTTTACTGCTTCATAAAAAATGGTTCTCTTGCCTTGAATCCCAGTGCTCATTTGTGGCCTGATTTCACAGACTGGGGCACTCTTTATTCCACTCTCAAAAGTACAATATGAGAATTTTGCAGCCACACAGGTCCCAAAAGGGAGAGAACATGAATACCAGAGAAAAGGAAATGCAATTTCCTTAAAACATCTATGCACTTCTTTGGCATAGAAAAGTTTTAACCCAAGATTTTGCAGATCTCAGTATTCAAAATTTATGGGTAAATCAATTTTGTAGGAATGGAAAAAAAAAAAGAGGAGAGATTACAAACTTCCTTATCTCTAGGTTTAATTACTACTTTTGTTATTATTCTTTGGTTTCATGTAAAACAAGAACTGTTTTCTCCTACAGCTGCCTTTCTGATTTAGGCATGTAGCTCTCACCTTCATTTTAGAGGATGTTTTCCTCAGCCTGACTCTCTTTAAGCAGTAGAAAGAATTTTGAAAGCCTGGAAGGATCAATTCTGTTCAAGACTATGTAGCTTACTTAAGCAAATAATTTCTCTTTCTGGTAACTTTCAAAAGGCACTGACTTTTCTCCATTTTACAGAGTGGAAAATAAAGCACCTATTTTAGATTAATTCCCCAGTTTGGAGAATTAAACTAAGAAATTAATTAGATGAACTTGATCTGCCTCTTATTTCCTATCTTTATTCTAAAGGTGCATTTCTTCTAAAAAATATATTCATGAACTAAAATATTCAGGGGCCTTGATAGAACAGAACACTTGATGGTGTGCTAAACTTCAAACACATGAGCCATAGCTCGGAAGTCAGTGGGATTATTTCTGCAAATGCTTCAGTGGACTAGAGAGCATTTAAGAGCCAAGCCCTGCTATTACTGTATATTACATTAACCATTGGAGAATATGCCCAAGTTTTACATTTTGTGCTTTATAAAGGGTTTTACTATAAAATGTTAAATGGCCTTTTCAGCTGAAACTGTAGGGCTAAGAAGGCAAGCCCTTCTGTGCATACCATATTAGTTCTATTAAAATGATCTGAAGTACCTGAATTTCCAGTGACCTGTGTTTAAGCATCTTGCCGAAAAATGTCACAATTAGCAGCAGACTCCTGCTGAGGGTTTAATTACACAGTAAGGAACTAGCTTTGCACCTCTGAAAGTTTGATTTTGACTGAAAATGTCTCAGTTGGTTTCAGTTTATTCCCCACTGAGTATGTGTCCATACCATAACATCATGACAAAATTTAGCATGATGAATACAGCAGTTCCTATGGGAGGGAGCCTGAGGAACAGAAAGGGAAACACCCCAGATCAGTCCTTAGGCAACAAAGAAAATTACATCATACAGGGATTAGTGCCCTATAAAAGAAGTGGAAAAATGGCAGATAGGTAGGTAGATGGCTGGAGACTAGTGAACAGACAAAACAGTTACCAAAAATTTGGAGTAAAATGGAATGGGATGTGTACCATCCTGTGCCAAACAGAGTAATACTGGGAGTTTCTGATGCCCTTGGAAAGTGCCAGCACCTCCAGTTTTAAAAAAGATTGCACTTCTGTAAGACAGTGTGCTGACTTAAAGGAGGAATTTGATGATTGAGTCTAGTAATTCTTGTGTTTCATCAAAGTCCTAAGCACCAAGTTAGCTGCTGGAAATTCCTGTATTTATGTTTTATTGTCTGCTGCAATCAGCAAATCCTGTACCTTAAACTAGTCTGTAGTAAAAATATCTTGAGACAACCCTTTTTATCTCATATTTGAAAATGTCTAATAGCATTGAGCTGTTATGGATCTGATTAATCCTTTTAATTCACTGGGAGTCACACATGCCCAGCTGCCACTTGAAGTTTTAGATCCCAGAGAGCACTGATAATTCAGAAACAGGTTAAATTCTCCAGATGCTCAGCTACTCAAAGTATCTTTTGTGTACCTGAGCATGTACTGAATGACTTGAGGCCCTGATCTCTCATAGAAGCTGCCTAAAATTAGGAGCTGCAAAAGACGGAGCCCAGTTCCTTGATGTTTATAAATATGGATCTTACAGGTCCCCCTTCAGGTGGGAGATCAATTGTCATTAGTTACATTCATCCACCATCTAATCTAATTTGAAACCTAAGTCCTCAGAAGTTATCTGAACAAACCTTCCTACCATCAGGGTTTCTGTCTATTCTAGATATTTCTTAGAGAAATACAGTGAACCTCTTCCCTCACTGAGGATGTTGTTCCTAAATTTCTTGAACCCTGTATGAATTTTTCTTAGCCACTAAGGTTTAGAGACTGTTTCTTGATTTTTCTTTTTGCCCATATATTGCCTGTGACATATATTCATTGAATCATTAAAGTAGAAGGGAAGGCAGAGAGTGCCCCTCAGCTCAGTGGCTGCTTGTTGGGATAGTGAGTTTGCTGATAGAAAGGTGAGCCCAGATGGTGACAGATGTGCTCCGAACTTCAGCAGGATACCACATGGCTGTGTCTACTGCAAACACTGAGGAGAACAAAGCCTGCAGAGGAGGGTATGTGCTTATCTTTCAAGCTCAAAACCAGTGAACAGGCAGTCAGTCATAGGTGTTGTCGCATCCATCATCAGTGATGTTTCTACTTGAAAAATTTAAGGGTAGCAAGAGATTTTCCTGTGGTCATGCAGATTTGTTTAGTGGCTAGTGTATGCTGTGGTGTCATGAAGGGTGCCATGTGGTCTGTGTCAGGACATGCCCTCCCATATGGAGTTCAGGTTTGGGTGTCACCTCTGTGGGACTGTTGTCAAAGGCAGCCTGTGTGAGATGTGCCACTTCACAGATAGAAAGACAAACTGCTCGGACATGAGGCTCTTGCCTGCAGAGCCAGAGAGTGTCTTGAGTCATTTCAGTCACTGTTAAAGACAGACCATCCTCCATGCAAGCTGTGAAACACAGGTTTAAGTACAAGCACACAAAAGAGGAGCCTGAGTTCAGGTCTGCCATTTCCCAAATGGATGTGACAGCTATTATCTCCTTAGTTAAGATTTCTCCCAGAAATATGACTTGAAGTCTTTGGCTTTTCCTCCTGGCTCTGTGAAATGGCTTTCTGAATGATGTCTGCTGTGAATTTAATCCTTCAGTCCTGAACTCTGCTGGTGCTTTGTTTTGGGGGCAAGGGGCTAACTCAGGAATTTCCTTGGGTAACAAGAAGCCTGGAAGCTTCCTCCTAGCACTGGGATCGTACCTTCTCCTGCCCTTGTCAGCATCCTGAAGGATAAAAGCTGGATGTTCCCTATCACTGACATGTGCAAGAATTATAACCAGATATAGCCTGCTTGGCTGAAGGCTTCATGAATAATTATGGCATATACAGCAGAGCTCTGCACTTTGGTCTAGACTGTTCTACTAGTGTCTCCTTGCCAGATTAAATTTTCCTACTAAAAAAAGCATCCTTCAGTTCATTTACATTTTTTTCAGAACAATCGGATTTTTCCTATATTAATTAGCACATGTTTTGTTTTATGAGTATTACACGGAAAGAAGCTGGGGAATTATTTAGCTTAAGAGAAAATATTAGAACTTGTCAAGATCTTTGCTGCTGTTGTTGTTGTTGTTGTACTATGCTTTATTAATGCAGATGAGCAACAAATATGCTTCTATAAATTGAATCTGACTATGGCGGCCCCAAGAATAACCCAAGGCAGAAAACTAGGGAAAAAAAATACAGAGACAGAAAATCTTTCTCATTATTTTACTATAAAAATCTTAATTAGTCCCAAAGGTTTTTGTTATAAAATTCAGGTAGGTAAGGCTCAGAAACTTTTTGTCAAGCAGACTAGGCAAAAAGTAGGACAGCGACACAAAAAGAGTTGCAAATGAAGCTAGACTTGTATTCTAACAAGTGAAATATTTATAAACCTACACAGTTATCAGCCCATGGAACAGGTAAGGTAGTATAAATAAATCAAATTTCAGAAATTAATACATCCTTTTAATTGAATTTATCCTTGAAAATTAATAGAATTTTACCAATCTTTGAGGCAAAAACTCTCCACACATTTACTTCTATATTACAGGGGAAAGATTATTAGTGCCTTGTAGTATGGTAGTTGCAAATTAAATGTGGAAGTTTGCAGCAATTTGAATATCATAAGGAAATTATCTTTTCCTGTCTATATCTTTCAGCCTCTACAGCTAGGATTTTAAAATTAGGCTTATAATATTTTTACTTCCCTGAACCCACAGCTATATTACAGCTAATCAAAAAAGCTCCAGTTCCAGAAATGCACAGAACAAATCAGTAAATGCACAATAACTCCTGGCACCTCATGAGAAGGAATTGGTGCTTGAATGTGACACATGGAGAAATATATCTTGAATTCATTCATTATCTCTCAACTTGACCTGTGTTTACAGTCTGTAATTAAGTGTTCATACAGAACTGTTCCACTCCAAACTTGTACTTGGTGTATGCATTGGAAAACAAAAAAGTGCTTTGCTTACTCTAGTGTTGAAGGCATCCTCTCATTTTAAAACCAGTCTGGAGAGCTGACTTGATGTTTATTCATTGTGATTCAGCAACAGTTCTGACACAGTGATCATGTCTTCTTTTGAGACCTAAATGTTGTATGCCAATACTTTAGAGTTTTGATTATAAAATTTATAGGTAATCTTCTGGACTATTTCCTGTAGGATTCTCTAGAATCTCTCTGTAGAAAACCAGCTGCAATCTGATCATGGCAAGGGCATCTTCTGCTGTGAATGATAAGGGAGGATCCTTTCCACAAATCCCTCATGGACTGAGCTGTGAGATGGGTGTGATGTCAGGAAATTGTACATGCCTTCAGAGGAACAAAACCAAAAGAAAACATATCTATAGACTTTCAGTACTGGGGCTGGGCAGGGTGACAATTACCCACTTAATTCCTTATTGCAATCCAGCCCTTAAACTAAGTCTTATTGACTTCTAGATACAGATGAGAGAGGGAATGATAGAGGAAGCTGATTTGTCATTTTATATATATATTTTTAATACTGTTATGTTTCACAGGGAAACAGGATGCACCTTATCTTTTGGTCAACTAAACATGAGATCATAATCCCTTCCAGTTATGGCCTTTAACCATTTTAAAAGGGACAGGGTAGGGAAACAAATAGCTGTGGGAAAAAAAGCAATCTTTATTTATGCAATACAGACATCAAAATTGCTTTACCCAGCTAGAATTCCAGAGATGCACAAGCATAGATCAGTAAAACAGCAGTTCCTAGTAGGTTTTGATACAAAAGGATGGGCTTTTCCTCAGGCATTTTCTTTCCCATCAGCTCACACAGCATTTTCTGTTTATTCACTCAGTAGTATTCATTGATCAATTACTCAGCTGTACTTGGCACAAGGAAAGTAATAATTCACTGGTGAATCTGAAAGCAGGCAACACACTTGTATTCAGCCGTTGTGCAGTTAAATACCTATGCACTGCGTTTTATTTTCTGTAATTTATCAGATGTTTTATAGTGATAATCCAGTATTATTTGAAATAGAAAGCATTCATTATTTTAATTACACTGAATTTTTTTTTTTTTTTTTAAGGTATATCCCAATAGTGTGTGGAAGACTTATTTATATATGGGGATAGCAGTAGGAAAATAGTCTTAGATAATCAACTTCAAAACACAGACCTCTAAAACATTTTTGTTAGAGGTTATAGATATAGGATGTTATCTTCCATATGTATCAGTCACTAGTTAGGATGGTGATACATTTGAAATGTTCATAGAATCACAGAATGGTTTGGATTGGAAAAACCTTAAAAATCATCCAGTTCCAATACCCCTGTCACGGTCAGGGACACCTTCCACTACACCAAGTTGCTCAAAGCCCCATCCAGCCTGGCCTTGAACAGTTTCAAGGACAGAACATCCACAAGTTCTCTGGGCAACCTGTTCCAGTGCCTCACCATCATTATCATCTTATACAGTTATTGAACAAATTATATATCTGTATGTATGTATTTATAGAGAGAAAGAAGTAAGTACAATCTAGGAATGCTTCAGACCTGCTCCACATAGGGGAAGGCTGAAAAGCTAAATTACGTCAGCTATCAAGGGAACAATGCTAATGTAGAAGGGATTAAATCCCTTTAGTTCCTATTGGTAATTCTGTGCCTGTCTGTATTTGTAGAGAGAAAGAGATCTACCCTGAAAACCTTCTTAAAAATATCTTAGGAAGAATACAATGCAGTAATAAAGAAAAAGGGGAAAGCATTTAATAAATAATAGCACAAGCAGAATATATCTTAACATTACAGAAAAGAATAACTTAATACATGTAAAAGTTCATAAAGCCTTGAGCTAGGGGAAGGCAAATTGCATAAAGCTTTCTCAACATTGTATTAAAAATGCAAAACTCATTGAACTTTACTGTTGTTAGAAAACCAGACCATAACTCCCATGAGTCCCTTTTTGAATATGAAAATATTTTCAGAGTTTGTCCAGTAGATACCTCTGAGAATATAACTCAGTTATTTTAAATTTATTGTAAGGACACATGCCTGTGGAAACCAAAATCCAACATCCATGGCAAACCCCAAAAGGAGAAAAAGCAGACCAGTTACAACCAAACCTGTACATGTCTGTGCTCTCTGGACTGACCACGTTAGCTGTTGTAGAAGTCTAAAAAAAATGCAACAAAATAGATTTTAATAAAATTTTCTGTAATCAATAGGGACTTTACCTTTTGGACAAACTTAGGCTGGGTCAATTTGGTGCTTTTTAAAAAAAAACAAACAATTTTTAAAATTTAAAATTTATTTTAATTATGAAAAAAAAATCAGCTTTCAAAGCCTTGTAAAGGTGTTTGTTTCAAAGTGCAGGTAAACATAACTAAATACCCTCAGGGTCATTTTATGATACAAGAGGGGGTTAAGTTAATTAAAGCAAAACACCAAAAATATTATTTCACCATTACTTTCATTATCCATGGCCCTGGCTCCTATGGTCAGTGATTACATATTGATTGTCATATTATGAACATCATAATCAGATGGCTCAATTTTCCTTGTATACAAAGTTTTCACCTCTCAAATTATATAAATATTATATATATTATATATATATTATATACCTCACATATTATCTATATATTATCTATTATATATTATATATTTTATATATATTGTATATATAATATATATTACCAGTAGGAGAAAGGTGAAGCTCTATTTTCATTTCAACACTCTTAGCTTATATTAGCTGCTCTTCCTGAGAATCAAGTACTTGACACCTGTGATTATTTATGAATCTACTACAAAGAAATAGGGTCTGGAATTAATTTTGCAGACTTCTGAAAGTTGTTAATTTTTTCAGCTGTATTTCTTTTCTATGATATGAATGTATATATCAGTCACTATTTGCATGTAACTCCTCATCTTTTTCTTTTCTTCCGAAGGGCATAGCACATTATATTAATTGTGTACATTTTTCCATTATCTGACCTGGGTGAATTATTATCTGGAACATTAAGTAAGTTTTTCATTCTTGAAATTTTTTTAAGGAAGGTCAGTTCGACTGCAGTATAGGGTCTAGGTGAGGCATCCCATCTCGGTTTCATAGATGTGAATCTGCTGGTTATCCCCACTGCTGGGTGCAGGGAAAAGCAGAGCTGAGCCTGTGTTACAGAGGTGTAAATACACATGGATACAAAGGAAATATGCACTTAACAGACACTGCTATTAACCATGAACACCACAAATGGTCCATTACTGTTTCTCCTTCCTGGCTAACTAGACTTATGGTTCACTGGTGGTGGTCACACAGGTCCTGCACTCCCCTAACCTACAGGCACACCACAGTCATCCGAGGATTTGATGGACTCAATTGAGACTCCATCTAGGCACTGTGAAGGAAGGCCCCTTCATCCAGTTTCACCTTTCCTCTTGGCTCTCAGCAGAGTCTGGTTTTCTCTGCTAGCTGTCCTGCACAGCCCCAAGTTTGCTGGGAAATGTTTGTATGTCTGTGCACACACGTTTATACACACAAACAAGAGACCACATTCACACAACAAATAGGCTGGAATAGAGTTCATCAGGAAGAGAGATCAGAGCACAGTGATCAAGTACAGGCCTCAGGGAGGCAACCACTTGCTTACATGTCCCTTCTCCTCCATGATTTTTTTTTTTTTCCTTTATACACCTTAATCATTTACATCTTCACCCTTGTCTCTGCTGAGACAAAAAACCTGTCCCTAACCAGTTTTTCCCAAAGGGCCCATTTTGGCTATATCAAATTTGATATTTCTAACATTATTACCTAGGTAACTTTGGTCTTACATGGTAATATTTATTGGTTATGTTATATTTGTTGGCCTTGCAAGACTGGTCCCCCAAGGCTCACAAAACTCCCTTTCGATTATTTGTGAAGTTCAACCACTTCTCACATAATTCCTCCTTAGCCATCTGTGAAACACATTCATCCCTCATGGCACTATCTGTAATATTCATCAGCTGTCTCATCCAGCAAATTTTCATGTCAAGTTCAGTAATTTCTTATATTGCATTTACTTTGCTAAACATCAGGACAAGGCCATCTACATGCATACTTCAACAAAGTTTAAATTTTAGCTGCTATTGTCACAAAAATGTTATCACAATATTTTTCTCTCTTTGATTTTATTTCTATGTAAGGACTTCTAATTGAATATTTGAAACCTTGTGCAGTCAAGCAATTTTTTTTAAACATTTCTTTTAATACAGCTAATCAATATTATCCACTGCCAAATTTTTCATATGGCCTTCCGGATCCAAAAAAGGCATGCTTAATATATATGTTTGTTTTTTCATTGCCAAGAGCTTTGTTCATAGTGACTGATATGAGAGACCAGGGACACTCCAGTCCCAGCATTTATGGACTCAGTTCTTCCTAGTCAGTCAACATGCCAGAATCTGTGCTAAAGTAGATTATTTTCTCACCATTTGAAGCAGGAGACAGACAATGGTATTTTGTAACTGTGAGTCAGACAGGAAGCAGCTCAGTCTATGCTCTCTTCTACATGCAAAACAAACTGTGCATTAAATTGGGAAGAACTGAATTTCACAGTGGGAAGAATGCATTAGATTAAAATGATGCATAATCATAGATGTATGGTACCGTGCTTAGGCGTGTAAAGTGTTTCAAGAGAACTAAGTGCTAGACACAGGTATTTCAAGAAATGCTTATTTGCTTTATCATTTACAAACAGGTGAACAGGGAAAAAGAGGGTGGCAATCTCCTTCAAATTCATTTTCAGCTGAGGGGTCTCTTGTGTTAAGGTGATAAGCAACTTGTGCTGAATTACTATACAAAAAGTTAACTATCTAAAGAACTCTTGAATCAAAGGTTATCTAGAAAACAAGAAAAAATTATATTTATAAAGAGAATAGTGATAAAAAATGTGTTAATGTTCTAAGCCAGATAAGTTAACTATCTAATGTAAAGAACTGCAGAAGCCCTTTAATTGAGCTCTAGAGCAATGCTTAAGATGTGGACTATTCCTTCCTATTGCTTGGCAAAGCTTTCTCATTGCAGTTACCAAAGTGTTCTCTTTCCCAATGATTGTGACTCAGCTTGCTTTACAAAGACCATTTCTTCCTCCTCCTTCCCCAGTTCTGACAATCTTTAACTTAGGAAGAGGGACAAGTACTTGTTTTTCTTGTTGGACTGTACAGAAAAGTATAACTGCTAATTTTTAAAAGGCAGGATTGACTTACATGGGGGTTTTAGGACAAAAGAATTCATGGGAAATTCCTCTACCTGACTGCTATAATATCTGCTCTACCTGCTCCCTTTTCTCTTTTTCTTCCCCAATCCTCTTTGTAGAATATATCTTGTTCCAGTTACCTTCTGGTAGCCTTGTTGCTCATTTTTATTCACATGATGAGACTGATGAAAATATCAAGGGACTTGAGATGATGGAACTTGTAGACTAGATAGAGAGTGTAGACCCGTGGTTGTTTTCACATTCCTGAATGCTGGTGATGTCCTCAAATGATGAAATTCCCTTGTCCTCTATGCTGAACTGCTCTGAAACAGAAAGAGCATTTTCATTGCATTGCATAAAGTTACTGATTTTTGTTTTTTAAAACTGCTTGCTCTACCCTTTCTCAGGTTTTAGTTTTTAAATGGTTTCATACATTTTTCCCCTGAACAAGCCCTTTGTCACCTTCTGCAAAAGTTTTCTGTTTTCTCACACAAGGTTAGCCATCTTTCTTAGTGTGTCCTTTTATGGACAATCATGGAAAGCAGCTAATTTTATCTACATACTGTGAAATCTACAGAGTCAAATTTAAAGAATACCCTTTAAGGAAACAATAGGATAAAACGGTCTTTTAGCCTCTCCAAGTATCTTATTCAGCCTGATTCTTCAAAGTCTGAGTCTAATTTCCAGTCTTGCTATAAGCCACATGTCATGACCTTGCTAAGTGGGTGGAAATCACAGGGAGACATATAAGAAAAGGAACAGAAGAAAGAAGGAGAAGGAAACTTCAATTACAGTTGCAAGAACAATGAGTAATTCAAAAGCAGAGTTTTTATTAGTTCAGTGGGTAGGTTTCTTTTTTTCTTATTAGAATGCAGTCTGAGTGAAGTATTCCATAAGAGCTACCAAACAAATCCAAGTGTTTCTCTTGAGTTATTGAATTACCTGCTTATTGAAATCCATGTATCTCCTATATCTTTCCCTTTTTTTCATCCCTGAATTTTCCAGTATTGTGATTAAATCCTGAAGTCTTAAATAAATTCCACAATTTTTAACATTTACATGGATATTGTGAAACAGAAGACATCTTGCCATAATAGTCACATCCCAAAAAATACTGGAATCAGTAGGGCTGTAATCGATGTGATTTTGCTGATTTGAAACAAAGAAAAATGTGATCTGTCGGGCTGATTCTAATAAGTCTCTGTCACACATGTATATGGAAGCACAAATGTTAACCTAACCAAATAAATTCTCACAATTATCTGCAAGATGGTATTTTTTAGTCATTCTGTTTCTGAAATTAAATCAGGAAATAATTTTTGAACTGACACTATAGTTAAAAAAATGTAGGGATCAATGTACATGTGAGATTATGTCCACTGAAAAAGATATGGTGCTCCTGCACAGAATATTATGCTATTAAAATGAGAGCAAGAACTTCAGCACTGATGTTTTTAACATGGTTGTTATGGAACATATCACTGCATTAATTTGCACTTTGAGCTGTTTGCTCATCTGCAGCCATTGTGTCTGAGAGAACAAGCAGCAATACTGCAGATTTTGCCTTTCTGTGCCTTATTTCCGTTATATTTGGTCTAAAACTATTTCACAGCTGTGAATGTGGTCCATGTAAACCTTTAAGAGGAGGCTTTTTAAAAAGTGCAAACTCTGCATTGAGATGAGGCTGGTCAGAGATGAATTCATCAGGATGTCACATCCTGAGCAGTGCAATGAAAAACAAAAGCCAGTGCCATGAATTCCTCCACAGAACCTCACACAGACCCTGTAGGTGACAATGTGCCCTGGTTTATCTGACGATCCCAGGGCACAAATGACAGGTGAAGCTTACTGGAAACTTCATCCTGAGCCTTACTGAGACATTGAGCCAGAAGGCTTGAAACTGTTTAGTTCAGGTGATTTTGAATACTCCAACATTAGGATCTGACATCTTTCTTTTTACCAATGTCTACACTTGTATTTGCAATATAAACTTGTTTTGTCCCTATTTCGTATTCACATTTGTGTCATTTGTGTCCTTAATTTCTTGAAGCCAAAGTCAGAAGAGAAGTTTATCATAAAAGAAAGGAATTTGGCATCTTTAGAAACTTGGTCTGGACTTGAGAAAATGTTTGTTGGAACTCTGTTGGAATGAAGGCATCAAACCCTTTACATTTTTAGACAATTAACATATTCAGTCCTTTGAAGAAAAAGGTTAAGTAGTGGAGTTTTTAAAAAATATTTCCATGCAAAACAGATGAGGATTTCATTTTACTTTGTTACAGTGCTATTGTTTGGGTTTTTTTACGCTATGATCTAAGCACCAAATAGAAATGTAATGAACAATATTCCATGTTCATAAAAAGATTTTTATGTTTCTCTGAACAACGAAAATAATCTTCAAATATACATTAAAAATATTATATATATTTTTATATATATTTACTTATGCATATATAAATAGAAACATATATAAATAGCAAAATGGAATTTTCCCCTCATTTTTTGCTAAGATTTTTGTGCTAAAAATATCCAACCAACTATTTTTTACAAGGAGAATCTGCAGACAGAGTCGAATGATGGTAAGTGGAGTTAAAGTATGTAAAAAAATGTTCTCTGATACCCTAGATGATGGAGAATCTGAAGTAGTAGAAAGGAATAAAACAGTAAGAATATGTATCTCTAATGATCCAGTTTTCACTGAAAGATTTCAAAGTACCTTGAAAATGAATTTAGTGTCACTGTGCCCAAAATTAAAAATGCAAAAAAGAGATGCAGTGAGAGATGACTTGTTTGAAATTGGCTAGAACGCTTGCAAGAGAAACAGATGGAAATGTTCTTCATATTCCCTGCCTACACCTTCAGCTCTCATTAGTACTTATGATGTTTCAGTGTGACAGGGTTAAAGATGGAGAGAGCAAATAATGTCTTCTTTTTTTTTTTTTTTCCACTTTACAGCAGTGCTGTTAAATGTTGGTCCTAGTTTGCAGCTTTGACTGTTTTCATTGCCTCATTCTTCCGATGTGAGGTTTAGCCTTTGCTTGAAAGTTCTTTCAGAGTCTATGAAAAAACTGTATAAATGAATGAAACACAACAACATTACATTTCATTATTTTTTGCCCTTTACTACATACAAAAAGTCTCATAAATAAGTTACAGAGTTCAATCCTCATCAACACAGCCTCCAGCACTTCTCATTTGGAGTCTCACTCATCAAAGGGCATGCTACAGTGGTGTCTGGGCTGAGGTCATGGTTCAGGGGAGAAGAGATTTTCTTCCCACACACACAGATGATAAAATTGTTCTTTGGCTTCTGATTCAGTGAGAAATATACATTAAGCTATATAGTTACTTTCATACTATGAAAATCCGTGATAAGAAATCTGATCTTGACAGGTGATAGCTTTTTTCCTGTGGCTGAACAGGCTATTTCCGAAGATAGCAAATGTTGATTTGTACACTTTTTCCACGTATGCATTAGAATAGAATAGAACAGAATAACAGGTTCTTATAAGACGTAAATCAGTATAACTACACCAATATAGAACAACTTTCCATAATGCTATTCAAAGCAGAGCTCTTAGAAAATATCTCTCCTCATAAAATTCCAAATACGTACATACATATTTATATGTAAACTAGTTATTTATTTCCATTTAGTGCAAACTGACATTTTTACTTTTTGAAAGCTTTATGATGACAATTACATCCAACTGCTACTCAAAATATTTCAGGTGAAATCACCCGTGTGTATTCATGAAGAGGGAAAAGTGCATGGTTATATTGCTTATTTCCCCAATTATCCTTATCTGTTTCTCTGTAGTTTAGCAAGAACTAACAGACAGATATTTATACCATGGCTACAGACCTCTGGCTCCATTTGTGGAGTGTTAGACTTCATTTTTCAGAAGCAAATTTGAACCTGGATTTTTCACTTTTATTTGTCTTTTATTTAGTATTGTATTTTTTCCCTGTAAAATTTACATTGCCACACAAATTTCAGGACAGGATTCAATAGTTCCTATAGGAATTTTCCATTAAAATGTGTGTATGATTAAAATGTGATAGTATGACTTTCAAGCTACAGTGGGAAATTGGTTTAAATCTGTTTTTCCAATATGCAAAAAAAACCCCACAAACAACTAAATCTAAATTGATGCATGATTCCTCTGGATTGGATTAAGTTTTATATATATTTATAAGCTGGAAGAGAGTGCTTTCTCAATTTTGCTGAAGACTTTAAGACCAAAATTACGAACTATTGGTACTTCATCAGATGGAATTCTTTAGTTTTTTAATAAAATGGAAATAAATCCCATGCTATTCTCATATGCTGCTGTTATCTACTTAATTCTTCAATTACAATTCACGTTAAGCAGTAATGTTGCTGTTGCTCCGTATTCTTAAAACCTGTTCCTTTTGCTGGTGGATTTAGGTATAGTGCTTGATTATCCTTCAAAAAAAACCCAAAAAACTTAATAGTTTCAATAATCTTCTCAGTGAGAAAATAAAGAAATGTTAATTCACTCTGAAGAAAGAAATGTGTGTGGATGCTCTTTTCAGACTGTAGCCTATGTTCTGCATGCAGCTCTGTTTATTTCAAGCATTGAGGCAGACAAACCAAGATGAATGGTCACTGTCAGTACCTCCTACATCCCCAAGTAGAAAACCTCTCTGGAGCTGATCCAGGTCCTAGACGGACTGAACTGACCCCTTCAATTACTCATCTTTTTCCCTAGACCATGAGGGGAATCTTTGTTAATGGATAGGTTAAGTAACAGTTAGGTTTCAAAATTTGAAGAAGAATGAACCAGGACCTATGATTTTATTCCGGTTTGGGTTTTTCTTAAAATTATTTAGTCTCTGGAAGAAGGAATGTGCCTGGTAAGCTAGTAGTGATTACAAATGCATATATGGAACTTCACAGATCCATCCTTATCTCTAATACCTACAATAGTGACTGGTAAAACTTCTCCACTGACCCATGGAGCATCTTCCCACAGCAAGGCATCCCCTTTGTATCATGCAAGTTCTTTTTATGTTGTTGTTGAATGGAGCTTTAGCAACTAGGTCTCAAAGTTTAAGGGTATTTGTGGCATTATGCAGCCCACTGCAGTCTGTTTTTCTGCTTTCTGACTTTCCCAGAGAATCCATCAATTTAGCTGCAGAATTCCAGTCTGGGTGCTCAGTTAAATCTTGCTCTTCATGTTGCGGTGTTGCCAGTTTTGGTCTTCTTACTCCCCTGGTCCACTGACTTGCATATGGTTGGCAGCTTATTTATGTGTTCGTTGTGGTTTTTTATATAGTGTTAGGGCTCAAATCTGTTTGGAGGGATTTGTACATAAATAGAATTAGCTAGCATCCAACTCTGAATCTAATAACTAGAGATGAATGAGTACACAAGTACCCATGCTCTCCACAGGCTTTCTGAACCAGCAGAATAATTAACCAAGCACCTCAGGCAGGCTTACTTTAAGAAGAAGAGGTTCCAGAAACATAATGCTACAGTTCTGTGATATATCAAGGCTGTTTTCCTTAGCTGAAAAATATATAATATATTCCCTCTTCACTTTGACTGACATTTTGTTTCTATCTAATTGCTGGTTTTTCTCTTAGATCTTAATCATTTGCATCACACTTTAAAGAGAAAAAGATCAGAGGGTAAGAAGATATGAAATATGTTTCTTAGCTGACCCATAGTCATGTATAATAGACGAACATAAAATTTGAGGCCTGTGAGGGTTTGCCTTGCCCTTAGCAGTGAAAAAGCTGTGACAAGACAAGGGGTTATAGGTTTTAACTGTTTAATGAATAAACACATTCTTCAGTCAGCAAAGAAACTTTTTCAGGCACTATAGTGACTAAAGAAACACAAAAAACTTACTGAGGAATTGCTCTTTATTGTGCGTTCTGTTCTTCTATGAGGACAGAGAGAAAACCAGAAATATTGTGAAAAATAATAGAAAAAAAGAAGAAAATATTTCCTCACTGATATTTCTGGTGTATCACAATGTTATTTAACTTATTATTTCAATTGAGTAAAATCCTCTAGATTAAAATCTGAAATTAATGTGTTACTGCTTTTCAGATTTATGGCTTGATTTATGAATAGAATGTGGTTTTCTGACCAGTGTTGGAAGCAGTTGAAAAGACAACTATGGGACTTATTCATAAATTTATATAGAAAAAAATATTCCACTGTATAAATTTATCATTTGCCCATGACTTGGGGGTGTGAACAGAATATGATAGAAGTGGAACAGTACAAAGGAAAAAAAACTTATCACAGCTGTATGGAATATCTTCTCTAGAGAAACAGTTGAGTAGTGTAGGTGTTATCATCCTGGAAAAGAGATGACTTTGGGGAAAATGGTGGAGGCATCTGAGAGACGAGTGTCATGAGAGGACAGCAGGAATTGACCACTTACTGTCTTTTCTAGTACAACAACTTAGGTTTGTCAAATGAAGCTACAAGAGACAAGAATGAAACTTAAGATTGTGGAAACATGGAATGGCCTGCAGACACAAGCAAACACTTCCTACTGTAAGAGTGGTCAAACACTGAAACAGACAGCTCAGAGATGTTGCGTCATCTCCACATATTCTTTCAGATATTCAAAACCCTACTAGGTCCACTTCTGAGCAACCTGCTTTAGCTGGTTCTATTTTAAATAGGGAGGTTGGACAACATAAACTCCAGATGTCCCTTACCTTCTCATCCCCTCTGTGAGTCTGTGAAAATGCTTGGCACATAATATGTATGAAAAATTTCAGTTAGTTTCAAGCACAACCTACCTTCTGTGGTTTCATTCTTCTTGGTTTCATGATTTAATTCAGCATTTTTCATCTCGCTGTCTGTGGTAGACTGTGCACAGTGTTTATGTGTTTACAAGAAGAGAAAATCTGCCAGGATATGAAAATTCATGACTGAAGGATCAGGATGCTGTCATGAGTTCAGACCTTGCAGTTGTGTCTGTAGAAAAGATAGAATAGGCATGTTGTAAAGCTTGCACAGCCACAGATGCCACTATTTTTTCCCTTCACAATGTGAAGGAAACACAACTTTCACATTGTGGCTATCCTACCCAGCACCATCTTATCTTTAGAAGCTGTTGTCTTAGTCAAGTCAATGAAATATTTGGAGCAACTCCTGGAAAAATTTTCTGAAGTTGGCTCATGTACTTATTTTAGCCACCTTCAGACTGCATAACACTCATTTAGCAGCTTTATTAATAGATATTTATTCATTTATAGTGTGTCTTAATTAAGGGGAGATAAATAAAAAATATGGCCACTGGGAATAATCTCATGAGGTTTAATAAAGCCAAGTGCAAGGTGCTGCACCTGAGTTAGGGCAACACCCAGTACCAATCCAGGGTGAGGGATGAGGAAACAAAGAGCAGCACTGCCAGGAAGGACTTGGAGCTGCTGGTGGATGAGATGCTGGACATAAGCCAATTATATAACTAGATCAGGTGAGTTTTAGTTTAACTGGGTTCAGTTCAGCCATCTAAATCTTCTATTTAATATTAATTCTTAGATATGTTTATGATGACTTGGTGGAACATGGTCAGAGAGGAAAAAAAATAATTCAGTATGTTCAGACACACTTTTGAAATCTCTTCAGGCTCATATTTATGGAATTACTTTCCTCACTCCTGGAAGACTAGATGTTTTGTCTTATTTTTCCCAACTGAAATAAATGTTAACAGTAGTATGACAGAAGGTTCTCAGCTTGAT